>NC_089841.1:173488650-174101650 GCF_035609145.1 Eleutherodactylus coqui
GCCGTCTCACTCTACAAAATGAAATATTGTGGTGTTAATATTGCTCATTTTTTCTGTGATATTGCTCCAATTTTACAGCTCACCTGCACAGGAGAAAATAAAACAAGATCCGTTTTTTATATGTTGGCTGCTATTATAGTATTGACCTGTTTTTTTATGATATGCATGTCTTACACTTTCATTGTGTTCACCGTAATTCATATTAAATCCAATGAAGGACGTCGTAATGCTTTTTCCACTTGTGCCTCCCACCTTACGGTGGTTGCAATCTTCTACAGTTCCTGCATTTTTATGTATGTAAGACCGAGGTCACATTCAAATTTTTATGCGGATAAATTTGTGTCCCTGGGTAACACTTTTATTGCCCCTGTATTAAATCCTATGATATACACATTTAGGAATAAGGCTATGAAAGTGGCTCTAAGAAAACACTTAAACTCCAAAAAAATTGCTGCATACTTTCAATAAATGTGTATTTTGACTAGATAAAAATCTCTTTAGTGGGATTGCAAGGGATCATTTAACTCTCAGCAGCAGACATTATATTTATCTTTAATATATAAAAAATATACACAGTGGGCCATGGAAAAGTAGCCCACTAGAACACTCTAGTGAAAATTATCTAAAAAAAAATCTGTCTTTGTTGCCCATTGCAACCAATCACAGTGCAGATTTAATTTCTTATACTGATAAGCTAAAAAAAAAGCTGCGTTGTGATTGGTTGCTATGGGCAACAAAGACAAATTTTCTTTCAGACAACTTTTATAAGAATGTGGTGCTGAACTACTTTTCCATTGCCCATCCTATATATTTACATTTTAAAAACATATATTTTTACTGATACAAAGCTTCCAGTCACACCAAAGTATATTACAAGAACCATTGTTTATTAGCATATAAATGCTTAACCTTTTAACAATCTACCCATCCATTGAGACTACAGGATCGATATTCAATCTCCATGTTAGTGGATATGATATGTGGCCATCTTGTCCATCTCTACTAAAGAATTTTCTTCTTTTTGATAGTGACCTATGAGAAATTTGAGCACTCCACAAGTAATAGCTTTTTCAATATTACTTTAACCTCCCTTATATTAGGTGCCAAGTACATCAAGTCAATTATGTCTCTGTAAAAAGATAAATCTGTACCGTAATGAAATAACAAAAATGACATCTTATTCACACTATTAGGGTGGCTTCACACGAGCATGTTTTTGTGCGTACATAGGTGCGTACATAAGTGTGCACCCATGTACGTGCAAAAACACGCGTGAATGCAGGTCCGTGCA
Source organism: Eleutherodactylus coqui (assembly GCF_035609145.1). Classification (NCBI taxonomy): domain Eukaryota; kingdom Metazoa; phylum Chordata; class Amphibia; order Anura; family Eleutherodactylidae; genus Eleutherodactylus; species Eleutherodactylus coqui. The sequence continues at coordinate 173,489,942 of NC_089841.1, forward strand.
TGGCCTTCAATGGAGCCGCGGCTGCTGCCGGCGCCTCCATTGAAGGCAACGGTCTGTCAGCACCCCTGAATTGTTTTTCAGGGAAGGGCTTTACATATAAGCCCTTCCCCCAAAAAACAGAATTTTAGTGTAAAAAAAAAATAATGCACACATTGTCTTCAATGGAGCCAAATTGTTTTTCAGGGAAGAGCTTTACATATAAGCTCTTTCCTGAAAAACAACAATTTTAGTGTAAACCCCCCCCCCCCCAAAATGTATCTGTCCACCACTGCCGTGTCCCCATGGGGATGAAGAACACATCTGCCGATAACAGCTAACATAAGGTGTAACCGCAGCTATAACTGAGGAAGGGGCATTGCCCTAAAATGCATCTTTTTATGCTGGCATAGAAATAAAATGGAGAAGCTGAACTTACTTCTTGTATTGTTATTAAACTTTACATTGCGGTGAGTTGTGCCTATACCCAGCCATCACATTTTTCCCTTCAGATATTTGTAGACAGCTATTAAGATACATTTTGCTTCACTCAAGGAAGATTGTAGGACAGCCTCTAAAATGAAGAGTTCCATAAGCATGGTGCATTTGAAGATGCTGATAAAAATACCAAATAGTTACTGTAAGGGGAACTCCAATTGCAATTGCATCACATGTTTTGTATCAGAAAATACCAGTTGAGAAAGACTTGTGACTCCTAGACCAGTGGTGGCGAACCTATGGCACGTGTGCCAGAGGCGGCACGTAGAGCCCTCCCCATCGTCCGCTCACCACTTGTGAATACCAGCAGGGGCCACGGCTCCCCTGCCGGCATTCACAAATGGCACTGCTAGCCGCACTGATCCCGGCATACACTGACTTCAGGGTGCAGCTGGAATCCCCCTCCCCCTGCCCTGACATCTCCTACTACTTGGTTCCGCTGGGAGGGGGGAGGTGTCCGGCAGCACACTGAAGTCAGAGTGTGTGCCGGGAGCATATTAACTCTTTCTTCCCCACTTCTGCCACAATTCCCAAATCAGGTTGCTAGGAATTACCTATTGAGGCAGAAGTGGGTAAGAAAAAGTTAATATGCATGCCGGGACCATCGCTGACCAGAAGAGGAGCTGAGCTTCCAGGAGGAGGAGGAGGAGGTGAGTATGTGGGTCTTGGGAGGGGCACTGTGGGGTGTCACTACTGCACTGGGGGGGCCGCTGTGGGGTGTCACTACTGCACTGGGTGGCCGCTGGGGGGTGTCACTACTGCACTGGGGGCCGCTGGGGGGTGGCACTACTGCACTAGGGGCTGCTGGGGGGTGTCACTACTGCACTGGGGGCCGCTGTGGGGTGGGGGGTCACTATTACCGCTGGAGCCGCTGTGGGGTGTCCCTAATGCACTGGGGGCCTCTGTGGGGTGGGGGGTATCACTATTACCTCTGGGGCTGCTGTGGGGTGGACGTCACCATTACCGCTGGGGCCGCTGTGGGGTGGGGGTCACTATTACCGCTGGGGCCGCTGTGGGGGTCACTATTACCGCTGGGGCCGCTGTGGGGTGGGGGTCACTATTACCGCTGGGGACGCTGTGGGGGTCACTATTACCGCTGGGGCCGCTGTCATGTGGGGGTCACTATTACTGCTGGGCAGGGGTCACTATTATCGCTGGGGCTGCTGGGGGGGTGTCACTATTACCGCTGGGGGTGGGGGTCACTCTCACCGCTGGCGCTGCTGTGTGGTGGGGGTCACTATTATCGCTGTTGGGGGTCACTATTACCGCTGGGGCCGCTGTGGGGTGGGGGTCACTATTACTGCTGGGGCCGCTGGGATGTGGGGGTCACTATTACCGCTGGGGTATGTTTACAGGTGGCGGAAATGGGCAGGGCTATTTCAAAATAGACAGGGTGGAGATTTTGACTACTTTTTGGATGCGGAAATGCTGCCGAATTTTCCACAGAAATTTCCGCTGAGGACGTTCTGCAGTATTTCCGCATCAAAAAAGCAGTCAAAATGCGCTCCCTGTCTATTTTGAAGCGGCCCTGTCCTTTTTAGAACGACGGGGGTAAAATTATACGTCGTGATAAGCCCCGCCCCCTGACGTGTTGGCACTTTGCGATAAATAAGTGGGTTTTAGGTTGCAGTTTGGGCACTTGGTCTCTAAAAGGTTCGCCATCACTGTCCTAGACTCTGTAGGAGTCATGTAGGAGTCTAGTTTTTTCACCCTCTAATGTTTCTTAGCTATTTCAATTTGTCCTACATGTTCTGAAGTAAATCAAAGGTCGATAATAATCTATTATTATGAGCTTGGAAACTTCCCACTTCTAGGGCTAACAGTAAGTGGCCCTTTCCAACTACTTGACACAACACAAATCCTATGGACAGCGAAGAGCAGTTATTTAAAAAATTGGCTTGGGTCAGTATCATCACGATTTTACCAAAAATATTGACCGACTCCCATTGAAGTTACTGGGAGTAAAAATTGCGTTCACTAATTTGCCCTCCAGAAGTTCCCTAATGCGGCCGAACTTTCCAGATTGTTTGGAAATACAGCCACAGATCAGAGGAACACTATGTCCTTCCACAAATTGGTAAAAAATAGTGTACAATGGTGTGAGGGTCACTCAGAGCACAGGGGTTTCACTGAAAACAAACAGAGGCCCACATAGGGTCTCCTAGACTATAAATTATGCCAAGTAAGACAGCAGGTGTGGTACTTCTTTACAGTAAACGTGAAGAGAAGGTCCAAACACAGGCTTCTTCCAAAGAAAAACAATAGAGCTACCAATAATTACACCAAGGAAGATAGTAGGTTTGTGTTTTTTTTTAAACTAATGTCATAAATTTTGCAATGGCCAAATTCTACCAGGTGAATAGAATACCCAAACACTGGTCTCCTCCAAGAAAAAAGCATTGTTTTGTTTTGGGGAGGAATGAGGAGGAGGAAACATGGGGGAAGCAAGAGAAGGACAGCAGTATCAACAGCACCACTACCACCAATACCAGCTTGGGGGAAGAGTGTGCTCTCAGTAGAAACATAAGAGCTATAGCTATTATTTCAATTTTGACATATTTTTCTTTTGGGGGGATGCAGGAGGAGGAAGAAACATGGTGGAAGCAGGAGAAGAACATCAGCAGCACCACCACCAATACCATGTTGATGGCAGTGTGTAGTTTTTGATAGAAATCTATGCTCTGTCATATGCGACTTAAACTAGTCAGCATGCTAACTAATCAGTGGAAATTGCCATTGGGATACAGAAGTCACGTGAAATCCATGCTTAGTTCATTTTTACAAACGTCTGGTGATCCACGTTGATTTATTTGTTAGAAGCTGACTTTGTTTTTTGTTGCATTTGCATTTGTGGAGGAGTGGCTGCTTCCACTTTTCTTGCGCTTCCACCCCTTGCATAAATGGGGTCAGATATCACTTTTCCCTTAACCTTTCCTTGTATGGGGATAATTAAAGGAGATGTCTCACGCCGAAACGGTTTTTTTTTTTTTTTCAATAGCCCCCCCGTTCGGCGCGAGACAAACCCGATGCAGGGATCAAAAAAAAAAACCGCATAGTACTTACCCGAATCCCCGCGGTCCGGCGTCTTCATACTTACCTTGTGAAGATGGCCGCCGGCATCTTCACCCTCGGTGGACCGCAGGGCTTCTGTGCGGTCCATTGCCGATTCCAGCCTCCTGATTGGCTGGAATCGGCACGTGACGGGGCGGAGCTACACGGAAGCGCTCTCCTGCACGAGCGGCTCCATTGAGGAAAGAAGAAGACCCGTACTGCGCAAGCGCGTCTAAAATCGCCAGAAGAGGCGATTTTAGACGGAACCATGGAGACCAGGACGCTAGCAACGGAGCAGGTAAGTGAAATAACTTCTGTATGGCTCATAATTAATGCACAATGTATATTACAAAGTGCATTAATATGGCCATACAGAAGTATATAACCCCACTTGCTTTCATGAGACATCTCCTTTAATATTGCAGGCTCCTTTGCTACTGTAGCTCCTGCCTGCCAACCCACACTCTTCTCATCATTTAAGGGATCCATTGCTGGCTCAGAGTCTATCATGGCTAAAGTCAATTGTTTATCCGCTGTGAAGTTCTTTTGAGGCTCCTCTATGAGGTGCATGGGCAAATTCTCCAAGCAACATGCCATGGTTACATTCTGAAACGCTAAATACTTTAAAACAGAAAACATGCATTTACTGGGTACATATCAATCTGAGCCCTAATCTCCTATAATCCTTCCAAATAAACAGTCAAGAATTGTGCCACAATATAGAAGAGGTGGTACTTCGTCTGAGATGCAGTACTGTATATACCTTACGCTTTTTACTATGCAATTGAACCAGATTTATTTAAATGAATGTAGTATGTGTAAATGCTTTCAATGTCACTTTCTTAATCCCCAAATGCATATGCAAAGCTAATCATGTTAAAAGTGTATCAAATAAAACCCTTATTAAATATTATTTCACACAATTTGTTGTTTGCCATGTAGCTCAGTGGTTGGGACTGTTGTGTCTTAACACTGTACACAAAAGAAAATACACAAATTACCATCACATTTACTGTCCATACACATTTGGGATCATGTCGATTTGCAGGTGCCCTGGCCACTTGGGCCTGTAATAAACTTCAGTCATCACATGTAACATAGCCCATACAACCCCACAGTTTGCATACTCCTAAGGTTGACTGTGTGTAGGGAACAAACTAATGTGGCTAGAGCTCCATAGAAAGTTTTGATACTGTCACATCCGTGCGGCACACAAGGACCATGCTCAGCACGGACGGAGGATGACGTTCACAACCACTGCAGTTGACAATACCATGCACTGTAGAACAGTGTGCACCTCGCTATACTGAACAGTAGCACCACTCCAGGGAGAAGGAAGCCTGGCCCTAACCTAGCAGGGTGGGTGAAGGGTCCCTGCCTAGAAGCGGAGTAATCGCCTCGATAGAGGCAACCACTACGGTGCTCTTTCTGGGCCCTGATTGTCCCTATGGAGGCCCCTGGAGAGATGAACTGAACAGCAAAGCAAAACAGAAACATGACTGAAAAAGTAAACCGCAGCAACTTAACTGAAAGTAGCAGTACACCCAGCACAGAGGAGCTCCAACTCTCTACTACTCCTCTATGGAGCTGAATAAGCAGCATCGAGCAAAGGGAGGGGTGAGAATATAAAGCTACTCCACACCTGAGGACTAGCAGAGCAATTAGAGAACACACCTCGAACCTTCTCCCAGGCATGACTAATCCAGCATGCATCCATGCAGCCAAGAGAGACAGCACCCAGCAGTCTCTGCGCATGATGCATTAACCCTTGTCCTGCATAACAAGGTGACAGGTCTTGGTCTGCGTCGAGGCCACCATGCCACGATGCTGTCGCAACCGACAAGCCGTTACAGTACCTCCCCTCTGAGGAGGGAGTTCTAGACCCTTAGGTCTGGTTTACCAGAATTCCTGACTAAACAGTCTGCATTGACCTCAGCTGCTGAAACCCACATCCTCTCCTCAGCACTGCACCCCCACCAGTGCACCAGATACTGCAGCAAGTTCCTGACTCAACGAGAGTCAGTGATGCGGCTGACCTCGAACTGCAGATTCCCATCAACCAACACTGGCGGAGGAGGTGACGTCCCAAGTCTGGGATTCACCACCTTCTTAAGTAACGATTTGTGGAACACATCAGTGATTTTAGTGATCTGGGAATCTCCAATCTGAAGGACACTGCGTTAATACTCTCAGTTATCTTAAAATGACCAATAAACCATGGACCCAGCTTAAAAGATGGTTGTTTAAGCTTTATGTTCCTTGTGGGCAACCAAACTAAGTCACCCACTTGAGGTTCCTTGTGGACAACCTTGTGGACAACCAAACTAAGTCACCCATTTGAAAGCTAAACCCCTCTGACCGATTGTCTTCCGCCATGCTCATAGCTTCTGACCAATCTCTTGATATTTCTCTGCACCTCCTCCCAAACGGCTTCAAGGCTGGATGAAAATTTACTCTCTTGCGGTACCTCCGATGTAAATTTAGTAAAAGAACCAAAACACGGATGAACCCATATTTGCAAAAGAAAGGAGATGTGCCTGTAGACTCTAAAGTTCTGTTGTTCAGAGCAAATTCTGCCAGAGGTAAGTACCCAGACCAGCAATCCTGATTCTCCTAAACATCGCAGATACTGCTCGAGACTCTGGTTACACCTCTCCGTCTGGCCATTTGTCTCAGGATGGTAAGCAGACGGAAAAGACAGTTGTATGGTGACACACAAAATGCCAGAACCCAGATACAAATGTTAGATGGTACCCCATGTAACCTAATAACATGAACTATGAACAGCTTAGCCAATTTCTTAACGTTAGGTAGGCCGGGCAGAGCCACAAAATGACACATCTTGCTGAAATGATCAACCACCACCCAGATAACTGTGTTTCCCTCGGAGGAAAGTAAGTTCGTGATAAAATCCATGGACAGATCAGTTCATGGTCTCTCCGGTGCAGGTAGAGGCAACAACTTCCCGGCAGGGAGATGCCAAGACGATTTGACTCTAGCACAGATCTCACATGCAGACACAAAACATAAAACATCACGTCTTAAAGACGGCCACCAAAAAGCTTGAATTATTAACTTACGAGTATTATTGATGCCAGGATGACCTGCCAGAACAGAGCTATGCATTTCCGAAAATACCTAAAACCTCAAATGTAGCAGAACAAAACGTTTGTCTTTAGGCAAGCCAACAGGCGCCAAATCTTGTGCCTTATGAATCTGCTCCTCAAGATCCAGGGACACCATGGACACTGCCACCCCCTCCGACAGAATGGGTGCAAGAGGTTCATCTGAGACCACCGGAACAAAACTCCTAGAGAGAGCATCCGCCTTGATATTACAATTGCGAGGTCAGAATGTGACCACAAAATCAAACTGAGCATAAAACAACAACCACCGAGCTTGTCTAGGGTTAAGGCATTTCGCTGATTCTAAACAAATCAAATTCTAGTGATCAGTGATAACTGTCACCTTACGTTGAGCCCCCTCCAGAAGATGATGCCATTCCTCAAAAGCCCACTTAATAGCCAACAACTCTCTGTACCCAATGTCATAGTTCTGTTCAGTAGAGGTAAACTTCCATGAAAAAAATGCACACAGACGAAAATCCTTTAATTCGCCAGCGCTTTGAGACAGAACAGCCCCTACCTCTAAAGTGTCCACCTCAACAGCAAAAGGCTTGGATGAGTCTGGCTGTACAAGAATGGGGGCAGACGCAGAACACTTCTTCAAAGTCTCAAATGCAAGAGTTGCTTTAGGAGACCATTCAGTAGTAAAACACCCTTTTTTCGTCATATCGGTCAAAGGTTTGACCCTCTCCAAAAACCTATGTATAAACTTACGATAGTAATTCATGAAACCCAAGAATCTTTGAAGGGCCTTCAAATTTTTAGGCTGAACCCAGTCCAAAACAGCTCGGATCTTCCCAGGGTCCATCTTAAATCCCTCTGGTGTTATAATATGCCCCAGAAAAGATATCTCTTGTACAGTGAAAGTACATTTCTCTCTCTTGACAAATAGGTCATTTTCACGGAGAGCTTGCAACACCTGTAGAACGTGCAGAATATGACTATCATAATAGGGGGAAAAATAAGAATGTCATCCAAATATACCAAGACAAAACATCCAGTGAATTTCTGGAGTACCTCATTTATGAAAGCCCGAAAAATTGCGGGGGAATTGGTCAAACCGAAAGGCATCACAAGATTTTCAAAATGACCCTCGGGAGTATTGAAAGCTCTCTTCCACTCACCCCCCTCTCTGACCCGTATTAAGTTGTATGCCCCCCGCAAGTCCAGCTTAGAAAACCAGCGGGCAACCATTAACTGGCTGAACAAATCAGGAATGAGCGGTAATGGATAAGGATTTTGCTTAGTGATCTTGTTGAGTTCCCTAAAATCCAGACATGGTCGAAGACCCCCATCTTTCTTCTTAACAAAAAAGAAACCAGCAGCTGCTGGTGAATTGGATGAGTGTATTTTTCTCTTTCTCAAACTGTCCATGATATACTCCTTGAGAGCCTGCCTCTCTGGAGCTTACACATTATACATGCAACTCTTTGGTATCTTGCAACCTGGAATGAGGTCAATAGTGCAATCCCCCTGCCTATGAGGTGATAACTTATCCGCTCCCTCCTTAGAAAAAACGTCAGCAAAATCCTTGTTGTACTCTGGTAACTCCTTGGTTTGTACTGCTGAGTTATTGACTGACATGCAGTTCTGTCTACAAGAAGGATTCCACTGAACCATGTCTCCTTTTTCCAAGTCTACCACTGGATTGTGCAACTTCAGCCATGGCAAACCCAACACTTTCTGTGTAGGAAGGAAGTGATTCCATGACAAACAACATTATTTTCTCTGTATGGAATAACCCAAACTTAAGACAAACGTCTGAAACAAAAATTTTTAGACACTTCTGGGACAGTGGGGCGGAATCAATGGCTGACATAGGTATAGGGCAATCCAAAGGTCTAATAGCAAGTTTCAGCCGTTCGGCTACCTCATAATGAATTAAATTGACTCCCGCTCCACTATCCTAAAAGATTGTTACCGGACAACTCTGAGACCCTCGAAACGGACAAATCTGTATGAAGTGTCCTTCCCGGCCACAGAAAAAACAGCGATCCCTACCTTCTTGCTTCATCCTGTTCACCGCTCCACCAGATAAAGAACCTAATTGCATGGGTTCATTATACTCCATGGATTCTACAGACACAGCAAAGGACAGCTCACTTGCCCGCTCTTCATTGCCGACCAATCCTTATGGCTTTGGACAGGGCCTCGTCAAGAGTTTTAGGTGCCGGATGCGATACTACAAGATCCTTTATCTTATCGCAAAGCAAAGAGCAAAATTGACTCCGCAATGCGGGGTCATTCCACTGTAACTCATTAGACCAGCGGCAAAACTCTGTGCAAAAATCTTCTATCGGTATTTTCCCCTGACATAGGCTTCTAATCTGACCCTCCGCCAGAGATACCTTATTGGGATCATCAGACGCAGGGTGACGTTCACAACCACTGCAGTTGACAATACCATGTACTATAGAACAGTGTGTACCACGCTATACTGAAAAGTAACACCACTCCAGAGAGAAGGAAGCCTGGCCCTAACCCAGCAGGGGGTTGAAGGGTCCCTGCCTAGAAGCGGAGTAATCGCCTCGATAGAAGCGACCCCACGGTCCTCTTCCTGGGCCCTGATTGTCCCTATAGAGACCCCTGGAGAGTAAACCGCAGCAACTTAACTGAAAGTAGCAGTACACCCAGCACAGAGGAGCTTCAACTCTCCACTACTCCTCTATGGAGCTGAATAAGCAGCAATGAGCAAAGGGAGGGGTGAGAATATAAAGCTACTCCACACTTGAGGACTAGCAGAGCAATTAGAGAACACACCTCCAACCTTATCCCAGGCATGACTAATCCAGCATGCATCCATGCAGCCAAGAGTGACAGCACCCAGCAGTCTCTGCACATGGTGCATTAACCCTTGTCCTGCATAGCAAGGTGACAGGTCTTGGCCTGCGTCGAGGCCACCATGCCACGACGCTGTCACGACTGACAAGCCGCAACAGATACCCCTTTATCTCTTAGAACATGAGCTTGTATTACATCCATGACCACTATTCCAATGGAAGTATAGTTTGGGCCCGTAGCAGACTATGCAAAAAACTAAATTGTCCAAAGGGATAAATTGCCCTTGGTTGCCACTTTTTTCGACCAAGACATAACTTTTTTTTTGGATATATTCAAACTACCAAATAAAGTTAATTTAAAATGACTTTGCCAATGTGCCACTTAGTCAGAATGCACCAATCAGACAACTTGTCTATGTATTATAAAATCCCTGTCAATGATGGTATATTCATACACATCCCAATTCCCCTGATGACGGTGGTTTCTGCCAAAACATGTCAGGCGGGGATATTCATTTTTTCATGTGCAGGGCATAGTAAGCACAGTATATAGGCTTTATTGATCTCTAGCCTGCAGCAATGATCTATGCCTCTACATTGATATCATTGAGCTTAGAATATACCAGACAATTAAGTGGCACACTGGTCCTGTCATTTTAAATTCACTTTGTTTGATGGTTTAAATATATGCAATAAAAGTTATATCATAGACAAACAAGGTGGCAACCGATGGACAATTTGGTCCTTTAGGCAATTTTGTCTCTGGCTATAGTAATACCTGGTGCTACCTCTAGGATCATATTCTTTTATCTCTCATAGCAGACTATAAATTCCTAGCAGGCTACTATTTGATTTACACTCATGCAATTTCTAACTACAACATGTTTCCTATTCACTAGTACTTATTGGTAAAATTTTTCGGTTTTTTAAGCATTAAGAACTGCATTTTAGTAAGGTGATATGGGTCCTAAGTGGGAATTTTGCCGTAATAATTCAGTAATAATTAGTTCTTTTATGCAATATTAATGGAGGAGGCACAAGTAGAAACATTAGTACGAGGTATTCTTTTAAATGCCATTATAAATGCCATTATAGGACTCCATTAGTGATGAGCGAGCACACTCATCCGAGCTTGATGCTCGTTCGAGCATTAGGGTACTCGAGATGCTCGTTACCCGAGACGAACACCACGTGGTACTCGAGTCAATTGAATTTCCTTCCCTGCATGTTTAGGGCCATTTTCTAGACAATAAATATGCGGGGAAGTCATTACCACTTCCTGCTATGACGTGCCAGCCCTTTGCCCGCCAACAGCAGTGAGTGGCTGGGCCGACCAGGTGACCGCCGAGTACATAAACTGGTCCCGCCCACGGCTCACTTCAGACGCATGCTGGAAGAGGTTAGGGAAAGTGCTGCTGCTTATACAGGGATAGTGTTAGCGTAGGATCCTGTCTTCAAGAACCCCAACGGTCCTTCTTTGGGCTACTCCTCATCGTGTGTATTATAGTTGTGGCTGGCTTGGAGCAGTAGTGCACCAATTTTTTTTTTAAGCATCTTGGGCTGTGCAGGCCATTTCAGCTATAGTGTTCTCAGTCTGCAGTGCATTACGCAGAGTTTGGGGACAGAGCTGCCTATATAGGGAAAGTTTTACAGGACTCCTGATCCTCTGTGTAAGAACCCCAATGGTCCTTCTTAGGGCTACATCTCACCGTGTGCATTAAAGTTGTGGCTAGCTGGGAGCAGTGGTGCACCAACTTTTGTATTACACATCTAGGCCTGTTCCCAGCCTTGCAGTTATAGCATTCTCAGCCTGCAGTGCCTTACAACGAGCTCTCACCATGAAACTACACACTAAAATTTACTAGCCTACTGCAAAGTAGTTCAGTTATACCATTCTGTGTGTGCAGTGCATAACGCAGAGGTTAGGGACACAGCGACTTCTATAGGGAAAGTTATACAGTCCTGATTCTCCGTACAAGAATTCCAATGCTCCTTCTTAGAGCTACATCTCGCCGTGTGCTTTACAGTTGTGGCTGGCTGGGAGTAGTAGTGCAACAACTTTTCTATTACGCATCTAGGCCTGTTCCCAGCCTTACAGTTATAGCGTTCTTAGCCTGCAGTGCCTTGCAACGAGCTCTCACCGTGAAACTGCACTCTAAAATTTCCTTGGCTACTGCAAAGTATTTCAGTTATACCGTTCTATGTCTGCAGTGCATTAGAAAGAGGTCTCACCGCTAAACAGTACTGTAATATTTCCTGGGCCACTTCAAACTATTTCAGTTATATCATTCTATGTCAGCAGAGCATTATACAGAGGTCTCACCGCTAAACACTACTCTAATATTTCCTGGGCCACTGCAAACTATTTCAGTTATACCATTCTATGTCTGCAGTGCATTAGAAAGAGGTCTCACGGCGAAACAGTACTCTAATATTTCCTGGGCCACTGCAAACTATTTTAGTTATATCATTTTGTGTCTGCAGTAGATTAGACAGAGGTCTCACCGCTAAACAGTACTGTAATATTTCCACCAGGGCTCTGCAGCTCGGCAGCCTCACACACATGCCATGTCTGGCCCACGTCTTCAATCTGGTGGTTCAGCGGTTTCTGAAAAACTACCCCCACTTGTCTGACCTGCTCGGCAAGGTGCGCCGCGTCTGCAAACATTTCCGCAAGTCCACCATGGACGCTGCCACCCTGAGGACTCTGCAACATCGGTTCCAGCTGCTAGAGCACCGACTGCTGTGGGATGTGCCCACACACTGGAAGTCTACGCTGCACATGTTGGCCAGGTTGTACAAGCAGCGTAGAGCTATAGTGGAATACCAGCTGCAACATGGGCAGCTTAGTGGTAGTCATCCTCCGCAATTCTTTACTGAGCAGTGGGCATGGATGGCAGATATCTGCCAGGTCCTCGGAAACTTTGAGGAGTCTACCCAGATGGTGAGCGGCGATGTGGCCATCATTAGCATTACCATCCCGCTGCTTTGCTTGCTGAGAAGTTCGCTGCTAAGCATAAAGGCCGACGCTTTGCGGTTGGAACAGGAGAGGGGGATGACAGTATGACGCTTGATAGCCAGACCACCCTCATGTCTATAACTTAGCGCGTTTTGGAGGAGGAGGAGGTGGGAGACAGGGAGGAGGAGGAGGAGGGGAAGAGACAGCTGGCCACAATGCAAAGGGTACTTATGCTGCTTGCCTCTCATCTGTTCAGCATGTATGTGCTGAACAGGAGGAGGAGGATCCTGAAAGTCATCTTCCTAGTAAGGACAGCGATTTGTTGCATACTGGGACCCTGGCACACATGGCTGACTTCATGTTAGGCTGCCTTTCCCGTGACCCTCGCGTTAGACGCATTCTGGCCAACACGGATTACTGGGTGTACAACCTTCTCGACCCACAGTATAAGGAGAACCTTTTCACTCTCATTCCCGAAGAGGAAAGGGGTACAAGAGTGATGCAATACCACAGGGCCCTGGTGGAAAAAGTGATGCTAAAGTTCCCATGTGACAGTGCTAGTGGCAAAAGACACAGTTCCGAGGGCCAAGTAGTAGGGGAGGCACGGGGATCAGGCAGCATGTCCAGCACAGGCTGGGGAACACTCTCCAAGGCCTTTGCCAGCTTTATGGCTCACCAGCAAGACTGTGTCACCACTCCCCTGTCAAGGCTGAGTCGGAGGGAGCACTGTAAAAAGATGGTGAGGGAGTATGTAGCCGATCGTACCACCGTCCTCCGTGATGCCTCTGCTCCATTCAACTATTGGGTGTCAAAGCTGGACATGTTGCACGAACCTGCGCTGTATGCCCTGGGGGTGCTGGCCTACCCTGCCACTAGTGTCTTGTCAGAGAGGGTGTTTAGTGCAGCTGGGGGAATCATCACTGATAAGCGTACCCGCCTGTCAACTGCCAGTGCCGACATGCTTACACTCATAAAGATGAACAAAGCCTGGATTTCCCCAGACTTCTCTTCTCCACCGGTGGAAAGCAGCGGAACCTAATGATTCTTTTCGCTGCAACAGGAGAAAAATGCATCCTCTATTACCACAAAAAATGGATCAATTAGCTTTGTCAATCACTCTCGGATATTATTACTCCTACTACTCCTCCTCCTAAAACAGCATGTCATCACGCTGAACTGCCAATTTTTCTGCAACCCAAAAGGCTCTGTTTAAAAGTTTTTTACAATTTTTCAAAGTTTCAAAAGAATTGATAATTTTACAGAAACCAATTTTTTTCACAGGGCTGCCTCCAGGCTCTGTTACAAATTAAGCAACAGCGAGCTGTATCTTTAACAAATGTTTATGGGTTTCACCTGCCCTCGCGGTTGAGCAATTTTTCAGGGGTACACTTGTACTCTTGGTATACCAATTTTTCTTGCCCTCGCCTATACTATTATCTAACTCATTTTTCGGCCTTCACTCTTGGTAGCCAAATTTTTTCAGGTGTTCGCCTACACTCATGGTACACCAATATTTCAGGGGTCTGCCTATAGTTTTACTACAGAAATGTTAATGGGGTCTGCCTATACTTTTGTTACAGAAATGTTACTGGGGTCTGCCTGTACTTCTGCTACAGCAATGTTACAGGGGTCTGCCTATACTTCTGCTACAGAAATGTTACAGGGGTCCGCCTATACACTTGCTACAGAAATGTTACAGGGGTTCGCCTATACTCTTGCTACATAAATGTTACAGGGGTCCGCCTATACTGTGGGTGCACAAAGGTTTGCGATTGCAGTGTTCAGCTGCCTGACACATACACAGAATGAAGTGTGTGGGGACACATGGATTTCCCACAGCTATTTATTTCATGGCACCTTGGGTCACACAAGGTGGAGGCTTGGACCGAGCCTGACCCTGGGCCCGCTCACGTGCTTCCGACACAGAGTATTGCTGCATTGTGAAGATGTGTAGAAGTGCTGGCACCTGAGTCCCCTTTATGCCCATGTTTGCGGCTCTTGACAATTTTGTAACGGAGGTGGCAGGGGATTGGAATGATGATCGTATGTTAATTTATCATCAATTGTCATCAGCATTGTGGGCTATCGCCCACACTTTCAAAGAGGGTCGCTGCCTGGCCCTGCCAACCCTCTACAGTGTGTGCCTCTGGTTCCTCCTCATCCAGTACGCACTTATAAATAGACATAAGGGTGGTGTGGCTATGAAGCGATCGTGTGGCATGAGGCCAGCTGAACGCTGCGCAGGGAAAATTTTGTGTCCGCTGTGGATGCAGGGTCATGTGGAGGGTTGGACAGCAATGCCAGCATGTAACCCAGGAAAAGAGGCAGCGCAGTCAGCCGCAGGCAGTGATTGTCCTTGGTTGCAGGTAGTTTGGTGCTTAGCTAAGATGTGCCAGCGTGTGTACTTTGCTAATGAGGGTTTGTCCCAAGTAAATTGTTAGGGGGGTGACAGCCAGGCTCTTTCCCCCATTTTGGCTTAAAGGGGTTGTCTCGCGAAAGCAAGTGGGGTTCAGCACTTCTGTATGGCCATATTAATGCACTTTGTAATATACATCGTGCATTAAATATGAGCCATACAGAAGTTATTCACTTACCTTTCCTGCGCTGGCGTCCCCGTCTCCATGGCTCCGTCTAACTTCAGCGTCTAATCGCCCGATTAGACGTGCTTGAGCAGAAGGGTCTTCTGCCTTCGGGTCTGCCCGGCAGAAGCGGCGTTCTGGCCCCGCCCCCTTCTACGCGTCATCGCGTAGCTCCGCCCCATCATGTGTGCCGATTCCAGCCTCCTGATTGGCTGGAATCGGCACACGTGATGGGGCGGAGCTACGCGATGATGTGTAGAAGGGGGCGGAGCCAGAACGCCGCTGCTGCCGAACCGAGCCGAAGGCAGAAGACCCTTCTGCGCAAGCGCGTCTAATCGGGCGATTAGATGCTGAAGTTAGACGGAGCCATGGAGACGGGGACGCCAGCGCAGGGAAGGTAAGTGAATAACTTCTGTATGGCTCATATTTAATGCACGATGTATATTACAAAGTGCATTAATATGGCCATACAGAAGTGCTTAACCCCACTTGCTTTCGCGAGACAACCCCTTTAATAGTGGGAGCCTCAGATGCAGCCATGCATGCTGCCCCTGCCCTTCCCTATCCGTTTCTGTGGTGTTTCCATGACTTTCTGATGTTTTCAGGTGTTTGACAAGTCATCACCTATTCGGAGCATCGGTCCCATACAAAAATGCTCGAGTTCCCCATTGACTTCAATAGGGTTCGTTACGCGAAACGAGCTCTCGAGCATTACGAAAAGTTCGACTCGAGTACCGAGCACCCGAGCATTTTGGTGCTTGCTCATCTCTAGACTCCATACAAGGCAGAAAAGTTGTTTGAGTCCTAATGGAAATTTGAGTCAATCTGCTATAAATGTTCTAATATAAAGCTTTCAAATTAGAAAACATTGATAATCTGCTTAAGCATGTCTTATAATGTTTTAAACAGAATTTTTTTGTTTAGTTTTTTGTAATCTTGTCATTTAATTGGTTAACAATGATATTGGAGGCTAATAGTATAAATGTATCCCTCTGATAAAAATCTGTTTAAATGTAATGATTTAATTGTTGGTCATTTGTGTATGCTTAGACGTTCTATTCCCAAGTCACTAACTAGAGATTTTCCGAAGGCTAGCGTATATATAATACTGTTATTTTGCAGTGTACTCAGTTCAACCAACAGACAAGGTACTATCAGAGGAATTCAGTATCAAGATATATTGCACCCATTGGGAAGTTTACTGGATACATTTATCTTTTATACCATAACTGTTTCTGGTCATCAATCTTTCATTGGTTATTGAATAATTCAAAAAGTAAAAAACTTGAATTTCCAAATCATCAGAAGAAAACTTCAAAAAATGTTCTTGTATAATGTGTGATTTACTAAATCATTATTGTCATAGGGACCTTTCGCACAGGATGGAATATTCCACAACAGCATTGTGGAATATGTGCTCCTGGAGAATATTCAGCAGCAGAATCCGCCCTGCTAGCATATGGATTTTGATGCAGAATTGAAAATAGCAGAATCCAGCCAGGAATTCTACATCAAAATTCACAGTTAGCCGTGCCATGATGAGGGGTAATTTTGGAAAATTTTCTCTGCATGTCATTGTTATCTTAGAATCATAGAATGTTGGAGTTGGAAGGGACCTCCAGGTTCATCTGGTCCAACCCCCTGCTCAGTTACTGTTGATTTGGTGCACATAAATTTTGATCGACCAATATTTTTATATTTTTAGACTATGGTCCTTCAAGGTTTTGCAAGCTATTCAGATAATAGTAAAGAGTTTCCACAATTTATAAAGTAATAATGTTTTAAAACTATAATGTTGATTAAGAAAAAAATATCTGATGAAAGGTGATGTTTTCTAAAGCTAACTATAATAGATGTAAAAATGTTATTTTTAGACCAATATGGTCACTCATGCTGTATATTCACAATGAATGTAGCCTTTGCTGTGAAAATAGCGTTCTGAAATAGTTAAGTTAGCTATTGAAAGACATTCCTCGGTTAATACTTTGCTACATTTTATATTTGTATTTATATCTATGTAACATGGCGTAATACATACTTTTACATAATTAAATCAGAAGTTATATATTGCAAACCATCTCTCTGTTTAGGGTCTTATTAAGCAGTAATCCTCTAATAGTCCTACACGCAGATGTGTTTCTTTTTTACCGCAATGTCAGGTAAAGAATAACATACTGGCATTTACTAATAAGCATTATATTTATTTGTGTGTAAATAGAGTAGTAATCACTAAAGATAGTTCTACATCCAGTAATAAACATTGTATGCACTGGTAAGTATAGTAATATACACATTAGATACTTAATATAGTACTAATCATTATAGATTCTTCTGCATCTAGCAATAAATACTATAGGTAATTGTAGACTTAGTAAACAGTGTAGATAATTGTGCAATTAGTAATAAACACGGCAGGTACTTGGAGATATAGTAACAACTTCGCATTACAGCAAAACTACTTATGCATTTAGTAATAATAAACACTAGAAACATCACAGGTACAATGAGTGAAAAAGTCCCTTAAACATAACTTTCAATAAATGATTTACAACATATAAGGGTGCTTTCACACCTGCCCTGAGGATTCTGTCTCTCTGCCTGGTACACCATGCACATACTAACATCTCTTTTTCTTCCGTTAGTTTCAGCTGCATCTATGACGGTACTTTTGTTGGAGGGTCCGACGCAGATGTGAAACCACCATAACTCATGTTCAGCAGTCAGATAAACCAAACAATATATTCAAAATAAGGGCCAGTTATAAACAGGGTACAAATAACATCATTCACCGATACCGCAAGGTGTTTGCATATAGTTGATACCAAACAAAGTACAATACTGCTCACTTTCTATTAAATTAGGTCTCATTTATAGGGTAGTATTTTGGTCAGCAATTTGCTTCAATATTTGTAAGTCAAGACCAGGAGTGGAACCCACAAAGACATGTGCCCTTGGTCCTGGCTGAAAACAAGCCAATCTATCCACATCGGGCTTTAGATGCTGAACTAAAGCTACAACTCTGTCATTATAAGGCCGCATTCAGGCTACCATACGGTATATTAGCTGCAACTGAGATTCTCGGATGTAGCTTGCATCAGACAGCACACACATCCGTGTACTACCCAATTTCACAGACAGTGAACATTGCCTGTCCTATTCTCATCCATGGTACAGACCAGAATATGTAATGCTGCAATTTTTTTTTCACTCAGGCCATTAGTCCGTGTGAAAAGTTGTATATTTGAATAGCCCTATAGGCTATAATAGGTTTGTATGCTGTCCAGGAAACATATGGATAGCAAACAAAGGGGAAATATGCTTGTGTGTGTGAATGGGCCCTTAGTAAGGTCAATACAATCACCTCATTTTACAATGCCCTTATCCAAGGGTAAAAAATCACCTAGGCTATAACTTTGCAAGGTAATTAAGGACCTTAGAGATAGTTATGTTACATTTAATTTTAATTAGGTTTTCTGAGATATAAATACTTTTAATAGAAATGTGCTACAGATGTGACAAAAGACAACTTCCAAATATTGCTGAGTAATGCCCACAACACATGGGCGTAACTATAGGGGATGCGGTTGCACCCGGGCCCAGGAGCCTTAGGGGGCCCATAAGGCCTCTCTTCTCATATAGGGAGCCCAGTACTATGAATAAAGTATTATAAATCTTTTACAGATTTTGCATTAGGGCCCAGAAGTTTCAAGTTACTCCTCTGCAACAACAACATACCATACTACGGTAGCAGCACAGCTTCAGGTGTTGGTTTAGAATTCACACCTTTGTGGTAAGTTGTATCTACCAATCTGACTTTTAATATTGCACTTTTACAAATGTGTAAGATATTGCTTCATATCATAGAAAAAGTGTATAGATTTTTTTTTACTTAAATGAAAAATCTTGAAAGAAGCATTCCTGTGAAAGTAGAAAATAAAGTGGCAATGTGGAGTCATTTTTTTCATTATATGTAAGAGATGTGATCGTTATCACATGAATTTTTATACGCAAATATTCACATTAATATATTCTTCATTGGTAAATCATATTTAACTCTTTCAAATTTAATAATCAAATGGATTTGTTTTAGTTACATTAATGAAGTAAAATATTCTGATCTCTGGCTTTTTCTTACATTTCTAACAGAGTTCAGGGCAATAGAAAACGATGACCAATAGTTCTCTAGTTTCTGAATTTATTATTTTAGGCCTGACCACTCGTCCCGAATTGGAAAAAATTATTTTCATTGCTTTTTTGATCATTTACACGGTGGCTCTAATTGGTAATTTAATTATCTTTCTGCTCTCCATTTTTGACTCTGGTCTTAACACACCCATGTACTTCTTCTTAGGATTTCTATCATTTCTTGATATCTGTTGTACCTCAGCTACTGTTCCCAAGATGCTAACAGCCTATGTGACAAAATCTAAAGTGATTTCATATTATGGATGTGTCGCCCAATTATTCTTCTTTACTTGGCCTATGGGTGTTGAGCTTTTGTTGCTTACTGTTATGGCTTATGACCGATACATTGCAATTGGAAATCCGTTGCGTTATGCAACCATAATCAATCGTAAAGTCTGCATTCATGTAGCAATCATTATCACAATTATTGGTTCTCTGAATTCATTGGCACATACATATTGCACCTTTCGGCTCCCATATTGTGATGATAACAAGATCAATCATTTCTTTTGTGAGATAATGCCTTTGCTGAAACTTGCATGTGCAGACACCTACATAAATGAGATTGTGGTATTTACTGCCGATTTTATTCTTGGAATTTGCTGTTTTTGCCTAACGTGTATTTCTTATGTCTTTATAATTAGCACAATACTGAAGATACGTTCTGCTGAAGGAAAACGCAAAGCCTTCTCTACTTGTGCTTCACATATAACCATTGTATCCATGTATTATGGGGCTGTTATTTTCACCTACATTCGACCTCGATCGAGTCTGTCTTTAGAGAAAGATAAAATAGTTTCTGCTCTTTATGCTGTAATAACACCAACCCTCAATCCTATAATATATAGCCTAAGGAATAAAGAGGTGAAGGAGGCATTTAAAAGGACTGTTAAGGGACTACTACAGCATAAGCTTAAAAGTATGACGTAGAAAATTAATGCCATCTAGTGACTCAATTACATGGATGTAACTATAATGATCAGATGATGCCATCACATCCAGGCCCTGAAACCTTCATCAACCCAAAAAGTCTGTCTTCCCCATACGAGACCAGTACTATAAACTAAGCATTATAGTTGTGAGGCTCTGTTGCAGATTTTGCATTGAGGCCCAAGTTATGCTTCTGCTGAAGGATTTTTTCTATGAATGCATGATTTTGGTATGTTTTTAATTATCTATAATTTTCTCTGTAATAGTTCTTTAGTTGGAAAGTTTAATCAATGCCTTCACTCCATTGATTTTAATAAGAAGGTACCCATCTATTATACTTTCAGGCTTTACCACCCATGTGGATGGCTGGCTCTGCTGCACTGACAATGAGCTGGAAAATCAGCTGATCCGTGGGGATCCACTGCCTGAACCTAACTCATCAGTAGATAGATAATGGATATTCTGTGCCAGGAAAAGCTGGGGCTTGGCTATCTCCTGACAACCAGGCTCCTGCTCTAATTGCTGAGAGCAAATGGTACCAAGAAAATCTACAGGCTGTCCCGCAAAAAATAAGCTGTTATATAGCTCTGTCGATTAAATAAATATGAATGTTACGGGCCTTGTAATGTGGCGACACAGAAACATTTTTATTTTCAAAGTGTTCATTTCAATGTGCCAAAGTAGTAACACATAAAAAAATCTATATAAAACCTGGTTCCCCTATAATCATATAGATCAGGGGAGTAACATTGTCATGTTTTTCTACCGCACAGTAAAAACCAATAAAACAAAACCCAAAAAACAATGGTGGAATGCATCCCAAAGGGGTGCTATTACAAAATACAGCATATTCCACAATAAAAACAAGCCCTTGCAACTCTATGTTGATATAAAAATAACAAAAAAACTGTGGCTCTTTCAATATGACAATGGAAAAAAATTAAGAATATAGCCAATGTTTTTTTCATAAGAAGTTCTCTAATGTATACATGGCCAATTTGGTAAATAAAAAGCTCAGTTACCTAATAGAAGTTATAAATGGCATAGATTTTCATTTTGTTGAGTCTATTACGGATGTAACAGGGAGATATCTTGTTTTGCTCTGTATAATAAATGACACTCATTTCATCTTGGCCAATATCTACCCTATGTCCCAAATTCTTTTCAGATAATATTTTTTTAAGAAATCGATCATACATATTTGGAGCTCTGAAAATGGGAGAATAATATTAGGTTGTGATTTTAATCTAATCCTTAACGAATTGATAGATAAATGAAATCAGAATAAGAACACTCTACCCACTTTATCTTTTTGGATTCACAAAGAAGAGCTGTATCATTTGTTTAGATGTTTAAATATATCTTCTAGAAAATATACTTTTCATTCTGCAAGACATAGATCTCTTTCATGCATTGATTTATTCCTGTTTCATACTTGTACCTTTCAAATGGTAAAATCTTTAGGCATTGATCTAACCACATGGACAAACTGTGCTCCAATTTCTCTTTAAGAGTTTTAGACCTTTTGGAATGCAATGGGGCTAGAAGATAAAAAGTAGGCTATATGACTTAGAAGACAGGTTCAGTTCCCACACACACTATTGCATAACAAATATTAAATGTGTGTATAAATGTAAAATTATATTTTGTATCTAGGAAATAGAATGTTTCTTTCACTGTATAGAAGGGGCAGCAACTTTACATTGGAGAACAAATAATCAATAGTAAAAATTTTTGGGGACGGCAGCTACACGACTAGAGATGAGTGAACGTACTCGTCCGAGCTTGATGCTCGTTCGAGTGTTAGCGTGTTCGAGATGCTCGTTACTAGAGGCGAGCACCACGCGATGTTCGAGTTACTTTCACTTTCAACTCTGAGACGTTAGCGCGCTTTTCTGGCCAACAGAAAGACAGGGAAGGCATTACAACTTCCTCCTGTGATGTTCCAGCCCTAGACCATTCCCCTGCAGTGAGTGGCTGGCGAGATCAGGTGTCACCCGAGTATATAAATCGGCCCCTCCCGCGGCTCGCCACAGATGCATTCTGACATAGCTCAGGGAAAGTGCTGCTGATGCTGGAGCTGCTATAGGAAGAGTGTTAGGAGTGATTTTAGGCTTCAAGAACCCCAACGGTCCTTCTTAGGGCCACATCTGACCATGTGCAGTACTGTTGAGGCTGCTTTTTGCAGTGTTGCACATTTTTATTTTTATTTTTGTATATCGGCCGTGCAGAGCATTGCGTCCTCAGTCTGCAGTAATTTTACATAGTATAGGGCCAGTAGTGCTGAAGCAGGGACAGTGAAAAAGGTGAAAGACGATAAGGTGACTGACCCCACCTGGTTTGCTAAGCCTACTGAGGACAGGTCTTCAGAGGGGGAGGCAAGTGCAGCAGCAGGGCAGGTTGGAAGAGCCAGTGCGGTGGCCAGGGGTAGAGGCAGGGCCAGACCGAATAATCCACCAACTGTTTCCCAAAGCGCCCCCTTGCGCCATGCCACCCTGCAGAGGCCGAGGTGCTCAAAGGTCTGGCAGTTTTTCATTGAGAGTGCAGACGACCGACGAACAGTGGTGTGGAACGTTTGTCGCACCAAGATCAGTCGGGGAGCCACCACCACCAGCCTCACCACGACCAGCATGCGCAGACATATAATGGCCAAGCACCCCACAAGGTGGGACGAAGGCCGTTCACCGCCTCCGGTTTGCACCACTGCCTCTCCCCCTGTGCCCCAACCTGCCACTGAGATCCAACCCCCCTCTCAGGACACAGGCACTACCGTCTCCTGGCCTGCACCCACATCCTCACCTCCGCTGTCCTCGGCCCCATCCACCAATGTCTCTCAGCGCAGCGTCCAGCCGTCGCTAGCGCAAGTGTTTGATCGCAAGCGCAAGTACGCCGCCACGCACCCGCACGCTCAAGCGTTAAACGTGCACATAGCCAAATTGATCAGCCTGGAGATGCTGCCGTATA
This sequence comes from Eleutherodactylus coqui, assembly GCF_035609145.1. NCBI lineage: Eukaryota > Metazoa > Chordata > Amphibia > Anura > Eleutherodactylidae > Eleutherodactylus > Eleutherodactylus coqui. Next base: position 173,512,989 of record NC_089841.1, read on the forward strand.
GGCTTGTGGAAACAGAGGCTTTCAAAAGCATGATGGCGGCGGCGGCCCCGCGTTACTCGGTTCCCAGTCGCCACTACTTTTCCCGATGTGCCGTCCCAGCCCTGCACGACCACGTCTCCCGCAACATTGTACGCGCCCTCACCAACGCGGTTACTGCCAAGGTCCACTTAACAACGGACACGTGGACAAGCACAGGCGGGCAGGGCCACTATATCTCCCTGACGGCACATTGGGTGAATTTAGTGGAGGCTGGGACAGAGTCAGAGCCTGGGACCGCTCACGTCCTACCCACCCCCAGAATTGCGGGCCCCAGCTCGGTGGTGGTATCTGCGGCGGTGTATGCTTCCTCCACTAAACCACCCTCCTCCTCCTCCTCCTACGCAACATCTGTCTCGCAATCAAGATGTGTCAGCAGCAGCATGTCGCCAGCAGTCGGTGTCGCGCGGCGTGGCAGCACAGCGGTGGGCAAGCGTCAGCAGGCCGTGCTGAAACTACTCAGCTTAGGAGAGAAGAGTCAGACGGCCCACGAACTGCTGCAGGGTCTGACAGAGCAGACCGACCGCTGGCTTGCGCCGCTGAGCCTCCAACCAGGCATGGTCGTGTGTGACAACGGCCGTAACCTGGTGGCGGCTCTGCAGCTCGGCAGCCTCACGCACGTGCCATGCCTGGCCCACGTCTTTAATTTGGTATTTCAGCGCTTTCTGAAAAGCTACCCACGCTTGTCAGACCTGCTCGGAAAGGTGCGCCGGCTCAGCGCACATTTCCGCAAGTCCAAGACGGACGCTGCCACCCTGCGCACCCTGCAACATCGGTTTAATCTGCCAGTGCACCGACTGCTGTGCGACGTGCCCACACGGTGGAACTCTACGCTCCACATGTTGGCCAGGCTCTATGAGCAGCGTAGAGCTATAGTGGAATACCAACTCCAACATGGGCGGCACAGTGGGAGTCAGCCTCCTCAATTCTTTACAGAAGAGTGGGCCTGGTTGGCAGACATCTGCCAGGTCCTTGGAAACTTTGAGGAGTCTACCCAGATGCTGAGCGGCGATGCTGCAATCATTAGCGTCACCATTCCTCTGCTATGCCTCTTGAGAAGTTCCCTGCAAAGCATAAAGGCAGACGCTTTGCGCTTGGAAACGGAGGCGGGGGAAGACAGTATGTCGCTGGATAGTCAGAGCACCCTCCGGTCTATATCTCAGCGCGTTGAGGAGGAGGGGGGAGGAGCATGAGGAGGAGGGGGAAGAGACAGCTTGGCCCACTGCTGAGGGTACCCATGCTGCTTGCCTGTCATCCTTTCAGCGTGTATGGCCTGAGGAGGAGGAGGAGGATCCTGAAAGTGATCTTCCTAGTGAGGACAGCCATGTGTTGCGTACAGGTACCCTGGCACACATGGCTGACTTCATGTTAGGATGCCTTTCTCGTGACCCTCATGTTACACGCATTCTGGCCACTGCGGATTACTGGGTGTACACGCTGCTCGACCCACGGTATAAGGAGAACCTTTCCACTCTCATACCTGAAGAGGAAAGGGGTTCGAGAGTGATGCTATACCACAGGACCCTGGCGGACAAGCTGATGGTAAAATTCCCATCCGACAGCGCTAGTGGCAGAAGGCGCAGTTCCGAGGGCCAGGTAGCAGGGGAGGCGCGGAGATCAGGCAGCATGTACAGCACAGGCAGGGGAACACTATCCAAGGCCTTTGACAGCTTTCTGGCTCCCCAGCAAGACTGTGTCACCGCTCCCCAGTCAAGGCTGAGTCGGCGGGAGCACTGTAAAAGGATGGTGAGGGAGTACGTAGCCGATCGCACGACCGTCCTCCGTGATGCCTCTGCCCCCTACAACTACTGGGTGTCGAAGCTGGACACGTGGCCTGAACTCGCACTCTATGCCCTGGAGGTGCTTGCTTGTCCTGCGGCTAGCGTCTTGTCAGAGAGGGTGTTTAGTGCGGCTGGGGGAATCATCACGGATAAGCGTACCCGCCTATCAACCGACAGTGCCGACAGGCTTACACTCATAAAGATGAACAAAGCCTGGATTTCCCCAGACTTCTCTTCTCCACCAGCGGACAGCAGCGATACCTACACAATACGTAGGCTGCACCCACGGATGGAAGCATCGTTCTCTATCACCATCAAAAACGGGGACCTTTTAGCTTCATCAATCTGTGTATTCTATTCATCCTCCTTCTCCTGCTCCTCCTCCTGAAACCTCACGTAATCATGCCGAACGGGCAATTTTTCTTAGGCCCACAAGGCTCAGTCATATAATATTGGAAAAAAATTTTTTATACGTTTCAATGCTCATTAAAGCGTTGAAACTTGCACCTGAACCAATTTTTATTTTAACTGGGCTGCCTCCAGGCCTAGTTACAAATTAAGCCACATTAACCAAAGCGATTAATGGGTTTCACCTGCCCTCTTGGTTGGGCATGGGCAATTTTTCTGAGGTACATTAGTACTGTTGGTACACCAATTTTTTGGGGCCCTCGCCTACAGTGTAATCCAATTAATTTTTTGCCCACCTACATTAAAGCTGACGTTACATCAGCTGTGCTGGGCACTGCAATGGGATATATTTATGTACCGCCGGTGGGTTCCAGGGAGCCACCCATGCTGTGGGTCCACAGGGAGTTGTAACTGCATGTGTCTACTTCTAAAGAACCCCAGTCTGACTGGGGCATGCAGTGTGGGCCGAAGCCCACCTGCATTTAACATGACATTACCTCAGCTGTGATGGGCAATGCAATGGGATATATTTATGTACCGCCGGTGGCTTCCTGGCACCCACCCATGCTGTGGGTCCACATGGAGGTGTAACTGCATGTGTCCACTTCTAAAGAACCCCAGTCTGACTGCGGCATGCAGTGTGGGCCGAAGCCCACCTGCATTTAATATGACATTACATCAGCTGTGCTGGGCACTGCGATGGGATATATTTATGTACCGCCGGTGGGTTCCAGGGAGCCACCCATGCTGTGGGTCCACAGGGAGTTGTAACTGCATGTGTCTACTTCTAAAGAACCCCAGTCTGACTGGGGCATGCAGTGTGGGCCGAAGCCCACCTGCATTTAACATGACATTACCTCAGCTGTGATGGGCAATGCAATGGGATATATTTATGTACCGCCGGTGGCTTCCTGGCACCCACCCATGCTGTCGGTCCACACGGAGTTGTAACTGCATGTGTCCACTTCTAAAGAACCCCAGTCTGACTGGGGCATGCAGTGTGGGCCGAAGCCCACCTGCATTTAACATGACATTACCTCAGCTGTGATGGGCAATGCAATGGGATATATTTATCTACCGCCGGTGGGTTCCAGGGAGCCACCCATGCTGTGGGTGCACACGGAATTCCCATTGCGGAGTTGTAGCTGCCTGTGACTATTTATAAAAAACCGCGGTCTGACTGGGGCATGCAGACACCTTGACAGAATGAATAGTGTGTGGCACATAGGTTCCCCATTGCTATGCCCACGTGTGCAGCTCCAGATGGAGGTGGTACAGGATTGGATTTCTCATTGCTTCTGTACAGCATTGTGGGGTATCGCCCCGCCCCTTTTAAAGCGGGTCACTGCCTAGCCGTGCCAACCCTCTGCAGTGTGTGCCTGCGGTTCCTCCTCATGGCAGACGCACTTATAAATAGACATGAGGGTGGCGTGGCATGAGGGCAGCTGAAGGCTGCGCAGGGACAGTTTGGTGTGCGCTGTGGACACTGGGTCGTGGGGGGGGGGGGTTGGGTAGCATGTAACCCAGGAGAAGTGGCAGCGGAGTGTCATGCAGGCAGTGATTGTGCTTTGTTGGAGGTAGTGTGGTGCTTAGCTAAGGTATGCTTTGCTAATGAGGGCTTTTCAGAAGTAAAAATTGTTGGGAGAGGGGGGGGGGCACTCTTGCCGCTATTGTGGCTTAATAGTGGGACCTGTGAACTTGAGATGCAGCCCAACATGTAGCCTCTCGCCTGCCCTATCCGTTGCTGTGTCGTTCCCATCACTTTCTTGAATTGCCCAGATTTTCACACATGAAAACCTTAGCGAGCATCGGCGAAATACAAAAATGCTCGGGTCGCCCACTGACTTCAATGGGGTTCGTTATTCGAAACGAACCCCCGAGCATCGCGATAATTTCGTCCCGAGTAACGAGCACCCGAGCATTTTGGTGCTCGCTCATCTCTACACCTTATCTTTCCATTGTGATATTTGGGGCGTTTGTTTCGTCTTCCAAAGGGGTTGGATAAGAAGTTTAGCTGCTGAAATCAAAATGGTGGGGAGGCAATTTCTTGAGGATTTAAACTTTTTGTTTTATGATAGCTTGCCAATAAGGTTTAATATTTGAGAAGTGCCACCATATGTGTAACAAATTTCCTCTATCAGAGTCGCATCTCCAGTACTTATCTGTCTGTGTAGTATTACATTTATAAAGTGAGGCCGGGGTTTTATACCAATGTGTTAATAGCTAGTTTGTATGAGTTTTCTTGTATGCGAACACATTTGGAGAATCCATGGGAGTTCCCCAACACTTTCCTAGTTTCTTCTTTATCGAAGGTCACCCCTAGTTCTCTTTCCCACTCCCTAAAGAACCATGGTTTATCGGACGAAACACCAAGCAGAAGGCTTCTGTAAAGAAATGTCATGAGCCTCCTTGGCTTCTCCGGAAGAGAGAGATACGTTTCAAACCAAAGCGAGTCACGTAATCCGCCCTGGTATTTCCCCTGAAATTTTTTAAGCGAAGAGTAAATGCTTGAGGTTTCAAGGAAGTTTAAGGGATGATTTGACAAGAGCAATTCAATGTGTGAAGGGTTGTTAATTTTTACTCCATTAATGATGTCATGGACTGTCAAGGGGTTAAGTTTCAACCAAAGGTTAGTTGTTTTTATTAATTTGTTAGTCAGAATAGAGGGGATTAGAGATGCAGGTGTCATTGGCGCTATCTTATGTTGGTCACTACTATTTGCTCTAATGGAGCTAATAACTTTAACTGTGCCTCTTAAAGTCGGATTTAATGCTTGCTTTTTGTATGGGAGGTGGGTACTGGTCCAGAGGAGATATTGTCCATTCTGATCTAATAATGATCTTTCCAAATTGATTGAGGGAGAATCCATTTCATGATCAACTAAGTTAACCCATCTAGCTATATGAATCGCTTTGTAGTATGTGAGTATGTTTGGAAGGCCGAAGCCTCCTTGTGGGTTTTTATGTGTCAAATACGAAAAAGCTAACCGTGGCTTTTGTTTATTTCATACAAATTTCCGGAAGACCCTATGTATGTTAGAGAAGAAGTTGCCAGGGATTTCTATTGGGACTGATTGTAGAATATAAAAAATGCACGGAAAGATATAAGTTGATATCAGATTTTTTCTACCTATCCATGACAGGAGAGGAGTATTAATGTTCTGCAATTGGTTTTGTACTTTTTGAAGAAGAGGTGGGAAATTTGCCTTGTAAAGGAGAGGGGGTCAGAAGTAAGAGTGATACCCAGGTATTTGATGCCAGATGCGGGCCATTTAAAGGGAAGTTCTTTCTTTATGTACTTAATCGTGTTGGTTGGAGCTGAAATGTTCAGAGCCTCTGATTTCTCATAATTAACCTTGAAGTTTAAGGTTTTACCAAATTGCTCGAATATAGCCAATATTGCAGGGAAGGCTTTCTCCTGGTTGGTCATGAGCACAAATAGGTCGTCTGCGAAAGCAGCCACCGTGTGCTTAAGATCTCCTATTTTTGATCCCAAGATATTGGGATGTTGTCTAATTCACTAGAGCAAGATCTCCATGACCAGCACAAAAAGGGTGGGGGAGAGCGGGCAGCCCTGCCTGGTTCCTTTGGTGATGGCGAAAGACCTCGACAGAGTACCATTGATTTGAAGTCTAGCTGTAGGAGTTGAGTACATACTAAATATGGCCGCTATAAACTGGTTTGGGAAGCCAAACTTTTGCAGTGCGACCCTCATAAAGTCCCAGCTCACTCTATCGAAAGCCTTTTCGGCATCTGTTCACAAAAGGACCAGTGGTGTTTTGTTATATTTTGCGCGGTGAATAGCATTGATAATACGAGATGTGTTAAATTTCCCCTCTCTTCCTGTTACAAATCCCACCTGGTCTGGGTGTATTAATTTAGGGAGTAAAGTTGAGATGCGCTGAGCTAATAGTTTTGCCCAGATCTTAAGGTCTATATTTAGTAACGAGATAGGCCTATAATTGCCACACTGTTCTGGATCTTTCCCTTCTTTTGGAATCAGGGTAATGAATGCTTCCAAAGCTTGTTTAGGGAGATTTTTTCCTGACAAAAGTGTGTTACACAGATTTGTGAAGATTGGAAGAAGTATTTTAGAAAAGGTTTTATAGTATAATGTTGACAGACGATCAGGCCCTGGGCTTTTCCCGTTGGGGATGGGTTTAAGAATTTTCTTTTCCTCAGAGGGGGTGATTGGGGATAATAGGTTGGCTTTGTCGTCGTCAGTTAGATTGGGTAGTTTAAGGGACTCCATGAAAGTTTGTATTATGTTGTTAAAGTTTTTATTTCCCCCTTCCTGACTATTGTTGGGAAGATTGTATAGGTTTTTGTAGAACTTTTCAAATTCTGAAGCAATGTTAGCAGTGGATTCTACTGTGTGGCCTGAGGTTGTTTTTATTTTGTGGATAAATGCTTTTTCTTTTTGTTTCTTGATGAGATTAGTCATTGTTTTGGAGCCTTTGTCTCCATGCATGTATATTTTATATTTGGAGGAGAGGAGGGTCTTTGCTGCTTTAATGTTGAGAGTGTTTTTAAAGGGGTTGTCCCGCGAAAGCAAGTGGGTCTATACACTTCTGTATGGCCATATTAATGCACTTTGTAATGTACATTGTGCATTAATTATGAGCCATACAGAAGTTATCAAAAGTTATTCACTTACCTGTTCCGTTGCTGGCGTCCTCGTCTCCATGGTTGCCGTCTAATTTTCGCCGTCTAATGGCCAAATTAGACGCGCTTGCGCAGTCCGGGTCTTCTTCTCTTCTCAATGGGGCTCCGTGTAGCTCCTGGTAGCTCCGCCCCGTCACATGCCGATTCCACCCAATCAGGAGGCTGGAATCGGCAATGGACCGCACAGAAGAGCTGCGGTCCACGGAGGGAGAAGATCCCGGCGGCCATCTTCAACCGGTAAGTAAGAAGTCACCGGAGCGCGGGGATTCAGGTAAGCGCTGTGCGGTGTTCTTTTTTAACACCTGCATCGGGGTTGTCTCGCGCCGAACGGGGGGGGGGGGGGGTTGAAAAAAAAACAAAACCCGTTTCGGCGCGGGACAACCCCTTTAAGTTTGTCTCTAAGGCCTTTCAGTTCCTGGGGTGTATCACTTTTTGATGAGTGTTTATGAATTTTCTCTAGGCTAGATATCTGAGCTAGTAGGGAGTCAATTTCTTTCTCTCTTTGTTTCTTCTTAACCTTCGTACCCAGAGCTATCAACTCTCCCCTAATGAAGGCCTTATGTGCTTCCCAGATGGTTGAAATAGGGATGTCTGAAGTGTTATTTATCCCAAAGAATTCCTTCAGTTTTCCTGATAGTACAGAACGTTGATATGTATCACTTATCAATGTGCAATTTAGTCGCCAGGTCCATTTTCTAATGGGGAGGCTGTGTATGGGAATCTACACTGAAATCAGTGTGTGATCTAAAAAATTGTTATTTGGCCAATGTCTGTGGCTCTGACATTTTGATTATGTTTACCTGAAACTAGAAGGTAGTCTAGTCTATGAAAGGTCTTCTGTATATGGGAGAAATGTGTATACTCTCTGTCTTTGGGGTATAATATCCTCCATATGTCTTGCAGGTTCAACTCAGACAGAGTAGCTTTAAGTCTGTGTATGTGTTTACTGGGAACTGAGGGGGTAGTTGATGTGGTGTCTTTGGAAGGGTCTAAAACTAAGTTAAAATCTCCTCCCACCGCTACCAGCCCCTCGGCAAAGTCTGCAAAACTAGATAGGGTGCGGATAAGCCACAGGACTTGATTGTGGTTCGGGGCGTAAAGGTTGGCAAAAGACACTTTGTTATTGGCGATCGTGTCTTTAAGGAAGATGTATCTACCGCAGGGGTCTATTTTCTGAAGTGTTAATGTGAAGGGGATGTTTTTCCCTATTGTGATGGACACTCCTCTAGATACAGAAGAGTATGTGCTATGGAACCATTGGTTGTATGCATGAGTAGGGAGTTTGGGTATGTGATTATGTTTTAAATGAGTCTCTTGGAAGAACACCACTTCAGATTTTAGTTTTTTCAGAAGGGCGAATATTTGACTTCTTTTTTGAGGAGTATTCATCCCTCTCACATTGAAGGATGTGTACTTAATGTTAGCCATTGTGTGTATGTATTAATTTGTTAGGTGCCTAAAACCCGCTCATGATGCTTCATATGTTGGATGTCCCAGCTAGATGGACAAACTACAAAAATTATTTACAAGTTTCGTCACACTATGTGGTGAGTAAATCGAATTACAAGAACCCAGCTGTGGAGAGAGCCACCAAAAAGACGAGCCCTTCAGTGCGTGAACTAGGCCCTGAATAATAAAGGCTCGACCCAGATGGCAAATCCTACCTGCATATTTGGGGATGGTTAGACATACTCCATGGGTTTAGTAGACCACTGAGACTTAATAGTTTAAAGTTTTGTCTTTGAAATAGTATAGTAGTAGATTATTTGACCAATAATTGTCAGACTTTGTTTGACAAAGTTAACATAGTTTAACCTAGTTTAACATAGTTTAACACAGACTAACTATAGTTCTACATGGATACCCCTTTGTTTCAGAATCTGTCAGCATAGTTACATGAGTCAAGTTTATTTAGTAAATTCTTGTCCCATTGGCTGGAGGTCCGATCCCCCAACGCACCCCATCAAGGAGGTCACGGGTCCCTGGCGTGCTTGGCAGCACTCTCCATCTCCTCTCCAACTGTAATAAAGTCCTCCTCCAAGATGTGATGTTGGTTTCTTATCCTAGAAAATTAGGAAAGAGAGGGAAGGGGGAGAAAGAGAGAGAGAAAGAGAATGGAGGCAGGTCTGGAGGGTCTGGTCTGGCGATGACAGTCCAAAAAAGTATCCTATCCACTTAAAGGTGGATGGTTTGGTTAGTTAGTCATTTAGGGGTTGAAACTTTCAAGATGATTTAAACTTGGAGCTGATCTTCTAGCCCTTTAGTTTTGAGAGTTGAGGAATCGCCTGGTGAATTCGTACTGGCAGCCAGGAAGGGATGTCGAGTGGAGAGATGTCCATCTTCTTCCAAGCGCTATTTAGATCCTCTGGAGTTCTGATAGTGATTTGTTGTCCTTCTTTGAATGTGCAAGGCCAAATGGGAATAGCCACTTTATTGGGAGTTCTTTCGCCCTCATGGCATCTGTAAGTGGCTTCAGTATGCGTCTTTTAGCTAATGTGCTTGGTGCTATATCTTGGAAGAGTTATTTTTTTGTTGTTTTCAAATAGGATGTCTTGGGTCTTTCTTGCTTTCTGGAGAATAGCTGCGGTATCTACGTAGCTAAGTAGCCCACAAATAACGTCACGTGGAGGGGCTGAGGCCACGGCTCTGGGTCGGAGGACCAGATTCTTTTACCTTTTACAAAGCCTAGAAGCTCTCCGGGGTCTCTCAGGATGTTGAAGATGCTTCTTAGTCACTGAGTAGATAGCTTCTATGTCCGTAAGGGTCAGATATTTGAGCTTTTCTGGTATTTCAGAAGGGTTTTCTGAGGAGCTGTTAGGAACACGACCTTGCCGCTCAGAAGCTAAGCCACGCCCCCCCCCTCATCGAACAATATTTTCATGATTTTAGACTATAGTTCTTTGAGCGATTCTGATAACGGTGAAGAGTTTCCACAATTTATAGAGTAATAAATAATGTTTTACACAATTATTTTGATTAAGAAAAAATATCTGATGAAAGGTGATGTTTTCTAAAGCTAACTATAATAGATGTAAAAATGTTATTTTTAGACCAATATGGTCACTCATGATGTATATTCACAATGAAAGTAGTCTTTGCTGTGAAAAATAGCGTTCTGAAATAGTTAAGTTAGCTATTGAAAGAAATTTCTCTGTTAATACTTTGCTCCTCGTATATTTGTATTCATATCTGTTTAACATGGGGTGATACATACTTTTACATCATTAAATCCCAAGTTATATTTTGTAAACCATCTCTGTATTTAGGATCTTATTAAGCAGTAATCCTTTAACCCCTTCCCGCTCCTGGACGTACCTGGTACGTCATGGTAGCGGGATACTTCCCGCAACATGACGTACCTGGTACGTCATGTCATTAAAGTGTCGCCGCGGTGACAATCACGGCGACACAGCAGTGATGTCTGCTGACATAGTCAGCAGACAAGTGCTGCGTCCGGGCTGGGGACCAATCAGAGCGGTCCCTCCCCCACGATCGCTGTGATTGGTCAGGGAAAAACTCCCTGACCAATCACAGCGCAGCAGCGGACTTCGCGCTGTTTACAGTAGGGGCTCCATGTGCAAGCACCGCAGTGTGTTTCCGGTGCTTGTAGATAGAGCACCTACTGTGGTATTTGTGATAAAAAAGAGCGATTACTGTGTAGATTAGGCAGGGAGTGCGTGATCAGTGTAGTGGAGAGGAGTTAGTCATCAGTGTGGTGTAGTGGAGTGAGTGTTAGTGATCAGTGTGGTGTAGTGTAGTGAGTGTAGTGAGTGATTGATCAGGCAGTGTAGTGTAGTGAGTGTAGTGAGTGATTGATCAGGCAGTGTAGTGTAGCAGAGTGGAGTGAGTGATCAGAAGTGCAGTGTAGTGTAGTGAGTGAGGGATCTGTAGTGTGTGATCAGAAGTGTAGTGAGTGAGCTGTAGCGTGCGATCAGCAGTGTAGTGTAGCGCAGCGTGTAGTCAGTGTATCCCTTGGTGTAAAAAAAAAAAAAAAGTTCCTGTTGTTCCCATTTCGTTACCTGTCCCGTCACCTGTTATTAGTTAGTGTAGCGTTTAGTTAGTCCGTCTAGTGTGTAGCGTGTCGTTAGTCCGTGTACTGTCAGTGTATTCGTCTGTGTAAAAAAAAAAAAAGTTCCTGTTGTTCCCATTTCGTTACCTGTCCCGTCACCCGTTATTAGTTAGTGTAGCGTTTAGTTAGTCCGTCTAGTGTGTAGCGTGTCGTTAGTCCGTGTACTGTCAGTGTATTCGTCTGTGTAAAAAAAAAACCAAAAAAACAAAAAAAGTTCCTGTTGTTCCCATTTCGTTACCTGTCCCGTCACCCGTCATTAGTTAGTGTAGCGTGTCGTTAGTCCGTCTAGTGTGTAGTGTGTCGTTAGTCCGTGTTGTGTCAGTGTATTCGTCTGTGTAAAAAAAAAAAAACACTTACGTGAATACACCACATAAGTTTCCGCGTTCTTTCCGACCCCCGTCCCGTGGTCACCCCATCCCGCAGTGTCCCATCTAATAAAACCTTTTCCCCGTGTGCCCCATTTTATATAAATATGGCCCGCAGGAGGTACACTTCAGAGGAACTGTATGCAATCATTGCATCAGACTCGGACTCAGGTAGTGGTGATGACGACCCCACTTTTTTGGCATTCTCCGACTCCTCATCCTCATCCTCATCCAGCGAGTCTGAGCTCCCTGCACCTCCGAGAAGGCGTCCAAGGACCGCCACTGACCCCAATGCATCAGATGCTCACTGGAGTACCCCGGAAGATTACAGACCCCAGATCCCTGATTTTATTGGGAACCCAGGGATTCAATTTGACACGGAAGGGCTCAGAGGGAAGGACTTCTTCAAGTTTTTTTTTTCTGAAGAGTTCATTGCCCATATTGTTACCCAGACGAATTTGTACGCCCAGAATTTTATAGAAGAAAATCCCACCTCCAGCTATGCCAGACCCGATAAGTGGACCCCTGTGGATGCACCAGAGATAAAAATATTTTGGGGGCTTATACTAACCATGGGGCTAATAAAGAAGCCAACAATCAGGGCGTACTGGTCTACCGATATTTTGTACCACACCCCAATGTTCCGCATGGCGATGTCGAGGACGCGCTTTGAGTGTATTTTAAAATTTCTGCACTACAATGACAACCAGCTGTGCCCCCCCAGCGATCACCCCAATTACGATCGGTTGTATAAGATCAGGCCCGTAATAGACCATTTTAACGCCAAGTTTGCCCAGGCGTATGCCCCACAGATAAACATTGCAGTAGACGAGTCCCTGGTACACTTCAAGGGGAGGCTAAAATTCCGCCAGTACCTGCCCAGTGAGCGGGCACGGTATGGTGTGAAGTTGTACAAGCTGTGCGAAAGTACATCAGGGTACACCCACAAGTTCCGTATTTACGAGGGGAAGGACACTAAAATTGAGCCCCCAGAATGCCCCCCCGTGCTGGGAGTAACAGGGAAAATAGTGTGGGAACTGGTGCACCCACTATTAGACCAGGGTTACCATCTGTACCTGGATAACTTTTATACCAGTGTCCCCCTGTTTCAGTGCCTCGCTTCCAGAGGAACAGTGGCATGTGGCACTGTTCGGAAAAATCAAAAAAGCCTCCCTAAGACACTGCTTGGGCAACTGCTCAGAAGGGGTGAGAGCCGGGCCCAATGCAGCGACAATGTATTGTGCGTTAAATATAAGGACAAGAGGGATGTCCTTATGTTGACGACAATACACGGCCACAGCAGTACCCCCTGCCCAGTACGAGGTACCAGTGCAGAGACCCCCAAACCAGACTGCGTCCTCGACTATAATAAGTACATGGGAGGGGTCGATCTATCAGACCAGGTACTGGAGCCCTATAGAGCCATGCGGAAAACACGGGTGTGGTACAAAAAACTGGCCGTGCACCTCGTACAGATGGCACTGTATAATGCCTACGTGCTGTTCCGAGGTGCAGGCCACAGGGGGACATTCCTTGAATTTCAAGAGGAAGTTATCAAGGACCTAATATTTGGGGACCAGGAGGTGGGGGAGAGGCCCAGTACTTCTGGAAGCGAGGCCACAAGAATTGTACCAGGGCAGCATTTTCTCAGTGAAATTCCCTCCACTGCGACGAAGGGAAGGACCCAAAAGAGGTGCAGAGTGTGCTACAAACAGGGGATAAGAAAAGACACCATATACCAGTGTGAAACGTGCCCCACACAACCCGGCCTCTGTATAAATGAGTGTTTTAAGATCTACCACACGTCCCTGAAATTTTAATTTTTTTATTGCCCTGACGTTTTACCCTGATGTACTTCGCACAGCTTGTACATAAAGCCACATGCTAAGTCCTTCCCTTCTGAGCCCTGCGCCCTAAAAACAGTTTAGATTCACATATGGGGCATTTCCCTGTTGGGTAACATCATGGGTTACGTTTTCTCCTTCTGCCCCTGGTAAAAAATAAAAATCTGGGCCTAAACTGAGCATTATTGGAAAAATGTGAATTTTTCGTTCTCAACTCAAATTGTTAAAAAAAATTCCTCAAATACCTGTGGGTTCAAACCGCTCACTACACCCCTTAAAAAATTCCCTGAGGGGTGTAGTTTCCAAAATGGGGTCAGTTGTTGGGGGTCTCAAATGCACTGGTACCACAGGGGCACTGCAAACACTACACGGTGTCTGAAAATTATTCCAGCAAAATCTGCATTCAAAAAAAGCGCTCCTTTCTTTCTGAGCCCTGCCATGTGCCCAAACAACAGTTTACATCCACATATGGGGCATTTCCGTGCTCAAGAGTAATTGGGTAATGCATTATGGACTATGTTTTCTCCTTCTGCCCCTGGTGAAAAATGAAAATCTGGGCCTAAAGCTGAACATTATTGGAAAAATGTGAATTTTTCGTTCTCAACTCAAATTGTTAAAAAAAATTCCTCAAATACCTGTGGGTTCAAACCGCTCACTACACCCCTTAAAAAATTCCCTGAGGGGTGTATTTTCCAAAATGGGGTCAGTTGTTGGGGGTTTCAAATGCACTGGTACCTCAGGGGCACTGCAAACACTACACGGTGTCTGAAAATTATTCCAGCAAAATCTGCATTCAAAAAAAGCGCTCCTTTCTTTCTGAGCCCTGCCATGTGCCCAAACAACAGTTTACATCCACATATGGGGCATTTCCGTGCTCGAGAGTAATTGGGTAATGCATTATGGACTATGTTTTCTCCTTCTGCCCCTGGTGAAAAATGAAAATCTGGGCCTAAAGCTGAACATTATTGGAAAAATGTGAATTTTTCGTTCTCAACTCAAATTGTTAAAAAAAATTCCTCAAATACCTGTGGGTTCAAACCACTCACTACACCCCTTAAAAAATTCCCTGAGGGGTGTAGTTTCCAAAATGGGGTCAGTTGTTGGGGGTCTCAAATGCACTGGTACCTCAGGGGCACTGCAAACACTACACGGTGTCTGAAAATTATTCCAGCAAAATCTGCATTCAAAAAAAGCTCTCCTTTCTTTCTGAGCCCTGCCATGTGCCCAAACAACAGTTTACATCCACATATGGGGCATTTCCGTGCTCGAGAGTAATTGGGTAATGCATTATGGACTATGTTTTCTCCTTCTGCCCCTGGTGAAAAATGAAAATCTGGGCCTAAAGCTGAACATTATTGGAAAAATGTGAATTTTTCGTTCTCAACTCAAATTGTTAAAAAAAATTCCTCAAATACCTGTGGGTTCAAACCGCTCACTACACCCCTTAAAAAATTCCCTGAGGGGTGTAGTTTCCAAAATGGGGTCATTTGTTGGGGGTTTCAAATGCACTGGTACCTCAGGGGCACTGTAAACACTACATGGGGTCTGAAAATTATTCCAGCAAAATCTGCATTCAAAAAGCCAAGAAGCGCTCCTATCCTTCTGAGTCCTGCCATGTGCCCATACAACAGGCTACGTCCACATATGGGGCATTTCCGTGTTCGAGAGCAACTGGGTAACGCATCATGGGGTACGTTTTTTCCTTCTGCCACTGGTAAAAAAATATAAATCTGGGCCTAAAGCTGAACATTATGTGAAAAATGTGATTTTTTTGTATTGAACTCAAACTGTTAAAAAAATTCCTCAAATACCTGTGGGTTCAAACCACTCACTACACCCCTTAAAAAAATTCCCTGAGGGGTGTAGTTTCCAAAATGGGGTCAGTTGTTGGGGGTTTCAAATGCACTGGTACCTCAGGGGCACTGTAAACACTACATGGGGTCTGAAAATTATTCCAGCAAAATCTGCATTCAAAAAGCCAAGAAGCGCTCCTATCCTTCTGAGTCCTGCCATGTGCCCATACAACAGGCTACATCCACATATGGGGCATTTCCGTGTTCGAGAGCAACTGGGTAACGCATCATGGGGTATGTTTTTTCCTTCTGCCACTGGTAACAAAATATAAATCTGGGCCTAAAGCTGAACATTATGTGAAAAATGTGATTTTTTTGTATTGAACTCAAACTGTTAAAAAAATTCCTCAAATACCTGTGGGTTCAAACCGCTCACTACACCCCTTAAAAAATTCCCTGAGGGGTGTAGTTTCCAAAATGGGGTCAGTTGTTGGGGGTTTCAAATACACTGGTACCTCAGGGGCACTGTAAACACTACATGGGGTCTGAAAATTATTCTAGCAAAACCTGCATTCAAAAAGCCAAGAAGCGCTCCTATCCTTCTGAGTCCTGCCATGTGCCCATACAACAGGCTACGTCCACATATGGGGCATTTCCGTGTTCGAGAGCAACTGGGTAACGCATCATGGGGTACGTTTTTCCTTCTGCCACTGGTGAAAAATGAAAATCTGGGCCTAAAGCTAAACATTATGTGAAAAATTGGATTTTTTCGTATTGAACTCAAACTGTTAAAAAAAATTCCTCAAACATCTGTGGGTTCAAACCGCTCACTACACCCCTTAATAAATTCCCTGAGGGGTGTAGTTTCCAAAATGGGGTCAGTTATTGGGGGTTTCAAATGTACTGCTACCTCAGGGGCACTGCAAACACTACATGGGGTCTGAAAATTATTCCTGCCAAATCTGCATTCAAAAAGACAAGAAGCGCTCCTTTCCTTCTGAGACCTACCATGTGCCCATACAACAGGCTACGTCCACATATGGGGCATTTCTAAAAACTGCGGAATCTGGGTAATACATTCCAAGTTTTGTTTCTTTGCTAACTCCTACTGTTTTATATAAAAAAAAAGGTTTTATATTGAAAATCAGTAGAAAAAAGGAACTGTTCTAATTTTTGATGCACTTTCCTTTAATTCCTGTAAAACATCTAAAGGGTTAATAAACTTTCTAAATGCCATTTTGAATACTTTGAAGGGTGCTGATTTTAAAATGGGGCAATTCATGGGGGATTCTGATATACAGGCTCGGCAAAACTATGTCTGAACTGCATTGGTCCTTAAAAAATTTAGATTTTGAAATTTGCTAGTAAATGTGAAAAATTACTGCTAAATTTATATACTTTGTGGAGTCTGCAAAAAGTAAAATAACACTTAAAAAATGATTGCTGTGTAAAGTAGGCCTATGGGAAATGTTAATTAATAACTATGTTGTGGTGTTTGACTTTCTATCTTACAAAGAAAACAATTCAAAGTTTGAAAATTGTGAATTTTTCCAAATTTTCAGTAAATTTGGATTTTTTTTCCTAATAAGGACAAAATTTATTGATGAAATTTTTACACTAACATAAAGTACAATATGTCACGAAAAAACAATCTCAGAATCACCTTGATAAGTAAAAGCATTCAAAAGTTATTAGCACAGAAAGTGACAGATGTCAGATTTGAAAAATAAGGCTTGGTCCTTAAGCTCAAAATAGGCCATGTCATTAAGGGGTTAATAACCCTACTATCCTATCAAATATTACATAGGCAGATGTGTTTGTTTTTAACCTCAATGACAGGTAAACAATTACATGCTGACATTTACTAATAAGCCTTATACATACTTGTAAATAGAGTAGATATTTCTACATCCAGTAATAAACATTGTATACACTTGTTAGTATAGTAATAAACACGTTAGATACTTAATATAGTACTAACTATTGTAGATTCTTCTACATTTAGTAATAAATACTGTAGGTAATTGTACACTTAGTAAATAAACAGTGTAGATAATTGAGCATTTTTTCTTTAACCTCCAAGATTTTATTTTGCAATTAGTAATTTGGAAATAAACAGCGAAACTACTTATACATTTAGTAATAAACACTAGAAACATCACAGGTACAATTAGTGAAAAAGTTCCCTAAAACATAACGTTCAATAAATGATTTACAACATATAAGGGTGCTTTCACATATGTTCTGGGGATTCCGCTTTCCTGCTCCTTTCGGGAAACGCTGCATGAGGTGCTTTTTTCTCCCGGTATTTTCAGCCGCATCTATGACGGTACTCCGGTTGGAGGGTCCGATGCAGATGTGAAACCACCCTTACTCAAGTTCATCAGTCAGATAAACCAAACAATATATTTAAAATAAGGGCCAATTATAAACAGGGTACTAATAGCATCATTCACCGATACCGCAAGGTGTTTGCATATAGTTGATACCAAATGAAATACAATACTGCTCACTTTCTATTAAATTAGGTCTCATTTATAAGGCAGTATTTTGGTCAGCAATAGAGATGAGCGAGAATATACTCGCTAAAGGCAATTGCTCGAGCGAGCATTGCCTTTAGCGAGTACCTGCCCGCTCGAGACGAAAGGTTCGGGTGCCATCGGCGGGCAGGGAGCAGCGGGGGAGAGTGGGGCGGAACGAAGGGCAAATCTCTCTCTCCCCCTATCCCCCCCCCCCCCCCGCTCCCTCCTGCTGACTGCCGCTACTCACCGCTCCCCGGCGCCGGCACCCGAACCTTTCGTTTCGAGCAGGCAGGTACTCGATAAAGGCAATGCTCGCTCGAGCAATTGCCTTTACCGAGTATACTCGCTCATCTCTAGTCAGCAATTTGCTTCAATATTTGTAAGCCAAAACCAGGAGTGGAACCCACAAAGACATGTGCCCTTGGTGCTGGCTGAAAACAAGCCAGTCTATCCACATCGGGCTTTAGATGCAGAACTAAAGCAACAACTCTGTCATTATAAGGTCACATTCAGGTGGCCATAGGGTATACGAGCTGCAACTGAGATTCTCGGATGCAGCTTGCATCAGACAGCATGCGGTCACACATCCATGTACTACCCAATCTCGCAGACAGCGGACATTGCCTGTCCTATTCTTATCCATGATACAGACCAGAATATGTAATGCTGCGATTTTTTTCACTCAGGCCACCGGTTCATGTGAAAAGTCACACATGTGAATAGCCCCATAGGCTATAATAGGTTTGTATGCTGTTTGGGAAACATATGGATAGTACACAGATAGCCAATACCATCACCTCGTTTTACAATGCCTTTAGCCAAGGACAAAAAATCACCTAGGCTATAACTTTGCAAGGAGTTTAAAGACATAGCAGATAGGTATGTTACATTTAATTTTAATTAGATTTTCTGAGATAGACATACTCTTAGATCTCATTCACATGGGCGCTGTCGGCATGCATAAGAGGTGGGCACAGGACGCGCTTCCATAGAAACCAATAGGTTCCTATAGAACAAACGATTGTTAGATGCGCTGAATGTGCACATCTAACAAAGATAGGACATGTCAATCCAAACTCGATTGTCAGCTCCGAGGTGCGCACAAAGATAGGAGCCTTGAAAGTACGCATCATGCACCTCGGATTGTGTGAACGGGCTACTTCAAGTAGCTTGCGGTAGTCCGTTCACGCAATCTTTATAACACTATAGCCGCAATCTTTTCTCGTAGCCATAGGGCACGCCCACAGCACTAGTCTGAATGAAGCCTGAATAGAAATATGCTACAGATGTAAAAAATGACAACTTCCAAATATTGCCCAGTAATACCCACAACAACACACTATATAAGACCATGGCTGCAGGTGTTTGGTTTAGAATCTACACTGCTGTGGTAAGTTGCATCTACTAACGTGACTTTCAATATTCCACAAACGTGTAAGATATTGCTTCTTATCATAGAATAAGTGTAAAGAATTTTTTTTGCTTTAATAAAAACTCTTGAAAGAAGCATTCCTGTGAAAGTAGAAAATAAAGTGGCAATGTGGAGCAATTTTTTTCATTATATATGAGAGATGTGATCGTTATCACATGGATTTTTAAATGCAAATATTCGCATTAGCATATTCTTCTTTAGCTCTTTCAAATTCAACAACCAAATGGATTTGTTTTAGTTACATTAATGAAGTAAAATATTCTGATCTCTGGCTTTTTATTTTACTTTTCTAACAGAGTTCAGGGCAATAGAAAACGATGACCAATAGTTCTCTAGTTTCTGAATTTATTATTTTAGGCCTGACCACTCGTCCAGAATTGGAAAAAAATATTTTCATTGTCTTTTTGATCATTTACATGGTGGCTCTAATTGGTAATTTAATTATCTTTCTGCTCTCCATTTTTGACTCTGGTCTTAACACACCCATGTACTTCTTCTTAGGATTTCTATCATTTCTTGATATCTGTTGTACCTCAGCTACTGTTCCCAAGATGCTAACAGCCTATGTGACAAAATCTAAAGTGATTTCATATTATGGATGTGTCGCCCAATTATTCTTCTTTACTTGGCCTACGGGTGTTGAGCTTTTGTTGCTTACTGTTATGGCCTATGACCGATACATTGCAATTGGAAATCCGTTGCGTTATGCAACCATAATCAATCGTAAAGTCTGCATTCATGTAGCAATCATTATCACAATTATTGGCTTTCTGAATTCATTGACACATACAAATTGCACCTTTCGGCTCCCATATTGTGATGATAACAAGATCAATCATTTCTTTTGTGAGATAATGCCTTTGCTGAAACTTGCATGTGCAGACACCTACATAAATGAGATTGTGGTATTGACTTCCAATTTTATTCTTGGTATTTGTTGTTGTTGCCTAACGTGTATTTCGTATGTCTTTATAATTAGCACAATACTAAAGATACGTTCTGCTGAAGGAAAACGCAAAGCCTTCTCTACTTGTGGCTCACATATAACCATTGTATCCATGTATTATGGGGCTGTTATTTTCACCTATATCCGACCTCGATCTATTCTGTCTTTAGAGAAAGATAAAATAGTTTCTGCTCTTTATGCTGTAATAACACCAACCCTCAATCCTATAATATATAGCCTAAGGAATAAAGAGGTGAAGGAGGCATTCAAAAGGACTGTTAAGAGACTGATACAGCATAAGCTTAAAAGTATGACGTAGAAAATTAATGTTATCTACTGACTCAATTACAGGGATGTAACTATAATGATCAGATGATGCCATCACATCCAGGCCCTGAAACCTTCATCAACCCAAAAAGTCTGTCTTTCCATACGAGACTAGTACTATAAACTAAGCATTATAGTTGTGAGGAGGCATTCAAAAGGACTGTTAAGAGACTGGTACAACATAGGCTTAAAATATGGCATAAAAAATAAGTGCCAGATACTGACTCAATTACATGGATGTAACTATAATGGGTGCAGAGGGTGCAATCACATCCAGGCCCCTGGAACCTACATCAACCTAAAAGGTTTGTCTTCCCCATATGAGACCAGTACTATAAACAAAGCATTATAGTTGAGAGGCTATGTTACAGATTTTGCATTGGGGCCCAAGTTATGCCTCTGCTGAAGGATTTTTTCCATACCCATGATTTTGGTATGTTTTTAATTGTATATAATTTATTTTGTAGTAGCTCTTTTGTTGGAAAGTTTAATGAATGACTTCACTCCCATTGATTTCAATGAGAGGGTAGACAACTATTACACTTTCAGCCCTTACCACTGATGCGGTGGGCTGGCCCAACTACACCGGCAATGAGCTGGAAGACCAGCTGATTGGTGGGCATCCACTGCCTGAAGATAGCCCATCAATAATAAAAATTGGCAAAACCCCTTTAAGCAATATCTATTTCTTACTTGCTTATCATGGGTCCAGCTACACAAGCTTTGATACTATAAATTACTTAACCCTTCAGTGACCACTCATATGCCTTTTTAGTGGTCACTAAGGGGCTTTAAAACTAAACATGTATTTTTACAGTGGTGTAGGTTTAAATCGGCATGAATGTTCTGTACCAGGAAAAGCTGTGGCCTAGCTGTCTCCTGACAAGCAAGCTGCTGCTCTAATTGTTAGGAGCAGAGAAACTCTTTTCCCAACTGCTTAACCCCTTCAAGCAACAGTGATCGAGGAATGTAAGTGGGTGGCAGGAGAAGGGGGCTTCCATTGTCACCCATCAACACCCCTTGATGTGCTTGCGCACTTCTGATGAGTTCTCGTAACAACTGGAGACCTGAAAAAGGCCTCCATGTATGCCATGTAGTTCAGCCTATCAGACCATGACTTCAGCAGAGTCTAATAGGCTACAATCATAGGCATAGTATACTGCATTACAGAGGTAATGCAGTACATAGTGTTAGCAATTCAATGATTGCATCTTCGAGTTCCCTTGAAGGACTAAAAAGTGGTATAAAAAAGTTTAACAAAGTTAATTTAAAATAATCTAGTGTATAAAAAAATTCCCCATAAAAATACTTTAAAAAATAAAAAAAATACAGTGCTCGAAACAATGAAAATATTTGTTATTTATACCACATGATGTAAAGAAAAAGCAGAATTTCTAATTTTGGACTGTAGAAACTCCTAAAAAGCATCTACTCCAAAATTATAGAATTGAAAACTATAACTCTTCATGCAAAAGCAAGAGATTACACAGCTTCATTAGGGTGGGTTCACATGAGTGTGTTTTTGTGTGTGCATACGCATGCATAAAAGCACACTTGTATTTGCAACATTGCATTCCCTATGGTGTGTGCACATGTCCGTACTTTGCAGGTGCGTGCCTGCAAAGATAGGACATGCGTGCAACATTGGGAATGCACGCATTGTGTTCAATGGAGCCGTGGCTGTTGCCGGCGACTCCATTGAAAACAATGGTCTGCCGGCACCCCTGCATTCTTTTTCAGGGAAGGGCTTTACATATAAACCCTTCCCTGAAAAAGAAATATTTTAGTGTACAAATATATATATATATATATATATATATATATATATATACCTGTCCGCCGCTGCCGTGACCCCCGCAGGGATGAAGAACACATCTGCCGCATGCGGATGTTTCCTTCATCCCAGCTAGTTAAAAGAATTCTCTGCTGCTACATATGCCACATCTGGGACAGATGCAGCAGAGGAATTCTTCAATTCTCTACCGCAGCTGTCACACATGTCAGCTGCGGTAGAGGATTCGCTGGCGGCAATTGATTTCAGGGAAGGGCTTTAAATATCAAATCAAAATCAAGTAAAAGTGGTTTAAAAAAACAAAAAAATAGATACTCACTAGAGATGAGCGAGCACCAAAATGCTCGGGTGCTCGTTACTCGGGATGAAATTTTCGCGATGCTCGAGGGTTCGTTTCGAGTAACGAACCCCATTGAAGTCAATGGGCGACCCGAGCATTTTTGTATATCGCCGATGCTCGCTAAGGTTTCCATTTGTGAAAATCTGGGCAATTCAAGAAAGTGATGGGAACGACACAGCAACGGATAGGGCAGACGAGGGGCTACATGTTGGGCTGCATCTCAAGTTCCCAGGTCCCACTATTAAGCCACAATAGCGGTAAGAGTGCCCCCCCCCCATCCCAACAACTTTTACTTCTAAAAAGCCCTCATTAGCAATGCATACCTTAGCTAAGCATCACACTACCTCCAACAAAGCACAATCACTGCCTGCATGACACTCCGCTGCCACTTCTCCTGGGTTACATGCTGCCCAACCCCCCCCCCCCCCACAGCGCACACCAAAGTGTCCCTCCGCAGCCTTCAGCTGCACTAATGCCACACGCTGGCCTCATAGCCACACCACCCTCATGTCTATTTATAAGTGCGTCTGCCATGAGGAGGAACCGCAGGCACACACTGCAGAGGGTTGGCACGGCTAGGCAGCGACCCTCTTTAAAGGGGCGGGGCGATAGCCCACAATGCTGTACAGAAGCAATGAGAAATATAATCCTGTGCCACCGCCATCAGGAGCTGCACACGTGGGCATAGCAATGGGGAACCTATGTGCCACACACTATTCATTCTGTCAAGGTGTCTGCATGCCCCAGTCAGACCGCGGTTTTTTATAAATAGTCACAGGCAGTTACAACTCCGCAATGGGAATTCCGTGTGCACCCACAGCATGGGTGGCTCCCTGGAACCCACCGGCTGTACATAAATGTATCCCATTGCAGTGCCCTGGACAGCAGAGCTAACGTCAGATTAAATGCAGGTGGGCTTCGGCCCACACTGCATGCCCCAACCTGACCGGGGTTTTTAATTCATAGACACAGGCAGGTACAACTCCCTATTGTGTAGTCCCTGTGGACCGACAGCATGGGTGGGTGCCAGGAAGCCACCGGCGGTACATAAATATATCCCATTGCATTGCCCATCACAGCTGAGGTAATGTCATGTTTAATGCAGGTGGGCTTCGGCCCACACTGCATGCCCCAGTCAGACTGGGGTTCTTTAGAAGTAGACACATGCAGTTACAACTCCCTGTGGACCCACAGCATGGGTGGCTCCCTGGAACCCACCGGCGGTACATAAATATATCCCATTGCAGTACCCAGCACAGCTGATGTAACGTCAGCTGTAATGCAGGTGGGCAAAAAATTAATTGGATTACACTGTAGGCGAGGGCCCCAAAAAATCGGTGTACCAACAGTACTAATGTACCTCAGAAAAATTGCCCATGCCCAACCAAGAGGGCAGGTGAAACCCATTAATCGCTTTGGTTAATGTGGCCTAATTTGTAACTAGGCCTGGAGGCAGCCCAGTTAAAATAAAAATTGGTTCAGGTGCAAGTCTCAACGCTTTAATGAGCATTGAAACGTATAAAAAATTGTTTACAAAAATTATATGACTGAGCCTTGTGGGCCTAAGAAAAATTGCCCGTTCGGCGTGATTACGTCAGGTTTCAGGAGGAGGAGCAGGAGGAGGAGCATGAATATTATACACAGATTGATGAAGCTAAAAGGTCCACGTTTTTTATGGTGATAGAGAACAATGCTTCCATCCGCGGGTGCAGCCTACGTATTGTTTAGGTATCGCTGCTGTCCGCTGGTGGAGAAGAGAAGTCTGGGGAAATCCAGGCTTTGTTCATCTTGATGAGTGTAAGCCTGTCGGCACTGTCGGTTGACAGGCGGGTACGCTTATCTGTGATGATTCCCCCAGCCGCACTAAACACCCTCTCTGACAAGACGCTAGCCGCAGGACAAGCAAGCACCTCCAGGGCATACAGCGCGAGTTCAGTCCACGTGTCCAGCTTCGACACCCAGTAGTTGTAGGGGGCAGAGGCGTCACGGAGGACGGTCGTGCGATCGGCTACGTACTCCCTCACCATCCTTTTACAGTGCTCCCGCCGACTCAGCCTTGACTGGGGAGTGGTGACACAGTCTTGCTGGGGAGCCAGAAAGCTGTCAAAGGCCTTAGAGAGTGTTCCCCTGCCTGTGCTGTACATGCTGCCTGATCTCCGCGCCTCCCCTGCTACCTGGCCCTCGGAACTGCCCCTTCGGCCACTAGCGCTGTCGGATGGGAATTTTACCATCAGTTTGTCCGCCAGGGTCCTATGGTATAGCATCACTCTCGAACCCCTTTCCTCTTCGGGTATGAGAGTGGAAAGGTTCTCCTTATACCGTGGGTCGAGCAGTGTGTAAACCCAGTAATCCGTAGTGGCCAGAATGCGTGTAATGCGAGGGTCACGAGAAAGGCATCCTAACATGAAGTCAGCCATGTGTGCCAGGGTACCTGTACGCAACACATGGCTGTCCTCACTAGGAAGATCACTTTCAGGATCCTCCTCCTCCTCCTCAGGCCATACACGCTGAAAGGATGACAAGCAAGCAGCATGGGTACCCTCACCAGTGGGCCAAGCTGTCTCTTCCCCCTCCTCCTCATCCTCCTCATGCTCCTCCTCCTCAACGCGCTGAGATATAGACAGGAGGGTGCTCTGACTATCCAGCGACATACTGTCTTCCCCCGCCTCTGTTTCCGAGCGTCTGCCTTTATGCTTTGCAGGGAACTTCTCAAGAGGCATAGCAGAGGAATGGTGACGCTAATGATTGCAGCATCGCCGCTCACCATCTGGGTAGACTCCTCAAACTTTCCAAGGACCTGGCAGATGTCTGCCAACCAGGCCCACTCTTCTGTAAATAATTGAGGAGGCTGACTCCCACTGCGCCGCCCATGTTGGAGTTGGTATTCCACTATAGCTCTACGCTGCTCATAGAGCCTGGCCAACATGTGGAGCGTAGAGTTCCACCGTGTGGGCACGTCGCACAGCAGTCGGTGCACTGGCAGATGAAACCGATGTTGCAGGGTGCGCAGGGTGACAGTGTCCGTGTGGGACTTGCGGAAATGTGCGCCGAGTCGGCGCACCTTTCCGAGCAGGTCTGACAAGCGTGGATAGCTTTACAGAAAGTGCTGAACCACCAAATTAAAGACGTGGGCCGGGCATGGCACGTGCGTGAGGTTGCCGAGCTGCAGAGCCGCTACCAGGTTACGGCCGTTGTCACACACGACCGTGGCCGGTTGGAGGCTCAGCGGCGCAAGCCAGCGCTCGGTCTGCTCTGTCAGACCCTGCAGCAGTTCGTGGGCCGTGTGCCTCTTCTCTACTAAGCTGAGTAGTTTCAGCACGGCCTGCTGACGCTTGCCCACCGCTGTGCTGCCGACACCGACTGCTGGCGACGTGCTGCTGCTGACACATCTTGATTGCGAGACAGAGGTTGCGTAGGAGGAGGAGGAGGAGGGTGGTTTACTGGAGGAAGCATACACCGCCGCAGATACCACCACCGAGCTGGGGCCCGCAATTCTGGGGGTGGGTAGGACGTGAGCGGTCCCAGGCTCTGACTCTGTCCCAGCCTGCACTAAATTCACCCAATGTGCCGTCAGGGAGATATAGTGGCCTGCCCGCCTGTGCTTGTCCACGTGTCCGTTGTTAAGTGGACCTTGGCAGTAACCGCGTTGGTGAGGGCGCGTACAATGTTGCGGGAGACGTGGTCGTGCAGGGCTGGGACGGCACATCGGGAAAAGTAGTGGCGACTGGGAACTGAGTAGCGCGGGGCCGCCGCCGCCATCATACCTTTGAAAGCCTCTGTTTCCACAACCCTATACGGCAGCATCTCCAGGCTGATAAATTTGGCTATGTGCACGTTTAACGCTTGAGCGTGCGGGTGCGTGGCGGCGTACTTGCGCTTGCGCTCCAACACTTGCGCTAGCGACGGCTGGATGGTGCGCTGAGAGACATTGGTGGATGGGGCCGAGGACAGCGGAGGTGAGGGTGTGGGTGCAGGCCAGGAGATGGTAGTGCCTGTGTCCTGAGAGGGGGGTTGGATCTCAGTGGCAGGTTGGGGCACAGGGGGAGAGGCAGCGGTGCAAACCGGAGGCGGTGAACGGCCTTCGTCCCACCTTGTGGGGTGCTTGGCCATCATATGTCTGCGCATGCTGGTGGTGGTGAGGCTGGTGGTGGTGGCTCCCCGGCTGATCTTGGCGCGACAAAGGTTGCACACCACTGTTCGTCGGTCGTCTGCACTCTCAGTGAAAAACTGCCAGACCTTTGAGCACCTCGGCCTCTGCAGGGTGGCATGGCGCGAGGGGGCGCTTTGGGAACCAGTTGGTGGATTATTCGGTCTGGCCCTGCCTCTACCCCTGGCCACCACACTGCCTCTTCCAACCTGCCCTGCTGCTGCACTTGCCTCCCCCTCTGAAGACCTGTCCTCAGTAGGCGTAGCAAACCAGGTGGGGTCAGTCACCTCATCGTCCTGCTGCTCTTCCTCTGAATCCTCTGTGCGCTCCTCCCTCGGACTTACTCCAATTACTACTACCTGAGTAATAGACAACTGTGTCTCATCGTCATCGTCCTCCTCACCCACTGAAAGCTCTTGAGACAGTTGCCGGAATTCCCCAGCCTCATCCCCCGGACCCCGGGAACTTTCCAAAGGTTGGGCATCGGTCACAACAAACTCCTCCAGTGGGAGAGGATTCGGAACCATTGCTGCCCATTCTGGGCAGGGGCCCGGGAACAGTTCCTGGGAGTCTGCCTGCTCCTCAGAATGTGTCATTGTAATGGAGTGAGGAGGCTGGGAGGAAGGAGGAGCAGCAGCCAGAGGATTCAGAGTTGCAGCAGTGGACGGCACAGAATTCTGGGTGGTCGATAGATTGCTGGATGCACTTTCTGCCATCCACGACAGGACCTGCTCACTCTGCTCATTTTCTAATAAAGGTCTACCGCGTGGACCCATTAATTGTGAGATGAATGTGGGGACGCCAGAAACGTGCCTCTCTCCTAATCCCGCAGCAGTCGGCTGCGATACACCTGGATCAGGAGCTCGGCCTGTGCCCACACCCTGACTTGGGCCTCCGCGTCCTCGCCCGCGTCCACGTCCTCTAGGCCTACCCCTACCCTTCAGCATGCTGTATTACCAGTAGTGCAGAAACAGAACGCTGTAATTAAGAGTGCCGCTTATTGGCCTGTGGTTGGAGGCTGACTTCCCTTACGGAACGCACAGCAGAGCCAGGAAACAATTTTGCACACGCCTGTAGTGAGACGTAGGTGCGTATGACTGAGCTAGTGGAATTCACAGCACAGAAGCAGTCAAGTGGCCAAAGGCCAGTAGTAGGCCTTAAGTTTTTTGCTTCTATTTTTTTTAAATGCTGAGCTGATACAGCAGACAGATACTGTAGGCAGCATATAATATCATGTATACTGTTTCCCTCTGGCGGGATGACGGCGCTGATGTAACAGAGACAGCAGATCCAGGAAACAATTTTGCGCAAGCCTACTGTAACGCTTAGCTGCGTATTAATTAGGACTACTACCCCCAGCAGATAGATACTGTAGGCAGCGTATAATATTATGTATACTGTTTCCCTCTGGCGGGATGACGGCGCTGATGTAACAGAGACAGCAGATCCAGGAAACAATTTTGCGCAAGCCTGCTGTAACACTTAGCTGCGTGTTAATTAGGACTACTACCCCCAGCAGATAGATACTGTAGGCAGCGTATAATATTATGTATACTGTTTCCCTCTGGCGGGATGACGGCGCTGATGTAACAGAGACAGCAGATCCAGGAAACAATTTTGCGCAAGCCTGCTGTAACGCTTAGCTGCGTATTAATTAGGACTACTACCCCCAGCAGATAGATACTGTAGGCAGCGTATAATATTTTGTATACTGTTTCCCTCTGGCGGGATGACGGCGCTGATGTAACAGAGACAGCAGATCCAGGAAACAATTTTGCGCAAGCCTGCTGTAACGCTTAGCTGCGTATTAATTAGGACTACTACCCCCAGCAGACACGCAGTAAACTGAAGACGGACACAGGCAGCCCAAATATAGTATTTTTCCCCAATTTTTTGGAAAAAGCCCACTGCCTATATAGCCTGAATATCTCTTTCCCTGCCTCACCAGTACTGGCCCTATACTCTGTACAATGACTGCAGACTGCGGACGCAATGCTCTGCACGGCCGATATACAAAAAAAAAAATTGTGCAACACTGCTAAAAGCCTCAACAGTACTGCACACGGTCAGATGTGGCCCTAAGAAGGACCGTTGGGGTTCTTGAAGCCTAAAATCACTCCTAACGCTCTCCCTATAGCAGCTCCGGCACCAGCAGCACTTTCCCTGATCTCTGTCAGAATGCATCTGTGGCGAGCCGCGGGAGGGGCCGATTTATATACTCAGGTGACACCTGATCTCGCCAGCCACTCACTGCAGGGGGGTGGTATAGGGCTTGAACGTCGCAGGGGGAAGTTGTAATGCCTTCCCTGTCTTTCTATTGGCCAGAAAAGCGTGCTAACGTCTCAGAGATGAAAGTGAAAGTAACTCGAACATCGCGTGGTGCTCGCCTCTAGTAACGAGCATCTCGAACACGCTAATACTCGAACGAGTATCAAGCTCGGACGAGTACGTTCGCTCATCTCTAATACTCACCTCTAAAATCCCTGCCTGCCGAAAGAGCTAAATGTGATTGGCTGAGATGCTCAGCCAATCACAGGCCGCTCTCGCCCGTCATTCATTCAGCTCTCGCCCGTCATTCATTACTTACACAGAATGCAAAAATGTGGTGTGAGCCTAGCTTTAAGGCATTTGATGGTGTGAAGTGGCCTTTCCTTTGTAGAAAATCAGCTCTGGTAAAAATGTAATTTATGGGGTATATAATAGGATGTTAAAGCAATTACATATTTGTGGAACTGGCAATCTATCCCATTATACTCACATACAGTTGCTGAAATATGAAGCTACCTGACAATCTTATTAGACATCTTTAATGAATCTAAGTAGTAATCTGCAAAAAATCTCTTTGCATTGCACATATCGCTAAAATACTTTATACGTCACTGATTTTTATAGAAATATCTCACTTAAGAATGGTCTGGATTTAATATTACATTGCCTTAAAAAAGACCCTACAATGTCAAGCAAGCAAAAGTATGGTAATTAGAGATGAGCGAACGTACTCATCCGAGCTTGATACTCGTTCGAGTATTAGCGTGTTCGAGATGCTCGTTACTCGTAACGAGTACCACGCGATGTTCGGGTTACTTTCAGTTTCCTCTCTGAGACGTTAGCGCGCTTTTCTGGCCAATTGTAAGACAGGGAAGGCATTACAACTTCCCCCTGCGACGTTCAAACCCTATACCACCCCCCTGCAGTGAGTGGCTGGGGAGATCAGGTGTCACCCGAGTATAAAAATCGGCCCCTCCCGCGGCTCGCCTCAGATGCGTTGTGAGATAGCTGAGGGACAGTGGTATCGTGTTGGAGCTGCTGTAGGGAGAGTGTTAGGAGTTAGTGTAGGCTTCAAGAACCCCAACGGTCCTTCTTAGGGCCACATCTAACCATGTGCAGTAGTGTGGAGGCTGCTTTTAGCAGTGTTGCACATTTTTTTTTTTTGGTATATCGGCCGTGCAGAGCATTGCGCCCTGCAGTAATACTACAGGGACAGAAGTGGTGGTTAGGCAGGGAGAGTGTAATGAGTGATTGTAGGCTTCAAGAACCCCAACGGTCCTTCTTAGGGCCACATCTAACCGTGTGCAGTAGTGTGGAGGCTGCTTTTAGCAGTGTTGCACATTTTTTTTTTTTTTGGTATATCGGCCGTGCAGAGCATTGCGCCCTGCAGTAATACTCCAGGGACAGAATTGTGTAGGCAGGGCCAGAAGACATATATAGATTGAATATACGCAGTGGTCCTTTAGAAACAAATATTAAAAAAAAATCTATTTGGCCTGCCTGTCACTCTGCTCAGTGTTCTGGGTCTGTGTCTGCTGGGGGTAGTAGTTCTCCAAATAAATACGCAGCCAGCTAAGTGTTACAGCAGGCTTGCGCCAAATTATTTCCTGGCTCTGAAATCACCGCTCTGTTGCAGTTAATAACAGTGCAACACTGCAGTTCCGTCACACAGTCCAGGGCCAGAAGACATATATAGATTGAATATACGCAGTGGTCATTTTGAAAAAAAGATTTTAAAAAAATCTATTTGGCCTGCCTGTCACTCTGCTCAGTGTTCTGTGTCTGTGTCTGCTGGGGGTAGTAGTTCTCCAAATAAATACGCCGGCAGCTAAGTGTTACAGCAGGCTTGCGCCAAATTATTTCCTGGCTCTGAAATCACCGGTCTGTTGCAGTTAATAACAGTGCAACACTGCAGTTCCGTCACACACACATCAGGGACAGAATTGTGTAGGCAGGGCCAGAAGACATATATAGATTGAATATACGCAGTGGTCCTTTAGAAAAAAATATTTGAAAAAAATCTATTTGGCCTGCCTGTCACTCTGCTCAGTGTTCTGGGTCTGTGTCTGCTGGGGGTAGTAGTTCTCCAAATAAATACGCAGCCAGCTAAGTGTTACAGCAGGCTTGCGTCAAATTATTTCCTGGCTCTGAAATCACCGCTCTGTTGCAGTTAATAACAGTGCAACACTGCAGTTCCGTCACACAGTCCAGGGCCAGAAGACATATATAGATTGAATATACGCAGTGGTCCTTTTGAAAAAAAGATTTGAAAAAAATCTATTTGGCCTGCCTGTCACTCTGCTCAGTGTTCTGGGTCTGTGTCTGCTGGGGGTAGTAGTTCTCCAAATAAATACGCAGCCAGCTAAGTGTTACAGCAGGCTTGCGCCAAATTATTTCCTGGCTCTGAAATCACCGCTCTGTTGCAGTTAATAACAGTGCAACACTGCAGTTCCGTGACACACACATCAGGGACAGAATTGTGTAGGCAGGGCCAGAAGACATATATAGATTGAATATACGCAGTGGTCCTTTTGAAAAAAATATTTGAAAAAAATCTATTTGGCCTGCCTGTCACTCTGCACAGTGTTCTGGGTCCGTGTGTGCTGGGGGTAGTAGTTCTCCAAATAAATACGCAGCCAGCTAAGTGTTACAGCAGGCTTTCGCCAAATTATTTCCTGGCTCTGAAATCACCGGTCTGTTGCAGTTAATAACAGTGCAACACTGCAGTTCAGTCACACAGTCCAGGGCCAGAAGACATATATAGATTGAATATACGCAGTGGTCCTTTTGAAAAAAAAGATTTGAAAAAAATCTATTTGGCCTGCCTGTCACGCTGCTCAGTGTTCTGGGTCTGTGTCTGCTGGGGGTAGTAGTTCTCCAAATAAATACGCAGCCAGCTAAGTGTTACAGCAGGCTTGCGCCAAATTATTTCCTGGCTCTGAAATCACCGGTCTGTTGCAGTTAATAACAGTGCAACACTGCAGTTCCGTCACACACACATCAGGGACAGAAGACATATATTATAGATTGAATATACGCAGTGGTCCTTTGGAAAAAAATCTTGAAAAAAAATCTATTTGGCCTGCCTGTCACTCTGCTCAGTGTTCTGGGTCCGTGTGTGCTGGGGGTAGTAGTTCTCCAAATAAATACGCAGCCAGCTAAGTGTTACAGCAGGCTTGCGCCAAATTATTTCCTGGCTCTGAAATCACCGGTCTGTTGCAGTTAATAACAGTGCAACACTGCAGTTCCGTCACACACACATCAGGGACAGAATTGTGTCGGCCGGGCCAGAAGACATAAATTATAGATTGAATATACGCAGTGGTCCTTTTGAAAAAAATATTTGGAAAAAATCTATTTGGCCTGCCTGTCACTCTGCTCAGTGTTCTGGGTCCGTGTGTGCTGGGGGTAGTAGTTCTCCAAATAAATACGCAGCCAGCTAAGTGTTACAGCAGCCTTGCGCCAAATTATTTCCTGGGGTTCCGTAAACGAAGTCAGCCTCCAACCACAGGCCAATAAGCGGCACATTTAATTACAGCGTTCTGTTTCTGCACTACTGCTAATACACCATGCTCAGGGGTAGGGGTAGGCCTATAGGACGTGGACGCGGGCGAGGACGCGGAGGCCCAAGTCAGGGTGTGGGCACAGGCCGAGCCACTGCGGTGGCCAGGGGTAGAGGCAGGGCCAGACCGAATAATCCACCAACTGGTTCCCAAAGCGCCCCCTCGCGCCATGCCACCCTGCAGAGGTCAAGGTGCTCTACGGTGTGGCAGTTTTTCACAGAGACGCCTGACGACCGACGAACAGTGGTGTGCAACCTTTGTCGCGCCAAGATCAGCTGGGGAGGCACCACCACCAGCATGCGCAGGCATATGATGGCCAAGCACCCCACAAGGTGGGACGATGCCCGTTCACCGCCTCCGGTTGGTACCACTGCCTCTCCCCCTGTGCCCCAACCTGCCACTGAGATCCAACCCCCCTCTGAGGACACAGGCAGTACCGTCTCCTGGCCTGCACCCACACCCTCACCTCCGCTGTCCTCGGCCCCATCCAGCAATGTCTCTCAGCGTAGCGTCCAGACGTCGCTAGTGCCACAGTTTGAGCGCAAGCGCAAGTACGACGCCACGCACCCGCACGCTCAAGCGTTAAACGTGCACATTGCTAAATTGATCAGCCTAGAGATGCTGCCGTATAGGCTTGTGGAAACGGAGGCTTTCAAAAGCATGATGGCGGCGGCGGCCCCGTGCTACTCGGTTCCCAGTCGCCACTACTTTTCCCGATGTGCCGTCCCAGGCCTGCACGACCACGTCTCCCGCAACATTGTACGCGCCCTCACCAACGCGGTTACTGCCAAGGTCCACTTAACAACAGACACGTGGACAAGCACAGGCGGGCAGGGCCACTATATCTCCCTGACGGCACATTGGGTGAATTTAGTGGAGGCTGGGACAGAGTCAGAGCCTGGGACCGCTCACGTCCTACCCACCCCCCGAATTGCGTGCCCCAGCTCGGTGGTGGTATCTGCGGGGGTGTATGATTCCTCCACTAAACCCTCCTCCTCCTCCTCCTCCTACGCAACCTCTGTCTCGCAATCAAGATGTGTCAGCAGCAGCAGCACGTCGCCAGCAGTCGGTGTCACGCGGCGTGGCAGCACAGCGGTGGGCAAGCGTCAGCAGGCCGTGCTGAAACTACTCAGCTTAGGAGAGAAGAGCCACACGGCCCACGAACTGCTGCAGGGTCTGACAGAGCAGACCGACCGCTGGCTTGCGCCGCTGAGCCTCCAATCGGGCATGGTCGTGTGTGACAACGGCCGTAACCTGGTGGCGGCTGTGCAGCTCGGCAGCCTCACGCACGTGCCATGCTTGGCCCATGTCTTTAATTTGGTGGTTCAGCGCTTTCTGAAAAGCTACCCCCACTTGTCATACCTGCTCGGAAAGGTGCGCCAGCTCTGCACACATTTCCGCAAATCCCACACGCACGCTGCCACCCTGCGGACCCTGCAACATCGGTTTAATCTGCCAGTGCACTGACTGCTGTGCGACGTGCCCACACAGTGGAACTCTACGCTCCACATGTTGGCCAGACTCTATGAGCAGCGTAGAGCTATAGTGGAATACCAACTCCAACTTGCGCGCCGCAGTGGGAGTCAGCCTCCTCAATTATTTACAGAAGAGTAGGCCTGGTTGGCAGCCATCTGCCAGGTCCTTGGAAAATTTAAGGAGTCTACCCAGATGGTGAGCGGGGATGCTGCAATCATTAGCGTCACCATTCCTCTGCTATGCCTCTTGAGAAGTTCCCTGCAAAGCATAAAGGCAGACGCTTTGGAATCAGAAACGGAGGCGGGGGAAGACAGTATGTCGCTGGATAGTCAGAGCAACCTCATGTCTATATCTCAGCGCGTTGAGGAGGAGGGGGAGGAGCATGAGGAGGAGGGGGAAAAGACAGCTTGGCCCACTGCTGAGGGGACAGATGCTGCTTGCCTGTCATCCTTTCAGCGTCTATGGCCAGAGGAGGAGGAGGAGGAGGAGGGGGAGGAGCATGAGGAGGAGGGGGAA
This sequence comes from Eleutherodactylus coqui, assembly GCF_035609145.1. Taxonomy (NCBI): domain Eukaryota; kingdom Metazoa; phylum Chordata; class Amphibia; order Anura; family Eleutherodactylidae; genus Eleutherodactylus; species Eleutherodactylus coqui. Next base: position 173,547,278 of record NC_089841.1, read on the forward strand.
GAGACAGCTTGGCCCACTGCTGAGGGTACAGATGCAGCTTGCCTGTCATCCTTTCAGCGTGTATGGCCAGAGGAGGAGGAGGAGGAGGAGGAGGAGGATCCTGAAAGTGATCTTCCGAGTGAGGACAGCCATGTGTTGCGTACAGGTACCCTGGCACACATGGCTGACTTCATGTTAGGATGCCTTTCTCGTGACCCTCGCGTTACACGCATTCTGGCCACTACGGATTACTGGGTGTACACACTGCTCGATCCACTGTATAAGGAGAGCCTTTGCACTCTCATTCCCGAAGAGGAAAGGGGTTCGAGAATGATGCTATACCACAGGGCGCTGGTGGACAAACTGATGGTAAACTTCCCATCCGACAGCGCTAGTGGCCGAAGGCGCATTTCCGCGGCCCAGGTAGCAGGGGAGGCGCAGAGATCAGGCAGCATGTACAGCGCAGGCAGGGGAACACTCTCTAAGGCCTTTGACAGCTTTATGGCTCCCCAGCAAGACTGTGTCACCGATCCCCAGTCTAGGCTGAGTTGGCGGGAGCACTGTAAAAGGATGGTGAGGGAGTACGTAGCCGATTGCAGCACCGTCCTCGGTGACGCCTCTGCCCCCTACAACTACTGGGTGTTGAAGCTGGACACGTGGCCTGAACTCACGCTGTATGCCCTGGAGGTGCTTTCTTGTCCTGCGGCTAGCGTCTTGTCAGAGAGTGTGTTTAGTGTGGCTGGGGGAATCATCACGGATAAGCGTACCCACCTGTCAACCGACAGTGCCGACAGGCTTACACTCATCAAGATGAACAAAGCCTGGATTTCCCCAGACTTCTCTTCTCCACCAGCGGTCAGCAGCGATACCTAAGCAATATGTAGGCTGCACCCGCGGATGGAAGCATCGTTCTCTATCACCATCCAAAACGGGGACCTTTTTGCTTCATCAATCTGTGTATAATATTCATCCTCCTCCTGCTCCTCCTCCTGAAACCTCACGTAATCACGCCGAACGTGCAATTTTTCTTAGGCCCACAAGGCTCAGTCATATAATTTTTCTAAACAATTTTTATACGTTGCAATGCTCATTAAAGCGTTGAAACTTTCACCTCAACCAATTTTTATTTTAACTGGGCTGCCTCCAGGCCTAGTTACCAATTAAGCCACATTAACCAAAGCGATTAATGGGTTTCACCTGCCGTCTTGGTTGGGCATGGGCAATTTTTCTCAGGTACATTAGTACTGTTGGTACACCAATTTTTGTGGGCCCTCGCCTACAGTGTAATCCAATAAATTTTTGGCCCACCTGCATTACAGCTGACATAACATCAGCTGTGATGGGCACTGCAATGGGATATATTTATGTACCGCCGGTGGGTTCCAGGGAGCCACCCATGCTGTGGGTCCACAGGGAGTTGTAACTACATGTGTCCACTTCTAAAGAACCCCAGTCTGACTGGGGCATGCAGTGTGGGCCGAAGCCCACCTGCATTAAACATGACATTACTACCTCAGCTGTGTTGGGCAATGCAATGGGATATATTTATGTACCGCCGGTGGCTTCCTGGCACCCACCCATGCTGTGGGTCCACAGGGAGTTGTAAATGCATCTGTTTCCACTTCTAAAGAACCCCAGTCTGACTGGGGCATGCAGTGTGGGCCGAAGCCCACCTGCATTAAACATGACATTTCTACCTCAGATGTGTTGGGCAATGCAATGGGATATATTTATGTACCGCCGGTGGGTTCCAGGGAGCCACCCATGCTGTGGGTGCACATGGAATTCCCATTGCAGAGTTGTACCTGCCTGTGACTATTTATAAAAAACCGCGGTCTGACTGGGGCATGCAGACACCTTGACAGAATGAATAGTGTGTGGCACATAGGTTCCCCATTGCTATGCCCACGTGTGCAGCTGCAGATGGAGGTGGCACAGGATTGGATTTCTCATTGCTTCTGTACAGCATTGTGGGCTATCGCCCCGCCCCTTTTAAAGAGGGTCGCTGCCTAGCCGTGCCAACCCTCTGCAGTGTGTGCCTGCTTTTCCTGTGGCAGACGCACTTATAAATAGACATGAGTGTGGCGTGGCATGAGGGCAGCTGAAAGCTGGGCAGGGACAGTTTGGTGTGCGCTGTGGACACTGGGTCGTGGGTGGGGGGGAATTGGCAGCATGTAACCCAGGAGAAGTGGCAGCGGAGTGTCATGCAGGCAGTGATTGTGCTTTGTTCGAGGTAGTGTGGTGCTTAGCTAAGGTATGCATTGCTAATGAGGGCTTTTCAGAAGTAAAAATTGTTGGGAGGGGGGGGAGCTTACTCTTGCCGCTATTGTGGCTTAATAGTGGGACCTGTGAACTTGAGATGCAGCCCAACATGTAGCCCCTCGCCTGCCCTATCCGTTGCTGTGTCGTTCCCATCACTTTCTTGAATTGCCCCGATTTTCACAAATGAAAACCTTAGCGAGCATCGGCGATATACAAAAATGCTTGAGTCGCCCATTGACTTCAATGGGGTTCGTTACTCGAAACGAACCCTCGAGCATCGCGAAAAATTCGTCTCGAGTAACGAGCACCCGAGCATTTTGGTGCTCGCTCATCTCTAATGGTAATTCATTAGGAATGGTATTGAATTAATTTTAAAACACAATGCGGGAGATTAATGAAATTGTCTAAAGGAAAAACTGTCTTACTTTCCCATAGCAACCAATAACAGTGCATCTTTCATTTTGTGTTCTGCTCTGCTAAAATGAAAGCTAAGCTCTGATTGGTTGCTATGGGCAGCTAGGGCAGTTTTTCTTTTAGACAGTTTCATAAACCTGCCTCATTATTATAGCTTGTTTCACATAAGTGTATCATTGCTGTATAGATCAAGTTGCATGTAGGTGAATTTGTGGACTTATTTACATACTTCTTGCATCCATGTACATCCAATATTATGCTTTTCAAACACTATATGGATGATATGAATGACTTGGTGTTCATTTGGAATGGCCTTGTTGATAGATTTGATGGTTTCAAGCAGCACTCAGATACATCAAAAACTCTTATTGTTGCCCCGATAAATTTTTGGCCTGATTATTGCAACTCACTAATAATCAGTCTTCACCAAACTCACCCTTCTCCAATCTATCCTGATTACAGCAGCCAGGCTCATGCTGTTATCCAACTGCTACACCAATGCCTCTTTCCTTAAGTGCACATGTGCGACCATTGCTCGATTTATGCAAGGACACATGAACTACCCAATAACTATAGATCTCATCAAGGAAACAGGTTTCTTTCATTAACTAAAAATAATTACTATTCCCAACTTGTGCAGGACCAACTATAAGGAAGCCCTTTTGGACTTAATATTAATAAAAATATCTGAAAGAATAATAAACATGCAGGATGATGGCATCAAGGAAATAGCAACCATAATATTACAAATTTCCACTTGTCTTTAAATCAGGTATTTTGATTGGGAGCCATAAGAACTTCAGAAAAGCAAAGTTTGATCAGTTTAGAGATGCCCTTAACCTTATTGACAGGGATAATGTCCTCAAAAATAACAGTACAGATAATAAATGGGAATTTTCTTAAATATTCATGGTGAGAGGCACATAACTTGTGGGAATAAAAGGGTTGGGAACAGGAGAAAACCCCTTTGATTAAATAAAGATGTAAAAGGGCAATAAACAACAGAAAGAAAGCATTTAAATTGAACCTGTCACCAGGTTCTGCAGAAACTATAAGCAGCATGAACCCATATACAAGAGTTATGCATTTTTATTCAGATATTGGATGTGTATGAGTGCTGTGTTTCTACTTGTACTGTATTGTTGCAGCCATGGTTGATGTGCATCTATGCATTTAAGTTTTTTTTCACAACTACCTTGATAACCTCTTATTATTGTTCCTACACATCTTAAATGACAAAAAGCAACCTTGCAACTAGTTTTAAGAAAGCATTTCCTATTGAACGAAAATAGACTGCGCACCCCTCTAATTTGAACTTCTCATTCCCGCCTCCAAGACTTCTACAGAGCAGCAGCGGTCCTCTGGAATGCACTACCAAAGGCTACCTGGGCAATCCAGGACTCGAAAAACTTCAGACGTGCTCTAAAAGCGCACCTCTTCAGGGAAGCATACCGCATCACCTAAACAAACTCCTCTGTATGACATCTGATAACATGCTCCCTGACCTTGCCAGCCACCATCAACCACCTCTGCAGTCATACTGATCCTGCCGTCACATGGCTAAATGTCTGACCATTGTCTGTGTATAGCATCCCTCACACACCACCTCGCCACACCATGCACATCTCCAGCCCCTTTACCTTCTGTTTCATGCCATTACTTGTAGTATGTAAGCTCATTGGAGCAGGACCCTCACCCCTATTGTTTCCATCAACTGATTACTATGTAACCGTGGTTCTGTAATTTTTTTTACTTTTGTCTTTCTGTATTCCCCTGTCTATGTAAGCGCTGCGGAATATGTTGCCGCTATACAAATAAAGATTATTATTATTACAATTGTTTTGAGAACAATAAAATTCAATGCATTTTTAATGAATATTTTTTTTAAAGAAAAATAACTAAAACAGTAAAAGACATACACATACTTGGTATCCCCAAGGTCAAGATGCATTTCATCCTATTAAGGGGTTGTACCAGAATAACAAGGGATCCAATTGAAATTAATGGACTGCTGACTGCGAATCCTCATCCAGCACTCCATTCAGAGTGACATCATTGCTGGGGCAAAAGCAACCCCCGCAGTGACATGAAAACAGTTCCATTCTCAAGATCAGTGGCGGTCTCAGTGGTGAGATTCCCACCAATCAGCAAGTTATTCCTTATCCAGTGAATAGGGGTTAGGCTGCTATTCTGGTGCAATTGCTTTAATGGGGTAACTGCATTAAAAGAAGCAGAGCTAAAAATGCAGTACAACAGTATTAAATTAAAAGGTGATAACTGGAACTTTTCATTAATGTAATAAAAATATGATGTTAGTCACCAACCTTTTTGTTATGGTACAACAGGGGTCAACAATCTTTTGTGGGCCTTGCAAAAAAAAAGATAAAAGGTATATATCTCATCCTGTAGAAGGGGTCTGTCAACAACTGATTGACTGATGTAAAGTCATCCCTATTTCTTTTAAAAGGAAGTGCTTAAACAGTTACAGTGTATCATAGAGCAAGCCTATTAACATGTAAAGGGTCATGCAAGTACTTACAATCATACATATAGTCTTCTGGGTCAAGTGGCATCTCAGACATCTTCATACACAATTGCTAGAGGGATGTGACTTGCACAGGTACTCCCTGAACCAGACCTTCAGGTTGCATTAGCAGACCAGGAATTCTTATCTGGGAGATAGAACTGAAACATGGCAAGAGCATGACTTCCCTGCAGGTGAAAGTTTTCACTACAAAATCCATCCATCAGAGGATAGAGTGTCTATGTCTCAGGAGCTGCAACTCAAGGTCTCTGGACACTTCAGGAGTCTAAAATTGGTTTCTATGGCTCTCCTCCATTTATAACAGCTACTGTTGACCAACAGTACTACTGTTGGCTCCAATTATTATACGCAGGCAACTTCTGGCCAGACTTTTCTAGGTAGTAGATGGGTGTAGTGATGAGTGAATATTTGAATAATCGGTTTGTGTCAGCATCAGGCCAATTTCACGAAAATAATCGTGAATCGGGATATCCGAATTCGACTTCTATTAAAGTCAATGGGAGTAAAATCCATTACATTATTTTACCCTCTATACACTCCTCAATACAGCCAAAGCCTCCCAAATTCCATTGGGAATACAGCCACACATCTGTGGAACATTCTGCTACTCCCATAAAATTGGTCAAAATAGTGTACAGCGGTGTAGGTATCAATTGTAGCACAGAGTTGTCACTGAAAACAAAAGAAGGGTCACACAGGGTCTCCTAAATCCCAAATTGCACCAAGGAAGACTTCAGATGTGCTTATTGTTTTATAATCAATGTCATAGATTTTGCAAGGACAGATTCTGCCAAGTGAACATAACACTCAAGCACAGGCCAGCTCCAAGAAACAGCTGCAAAGCTATTTCACTATGCAATACAGCAGGTATGCTGTTTGTTTTAAAAGCAATGCCTACATTTTACAAAGACAAATTCTGCCAGGTCAACATAGCACTCAAGCACAGACCTCCTACTCCTGCTCTTCTAATGAAAAGCTGTAGAGTTACCAAAAATCACACCAAGGGAGACAGGAGATGTGCTCATTGTTTGAAAAGCAATGTCATAAAGTTTGCAGAGGACAAATTCTACCCAGTGAACAGAACAACCAAGCACGGGCCTTCTCCAAGGAAAAGCTGTACAACTGCAGCTGTTTCTTGTGCTTTAGAAATTTTCTTTTTGGGAGAATGAGGAGGAGAAGAAAACATGACAGACACAGGAGAAGAGAGCAGCAGCACCACTACCACCTACAACAGCAGCAACAGCACCTTGAAGGCAAATTGTGCTCCTCATTAAAACATGAGTGCTGTAGCTCTATATTTTATATTGAAATATCCCATTCGGGAGGGGGCTATAATTAAATAAATAAAAACAGGATTACCGGAGGCAAACAATATTCAAACATGGAGAGCAAGACAGGCCACTCATACCAGGAAAGAACGCTGGAACCTTTACATCCATCCAAAATTGCAGAGATCAGGTGAAGTCAGAAATAAAGGCATATAAGGAGTTCATGTAGTATTTGCATAGGAAGCACAGGGGCAGGAATGCTCTAATAGACCATGCAAAATAACAGAGGAGAAGGAACAAGAATAGAGCAATTACCAGGAGTTTGTTTGGAATAGGGACTGCTGTTCGCCAGGAGTGTAATGGTGCTGAGGAGACATTGGTAAAAAAAAAATCACAAAAGATCAAACAGCATGTATCCAAATATAAGTCCACTGTTAATGACTGTATTTTATCCTACATATGAAAATGATGATCATTATCAGCTGTTTGCTATAATTATTTAGTCAAAAACTCGACCAAAATCCTAAAGAATTCCCTGACTTTGTGCAAGAGTACCCGAAAAGTTTGATGCAATTTTGAAGACAAAGGTTTGTCACAGCAAATGTTGATTTGATTTAGATCTCTCTTTTATTCATTAATAGAGATGAGCGAGTATACTCGCTAAAGGCAATTGTTCGAGCGAGCATTGCCTTTATCGAGTACCTGCCCGCTCGAGATGAAAGGTTCGGGTGCCGGCGTGGGGGAGCAGTGAGTAGCGGCTGTCAGCAGGAGGGAGCGGAGGGAGAGAGGGAGATAGAGATGTCCCCTCCGTTCTGCTCCGCTCTCCCCCGCAGCTCCCTGCCCGCCGCCGTCACCCGAACCTTTCATCTCGAGCGGTCAGGTACTCGCTAAAGGCAATGCTCGCTCGAGCAATTGCCTTTAGCGAGTATACTCGCTCATCTCTATTCATTGACTTTGCATTTTGTTAATTGACAAAAATAAACTATTAACACTTCTATTAAGCATTCTTATTTCACAACATTTTATTTTTCATTTTCCAGAGGCTCTGTGGGGGTAGTGTAAAGGAGAAAGCAGTAAGTGAGTAGCGGCTCTGTGAAAAAGTAAGAGGAAGTGCATATAAGACATTGCAATGGTTTTTTATGTACTTCCTCTTCCTCTTTCAGAGAGCCGCTGCTCACCTACTGTCTATTACTTTCCTGCACCACAACAGAGCCCATGACCACCACCATGCCTACGTCCTTGTGATCCATATATGTATGACTATGCAGTGTGGTCACACGAGTTAAAAATTCCCATGCTCCGAGAATGTCTAATTCTGCATAGACTCCCTTAGTTCTTCCCTTAGTGATCAAGCATAGCATCACTGTGAATGCTGTTTTTGTTCAGCCTACCTCCTAAAAGTGGAATAAAAGTGCTAAAAATGTTTACAGTGTATGTAGTAATGAAATCAACGGCTCATCTCGTGAAAGGCAAGCCTTTACACAGCTTCATCGACAGAAAAAAAAAAGTATGGCTTTTAGAATATAACAACAAAAAATTTTTTGAAAAATATATACTTTGTCCGGAAGTAGAAAAACAAAAAAACTATAATCATAGCTAATCAATCAAAACTAAAAAGCAATTATGGAATTCCTGTTTTTTTTTTTCCTTTTCCCTTCTTCTTAAAAAAAATTTAATAGTCAATTTATGTAAAGGTAAAATTGGGCCATTCAAAATTGTATCTCACCCTGTTTTTTCCTTTTTAATATATACAAATTTGAAAAAAAAATTAACATTCCCTTGCTTAAAAGTATGGAGGGAAGTTATGTTTTCTCTGCCAATCAAAAGTACTTTAGACATGTTGTGCGTTAGTGAAATAGAAGTTTAATATAGAAATATTTAACAAGGCCCTAGTGGTTGTTTTCAACCTGCATTTTAATGTCATGTCTAATGGGATTTCACAAGCAGTCCCTTGAAAGTGAAAAGGCATATAAAGTGATATTCTTCTAAGTTGATACTGAATATAAATCTGTACATTACCACAGTCATATGCAGTTTTTTGTATTATCATTTATCGTGGATCTATAGGACCTTGCAGAACCAACAAAGGTAATGTATACATTAAAATCATGACATATAAACTTTAAATCACTAGCAAGTTGTTATATGAAATTCATCCATCAACAAATTGTTATTTCCAATAATTGTTACTTAAAATGTTATTTCTTACAATGCTTTTAGATGTACAGATAACAAATTAATGAGCCGAGATAGGAAGTTAAAGACGCAATGTATAATTTTGTCAGTGAAGTGCAAACTTCTTATTTTACTTAATTAGTTTTAGTAATTTTGGGAAAGTGGAATACAAATAAAAGAATACAAGAACTGTTGTTTAGTGATCAGTAAAAATAGCAAGTTAGCTTTTGTATTACGAAAGTAATCCTAATATTTTTTTTTTCTACTTCATGACGATACCATCTGCAAAAATGTTCAGTGCTCCAAAGTGCTGAAAAAAGATGTAATTACCTTCATTACCTTGGGCCTTTCTCAACTAGCAATACAAAATAAGTACAGTTTTTTATGTTTTGTTTTTTTTAAATTAGATATTTTTTATTGAACATTTCCAACGTTTCTTTTACATATTTCAAACGTGGTTTCTAGGGAAAAAATTCATTTCTGTTTCACTGCACTATGAGAGTCATAACTTTTTTATTTTTCTATGGCCATACTGTAGTCTTACGAGGGCTTGTTTCTTGTTGAGCAAGTTGTAGTCTTTATTGGTAACATTCTGGAGTACAAATAATTTGAATCATTTTTGTTTGCATGGTGAATTGAAAAAAACCCAGCAAATCTGCTAATTTTTTTTATAACATGCACTGTGCAGTGTAAATGGTAAGTAATCTTTATTCTACTGGTTACTGTGACTACAGAAGCACCAAATTTGTATACCAGCACTCTGCACCTATAGCATGTATCACAAATCATTTAATTGGTAGTATTCAGCAATCTCTTCACAGAAATATAGTCATGTAGAATTACTTGCTGCACTCATTAGTTCTTTATTCTGATAACGTAAAGCATCAGGGTGATAGGCAATGGCAATACATGCTTCATGCTTACTAAGAAACCAAATAAAGATTTTTTAATGGTTAACTATTTAAATGATTTTTAAAGAAAAAATAAGTCTCTAGGTGGCTTCTTATTATGTATTAAACTTCATTTCTTTTTTGTTGCATTAGCAGATTTGAAATACCCATCACTGGATAGTTTACAAAATGCTTTGGAATAAATAGGCCCCCACGCTGCCATAGTAACGCATCAGCAACATTGCAGAAAACAGATTTGCAAACAGAGGGAGCTCCTTTCCTTTGTCAAACACATTAGATGTTGGGGTCACTATTAACTCTAGCTTCTAAAGCATTAAATAACCAGGATAGGACATTTCTCTGATTTTAGCTGTTGTAGCAGGAAAAAGACTTTCAATAACTACTGATCTCCTACTGTTGGTTACATGGGTATACCTTCTGTGTCCATGTACTCTTCATAACGTACATGTATGGCATGTTGCCTTATCACAAGACATTGAATGACATATTGTGTTAAGGACTTAAAGAAACAATCCAGGTTTTTTTTTTGTTTTTTTTAATCTATCTTTCTATATTTAAACCACATGGGGAGATAGCCTTGCATTTAAATCCGGGTCACACAACAGGCTATGGGATTCCAGTTGTCAGACTGGTGGCTGGAACCAGATGTAGTATTACTGCAAGAAATAATTGGTAAGAAAATTCCTTTCATTATATATTACCTAATGTTGCTTACAAAAGGAGGAATAAAAAATCCCAGAATCCTTCTTTAACGGCAAGAATAGCATAAACTAAGCTGCTATTATCAACTCACAAACCAAATATGTCAGTGACATTTGTCAGGATTCACAGAGATCTGTTTGGAAATGGATCTATTGAAGCTGCTATTGCTCCATTAAAAACAGAAACCAGGGACTCTAATGTGAACAGAGGTTTTATGTGATAAATTACATGTTGTATAAATCAAGTAACAGGAATTTGCTGTCAAATGTATTTTGCTGACATATATTTAAAAAATTATGTAAAAATATATACAGAAAGTTTTATTAAAGATATAATGTATCTTAGAGGTAATCCATAAATATGACATTTCTCAATTATAGGTCTTTCATCAGGTAGTTCCTTTCTATGATCAGAACAATAAATAATTATCTAAATATAACTACTTATTTAATAAAAACTCACTGCAGTAGTCATGTCCAAACTTCCTGGTAAGGAGCTTGCATCATTCTCAGTACCTTCCCGTAAGCCAACTAATAGCATACAATCACAGAAAACGGCCATTACGTATTGAGTAAGGGGGGCATATTGATGCATCCTCTCACCATGCAGATAGCTGACTACCAAATGAGGGAGCTAATTACACCTGTGCAGGACACCGATGAGACAGCCACTCACACTGCCTCTTGATATAGAGGGGGGTGGCTGCTTGGCGTATACTCCCACACACAGGTGTAATTCGCTCCCTCATTTGGTAGTCAGCTACCTGCATGGTGAGAGGAGGATGCATCTATATGCACTCCTTACTCAGTAAGTAATGGCCATTTTCTGTGATTGTTTTAAATTTTCTATATTTCCCCTTCTGTGATCTATAACTAATAGCATACAGTGTAAATCCATGAGATCTCATAAGTTGTCATGAAATCTTATGGCTCTGACTAAAAGAGCACTATTTATAGCATTTGTATATCAGTTAATGATATTTATTACATATGCATTCATAACTGCTACCGCATATAAACACTATAGACAGTGCTCTTTTACTCAGAGCCGCAAGATCTTGTGATCATTAACAAGATCTCTTGGCTTTACACTATAGATCCCTTGAGGTACTTGACATAACAAGTGTTTTCTAAAAGAGTTTGGACTCAACTTTGTGGTAAAAGAGGTCATTTTCGAAAAGTGTGTGTGACCTACAATATGTAACATTTTTTAAATTTGTTTAATTAGTTAGATTTAGGCAGCTATTTATTTTTGGGCGGACTATTGATTTTTTGTAATACAACTGATAATGTAATCTTGGTGATAGGTCCTTTTTAACTATCCCACATGTTACAATCAAAAGAATTGATGTTTACAGATTCTCAACAATCCACAATGTAAAACACTTAAATAAACACATAGCATATAAATATTGGAATACTTAAAATCTCCACCTCCATAACCAGCATATTTAGTAGAAATTACTGTAATTTCTTTGCTAGTTGCCTGTGCAGATCTCCTTATATATTGTGCTCTCTCCTAAGGTAGAATCCAGCATGAGAGATGATATCCAGAAATCAAAGTACAGCAGGAATGTTCATACTCTTGGGGTTTCCCAGCAGTAGACAAGCACAGTTATTTTTCTTTGGAATATTCTTAGCCTTCTATCTCTTGACCATCGCTGCAAATATGCTCATTGTTGGGATCGTGACTTTGGATTGTACCCTTAAGAAAACCCCTATGTATATATTTTTAGCCCACTTCTCTTTTCTTGAGATCTGGTATATCACTGCTACCGTGCCCAAAATGCTGATGGACTTTTTGACTGACAACAACACAATTTCTTATAATAGCTGCATTGCCCAGGTCTACTTTTTCTATGCATTAGGGTTCACTGAGCTGTTTTTCCTTTCTGTAATGGCATATGACAGGTACTTGGCTATATTGCACCCACTACGGTATAGCAGTCTTATGACAATCAACCGATGCCAGGTGATGATCTTGTGGTCATGGATTTGTGGATTTATAAGCAGTCTCTTAGTGACCATTCCAAGCTCAAGACTCTTATTTTGTGGTCAAAAAATCATTAACCACTTTTTTTGTGACCTCATGCCACTGTTACATATCTCCTGCAATCAAACTTTGTCTACAGATGTCATCTACTATGCATTTGCTTGGATTATCATACTTTATTCCTTGCTTCTAACCGGTATTTCCTATGTACAGATTATAAGGGCAATTTATTGTCTGCCTTTTCAGTTAGGTAGAAGCAAGGCTTTTTCATCTTGCGTATCTCACCTAGTTGTTGTCTTGACCTTCTATGGCACAATTATGTTTATGTATATAAGACCCTCCAGAAAATGCACGTTAAATGTAGATAAGGTTGTGTCTATATTCTATGCGGTGGTGATTCCATTAGTTAATCCTCTTGTTTATACTCTCCGAAACCGGAATTTTCACACAGCCATAAGAAAAAGAATTTCATGTGTTGCTGTTATGTTTTGCCAATAATAATATGCTTGATACTTTTGATATAAGCCTCAACAGCGCCGTGACTATGCCAGAATGAAAATACTGATAACATGAAATGTGCCCTTCATGTCAGCACCAGTTAAAAGAGTGGTGTAGAAATGTGCAGGATGGTTAAAAGATTTTCTAGGATAGTTATTTTTCACATATCATTATCCCTAACCTCTATTTCCAATACCCATTTATCCTGCATGAGTTGCTTAAAGAGCTCCAGGACTGATGTGGGGTATTAAGATACTAATTTCTTTGAATTTTCGTTAATTGTATATCAGCTCGCTTTTGCGGTCTCTCTGTGAACATATTTATGTATAGGTCCCCATTGCTGTACAGTGATTTGCCCATAGCCTATATCGGTGCGTAAAGTGCATAAAAATAGAACGTGCTGTGTTTTTTAATGAACATAGTACATGTGAGTGAACCCTCAGAGTTAAGTGCAAAACAAAATTGTATGTAGAGAATAAACTGGCTTTTTTAGCATCTTTTTGTTATGAGTCTTTGAATACAGCAATGCCAAAAATACATTTTCCAAAATTTAGGATTGAATTCATTAAACCAGCCAGAATTCTGGAGTTGAAAGGCTGCAATTATTAGCACAAGTCCTACTGCATTTTTCATGACCCTTAATACTTTTGTTAAAAAAAGAAGGAGTGATTTTGAGGAAGGGAGCAGGGCTGTCTGCAGCCTATCAACTTACTATAATTTTTTGTGAGAAACTGAGGCTTGCAACTCTTGTTGCATTTGGCACATCTTATTCCATCACCTTTTACTTAAGACCAATGTATAAAACACTAGCTTTAGGGTAGTTTCTAGAGATGAGCGAGCACCAAAATGCTCGGGTGCTCGTTACTCGGGACGAAATTTTCGCGATGCTCGAGGGTTCGTTTCGAGTAACGAACCCCATTGAAGTCAATGGGCGACCCGAGCATTTTTGTATATCGCCGATGCTCGCTAAGGTTTCCATTTGTGAAAATCTGGGCAATTCAAGAAAGTGATGGGAACGACACAGCAACGGATAGGGCAGGCGAGGGGCTACATGTTGGGCTGCATCTCAAGTTCCCAGGCCCCACTATTAAGCCACAATACCGGCAAGAGTGGGCCCCCCCCCCCTCCCAACAACTTTTACTTCTGAAAAGCCCTCATTAGCAATGCATACCTTAGCTAAGCACCACACTACCTCCAACAAAGCACAATCACTGCCTGCATGACACTCCGCTGCCACTTCTCCTGGGTTACATGCTGCCCAAACCCCCCCCCCCCCCCCCCCCGCACGACCCAGTGTCCACAGCGCTTCGGCCCACACTGCATGCCCCAGACAGACTGGGGTTCTTTAGAAGTGGACACATGCAGGTACAACTCCCTATTGTGAAGTCCGTGTGGACCAACAGCATGGGAGGGTCCCAGGAAGCCACAGGCGGTACATAAATAAATCCCATGAGGTTTCAGGAGGAGGAGCAGGAGGAGGAGGATGAATATTATACGCAGATTCATGAAGCTAAAAGGTCCACGTTTTTGATGGTGATAGAGAACAATGCTTCCATCCGCGGGTGCAGCCTACGTATTGTTTAGGTATCGCTGCTGTCCGCTGGTGGAGAAGAGAAGTCTGGGGAAATCCAGGCTTTGCTCATCTTGATGAGTGTAAGCCTGTCGGCACTGTCGGTTGACAGGTGGGTAGGCTTATCTGTGATGATTCCCCCAGCCGCACTAAACACCCTCTCTGACAAGACGCTAGCCGCAGGACAAGCAAGCACCTCCAGGGCATACAGCACGAGTTCAGGCCACGTGTCCAGCTTCGACAGCCAGTAGTTGTAGGGGGCAGAGGCATCACGGAGGACGGTCGTGCGATTGGCTATGTACTCCCTCACCATCCTTTTACCGTGCTCCCGCCAACTCAGCCTTGACAGGGGAGCGGTGACACAGTCTTGCTGGGGAGCCAGAAAGCTGTCAAAGGCCTTAGAGAGTGTTCGCCTGCCTGTGCTGTACATGCTGCCTGATCTCCGCGTTCCCTCGGAACTGCGCCTTCGGCCACTAGTGCTGTCGGATGGGAATTTTACCATCAGTTTGTCCGCCAGGGTCCTGTGGTATAGCATCACTCTCGAACCCCTTTCCTCTTCGGGTATGAGACTGGGAAGGTTCTCCTTATACCGTGGGTCGAGCAGTGTGTACACCCAGTAATCCGTAGTGGCCAGAATGCGTGTAACGCAAGGGTCACGAGAAAGGCATCCTAACATGAAGTCAGCCATGTGTGCCAGGGTACCTGTATGCAACACATGGCTGTCCTCACTAGGAAGATCACTTTCAGGATCCTCCTCCTCAGGCCATACACGCTGAAAGGATGACAGGCAAGCAGCATGGGTACCCTCAGCAGTGGGCCAAGCTGTCTCTTCCCCCTCCTCCTCATCCTCCTCATGCTCCTCCTCCTCAACGCGCTGAAATATACACAGGAGGGTGCTCTGACTATCCAGCGACATACTGTCTTCCCCCGCCTCTGTTTCCGAGCGCAAAGCGTCTGCCTTTATGCTTTGCAGGGAACTTCTCAAGAGGCATAGCATTCTCAAGAAGACAGCTGGACCTCATTAGGCTTTAATAGCCATTCAGTTCCACGGAAAGGGTGTGTCACGTGTATGTGTGAACCGGTCTCGCGGATGAAAAAATTACAGTAATATATTCAGACACATAAGCGACATGCTGATTATGGTCCTCTTCAAACCTTGTTCATGCGCAAATATGCTGAGCTGCTGTGAGTGTATTTGTGCATATGCTCATGTGACGCTGCCCTGAGCTGTAGGTTTTACTGGAATCATTTTGGTACACATCAACTTTTTGATCATTTTTTATTCATTTTGTTTTACCAAGACATGTTACCCAAAAACACATTTGTGGTACTGTACATTTTTTCTTTACAGTATTCACTGTGCAAAATAAATAGTGTGATGTTTTAATAGTTTGGACTTTTACAGACAAGATGAGATCAATTACTTTTTACAATTTACATTTTTATAGGAAAAATTAGGAAAGGTTTGTTTTCAGCTTTTAATATTTATCATATTTTTGTTAGTCTGAATATGGGAATTTAAACATGTAATCATCAGATGCTTTGTACCATCTACTGAAATACTTTAGTATTGCAGTGTAGAGTATTTTGTATTGTTACCTATTAATCCCTGACACAGGAAAATAGAGTGCCTATCCTATCAATATCATAGTCTGCTGAAGAATAACAAAGATTCGTTTGCTGACCTGTCAATCAGACTCAACCAGCACACTCAAGAAACACCTATGCTCGCATTTAAAGAGACACACACCAAAGTCCATTATACAGAATTGCCTGCATAGTTGTGTGTTCTGTCCACACATTGCCCTCAAGTTCTCTGATACTAACACAGCCTGGCCTAAAGGAGATTTTTGAGAGCTTGAGCAGATAAGTGCTTACAGTTGAAAGTTTCATAGTGCCTCCTATTGTTTTATTGCCTTAGCTCTGGGAAGTGTATTGCTCTGAATACTACTGCGTTTATCTAGCTATGAATATTGCCTTTTTTAGGGGACTTAAGGCCCATTTACACACACAGATAATCTTTCAAATATCCAAAAGATTGAAAGATTTTGCAATCTATTTGCATAAAGTGTTAATGGCCATTAACATTTTACCATCTTTATTTGCATGTAAAAGGGCCTTCAGGAGCTGCCTGCAGAGCCCAGCATGTGATTAATCACACGCCAAGGTGTGCACACAGCTGCATCGTTCTTTTCGTGGCTGCCAGCAGATTACAATTTTATCTACCATCTCCCGTGGAGAAAACAGCATGTGGTCTATTGAGAGATACTTTATCTGACTAGCTGAACAATGGATTTTACCTTCACCTTAAAATCATCGGTCAAACGAAAACTGCACAATGCCCGCGTTTATATGTACTGTTTATTACTCATTTTCGGTCGTTTACACGAATTTTGAGCGATAATCGTTACGTGCGAATGAGCCTTTATGCAGATCCAGTTTATATTGGTAGTGTATCATGCAGATTTTGACTTCTGTTTTGTAATCACTCAGGTAATATTAGTGCCTGTTCTATATGTTGTTGTGAGCATACTTAGTTTTGTAACTCTATATTTGTCAGTTCTTATTGGGTAATAATAAAAGTTATATTTTAATTGCTTTTTGTTGGTTATTAATATTTTTGATTTTTTTTTTCTACATTTATTAAATTTGTTAATGCTCTTGACCATGGCAATTAAGGGGTTAAATAGCCAGTACTGGATTTATTAACAGAGTTTGTGTTGCTATTTCTGTTGATGATCCCATTGCAAATTGCCACTCAACAAAAAATTATTAAAATAATTGGGTTAAGGGAGAAAGGTTTGGTAGAAAACTGATACTGTATTGTAGCACCAAAAAATTGTGGCACCTAAAGTTATTATAATGTGTTAAGAGTAAAGTTAAACTTTGTTACTGTTACGGCAAAAATGTATGGCCGTTTAAGGATAGCGGAGTGTACCTGTGAATGATGTCATATGACCCATGACGTCATATGAGAGAGGAATTAAATGACAGAGCCCACACAATTTATGCATCAAATATAAATGTTTCTACAGGGCCTGGACTTACCCGGGGAGGGTATCATGCTGCCACCGCCACTCCTGCTGATAGCACAGCCCTGTATTGGAAGCTGATCCAAAGGGGATCACAAAGGAAGACAATCCTGTCTTCCTATTGGGCGTGTACTTTACTGGAAATAAAGCCAAGGAAGGGTAGTAAGGAGTGTGAAAAGCAGTTGCACTTCTATTGTCTCTGGAAGCCCATACAGACAAATTACCTCGTTCAACAATTTCTTGGCTGCTGCCTCTGTAGTGGCAAAACGATACCTGATCGGACAGGCCTTAATGTATACAGATAAGCTGTCAACACAGATATGGCATAATATATATATTCAATTTGCAACCTTTAGAGGTGGGTAGAGCGGCCTAGGTGTGTGCCTCTGTGGTGTCTTCACTACTCTCCCTATGTTATGTAAATCACAGGTCATATGCACCTGGGTAACCTGGCTGCAACCATGCTAAATCCAGGGGCAATCCAATGTTGAGACACAAGGTTTCACATATCAGTCTTTGACTGGTGTGTTTTTTTGCATGTGCACAGTAGGCCATCATCGAGTAGGGGGCATGAGAGAGACATAATCAGTGGTCTCTTCTCACAGGCTGGTGTCCGTCTGGCTTGCCCCTGCATTCGTCCAGCTGCTTGAGCAAATTCACTGGAAGGGCCAGGGTTACAGGATGGACGTTGACCTAACCCTCTCCCTTGGTCTTACCGCAGCTGCCCCCACACGTGCATTTAATTTTGCTTCTATACAGTCCTCCTTTATTATCCCTAGCTATGTAGGCAACATAAGAGCTTCCGCATTAGTTGTATGCTGTTTCAAAAGCAACTCTGGAATCTGTGTATATGTTTGCTGCCTTACCCTCTGCCGCTCTACATGCTTCTATCAGTGCCTTCACTTCCGCCTCCTGTGTTGACAGATGAGGTGGAAATGGTTCTGCTTTTGTTACCTGTTTCTGTGTGACCACTGCATATTGCTGTACCTGCCATGTTCCTGGTATCCTGAGCCATCTACAAAACAAAACTCGAAATCTGGGTTAGCCATCGGTTCATCTTTTACATATTTAATCCCCTCAGTTTCTTGTGACATGAGGGTAATGCAGTCAGGTGACAGGAGTGGCGGAGGCAGCATGATACCCTCCCCGGGTATGTCCAGGCCCTGTAGAAACATTCATATTTGATACATTAACAAGTGTTTGCTTCCCTTCCATATCCTGACTCCATGTATGCAACACATTTTCTGGAGCCAGGAGATTGGAAACATGTAAGGAAATCTCTGGGACCACACTATGAGGGTCCTTACCAAGTACTGATGACAACAACCACTTCAGATGAGGCTCGGGTAGTACATCTATGGGCCCAGGGGATGCCATCCATCTATTTTCCTCAGTGTTTAATGTTTGGACTATGATATAATGAATTAAGAATATTTGAATTTTAGCTTAAATACTCAGCTTAACTTGCTTAAAGATTAGAGTGTTAAAACTATAGAATGTAGGTTTTGAGAGATGTATGTATACTCAGTCTAACTTAATGACCAATAATGAGCATCTGTGGAGAAATATATATTGTGGGAGGACAGCTCGGTATAGAGCGGGTGGGCGGCAGTCAAAGGCGGAAACCAGTGGATAAAGTCCAAAAGCAGGTGTGACCTGCGTTTATTTCAGTCCAAAATGGTTAACACAAATGCAGCCTTAGCTTCAGGCACAAAAAATAACAGTCCAGCAATAACAATAGGCAGCCTCTGCCTGACCAGGTCACGCTCCACAGGTGCACCACACAGCAGGGTTTCCAGCTCTAGCAGGTATCACAGGCTGCCAAGGTCCAGCAGCCATCTTATCCCCCCCCCCCCCCCTGTGTCCATGCACACTGCTATTTATATCTACACCTCGCCTGGCTCAGCCTCAGCACCTGTGCTGATTGACCTCGCCCATAACCTGGAGTGGAGGAAGTGGAATGGATGGCCCCACTACCAACCTGACATCCATTCCAAAAAAACCCGGCCCAGATCTTTTAAAAGAAAAGACCTCCAGCAAGTACTTGCTGGAGATTACATTGCACTCCTGGCTTTTTCATGTCGCAAACAGCGGGACATGCACTTCCTCCAGCCCTACTAGGCATAATAGCAGAACCTAGGGGCGATGTAGTGACCATCCACTATCACGCCCCTCAGTACCTCACAATATATTATCAGATTAATGAAACACAGTGAAAAACACTTACAAATTACGAATCACACATTGAGACTGAGAAACAGACAATTAAAAGTTTACAAGGTCTAATATTTATATGTGTTCTTCTAACATTGTGGAATTGTTGTCCCTCCAGTTTTATCTCCAAGGAGAAATCGCCATAATGACTATCATACTGGTCAGTGACCTGATCTATAGAGCTATTGAACTAAATGCATTCCACATGAATTATGGACAGCTGAACAAAGATGGACTGTACTTTGAAAAGTGTTTTCAAACACCTCTTTACAATACTGTGTTCCGCTTCTGCTTGTCTCATGGAGACACACGCATGCTCCTTCTCCTACCCAGGGATAGCACAGTTGCCATAGGTTCCGGCGAGGGAATGCCCTATGGGGTGTTACCTTGTATGGGGAAAGGGTGTGGACTCCTGAAGAGAGCCCAGGGCGTTCATGCCCTTCTCCCAGTGTTAGGTAAGGCAACCTGCCCCTGTAGAACAGTTTAATTTGGGGTCAAGAAGGAGAGTGAGAGGGTTGCGTGGTACAGCATAGTAAGACAGCAGAAGCGATCACAAAAACGGTGGAAGCGATGGAGAATATATTTATGTAACATTGTCAAATTGATCATTCACATGACTTAATTACTTATATTGATAAGATTGTATATGTATCTTTCAGAAAACATATATTGAAATATTAAGAGTAGCAGTAATAGGGCTAGTACTGGTTATTTTGATAGCCTAGAAGATAATAAAGTGTTGTGTTGCTCAGAAATTTAAACTTTAGGAGTTAAAATATAATGTGTGGAACCTTTGAATTTGAACATATACGTATACATAGTGTAAAAAGAATAAATCATGTAAGTTGCTGTTTTCTTCAGGAAGCAAGTAACCAAGGTCCAGGAAGATGCTCTTTGGTATGTCAAACAGTGGTTGTAGCCCTGTAACTCCCTGCGAGACCAGGAACTGGTAACGAGACACCTGTTATTACAGAAGTCATCCTTGACGAAAGCTTGAAATAATAGCAACATAATATTATAATGTGTGTGCTTATTTCTTTTTTTTTTCCTTTTTCTCTAACTTAACTTTAAATACAAACAAGAGGAGGGAATGTAAAGGACGATATTCAATTATAGGCATTTTATATTATATATGTCGTTTGAATTTAAACTATGCAATAAACCATAACTAGGGGAAAGGTCATCACAGGCACAGTAAGAATATATTAGATGTAATTTCTGTATGTTCCAAGAGACATATGTCAAGATAACACAAGAGTATCAAGAAGGTTCCACATTTGGCTTAGAAGCTCTACCGAGAATATCAAGATATAACCAACAAGCAGTGTTGATGCCTTTATTATTAACCAATATAATAATGTAATAATGAAATGCAAAATAATCATGGACTGAAATGTGTGTATGTGATGTTTAAATTACTACCCATGCCACAGAATAATCATGGAATGTACTAGATAAACCACGTGACCGTGTTTTTAGCTATGTACAGGGACACATATGTTAAGATGAGATAAGAACTATAAGAAATTTCTACTGCGCAACTTGGAATTCTGTCAAGAAAATCAGAATGTATCAAACGAATGCCATGTAATGTCTAAAGTAACCAGTCAAATGATGAATTATAAATTGTCCAATCATGTTGTGACACCCCAATGTAAGGGGGCTATAAATGAAGCTGCCTGACTCAGGTCAGGTAGGAATTCTTTGCTGAATCCATAAACTGTGTGGGCTCTGTCATTTAATTCCATCTGTCATATGACAGCATTCACAGGTACACTCCGCTGTCCTTAAACGTCCATACATTGTTGCCATAACGCTACATATGTATTGCAGTGTATTATGTGAGTGAATAAATGATGTCACAATAAAGTCCAATAGTGGGACTAAGGAAAAGAAATCAAGTTTATTTTTTTTTTAAGTTTCAAATAAAAACAATCCATTTTCTCCCATGAAAAATCCCTATATAGTACAAAAATAGTAAACTTAAAAAATGTGCGTATTTGGTAGAAGGGATGTGAGCGGAGCTAGAAAACTATAATATAGTAGCAGTATTAAAAACTGCCATAAGTTTATGTCAGACTGAAAAAAAATTATATAGATGCATTTCACCAGCTTTTGGCTGGCTTGGTGCATTCTACCCACCTCCTGATATGAAGTTTTACCTCCCTCCCATACCAGGCATGGGCCATCAAGATGTTTACATATATATATATATATATATATATATATATATATATATATATATATATATATATATATATTTATGTCTATGTGCAGCCAGGTCAACTTGGTCAAATTACAGCTAAGTTCAAATCCAACCATTTAACCCTCTAGGTCAATCAAAACCATGGCATCTAGGGGGTGTAACAGGGACAGAGAGCTCCCTCCATTGCCCCATCAGCAATCTAAGGCATGGCCTAAGAGGTTGTCAGAGAGTACATATCTGACAAGCAATAATACCCTGCAGTGCAGTATTACATATCTAGCAAAGTTTAAATTATAGCTTTCTGTGACAAGTTATCTTATTTTATGCCTTTCAAATGCTACTGCTATCTTAACATAACAAAAGCCACAGTGAAGAAAGTAAGAGGATAAATAAATTGTGGCACCTAAAGTTATTATAATGCGTTAAGAATAAAGTTAAACTTTACTACATATGTTTTGCAGTTTATTATGTGAGCGAATAGATGATCTTACAATGAAGTCCAATAGTGGGACTAAAGAAAAGAAACCAATTTTTTTTTCTTTTTTAAGTTTCAAATAAAAACAAAATACATTTTCTCAATTAAAAATCCCTATATGGTACAAAAATAGCAAAATAAAAAAATGTGCGCATTTTGTATTGCTGCCTTCATAACAATGCATATAACGAAGTTAAAATGTTTTTTAAACCACCACATGAGTGTAATAAAATCAAATCCCCCCAAAAGTATCTTGTAATATTGTTCTAATGGGCAATACAAATAAACCATCACAATGGAATCCAAATACAATCCAATAGTTATTCAAATACTAACAATTATTTACCAGGGGACTATAGGCCTATTCCCATTGAATCCCTCAGCTAATAAATTATAGATATTAGTTAATATCAATTGAAATCTTTTTTACACATTTTTTCAATGCATTCATCAGTTCTAGATTTCTTAAACTGTATATTATGGGATTAAGCAATGGGGTGACCACAATGTACAACAGCGATAGTAGTTTGTTAATATTAAATGACTGACCATTGGAAGGAACCACATACATAATAATTAATGTTCCATAATACATGCATACTACTATCACATGTGAACTGCAAGTGGAAAATATTTTATACCTTTCAGTTAATGTTGTAATTCTGAGAACAGTAAGGATAATTCTAGCATAGGACCAGATGATAGCTACAAATGGCCATAATGTAATAAAAAATGAGAAGACAAGGGCTTCTATTTTAACTTCATTCGTGTCTGAACAAGAAAGGCTTAAGATAGGCTCCCGGTCGCAAAAGTAGTGATTAACTACAGCAGTGCCACAAAATTGCAGACTGCTCATTAGTATGATTGTTCCAATGGTAGCCATTAAACCAATCAGCCAGACAGACATTGAAAGACAGATACAAAATCTTTGGTCCATGATTGAGGTATAATGCAGTGGACTACAGATGGCCAAGTAACGGTCATAAGCCATCACAGCAAGAAGAAGGCATTCAGTAGTTGCCGCAGTTCCAAAAAAGTAAAACTGTGTGAGGCATTTTGAAACAGAAATTACTCCATGATCTACCAATAGTAAATATAACATGTTCGGTATAATATTTGTGGTCAAAAGGATTTCACATACAGACAAATTGCTAAGGAAAAAATACATGGGAGTATTTAGCTGTTTACATGTGAATACCAAAGTTATAATCAAAAAGTTTCCAGAAATTGTAAAAATGTATGTTATGAGGAATATAACAAACAGGAAAGCTTTAAATGTTCGAGGTGCTTCAAATCCAATCATCATGAATTCTCTAATGCTGGTATCAGTCTTGTTCCTTTGCATGACCTAGTAGCAAGAACATTGGCATTGAATGACTAAACACTTTTACTTGATCTAATTTATTATTGTTAATCATAAGTTCACCAAAAATTTGCATACCTCTCAACAGTCCCATTTCCAGAAGACTATAAGGCCTCATGTCCACGGGGAAAATCAGGCCCGCCGCGGATTCTTCATGCAGAATCCTGCAGCGGGTCCCTCCTTTCCCGCGGACATGAGGCTAAAAAGAAGATTAAACTTACCTGTCTGGATGCTGCGGATCTTCCCTCTGTCGCGGCCGGATATTCTTTTTTCGGGCTGGCGGATGTGCTCGGCACGCCGGCAGCGTGCCGAGCGCATGCACTGGGCACTCCATTTACTTTTTAAAATCCTGCTTTCCCGCGCTCCCGCGCCGGAGAGCAGAAGTTCAGGTGCGGGTGTGCCACGGATGCGGACGGCTTCCATAGGCTTCAATAGAAGCCTTGGGAGCCATCCCCGCGGGAGACCCGCACTAAAAATGGAGCATGCCACGGGTGTTTTCCCGCACACGTAATCCACACCTCAAGGAAAAATGACATCCGCAGGTATTTAACTACCTGTGGGTGTCCAATGCATCCCTATGGGGCGTGGATCATGCTCCAGGAAAAACGCAGCGGATTCTTAATTTTATTTTAGTAGTGGACATGAGGCCTAAAGAGATGTGGATTGTTTATTTGCAGAGGGAGATTTTGCAGTTGAAATGTGAAGTACAAATGTGTTACAATTAAGCCCCATTTAAATACATAGATTATCGCCTGAATTTCGTTATAACGATAAAAGTGAACAATGGTTTTGCTTTTAAAGATGGACGTTTTTTTCCTAACGGAAATTGTCGGGAAGTGTCGGGCTTTTCAGTCGTTGTATAATCGTTGTGTAATGTTTGCATTGAAAACTCCCCTAAAATTGCTAAACGACTAAAAGATGCCATTTTGACCAAACAAAAAGCAAACAGCCGAACGATGAATTTTAACCGGACTGAAAGATGAACGATGAGTGAATCTTTAATGAAAACTGCACGACGGGTGCAGGATTGACACAACGATTATTGCTCAAACGATGGCTTTTGAGCGAATTTTGAGCGATAATTGTTGTATCTAAAAGGGCCTTTAGGCCTTAGTCAGACGGGCGTTTTTAGCCGCGATTTGCGCATGCGCATGCGTCCGGCGATTTTATAAAACCATTGCTTTGCAATGGTATCGGACACATGAGCGCTTTTTATGCGCTCGTCCGATAAATTATAGAACAGAAATCGCAGATCGCACCTATCTGCGATCTGCGATTCCTGTTCTCTTCTCTATATGTGCTCAATGGGGCCGGCGGCAGCAGCGCCAACCCCATTGAGAACATATAGAAGACAAATCATTCTTCTCTGCCACAGCTGTAACAGCTGTGACAGAGAAGAACGATGTTTGCCCATTGAATTCAATGGAGCCGGCAATACAGCCGCTCCATTGAAAGCAATGGGCTGCCGGCGTGCGGGGGTGAATTGTCGGGAAGGGCTTAAATATATAAGCCCTTCCCTGCAATTCATCCTAAAATGTGTTAAAATAAAAAAAAATTGTATACTCACCTTTCCGCTGCAGCCGGAGTCCAGCCGCGGCCGCTGTCAGTTCTCCTGAACTGCTTCTCAGCACTATTCAGCCGGCGGGGCTTTAAAATCCCCGCCTGCTGAATGATCTGCCTCTGATTGGTCACAGCCCTGACCAATCAGAGGCAGGTTTCACTCACACACCCATTCATGAATTCATGAATGGGTGTGAGTGAGACATGCCTCTGATTGGCTCAGCGCTGAGCCAATCAGGGGGCAGGTCTGACTCACACCCCCTTCACACCCACTGCAGGATGGCCGCGTGGAGCTCCGGCTGCCGGGAGAAGGTGAGTATATATATATATATTTTTTATTTTTACACATTTTAGGATGAATTGCAGGGAAGGGCTTATATATTTAAGCCCTTCCCGACAATTCATCCGGGGCTCGCCCGCAGCGCATTGCTTTAAATGGAGCCGGCTCTATTGCCGTCTCCATTGAATGCAATGCGCTGGACAGCTCCGGCCCGTTTCTAATGAAACGCGGCTAGGAGCAGATTTTCGGGCGATTTGCGGGCGACTTGCGCGCACCGGTCACGCGATTTGCGGATGCGCATGCGTCATGCAATCCGCAAATCGTGTGAAAAAACGCCCGTGTGACTAAGGCCTTAGGGAGTAAAAAAAATATGCAAACATTTGTGATTATGCCCTGCATCTTCTATGATAACAACAATGTCGACGATGTACATAAAAATGGACATGCACATGTTCTGCATAGATGGACAGAGGTCCCAACAAACAGTTTTCTTCTGTTGACCTCAAGGAAGCCAAATCTAACATTGATCACAAAAAAGGGAAAAAAAAGTTTTTCAGAAAGAAAAAGAATTATATAAATTTATTATGATCTAAAGATAAAAGTACTAATTTCTTTAATGCTTTCCTGTAATTCCCGGCTTCTCATGAAGTTGTCACCACATCCAAAATTATTTCAGCAAGTAATCTGTTATGATCCGGTTCAGGTTTGGAGTCCCTTGTTGTAACCAATGTGGATCAATTAGCGTGGTCAGGAAAAGACAGAGGTCGATACACAGGTAGATATTAGTTCTCAGTACAAAGGAGCAGGTGGATAGTGTAGTCAGGGGAGGCACAGGTCGGTACACAGGTAGATTTCAGTTTGCGGCACAGAGGAGCTGGCGGGTAGCGTAATCAGCGAAGCCAGAGGTCGGTACACAGGAAGATTTCAGTTCGCAGTATTGAGGAGCAGGTGGTTAGTGTAGTCAGGGAAGCCAGAGGTTGGTACCCAGGTAGTAGCAATGGCAGAAGGAGGAGCAGGTAGTTGGAGGAGCTTGACTACAGGCTGGGAGCTCAGTAATCATGCATTGTGAGTGGGACAGGGACTGGTTTATATAGGGTATCTAATCAGTGCGGGGTGGAGCTGGAATTCCAGGAGCAAAAAACTGGGCAATGTTAGGCAGGGGAGCTGTCTAGCAGGCTGAAAAGCTCACTAGAGGGAGACATCACCTGGAGCATGGGAGTTCCCAGGTTCAAACCCTAACATAATCAGTATTATTGATGTCATTAAAAATAATGTGAAATTATTGTGATAAGATGACTATACTTCTTTGTCTGACTTTTTGTTCTCAAATGTATCTAAAAATGATGTGTGGTTTAAGTAAGGATATTTGTTGATTAATTCTGATAGCAACATTTTAAGGGTGCATTCACACGAACGTATATCGGCTCGGTTTTCACGCCGAGCCGATATACGTTGTCCTCGGGTGCAGAGGGGGGAGGATGGAAGAGCCAGGGCCAGGAACTGAGGCTCCCGCCCCCTCTCTTCCTCCTCTCCGCCCCTCTGCACTATTTGCAATGGGGAGAGGCGGGACAGGGGCGGGGCCAATTACCTGACTTTAGCCCCGCCCCCGTCCCGCCGTCCCGCCTCCTCTCACTGCAAATAGTGCAGAGGGGCGGAGAGGAGGCAGAGAGGGGGCGGGAGCCTCAGTTCCTGGCCCTGGCTCTTCCATCATCCCCCCTCTGCACCCGAGGACAACGTATATCGGCTCGGCGTGAAAACCGAGCCGATATACGTTCGTGTGAATGCACCCTTAAACTGCTAGTGTGCCTCCTGGACTAATTAAATAGTTAATCAAATACCAACAATTATTTATCAGGGGACTATAGGCCTATTTCCATTGAATCCCTCAGATAATTAATGATAGATATTAGTTTGGTTTGTTGTAGTATTTTATGTACCCTAACATTTCTCATTGCCAAAAGCTGCAAATGAATAGGACAGACATTGTATATACATTGCTTTTACGTTACATACTACGTATGACCTTAATATTTGTATTGCTGAAAAACAGTAAAATAAAAAGATTTTCTCATAACTAAATAAGTGTACTGTGTGATTTGACCTTTTTTGGGTTGGTATATGTAAGTGTATTCTATAATGCTAACTAGTGGAAATCTGAACATCCTTGTTTTGTGTACAGTCTATACTAGTGGAAAATAGCCTTTAGAACTTTCGCTTTGAGCTATTACAATTTATTGTGTTGTACCACCCCTGATATATCGTATGCCAACAATGCAATCAAGGCTTATTGCATGATTCATATAAATTCTAATTATAAAGTTAGAATCGATAACAACTGAAAGCTTGAAAGTCTTTGTCAGAGAATACCTTTTAGGTGCACCATTGGATACCATTAGTATCCTTTAGAGAGTCTTTAGAGATGAGCGAACGTACTCGTTAAGGGCGATTTCACAATCGAGCATCGCTATTTTCGAGTACCTGACTACTCGGGGGGTTGCAGAGGGGAGTGGGGGAGAGAGACAGAGCTCCCCCCTGTTCCCCACTGCTACCCCCCGCTCCGCCACGCCCCCCCCCCCCCCCCGCCCTCCGCCGCCCCCGTATCTTTTCACCTGAGTGGCCAGGTACTCGAAAATAGCGATGCTCGATTGCGAAATCGCTCATCTTTAGTAGCCTTCATGACATGGCAGACCAGTGGCTAAAGTTTTTTGTTGGGCAGTACTTGCTGCTAGAAACTGTGTCTTAAAAAGACTAACACACCTGTAACAATGTTCTGATTGACTTGAGCAGCATATGGGCACTGTTAGAAGATTCCATCTCATGTTGTCAGGTCTTCAGGCTATGCTAGACAGGTACACTCACAGAAGATGGACTGAGAAGTTAACTTGAACAGTTCAATATTTAGACAGAAATAACTCAAGACAAGAATAATGGTCCATAATAATTCAATTCTGGATAACTCAGTCCAAAATAGCTCAGTCTAGAATATTAGCTCAGTCCATGGAAATAAACCGTGTGGGGTGTACCTTAAATCTTGGAAACATATCAGTCCTTGTATGTCATAAATTTCACATCACAGCCTCATCGAATAAATAAAACAAAAGAAAAATATGACATCATAATTAAGTTGACCCAGCACTGCTTATAGTAACTTTGTTTCAATGTCATAAATCTATACTTTAAAAAAATCTTAACGTATTGCAGTTTTTACACGGACCACTAAACCTATTAATATCTGTAATTTCCTGTTCTGTAGAGAACATTTCATCAGTTATCTTATTATCATTACAGGCAGTATTACATTGAAAGGTGACTCTTATACATAGATAACACCATTAAAACTAGATGATGGTCACAGATCACCTGCCTGCACAATTACCTTTGCACCTATCACAAAGCATGTCCAGAACACTCTACCGTAGAAGTCAGTGGGTCAGCTCCTGTCTGTTGTGTCTAAGGCCTATGAGGTTGCTGTAAAGCACATCTCTAAATTACATTAAGTGCAGTTCAGGCAAGATGGTAGTCCCTATAGTCATGCATAGAACAAAAACTAAAAAGAGTCAGAAAATAAAAGTAGATTAAAAAAATGGATTATGTTTCAATATCTGATTTTAATTAGTGCAAAAAGTCTAAGTTATTACATTCCTTTTTAAGGGAACCTGTCAAAAAATGCACTCCATGCAGTCTGATAAATAGTTTTGTGGGAAGAGTTAGTATAATGTGTGATTGACAGCTTTCCGTGAATGTACACTTATACACAGTTGTCAATCTGTGATAGGACCGCCCACTGGACCACTAATCTGAGAAAGAGAATCGGTTAAAACAAGTAAAATAGAAGTTTAGGCTGGGTGCACATTTTCAGTATATGCGGGTTGCACTGGAGGAGCTCGGGCACACAAACACCTGTCTATGCGCTTTCCATTTTACATGAACACAGTGCATAAGCATGTCTGATTTCTCTTCCGTGACACAGATAGAAATGTGGCATGCAATGAATTTTTTCACATGGACCATCTGTCCATATGAAAAAAACATCAATATGCAGAGCCTTAATCAATCTGAATGTATCCAAATTAATGCTAAGAATATATAACACATTATACACACAAAGACTGAGTGTGTATGATACGTCAAATACACCACAAATGCTCCTATAAAAAGATGTTCAAAGCAGAGCAAAAACATGAGAGAGGCGTGTAGTTGTGTGTGTTTGATGAGCAGCAGAAGAGGCTATTTTTGTATAATTTTTGCCCTCCTGTAAGGCTCTACCATTCTTCTCCCATTTCTATTGTGGCCATCCCTATCAGTTGGGCTCCCTGCCATAACCTCCTGTGGCTCAGATCTTCTCAGCTTTCTGAAAAATCACAGGTGCCAACTACATGTAACAAAAAAACAAACAAGAGTCCTTTTTGACATCATCAACTTTCATGTATCAGATTACAAAATTCATACACTTTTACATCCAAAAAATAAAAGGATGAAGCTTTGGATAAATAGAAAAAATCAAAAAAATAAAAAATGTGCATCACTTAGGGCTCAGTCAAACGAGCGTTTTTTTCACGCACGTATAGGTGCGTGACAAAAAACGTAGAACGCTACTATAAAAAACGTGTGACCGAAGCTTCAGATGTGTTTTTTATTTGCATTTGTCGTGCGATCACATGACTGTAAAATTCGCACATAAATAGTGCACCCCATTAAAAGCAATGTGAGAGGATCGCTATTTCCTGCTGCAGATGTGCTATCACATCCAGGGGTTTCACCTTGTTGTCAATGGGGACGGTGGCTCCTCTGCTCCTCTGTAACAGATTCCTTCATCCCCACGGTGAGTCCCCTCATCACCGAACACTGTGACAGTGTTCAGTGATGAGGGGACTCCCTGCGGGAATGAAGGAATCCAATGCCACATCAGTCACAGCTGTGGCAGAGGAGTGCAATGCTATCCCACTGCTTTCAATGGGGCTGGCACTGCTGACGCCCCATTGACAGCAATAGGATGAAGGCAACCCCAGCGGGGATTTTCGGGGGAGGGGGGTCTTGAAATATAAGTCCTACCCTGAAAATAAGCCCTAGTTGCAGGAAAGAAAAAACAAATACATCACCTAGAAGCACTCTCCAGATCCTCGGCACTCTTCTGGCCAGGGATTGAAAAATCCCCACATCCTGAAAGCGCTGCCTCTGATTGGCTGAGAGCTTTGAACAATCATATCCAATGGTCATTGGATCAAATATCTTTAATTTCTTTTTTCCAACAAAACTGGCCTTGTTTTACTGGTCACTCATGGCTACTTTCAACAAGACCATGGTTGACTGCCAACACTATCTTCTTGTACAGACATTCTCCCAGTCCCATTTCTTTCTATTTGCAAGACATGAAGCATGTCACCTTACCACATGTCTGTTACATGTGATCAGACAGTTGGGGAGTGTCCAAAAAAATGGTGGTGATTCTTGGGTCTGCTGCCTCCATACTTTGGTTGCACTCATATACCAGTTCACATTTGCAGATACCCAGGATTCCTGTTTCTGCATCCAACTAGGGAGGCCACATGAATTTCTCCAATTAGGACCGGACTCTGAGAAGACTTAATGTCAGGAGTGGGATTGGTGCTGGTACAACAATGAATCAACCTCGGTTGAAACTTGGTACCAGTGTTCTCGAAACCCGCTTACTTATGCAGGTGATGGGTATCTGTAGAGGAATTGGCACTGGAGTATTCTGGACACTGTAACTCTTCTAAGTCCAATTCTTGTAAGTATATCCTTAGCTTTAAAACCACATACCTAGCATGGAACTGCCGATCACAGGGGTATTGAGAAATTCTATGGGACACCGGTACCGAATGCTTCTGACAGTACATTGCATTTTTTCAGCAAACTTCACTTGAATAACTGCAGTTTCTTATATATACCTGTACCACAACATCTCCACCCTCTTCGGGGGCAGCAAGGTATCAGGGTAGTCACTTTAGCTTAGCACTTATACCAATCTCTTGGCCCAAGTTTCATTTCCTCTCTCTCTATTTCTCCATGCGGCTATCTTTCCTTTTCTTGCAGCAGACCATCAAAATCCTATACAATAGCTTTATCACTATCAAGTCACTTTTCAGCAATAGCAACTTCGGCAGGTTGACTCCTCTAATACTCTTCCTTTCTAAGGCCTTTTTTTTTCCGAACCCCTCAAAGTCAACCCGGAAGAACTCTTTACAGGATCATTTGTGCAAAGCTTGTAATGGGAAAAATAGCAGTCATCTTTCAAGAGACATGGCTTAATTGAAATGACATGCTTAGTGTAGCTTATAGCAGGAGTAGCACTAATTAGAATATAGTAGTAGCAATTCAAGTATTCACTTTAAATTACACATCACCCTGCTGATAATGTACAGCCTCCCTGAACAGATACCCCTAGATCTGGGCAGGACTAGGATTATCTATTGAGGGTCATTACCTAAAGCAGGTGGCTGTTTATCTGTTCCTTTAGGGACCCCCTGAATGTAAGTGTGAGCTTGTGAACTGAATCTCATCCAGATTGCAGTGGTTAACCAAGTTGGAGCTAAAGTAAGGGTGGGCACATATGTATACTGAGTCACATATATACATATCTAGAGTACAAGAGCAATTAAACTACCGAATAGTCCCTGAGATACTGTAACTAATCAGTCTAGGCAATGAATAAAAAGGATACAACAGTCCATGTATTGCAAAGATTGAGATTATATACAGTAGATCACCCTGATGAGGGCTTGTCCACATCAGTGTAAGGGAATTTCATTTTCCTGCTCTTCAGAAGGGAGGAAAGGAGTACACCCTGACCAAACGGTTCCCCATTGACTATAATGGGGGTCTGCTCAATTTTTATCCAGTAGTCCAGCAATGTACCAGTATTTACAGGATAAAATAGCACTGATATGAACGAACGCTTAGAAGCTGGCATTATATGAAGGGGAAAAAATGCGTTTCTAGTGCTAAAGATTTGCATATTGCAGAAATTCTTACCTGACTGGCTAAAACAACACAACTGATAGCTGCACAATGAGGCTGATTAAAATTATATACGTATTTAAATAGGTGAGAAAATATGATTAAACTCTCTGGAGGTAAATTATCTGGTCCCCTGAGAATCCAAACTAACAAAAACACTTAGATCTATGTATAATTAAAAGGTTTGCTTCCCTGTAGATTCATGTGATTCATTTATAAGATCATGCAGTCTTTTATTACTATGACCAGCTTTAGTCATGTGTGATCCATGAGATTGCACAGGACACAGGTCATGAATGGAGAGGCAATAGCAGTTGGGTCAAAGTACTATGTGCATAGCACTCGATGGTCTATGGCCACTGTCACTGCAGATTCTTTGAGTCGAAAGAGACCTTCTGAACAGTAGCACAGCTTCCAGTTACTTACATGTGGTCTTTATATAGACCGGCAAAATTAATTTATAACAGAATGTAGGAATCAGGACACAAGATAGTGTAAAGGCACCCTCTAATGGACTCCCTTCCCCTGAGAGCCCCTTGCGTCACAACCCACAGCAGAAGTAAAAAAAAGTTCATAATAGGTACAGAATGCGACACCATTTATGGAAAGCCTTCGCAGCAGCTCAGGTGAACAACCAATGGTTTACTGAATGTACACTAAAGAAGAATATGGCAATGACATACAACAGTTTTGTTTGAATACTATGCAAACAGTTTACTAACATTCAATTAATGCTATAACTCTGTATGCTTTGAATAGAATAGACAATCGATAGACTTCTCTGTGGCACTTACGTTGCAACAGCTGGATAGTGCCACTCCAGGAATCTGAGTTGCACTCTCTGTCTCTGGTACAAGAAAACCCAGCTCTCCTGTGGCACTGGGGTAGCTCACTCCTCACAAGGCTCTCTACTCTCGAAAAAAATTGCTGAGTTACCCCAGAGCCCAGGAAAAGCACCTGCATTTTATACCAAGCCCTTCAGCTAATCAACAGGCAACTCAGGTCTTGTTAATCCACAGCAGCAAAGTTAAAGTAAAAAAACCCACTGTTATGTGACCTCTCTGAAGGTTCTAGCAGGCACATATATAACTTCCAGCAATAATATACATAGATATACATTCACGGGTGATTAACTCCTTACATCACAATATGGAGACAAAAACTATTTCTTTCAACAAATACGTATATATATTTTTTGAGTAATACAATAGAAAAAAAATCTATATAAATTCGGTTTTAACATAACTGCACAGACCCATAGAATAAAGATAAAATGTTAAGTGTAACATGAACTCCATAAAAACAAAACCTCCCTAGAAATAGTGCAATCGGTTTTTTTTTCCATTTTACCCCAAAGCTGAACCTGTCTACATAGTTCCCATGCTAACCCATCGGAACCATGTCATCTCAAGATGCCGATGGGTAAGCATGGGAGCCTGGGCCTAGTTTAGGCTCTCTGGGTTGCATGCATGGATGACTATGATAGGCAATATTGACAAGTACTATATATTGCCTTATGGAAGAATTGCATTATATAGTACAAGCAATCAAGTGATTGAAAGTTTAAGTCCTCTATGGGGGCAAAAAGGAATGTAGACAAAGGATTAGTAAAGTATTTAAAAAATATATTAAAAACTCAAAAAACTGCCTTTGCCTCATTCTTTTCTATAAAAAATCTAAACAATGAAAATAACATATTTGGTATCACGATTAGAGATGAGCGAGCATACTCGTCCGAGCTTGATGCTCGTTCAAGTATTAGGGTGATCGAGATGCTCGTTACTCGAGACGAACACCACACGGTACTCGTCTTGATTAAACGAGCACTGACCATTGAATTCAATGGAGCCAGCAATACAGCCGGCTCCATTGAAAGCAATGGGCTGCCGGCGAGCACGGGATGAATTTTCGGGAAGGGCTTAAAAATATAAGCCCTTCCCTGCAATTCATCCAGAAATGTGTAAAAACAAAAAAAATATATATACTCACCTGGTCCTGGCAGACGGAGTTCAGCCGCGGCCGGTGGCAGTTCTCCTGAACTGCTCTCTGTAGTATTCAGCAGCCGGGGATTTAAAATCCCCGCCTGCTGAATGAGCTGCCTCTGATTGGTCACAGCCTGACCAATCAGAGGCAGCTCTCACTCACACCCATTCATGAATTCATGAATGGGTGTGAGTGAGAGCTGCCTCTGATTGGCTCAGCTGTATTGCCGGCTCCATTGAATGCAATGCGCTGGACAGCTCCGGCCCGTTTCTAATGAAACATGGCTAGGAGCAGATTTTCGGGCGATTTTTCGGCCCCGGTCACGCGATTTGCGGATTGCCATCCGTCATGCGATCCGCAAATCGCAGGAAAAATCGCCCGTGTGACTAAGGCCTATGTCAGTATTGTCCTGTTAACACACTCCATAGAAGTAGGTATACTAGAACAACCATATTGACATTATTAGAGTCCTCAAATATTGTTCTTGATTCCATCTGAGAAGCATACATTACATTTAACCACCTGCCTGTACCAACAAAGTGGCTGTCATGTCCACCCAGGATATGCTGGAACCATAACCTGCAGATCTTGCACATGAGCACACAAACTGTGTCAAAAGAATAATAAACTAAAACATAAGAAATACAAACTGAGCTTTGCGATGCACCAGGCAAATGATAGGTTCAGGACCAAGCTCTGACTGAGACCACAGTCAGAGTTAGACTGAAGATTCAACAGCAATTCAGTCCAGCCTCAGACAGACTAAATAGTCATTACAATTACCCTCAGGTGCAGCTAAGCATATGTCACCTAATACCACACCCACCAGAGCCAGAAGATGGCCAGTGTTACTACCAGCAGACAAGACAACTTTACTTCCTGTTTTGATGGCAGGTGGGCAGGATGCAGGAACTGAGGAGTAGGAGTTAGACTGCAATAAATGGCCTCCTCCCCTCTTCTATTGGGGTGGGATGTGGAACATACCTCTTCCTTACTGCAGAGGTGGGAGGCAGCATTCTCATAGCTAACAAGCAGTGATTTCATGACTGATCACCCTGCTCTTTGGTTGGTGCTGTCTTGTAGAGGAGAAATGTGTTCCGGCATCATTAAATCACTGCTTGTTAGCTATGAGAGCACTGCCTCCCAACATTATACACAGTTGATGAATTTAGACTGACATGACCTCTTTTACATCACCCCAATTGTGCAGCTAATCTCTTCAGAGAATAAAGTCAACTCACCATGTTCTTTTTACCACAGCCACCATAAAATCCCAAATGCAGTAGCATAGCATGTGGTGCTATTTCATCTGGGAAAATGTTGGACCCCGTCATAGTCAATGCGGTCCATTTTGTGCAAATCTTTTCTGTCATATGACTGATCCATTCAGACAGGTAATATGCTGTCCTACTCCCATAATGGAGAAAGAAAAGGGAATCCCCAAACAGAAAAAGAGCATAGATGGGAGTGTATACTCATTATTGTAATTATGCAGAGGTAGTTAAACAAACTTTGAGACCTAAGGCTGGGATCACACCTGCAGATCGGATTCTGCATG
The DNA here is from genome assembly GCF_035609145.1 of Eleutherodactylus coqui. Taxonomy (NCBI): domain Eukaryota; kingdom Metazoa; phylum Chordata; class Amphibia; order Anura; family Eleutherodactylidae; genus Eleutherodactylus; species Eleutherodactylus coqui. Next base: position 173,583,243 of record NC_089841.1, read on the forward strand.
CAGATATCCGAAGCGGAAGACCTGCAAATGATTACAGAAATAATTGCATATGGTCGTGTATGTATGTGGTTTTCCGTGTGGATGTAGGCAGATGGACAGTGTATCAACCATGTGGAAAATCGAACGCAAGCCTCCCCCCCTGGAAACACCCTTCTATCACTCTGGCGACCACCTAGGTGACATTCTCTTGTGCTGTTGTGGTGAGAGCTGCTCTGAAAGCCTTCAGAAGAGGCTACTGCTCTCTTGGCTTCACTGGTTTTATACTACTTTTTTTCGTAGTAGTATAAATCACTTTAAAAAAACAACACTTATTCTTGTGGAGGAAGAGCCCAGAAGAATTAGCAGATGTTGCAGACAGCAGTCTGGATGATCTGTTGCTCCCCAGACTCTATCCTGCATTGTCTGCCCACACATTCCTGCTTTCTTTATTCCATTTTCATCTGGTTTCCTAGCAACTTGCGAATTAATCAGTGTCTATATGCAATATTAATTGTGTATGCACTGCGGATTGAATATATCCATAGAGATCAATGGAGCCTATGCGTGCGGAATCTATGGTAAAATAGAGCATGCCATGATTTTTTCTTCAACTCGTGGAATCCGCAATTCCTACCCGCAAATGTGTGAGAGAACCAGCGAAAGTATATGCATTTCAATGCCCACGTATTACCACGTATCATACATGCAGACGGCAATCACAGAATCTGCAATTCATATCCGCTCGTGTGAGTCCGACCTAAGGGTAATATTACTAATATATATGTAGGCATATTATCCACAGTGGAAAATCCATATAATTTTGTTGTGGATTTTCTGTGGGTTTCACTCCCTTCATTTGAATCCATGGTGAAAATCTGCAGCATAAATTAACACAATGCAGTTTTAAAATCAGTAGCGCAAGACAATTTAAAGGGGTTGTCCCGTGAAAGACAGTGGGGTTAAGCACTGGGGCAGAAGATGGGGCAGAAGACCTGTGCGGCGCGAGCACGCCGGAGCGGCCCCATTCAACAGAACAGAAGAGCGGACAGCGCAAGCGCGTCTAATGGAGGGAGAAGAAGGCTTCGGTCTGCGCCATGGAGACGGGGACGCCAACACCGGAGGGGGTAAGTGTATAACTTCTGTATGGCCAATATTTAATGCACGATGTATATTACAAAGTGCATTAATATGGTCATACAGAAGTGCTTAACCCCACTGTCTTTCACGGGACAACCCCTTTAAGGCTTAAACATACTGCCATAGTCACATAGTTGGGCCTGAATGAAGGAGATTTCATCACCTTTTGCCAGCTGACCAATCTTCCCCACAAGATATATTCACTACGTGCAGGCAAGATACGCATGTCCTATCTTTGCTCGACCATAGTATTCACAGCTGAAAAATCCCAGCAGTGAAAACGAAACCATTGAACTCCTATTGAGATCGGTGATTTGGTTTTGTTCTGTTATGCAGCTGTTATCATCACGGCTGTATAAGGGGAGAGAAACACGTCCATGTGTTTTTGCCCTTACACTGCAGATTTTTTTGACAGTGTGTGGATGAAATTTCATTAAAAGTCATATACTTTTTCTTCAGGGCTTATTTACACTGCTGTAGGCGCAACTATGCTAAGCAGCACAGAGCGTAATTGCGCCTGAAGAAGGGGAATTACTTCCACTTTGCCAGCAGTTCAAGCTCCGCTCCAGAGTGCAGGAGTTTGAAAATTACTGCGGGAAGATAAGACCTGCCCTATCTTACCCGCAAGTAGACCAGGGTTTGCACCACTGGATTGGCATGTTGCCAATGTGGTTCCAATATACAAAAAGGGGTCAAGAAGGGAGCCTGGTAACTACAGGCTGGTAAGTCTCACTTCAAAAATTGGAAACATATTTGAGGGGTTTCTGAGAGGTCCCATCCTGGAAAACAACAGTATAACTCATCAACATAGGTTCACGAGGGGTCGATCAAGGCAGACCAATTTGATCAGCTTCTACAATGAAGTACGTTTTAGGCTGGATCTGGGAGAGTGTATTGATCTCATATATCTGGATTTTTCTAAAGCATTTGACACTGTGCCGCATAATAGGCTGATATATAAAATGAGGCAGCTCAGACTGGGCGAAAACGTGTGTAGTTGGGTAAAGAATTAGCTTGGCATAGAAAGCAGAGGGTGGTAATAAATGGTTCATACTCTGATTGGGCCATCGTTGCTAGTGGGGTGCCACAAAGTTCAGTTTTGGGCCCCATTATGTTCTATATATTTATCAATGACCTGATAGAGGGACTGCACAGTAAAATATCGATATTTGCAGCCAATCCGAAATCATAAAAGGTACTTAAAACAATGGAGGACAATGTACGGTTGGAAATGGACCTAGATAAGTTGGGGGCTTGGGTAGAAAAATGGCAAATGAAGTTCAATATTGATAAATGTAAGGTTATGCACATGGGCAGGAGAAACGGATGTCACCAATATACACTAAGTGGGATACTGCTAGGGAAAAGCGATATTGAAAAAAGACCTGGTGGTACTAGTTGACTGTAGACTTAACTGGAGCAATTAATGCCAGTCAGCTGCTGCAAAAGCGAATAAAGTCTTAGGGTGCATTAAAAGAGGTATAGGGGCGAGGGACAAGAACATTATTCTTACACTATATAAGGCACCTGTCAGGCCTCACATGGAATACTGTGTACAGTTCTGTACACTGGTGCTCAGTAAAGATGTTGTAGTGCTTGAGGGGGTTTAAAGAAGGGCAATTAAATTAATAAACGGAATGGGATGACTGGAATACCCAGAGAGGCTATCAAAATTGGGACTTTTCACCCTGGAAAAAGGGGGCGATCAAATAACTACACATAAATATATTAGGGGACAATACAAGGATCTCTCCCATGATCTGTTTATACCAAGGACTGCAACAGTAACAAGAGGGCATCCTCTATGTCTAATGGAACGAAGGTTTCATCACCAACTTAGAAGAGGGTTCTTTACTGTAAGAGCAGTGAGACTGTGGAACTCTCAGCCTGAGGATGCAAATTCGAAAGAGAAGTTTAAGAGGGGACTAGACGTCTTTTTAGAGCGCTATGATATTACAGGATATAGACATTAAGTAACCAGTGGTATTGATGATCCGGGTCTTGGAGGCAGTTAGGACCTTTCAAAACGTTGATCCAGGGATAACTCTGACTGCCATTATGGAGTCGGAAAGGAATTTTTCCCTCAAATGGGCTAAATTGGCTTCTGCTTCATTGTTTGTTTTTTTTGCCTCCCTCTGGTCATCAAAGGGGGTGGAAACAGGCTGAATTAGATGGAAATTGTTTCCCTTCAGCCTAACATACTATGTTACTATGTATTTTCTACTTGCAAATCCAGGGCAGAAATCACCCAGCACATGCACTATGCATGAACATACCCCAAGACCCCTTATGTCACATGCCAGAGAGCTGTTCTCCTAAGCATCTTTTTATATCATAGAATGGTAGAGTTGGAACGGACCTCCAGGGTCATCGGATCCAACCTCCTGCTCAGTGCAGGATTTACTAAATCATCCCAGACAGATATTTGAAGGAGAAATCACCACCTCCCGTGGTAACCTGTTCCACTCATTGATCACCCTCACTGTCAGAAAGTTTTTTCTAATATCTAATTTGTGTCTCCTCCCTTTCAGTTTCATCCCATTGCTTCTAGTCTTTCCTTGTGCAAATGAGAATAGGGCTGATCCCTCTGCACTGTGTCAGCCCTTCAGATATTTGTAGACCGCTATTAAGTCTCCTCTCAGCTTTCTTTTTTGCAAGCTAAACATTCCCAGATCCTTTAACTGTTCTTAATAGGACATGATTTGCAGACCGCTCACCATCTTGGTAACTCTTCTCTGAACTTGCTCCAGTTTGTCTATGTCTTTTTTAAAGTGGGGTGTCCAGAACTGGACACAGTATTCCAAATGAGGTCTGACTGAGAAAGAGTAGAGGTGTGAGGGTATATGTATGTATTGCCATATGTTTTTTATGCTTTATACCTATATGCAAGTTCTATTCAATTCCAAATGAGAAAAAAACTTAATCTGTCGCCTTACATCAGATATTCCAAAGGCCTTGCGAGACAAAGACAAAATGTATCTTAAACCCCAGCAAAGGAAGAACCAGACACAAGGACGCATACTTGGCTGTTTTTCCAGAGGCGCCGTAGCAAGATAACGACTGTTTTCACTGTCTCAGGCCGGAAATCCGGACTTCCCATATATGGTTATGAACCCATCACCCATTCCTGGTGATGAGACAAAGGGTATAAGATCTCATGTAATCTGTAATAAAGCGAAAAGCGCAGTCATGTCCCGTGTGAGAAACTATACCAGACCTCTGTGTGGTGTTTTTTTCTTTCCGCCGGCAGCGGGGCAAGTGGGGTGGGCCTGATTGGTGCTGTACTTAGAATTAACCTGACAATTTGGCGCCCGAACGTGGGGCGGTAAAACACCGGAGCTTACAACGCATTCCACCCGGATCCACGCCACGGAGAAGCCGTCCTGCTGCAAACCGAGCCTGATCAACTCGCAGAACTCCAGGTAAGACCAGCATATATTTATGTTGTGTTTTACGCTGAGAGTCTTGCAGCGGGACTGACTATCTGTGGTTTGTGACCGGACGGGTTGGGTTAAGAGTTCTACACGGTAACTCGTGTGGGCTCCGGGTTTGCCGTCATGGACCACTGACCGTGATATGCGCACCAATAGGTCACCAAGAAACTAGTCTGTAGTTTATTTGTACTTTGAAGTCCGTAGTGTTTTAACGATAGTGAAGGTTGTTTGTTGTATCTGCAGAATTTTTTTTCTCTTACTTTTCATTTGGTCTCACAGAAGAAGGAACCCTCGGTTATTTTAGTTGTTGATGGTTTAGCTAAGGAGAGGGAAGCACTCTGTGAGATAGGTCCCATAGACGAAGGAACCCTCCGTTTTAGTTTAGTTTAGTTGTTGATGGTTTAGCTGAGGAGAGGGATGCACTCTTTGGGACTGGTTCCATAGAAGAAGATGCCTTCGGTTGTTTTGCCATATATAAGGGGCTGACAATTTGAAAATTAAGAGGGATGCATTCTATGGAGCGTGTGATTATTATTGTTGTTGTTATAATATGCGTAAGATCTTATTAAAGAAGACAGAGCCCCTCAAGGGCTGCCGCCGTGCGGATCAATTGATGGCGGAGAGACAAGGGTCGCAATCTGTAAAATGTAAGAAAACTTATGAAAATGTGTGACATCGACCCGCACGGTAGATTACAAAAATGGTGACTGGGTGGAGGTCTTTAGGACCAAGAGGTGCCTTGAAAGACCAAGGTTTGCTAGAAAGTGCTGGAGTGAGAGAGAGAGACAGTCAGAGAAAGTTGTATGTACACATTATTTGTTTAAGAAAGTATCCGTAAGTGAAATGTTGAAAAGTACAGTAAGTGATCAAGAGGGTGTCAGGAGAGTGTCTATTGAAGGTTACATTGGCAGTTAGGTAGGGGAGAGAAATAAGGGGAACAAGCAAAGTCGAGAAGAAAGTTACAATGCATGTGATTTGTTGGCAGAGAGAGAGAGGAAAATGTGTATAATACAAGATAGATAATAGATATAGATATATATGTGTGTATATATGTATATACTGTATGTGCAAACAGTTAACTGAGCTTGCTTTTAGAAGAGAAGGTTTTGTTGACATGTAGCTGCAGTCTGTGTAAGCTTTTCAAGGTCAAGAAGATAACAAAGCGAGAGAAAATGCAATAATAACCCTGGATAATATCTTTGCTTGCTGTAAAGGAATGAAGGCTTGAAATGAATTTAATTAATTATACTGTCTTAGTAGGCAGGAAATATAGCAATTTCTAAGGTATATTCTTACTTATACAGGGGTTGAAAATGAATGTTGCAAGGTCCCAGCATATGTGTTAATTATGAGTTCAAATGCAGGGAATAGTTAAGCTAAAACAATTCAGTCTGTGTTTCATATTCGTAGAGAGATAACACATGTTTTAAAAAGGTGGGGGCTTTCAGACTTCACGTTTTGTTCAGGGTCAAATACAGAGGAAGAAAGACAAGGGGGGCTGAAAAATACCCACGTATTCTAAAACACTTCGGCGTTTAATACAGCATATAATAGCTTCAGTAAATAAGAAAGATAGAATGTCTCAGTCACTCAGCAAACTTTTTTCACATAATTTGTCAAAGATAGCGCTCATTCACAAATAGAATCATGTACTTTATAACATTATAGCACTCACCTCAATGTTTTTCAACTGATGTATGTATGTTTGTCACACTTTTTTGTCTGTGCATCTGTATGGACTGGTACACCTTCAATGAGGGGGTGACGGAGCAGACTTGAGAGCATGGATGGATGAGAGTTAGTGACCCATGTTCGGGCTGTGGTGAGTGTGTGATGCAGATAATGACTGGGGATAAAAGTTCCTACCCCATGCATGGGACTTTGCTTGGTTGAGATGTGGACGTGTAGACTGTTAAGCTGAAATGAGCTGTGAAAAAAGACGCACGGAGCCAATATCGAGGGGGTGGAGCTAGATGATGTAATAGTACGTAATGTTTCATCCCTCTTCTTGACAAGGGAGGGGGTGAGGATCTTGAGCAGCTAGTAAAAGTTTTTGTTTTGTTTTTTCTCCTGTCTCAAATTTGATAAGACATTGCAGGCAGGAACAGACTAATAATGAATTTGCTTAAAGGAATATCACATTTCAAATATTAATAGATGTTTTGTAGATTATTCTGCCCCGATGTAACTCATGTCTCTGTTATTGGTGCTAGCATCTTACAGGCCTTATCTTCTTCCATCAAATCTTTTTACAATGTTGTACTACCTTAAACCCAGCTACTATTCTTCCAATTGCGTACCCGGGTTCAAAGGGGGGGAGGAGAAGGCATAGGTGATCTAGGTATTGCAAATCAGCCATTTTAAAAATTTTTGCAAGCCATTTTTAAATTTTTAAATTTTTTGCAACAAGATTCTGATCTTTTTGAAATAAAATACCAGCCTGATTGTCTAGCAGTGATGCAACAAGAAAATTTAAGTTTTAAAAAAAAGTTACTGAAAGCCCTTGTTAATAATGCATATTTTGAGTTGTTTTTTATAGATGGTACCAGGGTGATTGACGACTCCACACTGGATATACAGTGGTTACACAACAAGATGTCCTAAAAGCAGAAGCTCTGCCTCCGCATGTCGCAGTACAAGAAGCGGAACTAAAGGCCCTCGCTGAGGCGTGTAGAGTGGTAGAAGGTAAGACGGCAAACATTTACACTGACTCCCGGTATGCATTTGGCATAGCTCATGATTACGGCCCAACATGGAAGGCCAGACAGTTTTTTACCTCAGCAGGACAGCCAATTAAGAATGTTGCAGCGGTGCAGAGTCTCATGGAGGCTTTACTTCTACCTGACAAAGTAGAGAGCTCACACCAATTCCTACACCGGAGAAGCAAGAGGCAACGCCATCACAGACCACACAGCAAAAGCAGCGGCCCTCAAGCCGTGGAAGAACAGAAGAAAAGAAGAATTTGGCAATAACTTTGGACTTTGATATGAACTTGGACTTTGATATGAACTTGGACTTTGATAAAAAAAATTTGGACTTTGATATGCTAAAGACTTTACAGTTACAAGCCAGCAAGGAAGAAAAGGAAAAATGGACTAAAAAGGGACGGCATATGGCAAACAGTCAACAGCACTTGCCTACCATAGTCCCTGTGCCCCATGATGGCCCAGCTGATGCACCTCTCAAAGCAGTAATGATGTCGATGCTTGAACGAGGACGGGTGGCTCCTGGGTTTTCTGTAGCTGCTGCATCATTTGTCCAATTTTGCATGATCTTTGCCGTAAGCAACAGGGCAGAAGTAAAATTTGCCACATCACACTTGCCTAGACCACTCTACCCATTTCAGGGATTGCAAATTGGCTACACTCAGCTCCCACCGGTTGGGAAGCATGAATATGTGCTTGTTGTTGTTTATTTCTTTTCAGGTTGGAGACCTACTCTGTTACCAAAGTAAATAAGCAGGTAACCGCACAGGAGCTCATGAATGAGGTAATCCGCAGATACGGGGTACCGGAAGTGATTGAGTCAAACAAAGGTACACACTTCACAGGTGAAATAATGCAACACATCATGTCTGCTTTGGGTATATTCCAGGCTTTTCACACACCCTACCATCCGCGGAGTAGGGGGAAAGTAGATACAAAAGACAATGAAGAAATGGGTAAATCTTGAATTGAGTGTCTTTCATTAGTTTTTCTTTTTCTTAGGAGGATACATGCCACAGTAGCTGAATTTGGGGAATGATTCTCTTGTTAATTTTGTCATAGGCCTCTCTAAGGAATTGTTAGTAATCCATTCTGCAGTCTCTGCTTTTCTCCCAGGTCCTACAGATGAGTGTCACAATCTGAAACCAGGTGACAGGGTCTATGTGAAAAAGTTTAAGAGAGAAACCCTGTTTGAATGTCCCTACCAGATGTTGCTCACCACGACAACTGCAGTCAAGCTCGAAGGAAAGCCCACTTGGTTCCACACTTCGCGCTGAAAAAACTAATGATCCTGCATATCCTTTACATGCTATAATGTGGTACAATTCCTCTAACACACACCTTTGACTACTGTACACTAGCCCCCTGTTTCAGAACAAATTAATACAATCAATAAGACTACACTGAGGGTGAGAATCCAACACCGCATCGTGCTAAGAGAAAAGTTGACGCTCCAGGTGGTAACTTTGACCCACATGTATACATAGATGCAATAGGAGTGCCAAGGGGGGTGCCAGATGAATTTAATTCTAGAGATCAGGTTAAAACAGGTTTTGATTTCTTATTTGCTATTGTCACTGTTAATAATAATGTAGATTGGATGAATTATATCTATTACAATCAGCAGAGGTTTGTAAACTACACCAGGGATGCTTTGCAAGGGTTAGCTGACCAGTGAGGGCCCACTGCATCCATCACGTTCCAAAATAGAGTGGCCCTGGATATGATTTTAGCAGAAAGAGGTGGGGTATGTAATTTCCTGTATGTGTATTATCCCTTTGATCAAAAAGAGTATGAGTAAGGGACTGGATAATGTGACACCAACGTTTCCCTTGTTTGAAAAAGATGAAGAGCCAGTTCCGATAATGACAACCAGATACGTTACCAGAAAAATGGAGAAATGTACTAGTACTGCGCCTGCCCCGGTCTCATAAGATGGACTGTCAGTGGAATTCCCATTTGCCTAGGGATAGTGCAGAAGACCTTAGGTTCCGGCGAGGGCACACCCTGTGGGGTGTTAACTCGTACAGATAGAGGGTATGGATGCCCGGAAATAAGCCCAGGGAATCCATGGCCTCCTTCTGAGGTGAGGTAGGGATCCCCCCCTTTTTAGGACTAGGGACTTACGGGCAAGTGGAGAAACCCTGAGGCAAGGGAGAGGCGACCGAGGAAGAGTGCAAGGTCTGATACTTGATCTCCATATTAAGTTTTTTAGGGGGGTTTGTGAGGGTATATGTATGTATTGCCATATGTTTTTTATGCTTTATACCTATATGCAGGTTCTATTCAATTCCAAATGAGAAAAAACTTAATCTGTCGCCTTACATCAGATATTCCAAAGGCCTTGTGAGACAAAGACAAAATGTATCTTAAAACCCAGCAAAGGAAGAACCAGACACAAGGACGCATACTTGGCTGTTTTTCCAGAGGCGCCGTAGCAAGATAACGACTGTTTTCACTGTCTCAGGCCGGAAATCCGGATTTCCCATATATAGTTATGAACCCATCACCCATTCCTGGTGATGAGACAAAGGGTATAAGATCTCATGTAATCTGTAATAAAGCGAAAAGCGCAGTCATGTCCCGTGTGAGAAACTATACCAGACCTCTGTGTGGTGTTTTTTTCTTTCCGCCGGCAGCGGGGCAAGTGGGGTGGGCCTGATTGGTGCTGTACTTAGAATTACCCTGACAGAGGGGGATAATGACCTCACGTGATCTAGACTCTATGCTTCTCATAATACTTCCCAGAACTGTGCTTGCCATTTTGGCTGCTGCATCAAACTGTTGACTCATGTTCAGTCTATGATCTATTACTATACCCAAGTCTTTTTCACATATGCTGTTGCTTAGCTCAATTCCTCCCATTCTGTATGTGCGTTTTTCATTTTTCTTTCCCAGATGTAGGACTTTGCATTTCTCCTTGTTAAATACCATTCTGTTAGTCGCTGCTCACTGTGCAAGCTTTTCTAGATCTTTTTGAATACTATCTCTCTTCCCTAGTGTTAGCTATATCACTGAAGTTAGAAAAAAATTCTGAATAAAAAAAATGTTTTCCCTTGAAGTGTCTGTTGACATGGTTTGGAACTGCATTAGATTTTATGCAGCAGAAGTAGCTGCAAAAAATCCACAAAATTTACAGTAAAGCATTGTGAATGGGATTTTAGATATGGCTGCTATGATTCCCTGTAAATCTGTCATTGATGACATCATAGGGGTTTCCTATGCAGAAGGCACTCGGGGGCTTACAAAGAAGATGCAATGATGTCTTCCCTGTAGTCACTGTATACAGTATAGATCATGCATGTTGGTGTTGGTTCTCTCTCCTGGTTCATACCGATAAGGAAAGAACACCAACTCCAACTTTGCTCACTCTTTGTCTCTAAATGTACTTTGGAGTTGGTACATTTTTCAGTCGGTATTTACTGATCTTTGTTGTTTTCCATGCAGTGTTTTGGCCAAAAACAGAGGTGGATCCATCACATGTATATTTCCCATTCCTTTTGAATCTTTGTCTGGCTTTAACTTTAAATTAACTCATGAAAAATAGACCGAAAAACCTGCAGAATTATGAAAAGGGAAATTTAGTTTTGGACATCAAGGCCCAAAATGTCTTGATATTCAGAGCTATTACCCTGCTTTCACTGTAAGGAAATCCATACAGTTTTTGCAGTGGTTTTTGATAGTTACTGTATAGAGATGAGCGAGCACCAAAAAGCTCGGGTGCTCGAGTCGAATTTTTCATAATGCTCGAGAGTCAATAGGCGACTCAAACATTTTTGTATGGGACCGATGCTCCGCATAGCTGATGACTTGTGAAACACCTGAAAACATCAGAAAGTCATGGAAACACCACAGAAACGGATAGGGAACGGCAGGGGCAGCATGCATGGCTGCATCTGAGGCTCCCAGGTCCCACTATTAAGCCAAAATGGAGGCAAGAGCCTGGCGGTCTCCCCCTTAACTATTTACTTGAGACAGACCCTCATTAGCAAGGCACACGCGCTGACACATCTTAGCTTAGCACCACACTAGCTCCAACCAAGGACAATCACCGGAAACAAAAAACAAAAGTCCCACCTTATCTTCATGTGCTGCAAGCCTCAGTTCCGCAAGCAAGTATACTCACAAGCTGTTGCCATCCGGCTACTTCTGGCTCTGAATAAACGCAAAACAATCCAATTGCAGGAATACAGCTTATTGTGGAAAAAACTTGCTTTTTATTTTCTTTTTGGTGCTTGAATGAAGCACCAAAAAGAAAATAAAAAGCAAGTTTTTTCCACAATAAGCTGTATTCCTGCAATTGGATTGTTTTGCGTTTATGCAAGGACAATCACCGCCTGCGGGTGACACCGCTGCCTCTTCTCCCAGGTTAAATGCTGGCATTGCTGTCCAACCCCACACACGACCCTGCATCCACAGCACACCTAAAACTTTCCTTGTGCAGCGTTCAGCTGGCCTCATGCCACACGCTCACTTCATAGCCACACCACCCTCATGTCGATTTATAAGTGCATCTGCGATGAGGAGGAGCCGGAGACAAACACTGCAGAGGGTTGGCAGGGCCAGGCAGCGACCCTCCTGGAAAGTGTGGGCGATAGCCCACAATGCTGATGACAATTGATGTTAAATTAATGTACAATCATCATTCCAATCCCGTGCCACCTCTATCACAAAATTGTCAGGAACTGAAAACGTGGGCATAAAGGGGACTCAGGTGCCAGCACTTCTACATATCTCCACAATGCAGCAGCACATACTAACACCAAAGATTGGTTTGAAGCCTCAGCAGCCGGCTGTAATTCACCCCACCCAGGAACTCGGCCTGTGCCCACACCCTCACCTGGACGCCCGCGTCCGCGTCCTCGACCCTTACCCCTACTCCTCATCATGGCGGATTAAGTATAGAGCAGGGCCCAAATAAATTACCCCACAGTACAGCGCTGACAACTGTGGCTAATTCACTGCACACAGAGACTTGTAGATAGCGGAGGCTCTATGCTGTGACTTGAAAAAATTAACTGTTTTGCGCTGATACCTAGGGGTAATTCACCGCTCACAGAGACTTGTAGATAACAGAGGCTGTATGGAGTGGGGGAAGACTCTAAAGCCAGTGGACAGTGCTGGTAACTGCGGCTATCTCAACCCCCCCCCCCCCCCCAAGGAAAGGGTATTGTGAGACGCAGTGGCCCAGGAAATATGACAGTACTGTTTAGCGGTGAGACCTCTGTCTAATGCACTGCAAACATAGAACGGTATAACTGAAATAGTTTGCAGTGGCCCAGGAAGTACTAGAGTACTGTTTAGCGGTGAGACCTCTGTCTAATGCACTGCAGACATCGGTATAACTGAAATAGTTTGTAGTGGCCCAGGAAATATTACAGTACTGTTTCACGGTGAGACCTCGGTCTAATGCACTGCAGACTGAGAACGGTATAACTGAAAGGCTCTGCACAGGGCTAGATGCGTTAAAAAGAAATTAGTGCACTACTGCTCCCAGCCAGCCACAACTATAATGCACAGTGAGAAGTAGCCCTAAAAAGGACGTTGCTCACTACGAGCTGTACTGATGCTTTGCCTTGGGGATTAAGATACAAACCCCTGTTGGAATTTGATTAAAATCCTCCTGATGAACTGACTATAAAGATTAGTAGTTAGGGAAACGCGTCGAGGTGTATTAGGAGAGTAGTGGAGGGGCTTATTCACATGCTATGATATAAATTAAAAGCATGCAGGTAGCAATTGAGGAAATGGACACATAGAGGTCTCAGTGTCTAACAAGCAGTAGTCCTCACGTGTTTCCAGGCATAAGTAAACCAACACAAAGTACTGCAGCAGATATACATGCTTTACTATGAACAAAGGTTTATATACTCTGATAGAATGTGATGAATCATACAACATAGCCGCTTCCACTGCCTGATGTACAGCTGGCCAACACTATCGGCCTTATTAGCTGTATAATTAATTCGGTTGAATATACCCAATGAGAAGGATTTTTTGGGGGATCCTTATATGAATACCCATATGCAAAATTAAGTATAGAGAATGGTGGTACCATTTATACTATATTGCACCAAGTGTTTGAGCCAACAGAAAGAATAAGAATAGAAGCACCTATTGCATTGAATAAAAATTGAAGATTTTGTGGTGTTGATAAATGTAACAACCAACAACCAACTTCAATTGTTATCCTGCTCATAAGTAGTTGGACCTTATCTACAGACGGATACGTCTGTCCTACATTGTGAATACATTTCTTTCCTAGCCTATGTCAGTATATACAACACTTTGAGTGCATTTGATACTTTCTTGGATGGTCATCATTATTTGGTGCACAATCTATCCATTTATCCTAATAGGAACCCAATACATCACGGAAGAAGTTTGTCACAAAGTAATGACAATGATATGTTAGATTGTGCATACTGTATCTAATAAGTCTAACGCATGAGAGAGATAAAATAAACACAAATACGTGAAACTTGATACATCTTTATTAAAAAGTTTATTTTATCTCTGTTAGACAAAAAGAGGCATCAACATACTTTGATATATGGTGAATATTTTGTATTCCCTACTAACGCATCATGGGTTTCCTATCGGCTTAAGCTAAAAATGTATTTAGATTATCACTGTTTGTGTAATGTGCCTTTGACTAAGTCAATTTTATCATTTATCAATAAAAGTTAATTTTTAATCCTAACCTGTGAATAACTAAAAAGGACGTTGGGGTTCTTGTAGAGAGGATCCCTACGGTAAAACTTTCCCTATCTCAGCAGCTCTGTCCCTAAACTCTACAAAATGCACTGCTGACTGAGAATGGTATAACTGAAATGGTTTGCAGTAGCCTAGGAAATATTAGAGTACTGTTTCACTGTGAGACCTCGGTGTAATGCACTGGTGACTGAGAACGCTATAACTGAAAGGCTGTGCACAGGCCTAGATGCGTAATAAAAAAAGGGTGCACTACTGCTCCCAGCCAGCCACAACTATAATGCACACGGTGAGAAGTAGCCCTAAAAAGGACTGTTGGGGTTCTTGTAGAGAGGATCCCTACGGTAAAACTTTCCCTATCTTAGCAGCTCTGTCCCTAAACTCTGGCAAATGCACTGCACACAGAGAACAGTATAGCTGAAATGGCCTGCACAGCCCCAGATGCTTTAAAAAAAAGGAGCACTACTGCTCCCAGCCAGCCACAACAGTAATGCACACAATGAGGAGTAGCCCTAAGAAGGACCGTTGGGGTTCTTGAAGACAGAATCCCACTCTAACACTTTCCCTATATCAGCATCAGCACTTTCCCCAACCACTGCCAGCATGCGTCTGAGGCGAGCCGCGGGCGGCCCCAGTTTAAGTACTCGGCGGTCACCTGATCCCGCCAGCCACTCACTGCTGTTGCCGGGCAGAGGGCTGGCACGTCACAGCAGATAGTGGTAATGCCTTCTCCGCATGTTTATTGGCTAGAAAATGGTGCTAAACATGCGGGGAAGGGAAATGCAATTGACTCGAGTACCGCATGGTGTTCGTCTCAAGTAACAAGCATCTAGAGTACCCTAATACTCGAACAAATGGCAAGCTCGGAAGAGCATGCTCGCTCATCTCTATTGCCGTACCATTAGCACTGCATATGAATATACCCATCCACGGGCATTAACTTCAAGGAAGCTGAGCTGCAACACTAAACACAACCTATGGAAAAGTGTGCCAATGTTGCTAAAGGCAAGCAGCGATGTTTTTCTACTCCTAGACTACCCCTAAGCTGTGTGAACAAGCGAACTGTGTAGACAATTATATTCTCACTGAAAACATAAACACTAGTAAAAAAAGAATATTATTTAGTTCTAATAAAAATGTAATATAGTTTACAGTTTTAGAGATACGTAAAGTATAATGTAAATAGAATTAGATACTGTACTTTTCAAAAGTAAAGCATGATTTTACTTGATATTACAAAGTGAATTAACAAGTAGAGATGTTGGCACTGAGCGTGGCATTTTTATAAAATGATGTAATCTACTGTCTTGGATCCCTTGCATTCTGTAGTGCTGTACTGCCAGTGCCAGTCAATTAGCTAGATGCCCAAGAGAAGTGGTTGATAGTTTCTACTACTAGAGCTCATTTCTCTAAAGGATTCATTGGATTAATTAGAAATAATATATCTTTAATAAATGAATGATTTTTTTTAACGTGGTGTATACCGCAGAGACCAATTAAACTGATGAGAATGTTATTTTTCATGATGCAATCATGTAGGCTGCTGTCCTAGAGTTACCTCTGTAAAGTAGATTAGTATTGATAGCAGATGATAGATAGATAGATAGATAGATAGATAGATAGATAGATAGATAGATAGATAGATAGATAGATCGATCGATCGATCTAGCATGCGAGTCTGGGAACAGAAGGTCTTGATGATTTTCTGTGTGGAGCTGACTGCATGTATGACTCTGCCCTATTTTGTTGGCTCTACAATGATGCAAAGTTCTAAGAAAAGGTGCTCCAAAATTGTTATTTAACTGTTAATGCCAGTATTTGCTTAAACAGACAAGTCAGGAGAGGTGACAAGTCCTCTTCAAATAAACATTCTCTCTTAAAGAACTTATCTCTGAATAACAACCGCTTTCCACAGCCCTATAAGGAAATACACATGCCATAAACAGTAGATCCCCATATTGGGATTCCTAAAATAACAGATGACTATGTTGGTATCCAGAAAAATGAGATAATTCAATAGCGTGCACAGAAAGACAGACAATGCTTTATTTAGAATCTATGCTACCTTAGGCTTCTTTCCCACGAGCGTATATTAGCCCGCCATTTTCATGGCCAGCCGATATATGCTGTGATCTGATGCATTGGATTCCAATGCATCAAATCACATGGCTGTATTCCCGTGACGTAAAAGCGCCCGGTCGGCCAATATAGCGCCGGGCATTTTTACGTCGGGTCCAAAAGATAGTCCTGGAACTATCTTTTGCGCTGGAATCCTATGGAAGCCCATGACAGCGGCTGGAGGTGGGAGGCAGTTCAGTAGCATGGTTGCTAAACTCCCTCCCTCTGTTCTCCTCCCCGCTCCCTTCTTGCAATGGAAATGGGCGGGACGGGGGCCCGCTAGCTCCTTGCAATAGGAGGGGGCCCCTTCCCGCCCCCTCCCATTGCAAAGAGCGAGCGGGGAGAAGAGCAGAGGTGAGCCTGCAAGGGGGAGGAAGGGGAAAGGGATGACGGCATGGTAACTTCGGCGTATATGCGCCTGGGCCCGTGCCGTGTGAATGGGCACAGAAACGTTAGATTTGTGCCCCCATTCAGGAGCTTTCACGCCACAGATGGTAGCGTATACTGGCCAACCATGAAAATGGTGGCCGATATACGCTCATGGGAAAGAAGCCTTAGGCACTTTGGTGCTTGCCCTTCTATTGGTAAGTCAGGTCGAAGCTGCTGTCTGTGGATTTTAGATAGCCAAACACATGTTAGGCTGACATTAGAGATGAGCGAGCACCAAAATGCTCGGGTGCTCGTTACTCGGGACGAAGTTTTCGCGATGCTCGAGGGTTCGTTTCGAGTAACGAACCCCATTGAAGTCAATGGGCGACCCGAGCATTTTTGTATATCGCCGATGCTCGCTAAGGTTTTCGTTTGTGAAAATCTGGGCAATTCAAGAAAGTGATGGGAACGACACAGCAACAGATAGGCCAGGCGAGGGGCTACATGTTGGGCTGCATCTCAAGTTCCCAGGTCCCACTATTAAGCCACAATAGCGGCAAGAGTGGGCCCCCCCCCCCCGCACTGTCAGCATAAAGATCGTTCTCCTCTGCCATAGCTGTAACAGCTGTGGTAGAGAAGAACGATGTTTGCCCATTGAATTCAATGGAGCCAGCAATACAGCAGGTTCCACTGAAAGCAATGGGCTGCCGGCGATCGCGGGATGAATTGTCGGGAAGGGCTTAAATATATAAGCCCTTCCCTGCAATTCATCCAGAAATGTGTTACAATAAAAATATATACCGGTGTATAAGGCGGCGGGGCGTATAAGACGACCCCCCAACTGTCACCATACGCCGGGAATACAGCGGAGCAAAGAATAAAAATCATTACTCACTTCTCCTGGCGTTCTGCGGTGCTGCTGCAGGCTGTCGCTCCCTCCTGGTCCCCGGCAGAGCATTGCTTTCTGGACGCAGTGGTTGAAATCCCCGCCTCCAGAAACACACGTGCCTTCAGCCAATCACAGCCATTCAATGACATCATTGTCATTGCCTGTGATTGGCTGAAGGCACGTGTGTTTCTGGAGGCGGGGATTTAAAGCCCTTCGTAGAGAAAGCAATGCTCTGCCGGGACCAGGAGGGAGCGACAGCCTGCAGCAGCACCGCAGAACGCCAGGAGAAGTGAGTAATGATTTTTAATCTTTGCTCCACTGTATTCCCGGCGTATAAGGTGACAGTTGGGGGGTCGTCTTATACGCCCCGTCGCCTTATACGCCGGTATATATTTTTATTGTAACACATTTCTGGATGAATTGCAGGGAAGGGCTTATATATTTAAGCCCTTCCCGACAATTCATCCCGCAATCGCCGGCAGCCCATTGCTTTCAGTGGAACCTGCTGTATTGCTGGCTCCATTGAATTCAATGGGCAAACATCGTTCTTCTCTGCCACAGCTGTTACAGCTGTGGCAGAGAAGAATGATTTGTCTTCTATATGTTCTCAATGGGGTCGGCGCTGCTGCCGCCGGCCCCATTGAGCGCATATAGAGAAGAGAACAGGCATCGCAGATCGCACATAGGTGCGATCTGCGATTTCTATGGCCTAAGAAGGACCGTTGGGGTTCTTGAAGCCTAAAATAACTCCTAACGGTCTCCCTATAGCAGCAGCACTTTCCCTGATTTATGTCAGAAGGCATCTGTGGCGAGCCGCGGGAGGGCAGATTTTAATACTCGGGTGACACCTAATCTCGCCAGCCACTCACTGCAGGGGGGTGGTATAGGGCTTGAACGTTGCAGGGGGAAGTTGTAATGCCTTCCCTGTCTTTCTATTGGCCAGAAAAGCGCGCAAATTTCTCAGGGAAGAAAATGAAAGTAACCCGAACACCGCGTGGTACTCGTTACGAGTAACGAGCATCTCGAACACCCTAATACTCGAACGAGTATCAAGCTCGGACGAGTATGCTCGCTCATCTCTAGCTGACATCTATCCTTCTTAGCTCCTCTATACACATATATTCGTGGCTGTGAATTGTGGGATATCACGGATGCAACAATGCAAATAGTTTTTCTTAATTTACTTATAAATTTAAGTTTTCTTCCATTTTCTTTCTCTGTGACTTTTTGTCTATTTCCAATATGGGGCTTAAACATGTGATCCTCTGACCACTCATATAATACAATGCAATAATTCTGTATTGAAGTGTATATCACTGTTTCTATATTTTACAGCAATGGCAGAGACAAAGGCCATTCCTCATTAGTTCCAATGATTGCATCACTGGGGCAAATTAGCTAACAGAGGGAGCCACCTCCCTCTGTTAACCACTTAGAACATATGGTCAGCATTGTCCATGGCATCTAAGGGGTAAAACAGCTGACATCGGTGTTACCTCTGATGCCAGCAGTTAGTGCAGAGTGCCAGATGTATAATATAGCTAGCCCCCACAAGTAGGCGTTGAAGAACACTGTCAGTGGTGGGTTGAGCCTGATCATGGACCTGTGGTTCACGAAGGACGGTTTGGAGTGTTACATATCCTTAACAGCACACTGGGTCAATGTCCTGCAAGTGGGGCATGAAGCCAAAAGAGGTGATCCACGTTTCATGGTACCCCCAAAATTTGCAGAACATCTGTCTTCTTTTCATCCCCCTCCTCCTTCTCTTCTTCTACCTCTTCATACCACCTTTCAACACCCACCACATCATTATAGATATCCGTATGTGACAAAACCCGTGCTCCATAGAGAGCAGTACATGGTAAATGCCAACATGCTGTCCTACAACTCATATATCTAGAGCAGTGCAGCCACGCAGCTGAAGAGCTGTTGACGGCTGACACATGGTTGACCCTGCACAATCTGAATCTAGACATGGCGGCATGGCTGTGTGTGACAAAAGGGCCAAACTGCTAGCATCCCTTTACCATGGCAATTTCACAAACATACCTAGCCTGGCCTTTGTGATGAATTGGTAATGCAGCGCTTTCTAAACAATTACCCAGGTTTCCACCCACTGCTGGAAAAGGCCAGGAAACTGTGCTTGCATTTTCAGAGTTCACACCAAGCTTCCTCTCCTCTCGCATAGAGGAGGTGCAGCTACTACTCAAACGCCTAATCTGTGATGTGCCTACATAATGGAATTCCATGTTGCATATGCTACAGAGGCTAAGCCGGCAGCAGAGAGCAATCCCAGAGTACCAGTAGGTGCTGTATAGAAGATGGTCACTTGACACCTGTGGAGTGGCTTCAGATCAAAAATGTGTTTGCTGTTTTATCCTGCTTTGAGAAATGGTCAATTGTGATGAAGCACTGATCAGTATCACCATCCCTGTTGTCTGCCTACTTTAACATATGCTACAGGACCTCAGGGACAATGATATGTTGTTGTCACAGGAGGCGGAAGGGATACCAATCTCCCAACCGTTTGGCCAGTCCACCATTACTGAACAGCACTGGGAGGGTAGCTTTGAGCAAGAAGGGGGGCGTATTCTCAAACACACTTCTCAACCCATGGGAGTAGTATAGAGGAGGAAGAGTAGAAAGAGGAAGAGAAGAGGGATAATATAGGTCCAAAGGCAGGGGAGGGGCTATACAATGTTTCTTCAATCCATCACTAATCCCAGCTACTCAATGTGTATTGTTGGATCAGCCCAAGGACACTCTTAGGCCTGACCCTGAGGAATGTGAGCTTGAGCAGAGTTTTTACCCATGGCCGCAATGGATCACAGCTCTGCTCTTTATGGCAGATGAGCAGAAAGCCTCTGCAGCACCACCACCAGTGGCAAGGGAAGTGTTGCAGCTGTTCTGAGATTTTAACCTTGCTTTGAGGGCAGACCAGGGTTTAGCAGTGGCTCTGCCTTTCCTGGGGCTGAGGGCCATGGTGTCAGGTGAGTGCTGTCAGTTCTCACCTGTCTCTAAGTGGCCCTGCCCTATATAATCTGTTCTACTATTGACCTCAGTGCTGGTCAATTTCAGTTTGCACCTGGATTGCTGGTGAGGAGAACTGACGGTCTCTGGAGCTCCATTCCTTTGCTACAGACTACTGCACCAGCTAAGTACCGCAGTTTGTTACCGGGCACTATTCTTTGTGTGTTCAGGGCTCCCTGGTAGGGATTTGTTAGTAGCCTAAGCACGAGTGGGGGCTCGCACTTATCAGAGCGGTCGGCCTGATGATTAGGCAGGGCTCTCTCCCAGGGTAGGGGTGGTTTTCCCTTAGTTTTTTTTTGTCTTTACGTAGCATGGTTGTGTTTATTGGTTGTGTTACGCACAGTTGTGCTTATTCGTTTGTTTGTGTACGCTGCACGTCCGGTTAGGACGCAACAGATTGACCAGCACTGAGGTCAATACTAGAACAGATTATGTAGGGCAGGGCTACTTAGAGACAGGTGAGAACTGATATCACTCACCAAACACCATGCCCCTCAGCTCCAGGAAAGGCAGAGACACTGCTTAATCCTAGTCTGGCCTGAAAGCAGAGTGAAGGTCTCAGAAAAGCTGCAACAGGAAGTCTAACAGAGTTGTGGCATAGTCTTTTCAGGCTGCTGCAGCCTGCAGCGAAAGCACAGGGTAGGACTCCTAGGGTGCTCAGCAGAACTAGGGGTGTGATAACTGACAGATGCATCTGGTTGTCCACAGACAATGTGGATCACCTAACATCTATAAAAATGAACCAGTAATAGATTTCACGTGACTTCTACATGCCCATATCAGATTCTACTGATTAGCTTGCATGCTAGCAATTTTTACGTACATATGACTGAGCACAGATTTATATCAAACACTACACTGTGCCCTCAAGGTACTTTTGATGGTGGTGGTAGTGCTCCTGCTCTCCTCCTGTTTCTACTATATTTCATCCTCCTGCTTCCCCCCACATATGCCAATATGAATATACAGAGCTATAGGTCTCCTGTTTCCACGAGGAAAACACTCTGCACTCAAGGCATTGTTGCTGCTGGTGGTGGAATTGCTGCTGCTCTCCTTCTCCGGATTCCACCATGTTGCCTCCTCCTTCTATCCTTGTCCTTTTCCCGAAAATGTTCTAAAGTATAAGAAACAGCAGTAGCTCTACAGATTTTCCTTAGTGAGGGCCAATGCTTGGCTGTTCTGTTCACCTGGTAGAATTTGTCCTTTGCAAACTTCGGTACTGCTTTTAAAAAAGCACCTCACTTCCTGTCCCCTTTCATGCAATTTTTGGTAACTCTACTGCTTTTCTTTGGAGGAAGAAGAGTGCTTAAAAATTATGTTGACCTGGCAGAATTTGTCCTTGTAAAATTCATGATGTTGCTTTTAAAATAAGCAGCACACCTGCTGTCTTCCTTGGAGCAATTTTTGGCAGCTCTACATCTGTTTCTTGGAGCAGGTCCATGCTTGAGTGTTGTGTTCACTTGACAAAATTTGTCCTTGTAAAACTTATGACATTGCTTTTACAACGAGCACTTCACCTGATTTCTTCCTTTGCACAATTTTTGATTTGGAGACCCTGTGTGGGTCTTCTTTTGTTTTCAGTGACACCCCTGTGCTACAATTGACCCCTACGCTACTGTACACTATTTGACTATTGTCTGGAAGGACCGCAGTGGTCCTCAGATGTGTATCTTATTCCCATGCAATTTGAGGAGATTTTGCTCCATTAGGGAGCTTCTGGGGGTCAAAATAGTGAAACCAATTTTTACTCCCATTGACTTTAATGGGAGTCAGAATCAGCCATCCAAATTCACGGTGGCTTTGGTCAAATTTAACAGTGGAAATTTAATCTGGATGGACAATGAGTCATGGGTGCCAGCTGTGATGGTAAAAAAGAGATGCTACACCCTTCACTCCAAGTTGCAGGCTTCTTTTGCGAACTGCAGTGGGCGCCATAAGAGCTTTTACCCACTGGCGTTTTTTTAACGCTGCAGTATCGCTGCATTTTTTAACTGCAAATGTCAATGGGATTTTCTAACGTTAAAATTGCATCGCACAAAAATCGCAGAAGCGCAAACTGGCCCAAACCAGTGTCTCAGATAACTGTAGTAACACGAGAGAAAATACATGTTGCCCAGTGCTGATCCCCTGACCCCAAGCAGGAGGAGGAGGTGGCATAACAAGGCCAAGAAACCATGACGGACGTAAGACCCACAATAGTATGTGAGCGGGCCCAGGGACAGGCTCGGTCCCAGCCTCCATCTTGTGTGACCCAAGGTGCCCTGAGTTACATAGCAATGGGAAATGCATGTGTCCACACACTATTCACTCTGTGTAGGTGTCAGATAGCTCACCACCGCTAGGGGAAGTCTTTGAGTTCCTCGGGCTCGCCTATGCTGTCATTGCACAAAGATGGTATAACACAGGAAGAAATCAGAGTGCC
Organism: Eleutherodactylus coqui; assembly: GCF_035609145.1. NCBI lineage: Eukaryota > Metazoa > Chordata > Amphibia > Anura > Eleutherodactylidae > Eleutherodactylus > Eleutherodactylus coqui. The sequence continues at coordinate 173,606,040 of NC_089841.1, forward strand.
CAAACATGGGAGAGTTCCACCCCGCCAAGGACCTTGGCCTCGGCCTACATTTCTGCCCTAGTCAGTCAGTGTATTTGTGCCAGATAAAACACTGCGATGGGAAGTCTTTGTGCACCCATAGTATAGGCAAACCCCAGTAACATTTCTGTTACAACGGTATAGGCAGACCCCAGTAACATTTCTGTAGCAAAGGTATAGGCAGACCCCAGTAACATTTCTGTAGCAAAGGTATAGGCGGACCCCAGTAACTTCTGTAGCAAAGGTATAGGCGGACCCCAGTAACATTTCTGTAGCAGAAGAATAGGCAGACCCCTGTAACATTCCTGTAGTAAAAGTATAGGCGGACCCCAGCAACATTTCTGTAGCAAAAGTATAGGCAGAACACTGTAACATTTCTGTAGCAGAAGTATAGGCAGACCCCTATAACATTCCTGTAGCAAAGGTATAGGCAGACCCTAGTAACATTTCTGTAGCAAAGGTATAGGCAGACCCTAGTAACATTTCTGTAGCAAAGGTATAGGCAGACCCCAGTAACATTTCTATTGTAAAGGTATAAACAGACCCCAGTAACATTTCTGTAGCAGAAGTATGGGCAGACCCCTGTAACATTCCTGTAGCAAAGGTATAGGCAGACCCTAGTAACATTTCTGTAGCAAAGGTATAGGCGGACCCCAGTAACTTCTGTAGCAAAGGTATAGGCGGACCCCAGTAACATTTCTGTAGCAGAAGAATAGGCAGACCCCTGTAACATTCCTGTAGTAAAAGTATAGGCGGACCCCAGCAACATTTCTGTAGCAAAAGTATAGGCAGAACACTGTAACATTTCTGTAGCAGAAGTATAGGCAGACCCCTATAACATTCCTGTAGCAAAGGTATAGGCAGACCCTAGTAACATTTCTGTAGCAAAGGTATAGGCAGACCCTAGTAACATTTCTGTAGCAAAGGTATAGGCAGACCCCAGTAACATTTCTATTGTAAAGGTATAGACAGACCCCAGCAACATTTCTGTAGCAGAAGTATGGGCAGACCCCTGTAACATTCCTGTAGCAAAGGTATAGGCAGACCCTAGTAACATTTCTGTAGCAAAGGTATAGGCAGACCCCAGTAACATTTCTGTAGCAAAGGTACAGGCAGACCCCAGTAACATTTCTGTAGCAGACGTATAGGCAGACCCCAGTAACATTTCTGTAGCAAAGGTATAGGCGGACCCCAGTAACTTCTGTAGCAAAGGTATAGGCGGACCCCAGTAACATTTCTGTAGCAGAAGAATAGGCAGACCCCTGTGACATTCCTGTAGTAAAAGTATAGGTGGACCCCAGTAACATTTCTGTAGCAAAAGTATAGGCAGAACACTGTGACATTTCTGTAGCAGAAGTATAGGCAGACCCCTATAACATTCCTGTAGCAAAGGTATAGGCAGACCCTAGTAACATTTCTGTAACAAAGGTATAGGCAGACCGCAGTAACATTTCTATTGTAAAGGTATAGACAGACCCCAGTAACATTTCTGTAGCAGACGTATAGGCAGACCCCTGTAACATTCCTGTAGCAAAGGTATAGGCAGACCCTAGTAACATTTCTGTAGCAAAGGTATAGGCAGACCCCAGTAACTTTTCTGTAGCAGACGTATAGGCAGACCCCTGTAACATTTCTGCAGCAAGAGTATAGGCGAACTCTTGAAACATTGGTGGACCATGAGTGTAGGCGAAGGCCGGAAAAATTAGTTAGATAACAGTATAGGCGAGGGCCAGAAAAATTGGTGTACCAAGAGTACAAGTGTACCCCTGAAAAATTGCTCAACCGAGAGGGCAGGTGAAACCCATTAACATTTATTAAATATACAGCTCGCTGTTGCTTAATTTGTAGCAGAGCCTGGAGGCAGCCCTGTGAAAAAATTGGTTTCTGTTAAAGTATCAATACTTTTGAAACTTTGAAAAATTGTAAAAAAATTATAAGCAGAGCCTTTTGGGCCGCAGAAAAATTGGCAGTTCAGCGTGATGACATGCTGTTTTAGGAGGAGTAATAATATACTTTTTTCTCCAGTTGCAGCGAAAAGAATCATTAGGTTCCGCTGCTCTCCGCCGGTGGAGAAGAGAAGTCTGGGGAAATCCAGCCTTTGTTCATCTTTATGAGTGTAAGCATGTCGGCACTGGCAGTTGACAGGCCGGTACGCTTATCCGTGATTATTCCCCCAGCTGCACTAAACACTCTCTCCGACAAGACACTAGCGGCAGGGCAGGCCAGCACCTCCAGGGCGTACAGCGCAAGTTCGTGCCACATGTCCAGCTTGGACATCCAATAGTTGTATGGAGCAGAGGCATCACAGAGGATGGTGGTACGATCGGCTACGTACTCCCTCATCATCTTTTTACAGTGCTCCCTCCGACTCAGCCTTGACTAGGGAGTGGTGACGCAGTCTTGCTGGGGAGCCATAAAGCTGGCAAAGGCCTTGGAGACCGAGGATCAAAAAGAAAAATGATCCAAGCGCTTCGGGAGAGAGAAGTGGATCCACTCAGGGGTATTTTGTCCTAAGGACAAAATAGCTCTGAGTGGATCCACTTCTCTCCCACGAAGCGCTTGGATCATTTTTCTTTTTTTATCCTCAGTATACACATCATTGGGTCTCCCACACAGGGCGAACACAAAGATCTGAGCTGCTCTCCACCAAGGATTGGGATCGAGGACCACCACTCTTATAGGCTTTCCTGGACTTGGAGGTACCAGTGGGGCACTCCAGTGACCTCACAGAGTACCAGGGTAAGTCCATTATGTATTATATCACACTATTTCTGATTATACCATTCATGTCTGTAGGGGCGCTACCCTGATTCCCATATACTTCTATTATTTTAAAGGCCTTGGAAAGTGTTCCCTTGCCTGCACTGGGCATGCTGCCTGATCCCCGCGCCTCCCCTGCTACTTAGCACTCGGAACTGCATCTTCTGCCACTAGCGCTGTTAGATGGGAAGTTTAGCATCACTTTTTCCACCAGGGCCCTGTTCTCGTACCCCTTTCCTCTTTGAGAATGAGAGTGGAAAGGTTTTCCTTATACCATGGGTCGAGAAGGGTGTACACCCAGTAATCTGTGTTGGCCAGAATGTGTCTAACGCGAGGGTCACGAGAAAGGCAGCCTAACATGAAGTCAGCCATGTGTGCCAGGGTACCAGTACGCAACACATCGCTGTCCTCACTAGGAAGATGACTTTCAGGATCCTCCTCCTCTACAGCCCATACACGCTGAACAGATGAGAGGTAAGCCGCATGGGTACTCTCTGCAGTGTGGCCAGCTGTCTCTTTCCCCTCCTCCTCCTCCTCCAAAATGCGCTGAGATATAGACATGAGGGTGGTCTGGCTATGAAGCGACATACTGTCATCCTCCATTTCGTGTTCCAACTGCAAAGCGTCGGTCTTTATGCTTTGCAGTGAACTTCTCAGCAGGCAAAGCAGCGGGATGGTAACGCTAATGATTGCCGCATCACCGCTCACCATATGGGTAGACTCCTCAAATTTTCTGAGGACCTGGCAGGTATCTGCCATCCATGCGCACTCCTCAGTAAAGAATTGCAGAGGCTGACTACCACTGCTGCCCATGTTGCAGCTGGTATTCCACAATTGCTCTACGCTGCTCGTACAGCCTGGCCAACATGTGCAGCGTAGAATTCCAGCGTGTGGGCACATCGCACAGCAGTCGGTGCTCTGGCAGCTGAAACCGATGTTGCAGGGTCCTCAGGGTGGCAGCGTCCGTGGTGGACTTGCGGAAATGTTCGCAGACGCGGAGCACCTTGCTGAGCAGGTCAGACAAGTGGGGGTAGTTTTTCAGAAACTGCTGAACCACCAGATTGAAGACGTGGGTCTAGCATGGCACATGTGTGAGGCTGTTGAGCTGCAGAGCCGCCACCAGGTTACGGCCGTTGTCACACACGATTATGCCCGGTTGGAGGCTCAGCGGCGAAAGCCAGAGGTCGGTCTGCTCTGTCAGACCCTGCAACAGCTCAAGGGCAGTGTGCCTCTTGTCACCTAAGCTTATTAGTTTCAGCACGACTTGCTGACGCTTGCCCACCGCTGTGCTTCCGCATCGTGCGCTACCGACTGCTGGCGACGTGCTGCTCACACTTCTTAATTGAGACGTAGAGGTGGCGGAGGAGGAGGAGCCGGAGGGTTTGGAGGAGGTGGCATAAAACGCCGCAGATACCAGCACTGAGGTAGGACCCACTATTCTGGGTGTGAGTAGGATGTGAGCGGTCCCAGGTTCTGACTCAGTCCCAGCCTCCACCAAATTCACCCAATGTGCCGTCAGGGAGATATAGTGGCCCTGCCTGCCAGTACTTGTCCACGTGTCTGTGGCTAAGTGGACCTTCCCAGTAACTGCATTGGTGAGGGCACGATTTATGTTGCGGGAGATGTGCTGGTGTAGGGCTGGGACAGCACACCGGGAAAATGGTGGCGACTGGGGACTGAGTAGCGCGGGATCACCGCCACCATCATGTTTTTGAAAGCCTCCGTTTCCACAAGCCTGTACGGCAGCATTTCCAGGCTGATTAATTTGGCAATGTGCACGTTTAAAGCTTGTGCGTGCGGGTGCGTGGCGGCATATTTGCGCTTTCGCTCCAACGCTTGTGTTAGCGACAGCTGAACGCTGCGCTGAGAGACATTGCTGGATAGAGTGGAGGACGGTGGAGGTGAGGGTGTGGGTGCAGGCCGGGAGGCGTTCGTGCCTGTGTCCTGGGAGGGGGATTGGATCTGTGTGGCAGGTTGGGGCACAGGGGAAAAGGCAGTGGTGTGACCCGGAGGCAGTGAATGGCCTTCGTCCCACCTTGTGGGGTGCTTGGCTATCATATGCACATGCTGGTGGTGGTGAAGTTGGTAGTAGTGGCTCCCCGGCTGATCTTGGTGCGACACAGGTTGCACACCACTGTTCGTCGGTCGTCCGCTCTCTCACTAAAAACATCCACACCTTTGAACACCTAGCCCTCTGCACGGAGGCTTGCCGCGAGGTGGTGCTTTGGGAAACAGTTGGGGGATTCTTCGCTCTGGCCCTGCCTCTCCCCCTGGCCACCCCACTGCCTCTTTCAAGCTGTCCTGCTGCTGCACTTGCCTCCCCCTCTGAGGCCCTGTCCTCAGTAGGCTTAGCAAACCAGATGGGGACCCCAGAAATTTGCCTCTCTCCTAACCCTGCAGCAGCCGGCTGTAATTCACCATGACCAGGAACTCGGCCTGTGCCCACACCCTCACTTGGATGTCCGTGTCTGCGTCCACGTCCACGTCCTCAACCCTTACCCCTACTCCTCATCATGGCGGATTAAGAATAGAGCAGGGCCCAAATAAAGTACCCCACTGTATAGCACTGACAACTGTGGCTTAATTTACCACACACAGAGACTTGTAGATAGTGGAGGCTCTATGCTGTGACTTGAAAAAATTAACCTGCTGTCTTGCGCTGATACCTAGGGGTAATTTACTGCTCAAAGAGACTTGTAGATAATAGAGGCTGTGTGGAGTGAGAGAAGACTCTAAAGCCAGTGGATAGTGCTGGTAACTGCGGCTATCTCAACGCCACCAAGGAAAGGGTATAGTGAGACTCTCTGCACAGCGGCAGAGCTGAAATACTTTGCAGTGGCCCAGTACTGTTTAGCGGTGAGACCTCTGTCTAATGCACTGCAGACACAGGACGGTATAAATGAAGTCGTTCGCAGTAGGCTAGGAAATATTTGAGTGCAGTTTCATGGTGAGAGCGTTGTACGGCACTGCAGCCTGAGAACGCTATTACTGACAGGCTGGGAACAGGCCTAGATGCGTAATACAAAAATGGATGCACTACAACTCCCAGCAAGCCACAAGTATAATGCACACGATCAGATGTAGCCCTAAGAAGGAGATTTGGGGTTTTTGCACGGAGGATCAGGAGGACTGTATAGTGTATATAACTTTCCCTATAGAAGTGGCTGTGCCCCAACACTCTGTGTTATGCACTGCAGACACAGAACGGTATAAATGAAGTTGTTTGCAGTAGGCTAGGAAATATTTGAGTGCAATTTCACAGTGAGAGCTGGTTGTACAGCACTGCAGCCTGAGAAAACTATTACTGAAAGGCTGGGAACAGGCCTAGATGCGTAATACAAAAATGGATGCACTACAACTCCCAGCAAGCCACAAGTATAATGCACACGGTCAGATGTAGCCCTAAGAAGGACCTTTGGGGTTCTTGAAGACAGGATCCTACTCTAACACTTTTCCTATATCAGCAGCAGCTCTTTCCCTAAACTCTGCATAATACACTGCAGACTGAGAACGCTATAGATGAAATGCCCTGCACAGCCCGAGATGGGAAAAAAAATGGTGCACTACTGCTCCCAGCCAGCAACAACAGTAATGCACACGTTCAGATGTAGCCCTAAGAAGGACCGTTGGGGTTCTTGAAGACTGGATCCTACTCTAACGCTTTCCCTATATCAGCAGCAGCACTTTCCCTAACCTCTGCCAGCGTGTGTCTGAGGCGAGCCGTGGGCGGGACCAGTTTAAGTACTCGGCGGTCACCTGATCGGCCCAGCCACTCACTACTGTGGGGTGGGATAGGGCTGGCACGTCACAGCAGAAAGTGGTAATGCCTTCCCCGCATGTCTATTGGCTAGAAAATGGCGCTAACCATGCAGAGAAGGATATGCAATTGACACCGTGGTGTTCGGCTCGAGTAACGAGCATCTTGAGCATCAAGCCCGGATGAGTGTGCTCGCTCATCTCTAGTTTTAATAAAAATGTAATTTGATTTCCAGCTTTAGAGCTACACAAAGTATTATGTACAAAGAATTAGTGCTACACTTTTCAAAAGCAAATATTTTAAAGTAAAGAATAATTTCAGTTCCTGTTTCAAATTAAGTTAACAAGTAGAGATGTTGGCACTGAGCATGGCATTTTTAAAATGATGTAATCTACTATCTTGGATCCCTTGCATTCTGTAGTGCTGTTTTGCCAGTCAATTAGCTAGATGCCCAAGAGAAGTGGTTGATAGTTTCCACTGCTAGAGTTCATTACTCAAAAGGATTCATTGGATTAATTAGAAATAATGTATCCTTTCAGTACGTTAATGATTTTACTTAATGCGGTATATACCACAGAGACCAATTAAACTGTTGAGAATGCTATTTTTCATGATGTAATCAAATAGACTGATGTCCTACAGTTACCTCTGTAAGATTAGTATTGCTAAAGGATAGATAGATTAGTATTGATAGCAGGTAGATAGATAGATAGATAGATAGATAGATAGATAGATAGATAGATAGATAGATAGATAGATAGATAGATAGATAGATAGATAGATAGATAATTATAACCATACTCATTTTTACTTTCTTTATTCAAAAATAAATATTGTGCATTTTTTTGTAAGTCCTGCTGCAGCGTATCCTGAAACTGCATCGCGATACCACCACCTGTGACATTTATGCCGCAGTATACATACATAATTTCAGGAGAACCAAAGATCACCTTAAGTGCAATATACATGTAATAAAACAGTATTAAAGCATTTATGTAAAAATGTTTACATATAAACTTGGTTGTCTATACCCATAACCCGCTTGGTTTTCTTGACCTATGTTAGCTAGACCCTAAGGAGAATCCTCTACCAATAGTGTCCCTGAAAAGTTGAATGTGATTAGCTGGACACCAACCTGGAGAAACTAACTGTACTGTGGGCTCAGGAAAGACTTGGAAATCCTGCTTGTAACCAAAGACTATTAGAGTGTCAACCCTAAATGCCCTGCCAAGTGCTGTCCAAGTGATTAGCCCTGTGAAATTAACGGAGACTGTAACCAATATCTTGTGTACCCTCAAAGCAAGACTGTATTCATTATGCTGTGTGCTCTGTTGAATAACCAACAGCAGCCACTGCCCAGGGGTTGGAGCAGCGGCTACTGCTCCAACCCCAATGCACCCTGACACTAACATTAGGCGCTGTCTGGAAAACTCCTTTAACTCAAGTTTATTGCTGTGTTTTTGCCTCTTTGCTGTTCCATCTTCAAGTGGGGCCCTGCAATAAAGTTCATGGGCAACGAACAGAACAACCCTCATACAGGCTGTCAGCTCGAAATGGAATGTTGACAGGATCTAATGTTCTTGACCTTGCGTGATCTATCTATCTATCTATCTCTTATCTATCAGCAGCTGGGGATTTAAAATCCCCGCTTGCTGAAAAAGCTGAATGTAATTGGCTGAGGTGCTCAGCCAATCACAGGCAGCTCTCACCTGTCATTCATTCGGGGAGAGCTGCCTGTGATTGGCTGAGCACCTCAGCTAATCACATTCAGCTCTTTCAGCAGGCGGGGATTTTAAATCCCCGGCTACTGATAGATCAGCAGTTCAGCACCACAGTGCAGGGGACAGCAGGAGAAGATGCGGCTGTGACCTGGCAGCTGAAGGGAGGTGAGTATCTATTTTTTTTTTATTTTTAAATCACTTTTAATTGATTTCCAGGGAAGGACTTACATGTAAAGCCCTTCCCTGAAAAACAATTTGGTGGGGCCAGCAGACCGTTGTCTTCAATGGAGCCGCCGGCAGCAGAAGCGGCTCCATTGAAGAGAATGCCTGCATTTTTATTTTTTTTTACACTAAAATCTTTCTTTTTCAGGGAAGGGCTTATATGTAAAGTCCTTCCCTGAAAAGGAATGCAGGGAGCCAGCAGGTCATTGTTTTCAATGGAGCCGCCGGCAGCAGCCGTGGCTCCATTGAAAACAATGGGCGCATTCCCTATGGTGCACGCATGTCCTATCTTTGCAGGCACGCACCTGTAAAGTACGGACATGTGCACACACCATAGGGAATGCAGTGTTGTAAATACAGGAGTGTTTTTGTGCGTGCGTATGCACGCACCAAAACACGCTCGTCTGAACGCACCCTTAATCATAGGTTTAGTAATACTTCATGCACAGTACAAATAACATTAATTCTCAAAACACTTAAAAATTCTATAAGGCCTCATGTCCACGGGGACAGATCCGCAGCGGGTCACCTGCACGCATGCTCCGCGCCCCATAGGGATGCATTGGACACCCGCAGGTAATTAAATACCTGCGGATGTCATTTTCCGTTGAGGCGCAGATTGCGTGTGTGGGAAAACACAGGCAGCATGCTCCATTTTAGTGCGGGTCTCCCGCGGGGACGGCTCCCGCAGGCCTCTATTGCAGCCTATGGAAGCCGTCCGGATTCGCGGCACACCCGCAGCTAAATTCCTGCTCTCTGGCGCGGGAGCAGGAGTTCAAAAAAATGAAGGGTGCATGGCGCATGCGCGCGGCACGCTGCTGGCGTGCCGAGCACATCCGCCGGGCCGAAGAAAGACGATCCGACCGCGACGGAGTGCAGATCCGCAGAGTCAGGACAGGTAAGTAATTCTTCTTTTTAGGCCTCATGTCCACGGGAAAGGAGGGACCCGCTGCGGGATTCTGCATGAAGAATCCGCGGCGGACCTGATTTTTCCTGTGGACATGAGGCCTAAAGATATCAATGCTGTTATACAGAAATAAGAATCACACAGTCCATTCTTAAAGGGGTTATTGCTTTACTACCAACAACACAGTTGACTCGAGACACAGCATTTGAACTTTGAACAAAAGTGTTTTCTTCATCAAAGATTGCCCTCCTGCATCCTACCTCAGTTTGTAACTGTGAGAGGTGCACTTTGTTGCACAGTCCAAGTCTTTCAGGTGTAACAATGTTCTACTCAACAGGCCTGTTGCTTGCTAAGTCCATACATTGTGCACACCTATATGTTGGAGGTTGGCCCACCTACAGTTTTGTTGCATAGAAATCTCAACCTCTATTGACCCCAGCTACCTCAAGTCAGGAGAGCAACTCCACCACATTGTTCCCTTTGCTACTGGTCGCAGTCAAGATGCCCCCAACAATTTGGGGATGTAGCACAGACTCTCTCCTTTAGGGGTGTCCATACTGCCACCTGCTATCATTGTCTTCAGGACTTCTCAACTCATTCCCTCTCATATCCAGGGGCCCAGGCTCCCACTGCCCTTTCCAGACTCTTCAGAAGCTCCTTTGAAGACTGTTGCTGTCAGGACTGGTTAGGAACCAGGGGGTACGGAAGTCTCTACACCAGCCCTCTCCCCTGTCCCTGCCTACTTGCCCCCCTGGGCTAAACCCCAGGGCGACAACTGGGCGGCGGTCCCTACTCTGCACTAAGGAGAACCCCGTGAAAGAAGGGACAGAGAAGAACAACTAACAACAAACAACTGACAAAGCACAAAACCTCAGAGTCAGGAAAAAGCAGGGTCAAACCAAACAGGAACGTCCGACCAAAGGAGAAGACAAGCTCAGAGTCAAGGAATAGCCGAGTCAGACAACTGGAGACAGACTGATGTAGCGGTTGTTAGCTAGACAGAACCAAATCAAACACTGGCACTGGGCTCCAGTGTCAGCCGAGCTAAATACAGGAGTCCCCACCTAAGGCGGGGCGGAGCGTGATGATGCACCAGCCGGTGATGCAATAAATCCCGCCTCCCTCCAGCCACGCCTCCTAACAGAGGAACTCCAAGCCCGGCCGGCGCGGATGTGCCTGCGTGCACGGCGGGACTCGCACCGCCGACCAGCCCGAGCGCCCACCAGCACGGGGGAACACCGAGCAGCGACGCCCACACGACCGCCGATGGCATTGGGAAGGCCAGCATCTCCTCGCCAAGAACCAATGCCCCCAGCAGTGAGCCTCCTCCTAAGGGCGCCCACCCACTGGCGATTTTTTTTCCCTGCGAAATAATGCAAAATACAAATTCTATCAGGTGAAGAAAAAAACCACGAACAGGCCTTTTCCTTCCCCAAGAAAAAGCAGTAGAGCTACCCTAAACGATGCCAAGCAAGACATCAGGTATGGTGCTTTTTTAAAAAGCAATGTCATACATTTTGCAAAGGACAAATTCTATCAAGTGTAAAGAACACCCAAATATGGCCCTCCTCCAAGGAAAAGCTGTAGAGCTACACTTATTTCTTGTGCTTTAGAATTTTTTTTTTATTTTGGCAGGCAATGAAAATGAAAGAAGGAGGAAGAAACATGGTAGAAGGAGAAAGACAGCTGCAGTAGCAGCACCACCACCAACACTACCTTGAAGGCAGAGTGTGATCCTGGTGGAAACATTAGTGCTATTGCTTTGTATTTCAATTTTGACATTTTTTTTGCTTTTGGGGGGAAGGGAAGAAGGAAAAGGAGAAGGAAACTTGGGGGAAGCTGGAAAAGGGTAGCAGCAGCACCACCACCAGCAGCACCATGTTGAAGACACTCTGTGCACCTCGTCCGAACATTAGAGCTATAGGGTATGTATTTTGATTTTGACATATTTTGGTTTTGTGCGATTTAGGAGGAGGAATCCTGGTGGAAGCAAGAGAAGGATAGCAGCGGCACCACAAGTAGCAACACCACCTTTACATTTTGCACACTGATGAGGAGCAAACATCCCGAAACAGCTGTCTGTGTATGGCTTTCTGGCTTGGTGTCCTATTCCCAATCATTGTTAAGACTTGTTAAAAAGTCACATTGATTTGAAGGAATGCTGCCATCTAATAGGTGGCACTACAGAGGTATTCTTCCATCTTCCTTATTTGCATAAATTTTGCTAGCATGCTAATTAGTACAATTTGCCATTTTAAGAAATGTTAGGCGATCCACATTGTTTGTGGTCAGGCGGATGCGTCTGTCAGTCAACACAGCCCCAGCTGTGCTGATCATCCTTTCTGATAGCACACTGGCAGTGGGGCAGGCAAACACCTCTAAAGCATGTTGGGCAAGCTCCAGCTACTTGTCCAGCTTAGATACCTAGAAGTTAAAGGGGCCTACCCCATGTTTGAGTTCTTCCACATTGGAGCTGACATAGTCTTGGACCATCACAGATTAGTGCTGCCTGTGACTGTGACTCCTACCCTGTGCTGTGCTGCAGCCTACTATGGGCTGAAAAAGCTATGCCCCATCTCTGTTAAACTTCCATTGCCACCAGTAATGGTGTTGCTGTAGTAGCTTCCTTCTCATCTGCCATGAGCCACAGAGCTGTAATCCATGCATCCCCTCTGCCATGTGGAAATGCTCTGCTCGAGCTGCTTAACAGTCTGTTTTGATACTGCTGTTTTTTAAAAATCCTTATCCACTGCCAGAATGAGATTTGTCATTTTGGCCTTGTAGCGGGAATCAAGGATGATGGCCACCCAGTAATGATCTGATGTTTTGATGTGGGCTAGGTGACTCTCCTTCTGTAAGCATTGTAGTATAAAAGCATTCATATGCCTCAAAGTGCCTAAGGGTGTTAGGTCTGGTAGACATGGGCGTTGCTCTCTGAATCTGTGATTGCCTTTTTCCAGCAAATTCATGGTTAAATTGGTTCTGCCTCTCCCACCCAGCTGCAGATTGTTTGTCATCTATTCACCGCTATATAGATGCCTCAGACCTGACAGCCTGTGCTGCATTGTTATTGTATGAGTCCTTTCATAAAGACACATGTTGCAGTTGCTCCTGCTGTTCCTGTGTTTCCAGTTGATGCTTAGTCTTCTGTTTGCTCGGTAATTCCAGATTAGACCTGAACTTGCCTGCTCACTGCTTGATTCTTCAGACAGCTTGGTGTTATCCAGTTCCTGGCTTCCTGGTGACTAGTCCTGACAGGGTTAAACAGCGCTCAGGTTCCTGCGCAGGGCTGCACTTGTCAGGGTGAATTCTCTGCTGTTTATAGGCAGGAACTTTCCACCGACTGCTACCAGCATAGGGCTTGATTCCCTGGTCACCATCTCAGTCACGTCTTCAGCTGTAAGCATCTGGGTTTCCAGAGTCAACTGTCAGCCCTGCCATTCTAATCCATCTACTGGTTGGACAACACAGTGGATCCACATCCGCTTATATAACAAAGGGTGGCTGCCCACATTCCTTGCCTTCAGGCCTAAGAGTATACTCTGGCTGGTCCTGCCATCCACAGAGAATAGCTAGGGTTAGAGATGGATGGAATGTCTTTTGCGTAGGCCCTTTTGCTGCCTCTGGAGTTATATTATCCCCCTCCTCTTCTTCATCCTCTTCTTCTTTCTTCTGTTCATCATCCTCTATACTTCTACAGTGGTTGGAGAAACATGTCGGTGAAGACGCCCCCCTTTCTCGCCCAAAGCCACCCTCCCTGCGCTATTGAATAATGGCGTACGGGCCACAAAGTTGGGAGAATAGTATCCCTTCCTCTTCTTCCTTCCCTTGTGACAACAATGTGCCATTGTCCCTGAGGCCCTGTAGCATGTGTTCCAGCAGGCAGACAATAGGGATAGTCATACTGATCATTGCATCATCATGACTGACCATATTGGTCGTTTTCTCAAAACAGGCTGAAACAGCACACACACATCCTTGATATGTAGCGACTCTGCTGGTGTCATCCAGTGCCCAACAGCCATACAGCATCTGCTAACATGCATACAGCATACACCATCTAGTACTCTGTGAGCGCCCTCTGCTGCTGGCTTAGCCTCTTCAAAATACTAAATGTGGAATTTTACAGTGTAAGCATGCCGCAGATGAGCCAGTTTGGTGGTAGCCTGAACTGTTACTGCACCTCCACCAGAAGAAAGGTGGCTAGGTGTGTATGCTGAAAGCACAGTTTTCTGCCTATTTCCAGCAGTGGATATAAACCTTGGTAATTGCTTAGGAAGTTTTGGTCTACCAGGTTCATCATGTGAACTAGGCAAGGTATGTGTAAGCTTTCCAAAATGAAGGATTGCCAGCAGGTTGTCACACATGACGTTGCTTGGCTTTAGCTTGTGTGGGGTCAGCCTGGGCCTGCAGAGCCATCAACAACTCTTCAGCAGTGTGGCTGCACTCCCCTAGACAGAAGAGTTTTATTACAGCATGGTGAGATTTCCCCCAGGCAGCATTGTATTGAAGCTAGGTTTTGTCATATACATAGATCTGTGTCAATGTGGAGGATGTTGAAAGGTGGTAGGAAAAGGTGGAGGAAGAGAAGGTGGAGGAGAAATGGGATAAGGAGGGAACAGACATGAATAAATGTCCCACAAGTCTTAGGGGTACCATAAAATAAGGGCCATCTTTTGGCTTTATGCTTACCTCCAGGATGTGAACCGAGTGTGCTGTTAAGGATATGTAACACCCCTGACCATGCTTGCTGGACCACATGTCTGTGGTCAAGTGCACTCTTGCACTGACAGAATTCTGCAATGCCAGGGACACATTATCACTCACATAGTGTTGCAGGGCAGGGACAGCCTTTTGGGTAAAGAAATAGTAGCTGAGCATCTGGTACTGTGGATTAGCATGGAGTACCACATGGTGGAAGGCGTCTGTGTCCACTAACCTGAAGGGCAGCATTTCCATTGTAAGCAGCTGTGCAACACTTGTGTTCAGGCTTTGTGCTCATGGATGGGTGTGGTGGTATTTTTTTAACACTCCCATGGCTGGAGGATAGGGGGCTGGATCTGACCTGGGACACACTGGGATATGGGGTAGATGTCAATATTGGTTAAGGTGGTGGTAATGGTAGCAGGTCCACTTCTCATTTTCGTTTCCCACTCCTAGCTCTGAATCCTGCAGCCTGGACATCACTGCCAGAGGAGAGGCCTGAACAAGCCCCTCTGGTCACCCTAGATAAAACTGCCTCTCAGAAACTACTGCATCAACAAGGAGGCAAATGAAAGAAGAGGCAACTACAACAGCAGAAGAGGGAGTGGGACAAGGCTGACTCTTTTCCTTCTTGCCCAGGTGGGCTCTCCAAGGCAGAGGGTGGTGAGAGTTAGGCCTGTTTCAATGGGCTACAAAAAATTGCACGATTTTGTAGCAATGTGACATCGCTACAAAACGCATGTATGTGAAGCCCATGGTTACCAATGGGTTCTTTCACATGAGTGATGTTTTGTAGCCTGAAAGAACCAATTGGCAGGCATGGGCTTCACATACATGCGTTTTGTAGTGATGTCGCATTGCTACAAAATCGTGCGATTTTATAGCCCGTGTTGAACAGACTTTAATGTGGCTGTTCATAAATGTTGTGTTTAGGTTACATACATTCTTGCCTAATTTCAAATGCTTACCTCAGATCTTACAGATTCTGTTATCAGCTGCAGTTTCAAAGAATGCCCAGGCTGCACAAGTCATGTGAGCAGACCTAGCTGTGGGCCTGATGTTGCTACTGCTGTGACTAGTAGTAGCTGATGGTGGTGGTACATCTCTATTGTTCTTCACGTACACCCTACTCAGTGTCTGGGCAGGGTGCTGCCCCGCAATGTCTGCCTCTTCCTCCTTTCCCTGCTAGCTGCTATTATGACTCTCCCTGATTTTCAATGTTAGATTGAGTACTTCATCCTCTTCCACCTCCTCTTCATCCTTAGTGTCCTCCTTTTCATGAGTGCACTCTATGCTAAGGTAAGCACTGGAAGCTGGCACCTCCATTTCCGCATTTAACTGAGTACACATTGCCTGTGGAGAGCTGACTGTGCACTGATCCAGCCTCCCCTTCCTCTTCAGAGGAAAAAATGATTGGGCATTAATGCATTCAATGTCTTTGTTTGCTCCCTCTGGTTGTTTGGACTGTGGTGTTAACATTCATGACACTTAATGATTAGAGATGAGCGAGCACCAAAATGCTCGGGTGCTCGTTACTCGGGACGAAATTTTCGCGATTCTCGAGGGTTCGTTTTGAATAACGAACCCCATTGAAGTCAATGGGCGACCCAAGCATTTTTGTATATCGCCGATGCTTGCTAAGGTTTCCATTTGTGAAAATCTGGGCAATTCAAGAAAGTGATGGGAACGACACAGCAACGGATAGGGCAGGCGAGGGGCTACATGTTGGGCTGCATCTCAAGTTCCCAGGTCCCACTATTAAGCCACAATAGCGGCAAGAGTGCCCCCTCCCCCCCATCCAACAATTTTTACTTCTGAAAAGCCCTCTTTAGCAATGCATACCTTAGCTAAGCACCACACTACCTCCAACAAAGCACAATCACTGCCTGCATGACACTCCGCTGCCACTTCTCCTGGGTTACATGCTGCCCAACCCCCCCCCCCCCCCCCGCACGACCCAGTGTCCACAGCGCACACCAAAGTGTCCCTGCGCAGCCTTCAGCTGCCCTCATGCCACACCACCCTCATGTCTATTTATAAGTGCGTCTGCCATGAGGAGGAACCGCAGGCACACACTGCAGAGGGTTGGCACGGCTAGGCAGCGACCCTCTTTAAAAGGGGCGGGCGATAGCCCACAATGCTGTACAGAAGCAATGAGAAATATAATCCTGTGCCACCGCCATCAGGAGCTGCACACGTGGGCATAGCAATGGGGAACCTATGTGCCACACATTATTCATTCTGTCAAGGTGTCTGCATGCCCCAGTCAGACCACGGTTTTTTATAAATAGTCACAGGCAGGTACAACTCCGCAATGGGAATTCCGTGTGCACCTACAGCATGGGTGGCTCCCTGGAACCCACCGGCTGTACATAAATGTATCCCATTGCAGTGCCCTGGACAGCAGAGCTAACGTCAGATTAAATGCAGGTGGGCTTCGGCCCACACTGCATGCCCCAGTCAGACTGGGGTTCTTTATAAGTAGACACAGGCAGGAACAACTCCCTATTGTGAAGTCCGTGTGGACCGACAGCATGGGAGGGTCCCAGGAAGCCACCGGCGGTACATAAATATATCCCATTGCATTGCCCAGCACAGCTGATGTAACGTCAGCTTTAATGCAGGTGGGCAAAAAAATAATTGGATTACACTGTAGGCGAGGGCCCCCAAAAATTGGTGTACCAACAGTACTAATATACCTCAGAAAAATTGCCCATACCCAACCAAGAGGGCAGGTGAAATCCATTAATCGCTTTGGTTAATGTGGCTTAATTTGTAACTAGGCCTGGAGGCAGCCCAGTTAAAATAAAAATTGGTTCAGGTGCAAGTTTCAACGCTTTAATGAGCATTGAAACGTATAAAAATTGTTTACAAAAATTATATGACTGAGCCTTGTGGGCCTAAGAAAAATTGCCCGTTCGGCGTGATTACGTCAGGTTTCAGGAGGAGGAGCAGGAGGATGAATATTATACACAGATTGATGAAGCTAAAAGGTCCACGTTTTTGATGGTGATAGAGAACAATGCTTCCATCCGCGGGTGCAGCCTACGTATTGTTTAGGTATCGCTGCTGTCCGCTGGTGGAGAAGAGAAGTCTGGGGAAATCCAGCCTTTGTTCATCTTGATGAGTGTAAGCCTGTCGGCACTGTCGGTTGACAGGCGGGTACGCTTATCTGTGATGATTCCCCCAGCTGCACTAAACACCCTCTCTGACAAGACGCTAGCCGCAGGACAAGCAAGCACCTCCAGGGCATACAGCGCGAGTTCACGCCACGTGTCCAGCTTCGACACCCAGTAGTTGTAGGGGGCAGAGGCGTCACGGAGGACGGTCGTGCGATCGGCTACGTACTCCCTCACCATCCTTTTACAGTGCTCCCGCCGACTCAGCCTTGACTGGGGAGCGGTGACACAGTCTTGCTGGGGAGCCATAAAGCTGTCAAAGGCCTTAGAGAGTGTTCCCCTGCCTGTGCTGTACATGCTGCCTGATCTCCGCGCCTCCCCTGCTACCTGGCCCTCGGAACTGCGTCTTCTGCCACTAGCGCTGTCGGATGGGAATTTTACCATCAGCTTGTCCACCAGGGTCCTGTGGTATAGCATCACTCTCGAACCCCTTTCCTCTTCGGGTATGAGAGTAGAAAGGTTCTCCTTATACCGTGGGTCGAGCAGTGTGTACACCCAGTAATCCGTAGTGGCCAGAATGCGTGTAACACGAGGGTCACAAGAAAGGCATCCTAACATGAAGTCAGCCATGTCTGCTAGGGTACCTGTACGCAACACATGGCTGTCCTCACTAGGAAGATCACTTTCAGGATCCTCCTCCTCCTCAGGCCATACACGCTGAAAGGATGACAGGCAAGCAGCATGGGTACCCTCAACAGTGGGCCAATCTGTCTCTCTCCCCTCCTCCTCATGCTACTCCTCCTCAACGCGCTGAGATATAGACAGGAGGGTTCTCTGACTATCCAGCGACATACTGTCTTCCCCCGCCTCTGTTTCCGAGTGCAAAGCGTCTGCCTTTATGCTTTGCAGGGAACTTCTCAAGAGGCATAGCAGAGGAATGGTGACGCTAATGATTGCAGCATCGCCGCTCACCATCTGGGTAGACTCCTCAAAGTTTCCAAGGACCTGGCAGATGTCTATCAACCAGGCCCACTCTTCTGTAAAGAATTAAGGAGGCTGACTACCACTGCACCGCCCATGTTGGAGTTGGTATTCCACTATAGCTCTACGCTGCTCATAGAGCCTGGCCAACATGTGGAGCGTAGAATTCCACCATGTGGGCACGTCGCACAGCAGTCGGTGCACTGGCAGATGAAACCGATGTTGCAGGGTGGCAGCGTCCGTGTGGGACTTGCGGAAATGTGCGCAGAGCCGGTGCACCTTTCCGAGCAGGTCTGACAAGCGTGGGTAGCTTTTCAGAAAGCGCTGAACCACCAAATTAAAGACGTGGGCCAGGCATGGCACGTGCGTGAGGCTGCTGAGCTGCAGAACCGCCACCAGATTACGGCCGTTGTCACACACGACCATGCCCGGTTGGAGGCTCAGCGGCGCAAGCCAGCGGTCGGTCTGCTCTGTCAGACCCTGCAGCAGTTCGTGGGCCATGTGCCTCTTCTCTCCTAAGCTGAGTAGTTTCAGCACGGCCTGCTGACGCTTGCCCACCGCTGTGCTGCCGTGCCGCGCGACACCGACTGCTGGCGACGTGCTGCTGCTGACACATGTTGATTGCGAGACAGAGGTTGCGTAGGAGGAGGACAAGGAGGAGGAGGATGGGTTAGTGGAGGAAGCATACACCGCCGCAGATACCACCACCGAGCTGGGGCCCGCAATTCTGGGGGTGGGTAGGACGTGAGCGGTCCCAGGCTCTGACTCTGTCCCAGTCTCCACTAAATTCACCCAATGTGCCGTCAGGGAGATATAGTGGCCCTGCCCGCCTGTGCTTGTCCACGTGTCTGTTGTTAAGTCGACCTTGGCAGTAACCGTGTTGGTGAGGGCGCGTACAATGTTGCGGGAGACGTGGTCGTGCAGGGCTGGGACGGCACATCGGGAAAAGTAGCGGCGACTGGGAACTGAGTAGCGCGGGGCCGCCGCCGCCATCATACCTTTGAAAGCCTCTGTTTCCACAACCCTGTACGGCAGCATCTCCAGGCTGATAAATTTTGCTATGTGCACGTTTAACGCTTGAGCGTGCGGGTGCGTGGCGGCGTGCTTGCGCTTGCGCTCCAACACTTGCGCTAGCGACGGCTGAACGGTGCGCTGAGAGACATTGGTGGATGGGGCCGAGGACAGCGGAGGTGAAGGTGTGGGTGCAGGCCAGGAGACGGTAGTGCCTGTGTCCTGAGAGGGGGGTTGGATCTCAGTGGCAGGTTGGGGCACAGGGGGAGAGGCAGTGGTGCAAACCGGAGGCGGTGAACGGCCTTCGTCCCACCTTGTGGGGTGCTTGGCCATCATATGTCTGCGCATGCTGGTGGTGGTGAGGCTGGTGGTGGTGGCTCCCCGGCTGATATTGGCGCGACAAAGGTTGCACACCACTGTCCGTCGGTCGTCTGCACTCTCAGTGAAAAACTGCCAGACCTTTGAGCACCTCGGCCTCTGCAGGGTGGCATGGCGCGAGGGGGCGCTTTGGGAAACAGTTGGTGGATTATTCGGTCTGGCCCTGCCTCTACCCCTGGCCACCGCACTGCCTCTTCCAACCTGCCATGCTGCTGCACTTGCCTCCCCCTCTGAAGACCTGTCCTCAGTAGGCGTAGCAAACCAGGTGGGGTCAGTCACCTCATCGTCCTGCTGCTCTTCCTCCGAATCCTCTGTGTGCTCCTCCCTCAGACTTACTCCAATTACTACTACCTGAGTGATAGACAACTGTGTCTCATCGTCATCGTCCTCCTCACCCACTGAAAGCTCTTGAGACAGTTGCAGGAAGTCCCCAGCCTCATCCCCCGGATCCCGGGAACTTTCCAAAGGTTGGGCATCGGTCACGACAAACTCCTCCAGTTGGAGAGGATTCGGAACCATTGCTGCCCATTCTGGGCAGGGGCCCGAGAACAGTTCCTGGGAGTCTGCCTGCTCCTCAGAATGTGTCATTGTAATGGAGTGAGGAGGGTGGGAGGAAGGAGGAGCAGCAGCCAGAGGATTCAGAGTTGCAACAGTGGACGGCGCAGAACTCTGGGTGGTCGATAGATTGCTGGATGCACTTTCTGCCATCCACGACAGGACCTGCTCACACTGCTCATTTTCTAATAAAGGTCTACCGCGTGGACCCATTAATTGTGAGATGAATGTGGGGACGCCAGAAACGTGCCTCTCTCCTAATCCCGCAGCAGTCGGCTGCGATACACCTGGATCAGGAGCTCGGCCTGTGCCCACACCCTGACTTGGGCCTCCGCGTCCTCGCCCGCGTCCTCTAGGCCTACCCCTACCCCTCAGCATGCTGTATTACCAGTAGTGCAGAAACAGAAAGCTGTAATTAAATATGCCGCTTACTGGCCTGTGGTTGGAGGCTGACTTCGCTTACGGAACGCACAGCAGAGGCAGGAAAGAATTTGGGCAAGCCTGCTGAAACACTTAGCTGGCTGCGTATGAATTAGGACAACTACCCCCAGCAGAGACGCAGTACAGTCAGGACGGTCACAGGCAGCCCAAAAAGATTTTTTTTCCCAAATTTTTTTGGAAAAGCCCACTGCCTATATAGACTGTATATGTCTTTCACTGTCCCTACCTCACCACCACTACTGGCCGTGGACTATGTAAAATTACTGCAGACTGTTTCACTCTGGACAGGATGACAGCGGTGATGTAAGAGGCAACACAGAGCCAGGAAAGAATTTTGCGCAAGCCTGCTGTAACACTTAGCTGGCTGCGTATGAATTAGGACAGCTACCCCCAGCAGAGACGCAGTACAGTCAGGACGGTCACAGGCAGCCCAAATAGATTTTTTTTCCCAAATTTTTTTGGAAAAGCCCACTGCCTATATAGACTGTATATGTCTTTCACTGTCCCTGCCTCACCACCACTACTGGCCCTGGACTATGTAAAATTACTACAGACTGTTTCACTCTGGACAGGATGACAGCGGTGATGTAAGAGGCAACGCAGAGCCAGGAAAGAATTTTGCGCAAGCCTGCTGTAACACTTAGCTGGCTGCGTATGAATTTGGACAACTACCCCCAGCAGAGACGCAGTACAGTCAGGACAGTCACAGGCAGCCCAAATAGATTTTTTTTCCCAAATTTTTTTGGAAAGGCCCACTGCCTATATAGACTGTATATGTCTTTCACTGTCCCTGCCTCACCACCACTACTGGCCCTGGACTACGTAAAATTACTGCAGGACGCAATGCTCTGGACGCAATGCTCTGCACGGCCGATATACAAAAAAAAAAAAAAAATGTGCAACACTGCAAAAAGCAGCCTCAACAGTACTGCACACGGTCAGATGTGGCCCTAAGAAGGACCGTTGGGCTTCTTGAAGCCTAAAATCAATCCTAACACTCTCCCTATAGCAGCTCCGGCATCAGCAGCACTTTCCCTGATCTCTGTCAGAATGCATCTGTGGCGAGCCGCGGGAGGGGCCGATTTATATACTCTGGTGACACCTGATCTCGCCAGCCACTCACTGCAGGGGGGTGGTATAGGGCTTGAACGTCGCAGGGGGAAGTTGTAATGCCTTCCCTGTCTTTCTATTGGCCAGAAAAGCGCGCTAACGTCTCAGAGATGAAAGTGAAAGTAACTCGAACATCGCGTGGTGCTCGCCTCTAGTAACGAGCATCTCAAACACGCTAATACTCGAACGAGTATCAAGCTCGGACGAGTATGTTCGCTCATCTCTATTAATGATCAAATAGCTCTTTAAACCCACCCATGTGGACTGCTTCTGTGTATGCAGGAGATTTGGCAACGGGTGATGTAGAAGGTGGATGCTCATGGCCAACTGATGTAGACTGACTGTTCTGTGCCGACTCGGAGTAAGAAGAGGTAGTGGTAGTTGAGGCATGCTGTGACATCCACTCAATGACTTGCATGCTGTGGATTTAATGTACAGGCAGAACCACTTCTAAGGAATCACAGTGGTCTTGCACTGCCTCGTGCAGAACGTGGAACCGTTGCTTCAATGGGAACTTCTCAAGGTGCCAACTTGGCCTGTCCTCTACTACCACCACCACTACTACCTACACATCACCTACCCCTTGCTTTCTTTATGTTTTCATTTCTTTTGTTAAGCCTATTTGTTAAGTCTCTCGATTGCGATGGGCAGCTTCAATTTTGGGGGAAAAAAGATGCATCCTATAAAGAGAAAAATAAGTTACTTCAATTTAGGATAGTTGTGCAATTTAAAAGGTGTTTCTAATTACTTTTTTCCTTTGGACATTTTATGCACAGATTGTAGTTTACTATGGGACACTTCGTTCCAACAAGAAAAATATTTCAATACCTGGGCAAATAATTAAAAAAAAAGCCAAATGTAACCCCTTAGTGACGGCCCCATAGTGTTTCTACGTCCTGGCCTGCTGGGCTTAATTACAAGAGGACGTAAAAACATGCCTCCTCGAGGAATGAAAGCCCTGCAGGCTTAGGACATGATAGCTCCATGCTGCCGGTTACTGGAGTTAGCCGACAGCATGGAGCTGTCATCCAGGGCCGCGGGACCCCACCCCCGGTCACGCGATCACCGGTATCCACCGGATACCGGCGATCGCATTAAAGTCTATGCAAAGTAAAACAAAGTTAAAGCTTCAGCTCCCCTTACGGATCGGATCCATAAGGGGAGCTGAGAGTACTCACCTCCGCTCCACCGCGCTGTCCGGCATTTTCTTGATCCTCCCCGGCCCTGAGGGGAGGTGAAATTCTTTAAATAAGGCCACCGGTAATGTCCCCTGATGGGATCCTTATCCGCAGACCTTTCCCCAGTTTTGGCGCATGCGTCCGTCGCCAATATGGCGGACACAAGCGCAGAAGCTGGGGAGGGGCAAGAGGAAATTTAAAATCTTCCTACTCCTAGCTACTAAAGTTATCCAAGAGCTTGGAGATGTCACAGGGGGGTCGCGGTGAGCAGTCTTCGGTCACGTGATCGCCATCATCCAATGGATAATGGCGATCACGTAAAAGTAAAGACAGTTAAAGTATGATGCTCCGTTCAATTTGGGCCCCATTGTGCATCCAGACAGAAGATTAGGGCCACAATGGGTATGTTTCTGAACACGGGACAAATGGGGGTATAAATTTTTGGGCGAAAGTTTTTATTCCTATGTATGCTGTATAGAGATGAGCGAACGTACTCGGATAAGCACTACTCGTCCGAGTAATGTGCTTTATCCGAGTACCGCTGTACTCGTCTTGAAAGATTCTGAGCGCTCCGCTGCTGACAGGTGAGTCGCAGGGGGGAGCAGGGGAGAGCGGGCGGGAGAGAAGGAGAGAAAGATCTCCCCTCCGTTCCTCCCCGCTCTCCCCTGCAGCTCCCTGCTCCGCAGCGCGTCCCGAATCTTTCAGGACGAGCGGGGAGGTACTCGGATAAAGCACATTACTCGGACGAGTAGTGCTTATCCGAGTACGTTCGCTCATCTCTAATGCTGTACAAATAAAACTATTTTTAAAATGACATAATTGCCAAAATTTTTTTCCTTCTGCTTTGCTTCGATTCATTTAAAAACGTTTGGGTCAAAATACAGAGTACACCGCTAGATGAATGCGTTAAGGGGTGTAGTTTTTAAAATGGGGTAATTTTGGGGGGGCTCTCTATCATTTTGGCCGCTCAAAAGGTCAACAAGTGGGCAATGGGGCCTAAAACGCCTTCAAACAAAATGTCTGATCTGAAAACCACCCGCTGCTCCTTTTGGTTATGGCCCCGTTGTGCATACGGACAGAAGATTAGGGCCACAATGGGTATGTTTCTGAACAAAGGAGAAATGCGGGTATCCATTTTTGGGTGAAAGCCTCCATTCATATGTCTGCTGTCCAAAAAAAACAGTTTTTAAAATCACATAATTGATAAAATAAAACAAAATCGTAATTTTTTACTTCTGCTTTGATTTGATTCATTCAAAAACTGTTGGGTCAAAATACGCAGTACACCCTTAGATTAATGCGCTAAGATGTCTAGTTTCCAAAATAAGGTCATTTGTGGGGGTCCTCCACAGTTTGGCAGCTCAAGGGGTCTACAAGTGAGCAATGGGGCCTAAAATGCCTTCAAGCAAAATGTCTGATCTGAAAGCCACTGGCTGCTACTTTCGGTTTTGGCCCTGTTGTACATACGGACAGAAGATTGGGGCCACAATGGGTATGTTTCTGAACACAGGACAAACGGGGGTATCCATTTTGAGGTGCAAATCCTCATTTTTATGTGCACTATAGAAAAAATTCCTGCGTTTAAACTCACGTATTTGCAAAAAAATGAAATTTTATTTTTTTCTACTCTTTCTAATTAAATTGCATTAATTCCTGAAAAAAAACTGTGGGGTCAAAATACTCCTGACCCCCTTAGTGAATACATTAAGGGGTGTAGTTTTTAAAATGTTAAAATTGTACGTCTCCTAAATGGTTAAAAAAAAAACGAGTTTTTCAAAGGTGCATTCAGAATAAAGTGAACAGATGGAAATATGTATCTTAGCAAAAATTTGTACAGTATGATTGCACATATTTGAGATATTACAGTTGAAAATGTGAAAAAATGACAATTTTTTCTACATTTTTCCAATATTGGCACTTTTAATAAATATACACAAATTCTATGGGTCTATTTTTACTACTTAAATGAAGTACAATATGTGGCGAAAAAACAATGTCAGAATCACTTGGCTATGTAAAGCCTTTACGGAGTTATGATATGTTAAGTGACACATGTCAGATTTCCAAAATTTGGCTCCGTCACTAAGGCGCAAACAGGCTTCGTCACTAAGGGGTTAAATCAAGCATGCCTCATGTACATAATTGTAAAAAGTCTACAGACCCACAGTACATCACTGTATGCATACAACAGAAATACATTTCTATTTTCCATCGGATGCTACATCTCATCAGTATTATTCCCAGTAGCATTGCTTCTCAGAAAAAATACCTCTGTAAGGGAACATACATATGGGGGATTTAAAAGTTACGAACCAAGATACTAGGGCACAACTGGCATTGGACAGCACTCGGGCATCCCATCGATGTGCTGTCCACAGATTGACATATGACTAGAGATGAGCGAGCATACTCGTCCGAGCTTGATGCTCGTTCGAGTATTAGGGTGCTCGAGATGCTCGTTACTCGAGACGAGCACCACGCGGTACTCGTCTCGATTAAACGAGCACTGACCATTGAATTCAATGGAGCCGGCAATACAGCCGGCTCCATTAAAAGCAATGGGCTGCCGGCGATTGCGGGATGAATTGTTGGGAAGGGGTTAAATATATAAGCCCTTCCCTGCAATTCATCCAGAAATGTGTAAAAAAAAAATATATATATATACACTCACCTGGTCCCGGCAGACGGAGTTCAGCGCGGCCAGCGGCAGTCCTCCTGAACTGCTCTGAACAGCTGTGAGTAGTATTCAGCAGCCGGGGATTTAAAATCCCCGCCTGCTGAATGAGCTGCCTCTAATTGGTCACAGCCTGACCAATCAGAGGCAGATTCCACTCACACACCCATTCATGAATTTATGAATGGGTGTGTGACTGCTGCCTCTGATTGTCTCAGCAGGACCAATCAGATGAGAGGCAGCAGTCACTCACCCATTCATAAATTCATGAATGGGTGTGTGAGTGGAATCTGCCTCTGATTGGTCAGGCTGTGACCAATTAGAGGCAGCTCATTCAGCAGGCGGGGATTTTAAATCCCCGGCTGCTGAATACTACTCACAGCTGTTCAGAGCAGTTCAGGAGGACTGCCGCTGGCCGCGCTGAATTCCGTCTGCCGGGACCAGGTGAGTATGTATATATTTTTTATTTTTACACATTTCTGGATGAATTGCAGGGAAGGGCTTATATATTTAACCCCTTCCCGACAATTCATCCCGCGATCACCGGCAGCCCATTGCTTTCAATGGAGCCAGCTGTATTGCCGGCTCCATTGAATTCAATGGGCTAACATCGTTCTGCCGGGACAAGGTGAGTATATTTTTTTAAAATTTTTACACATTTCTGGATGAATTGCAGGGAAGGGCTTATATATTTAACCCCTTCCCGACAATTCATCCCGCGATCGCCGGCAGCCCATTGCTTTCAATGGAGCCAGCTGTATTGCCGGCTCCATTGAATTCAATGGGCTAACATCGTTCTTCTCTGCCACAGCTGTTACAGCTGTGGCAGAGGAGAACGATCCTTATGCTGACAGTGCGGGGGGGGGGTCTCACTCGTGCCACTGTTGTGGCTTAATAGTGGGACCTGGGAACTTGAGATGCAGCCCAACATGTAGCCCCTCGCCTGCCCTATCCGTTTCTGTGTCGTTCCCATCACTTTCTTGAATTTCCCAGGTTTTCACAAATGAAAACCTTAGCGAGCATCGGCGATATACAAAAATGCTCGAGTCGCCCATTGACTTCAATGGGGTTCGTTACTCGAAACGAACTCTCGAGCATCACTGAAGGTTCGACTCGAGTAACGAGCACCCGAGCATTTTGGTGCTCGCTCATCTCTACATATGACATATGCTATTATCATCCACAAATCGGACAAGAATTGGACCTGCTGCAATTTTTTTGTCTAGGACTTCGAGTCCGAAAAAAAAGTCAGTGTGCCTTCACTCATTCAAATGAATGGGTGCCATTTCCATCTAATTTTCGGGTGAATTTTTGGGTCCAAAAATTGGACGGAAAAAAGCCTGTGTCCGCTGCAGAATCCGACCCACCCGTGGACATGCAGCCTAAAAAGATTAGTCCATGCTTTCTTTTTTACACAAATATGTTTCACATTTCTCTAGGTTTAATTAATCCCCTTAGTACCAATAATTATTAAATTATGCTTCTCTTATAAAATTATCATGGGATTTCTACAATTATTTTAACTGATATAACCAACACAGTACTAATGTCAGCTTAAGAGAAGGAGGAGATGATCAGTATGAATTGTAATTTACAGCAAGCAGAATCTATAAATGTTTTCCTCAGATTTCCATTGGTATTTTTGTGATTTCATGATTACGGTTCTGAACTATTTATTTCCTCTTATTCAATATAAAAAGGTAACTTTCATGATTTTTCCTCTAATAACTTATCCTAATACATGCACATTTTCAGACACTATTAGAACACATGGGAGTAGTGGATATACACTTTTGAAAATAAAATTTAGATTCACCCACATTTTAATTCTTCATTTTTACTTGAATTATATTTCAACTTATTTTGTTAATTTGGTATTTCAAAAATTTACAGATTTTTTTTTCCAGTTTCAACATTTGTTCATCAGTGTAGAATTCGAAATATTTTAATTCAAAATAGAATAGTAGTGTAATATGCAAAATACTTAATCATTTTTAATATTCAATTTACTATCGTACTATGGCCTTTTTGGATGAGCGTATAAAAACAAGTCCCTAATACAGATCTGTATTACAGACATGTTTCAAAAGATTTTACATCCGTATAGCATTAATTTTTCATCCATTTTTGCCTCCTTATCTTTTTTTTTCATTTCCATTGAGCTATTATTGATCTGTATTTGTTCAAAAGAAAGAACACAAATACAGAGACAAATACGCAAAAATAGATCAAACTGGGTTTTTTAAAAGGACCATAGAAATAAGACCATGTGATTAGCCCTGTAGATTAACATTAGCTCTGTAATATGGTCCTCTCAACACAGACTTAATACAGAGCAAAAATACAGAATAAGAAAAATTACACCTGCATATAAATTATGCTTGCATAAACTATGTATGAAGTAAACTTTCTGCAGTATATTTTATAGTGTATGGAATGAATTGATTTGATAACAGAACAGTTACAATAAATATGCATTATGCACTACTTTGTATTCAGTTTTTTTCTTTCATTTAAGAAATAAATTCATAGTAGGCAAATGTTAGTGATCAATTGAAGTTACCAATGTGTTTGTTATATTTGATGTGTGTGTTAGTTACATTATTTGTAGTTATGTGCTTTAAGGGAACCCGGCACTTGTCGAAAGTACCATGAAGTAACTTATGACGCTGTTAGGGCAGGTGATTGGGAGCCAGGTGCCGAATTATACTCATCAGCTTCCTGCTTCCCGCAGTGCCCAACACTGAAATCTGTACGCCGGCCGAAAATGTGTCTCTTTTCAGAGTCCTGTGCGTGTTCTCTCCCATAAACTAGTATAGGACACAGGACTCTTGAAAAAGTTGGATTTTTGGTCGGTGTGTGGACTTTAAGGGTAGGCAATACGGGAACCAGGAAGCAGATGAGTATAAAAAAAATCATCAGCTGGTTCACTGTAACCTATCCCAACAGAACCATAACTTATTTTATGGTGCTTTAGGCAGGTGACAGGTCCCCTTTAGAATATTTTATGCATGTGGGTACATTTCTGATTTAGTAAAAAGATTATTTTGTAGATCTAGATTCACACACCTTAAGCAGTTTAGATGTATACCAGTATCACAAACGTAATTTCACACACACAATCTATGTCAGGTTTTGGGTGTCTTTTTGCATTTATAATGACATTTTCTGATGTTGCTGGCTAAAAAGACAACATCCAGGTGTTTGCTGGCAATCCGCAGGAGACTGAATTTCACTGTATTCAACTGGTTTTTGTCTTTGAGTTTTTTACCATTTTTTATGAATGGGTGAGTGACTGCTGCCTCTCATTGGCTCAGCGCAGGGACCAATCTGATTGGTCCTGCTGAGCCAATGAGAGGCAGCAGTCACTCACCCATTCATAAATTCATGAATGGCTGTGTGAGTGAGATCTGCCTCTGATTGGTCAGGCTGTGACCAATCAGAGGCAGCTCATTCAGCAGGCGGGGATTTTAAATCCCCAGCTGCTGAATACTACTCACAGCTGTTCAGAGCAGTTCAGGAGGACTGCCGCCGGCTGCGCTGAACTCCGTCTGCCGGGACCAGGTGAGTATATATATTTTTTTTATTTTTACACATTTCTGGATGAATTGCAGGGAAGGGCTTATATATTTAAGCCCTTCCCGACAATTCATCCCGCGATCGCCGGCAGCCCATTGCTTTCAATGGAGCCAGCTGTATTGCCGGCTCCATTGAATTCAATGGGCTAACATCGTTCTTCTCTGCCACAGCTGTTACAGCTGTGGCAGAGGAGAACGATCCTTATGCTGACAGTGTGGGGGGGGGGTCTCACTCTTGTCACTAATGTGGCTTAATAGTGGGACCTGGGAACTTGATATGCAGCCCAACATGTAGCCCCTCGCCTGCCTTATCCGTTTCTGTGTCGTTCCCATCAGTTTCTTGAATTGCCCAGGTTTTCACAAATGAAAACCTTAGCGAGCATCGGCTATATACAAAAATGCTCTAGTCGCCCATTGACTTCAATGGGGTTCGTTACTCGAAACGAACTCTCGAGCAACACTGAAAGTTCGACTCGAGTAACGAGCACCCGAGCATTTTGGTGCTCGCTCATCTCTAACTATAACGCAAGTTTCACACAGGCATATCATGGGCACATTTATGCACCCATAACACAGCTGAGTGTCCCAAGACTACCACTGGTCTTCTAACCCAAACTCAAAGCATCATATGAATTTATTGAGCTTTTGTCAGGTCAGCCCATGGTCAATCCAGGACTCTCATCCAAAGGGCACATAAATGCAACCGTAATACGCCTGCATGAAACTGGCCTAAAGAAGGTCCGCCCACTATCCCTGCACCCTCAATTGGCTAGAGAGAAATACTATAATAACCCCTCTAGCCCCACCCCTGCTCTCAGGGAAAGCCAATAGCCCCGCCCCTATCTCTCCAAATATGGGGAGATATGTCAGATTCCCTGTAACTAACCCCACCCCCCTCTTCTCTCTTGGGGAGGATTCCTAGCCTGCTTCATGATCTTCTATTGATTTCAATGGGGTCAGTGCTGCTGGCCCCATTGAAAACAATGGGCGATATCGCTCATTCTTCTTTGCGATGCGAGGTTAGAGGGAAAACATTGCTAATCATTGGTTTCATTATTATGCGGTTTTACTCACTCTTGCATCGCAGGGAAGTCGTATCGCCAATGGGTAAGAGCCCTTAGGGGCAAGCGTAATATCAATTGTCGCTGTGCTTTTACGCTGATGTGAGGTGTTTTTCATTCAAAAACGTCTCGCATCATTTCTGTAAAATTGCAATTCTCAAGCAGTGTTTCACGTGCATCAGAGAATCACCCCCTTGTGAATGTAGTCTGACTCTTTTTCTACTTCCTTTCCTTCCATTCATACATAAACAATAAGTTTAAGGTAGTTTAGTCATCAAATATATAATCATAGTAAATACACATTCTCAATTCCTAATTCTATCTAAATGAAAAAATTCAGTTGGACAACCCCTTTAACTGACCATGTGTGCATTTTAGATTTCTTTTATTACTCAAAAAAATGCTATCTGTGTCCAAAAGATATACCTGATTAGTAAAGTGTAAAAAAAACATTGGCAACTACATATTTTTCCCCAGATACTGTATCTTATTATGGAGAATAAAACCGAGATCACCGAATTTTTCCTCCGTGGATTTCCTTCTGTAGTTGAACTGCAGATAATTCTTTTTATATTTTTTTTACTTATTTATGCCCTGACCATATCTGAAAACATTATTATTATTACCATCATACAACTTCATACCAAACTCCAAAAGCCTATGTATTTCTTCCTTAGCAACCTGGCCTTTCTTGAGATCTGTTATGTCTCAGTCACCATTCCCAATTTATTGGTAAATGTTCTGACAGACCGGAAAACCATCTCTTTTATTGGTTGTATGACACAGCTCTTCTTCTTCATTTCTCTCATGTGCACAGAATGTGTTCTCTTAGCAGTAATGGCATTTGACCGCTACGTTGCTGTTTGTCACCCATTACATTACGTGACAATTATGAGCCATGAGCTCTGTGTTCAGCTGGCTTTTTCTTCATGGATGTCAGGATTTACAGTTACCATTATAAAGGTATATTTTATATCCAAGCTATCATTTTGTGGTCCAAATGACATCAACCATTTCTTCTGTGACATCTCTCCAGTCCTTAATCTTGCATGTATAGATATGTCATTAGCAGAGTTGGTGGACTTCATCTTAGCTCTGGTTATTCTTCTTATCCCATTATTAGTGACTGTTGTTTCATATATCTTTATCATTTACACAATTTTAAATATATCATCAATTGATGGAAGAAAGAAGGCATTTTCCACATGTGCCTCTCATCTCATAGTGGTCACCATATTCTTTTCCACTACACTTTTTATATATGCACGGCCAAAAAAAGCCAAGTCAGTGGATGCGAATAAGCTGATATCTCTGTTTTATGCAGTTTTTACTCCTATGATTAATCCTTTTATTTACTGTCTCCGAAACAAAGAAATATGGGACCTGTTAGCAAAATATTTCAGCAAGACAAATTTCCCAGACCTCTTTTCTATGTGTAATATTAAGTAGGAAACATGAGTGGATGATGGTCAAACCTAAAAGTGTTACCATTAGTCATTTGGACCTGTGATTACAATTTTTTACTGTGTTAGTTTGTTTTTATGTATTGCATGGATATAATTTTTCATGCATTGTATATTACTGGACACTACATATTAGATGTTTTATATTAATGTTAATAACAATTACTTGTCGAGTCATTTTTTCAATTAGATTTTTTTTCCTTATATATGTGTTTTTGGTTTTTATTTCACTAGGGATATGACTTTAATAAATAACATTGAATTTAAAAAGTACCGTAGAGATCAATTGACAATGATCAATGTACAACACAAAAGAATATTTTTTGTGTCTAAAAAAAAATTACGATAGTTACTAAAATCCAGTTCAACACATGTCATGTCAT
Organism: Eleutherodactylus coqui; assembly: GCF_035609145.1. Taxonomy (NCBI): domain Eukaryota; kingdom Metazoa; phylum Chordata; class Amphibia; order Anura; family Eleutherodactylidae; genus Eleutherodactylus; species Eleutherodactylus coqui. The sequence continues at coordinate 173,638,061 of NC_089841.1, forward strand.
GCAATGGATTTCATGTCAAGAATGCAAGTTCAAGAATTCTCCAGGATTACAAAATGAGATCTGCCCATAAACCTTGTCCCATATGTCCAGACTTTAATTGGTATTTTAGTATTGCAACTCTTCTCAATTCAAGTAAATAAGCTTGACCCCATATCATCCTACTAGCCATATACCAGACGCTGCATTGCTTTTAGGGGGGAAAAATAGAACATTTTTACTAATACCAGACAACTAGAGATTAGCGAGTATACTCTCTAAGGCACATTACTCGAGCGAGTAGTGCCTTAGCTGAGTATCCTCCCGCTCGTCTGTAAAGATTCAGCTGCCGGCACGGGTGACAGGTGAGTTGCGGCGGTGAGCAGGGGGGAGCGGGGGGGGGGGAGAGAGAGAGATCTCCCCTCCATTCCTCCCCGCTCTCCTCCGCCGGCCCCCGAATCTTCACAGACGAGCGGGAGATTACTCGGCTAAGGCACTACTCGCTCGAGTAGTTAGCCTTAGCGAGTATACTCGCTCATCTCTACAGGCAACCCAATTTAAAAAAAATGCAATTTATGGGCAGCTTGTAGGAATTTTTAACCTGGAATATCTCCATTAAATTGCTTTCAAACAAGCCTATTTTTATTCTATATCTGACCTGTGTTTTGTGGATCATAATTCTGAGCAAATCTATAAATCTATTTACATGTGTGGATGTTTCACAACTATATTTTAAAAATGCAGCATGCTCTACTTTTTTCATTTTTTAGTTAGAAATATACCCTTTACAGGCTATAAAAGTGATTAAAAGATATATCTGCATTTCCTTAATATTTGTTCAGTATTTATCTCCGTATTTCCATTCACTGGTAATATTTTCTATTAGGCAAAAAATTAGCTGGTAGAAAATAAAATCAAATAAGGAGGGAAATACAGATCAAATACCACATTTACACATTTGTCTGGCACTTTTTTCTCTGTCTGACAGAAAGGTGTTCCTTTGCATAAAGAGGGACATGACTAGAGATGAGCGAACGTACTCGTCCGAGCTTGATACTCGTTCGAGTATTAGCGTGTTCGGGATGCTCGTTACTCGTAACGAGTACCGCGCGATGTTTGGGTTACTTTCACTTTCATTTCTGAGACGTTAGCGCGCTTTTCTAGCCAATTGAAAGACAGGGAAGGCATTACAACTTCCCCCTGCGACGTTCAAGCCCTATACCACCCCTCTGCAGTGAGTGGCTGGCGAGATCAGGTGTCACCCAAGTATATAAATCGGCCCCTCCCGCGGCTCGCCTCAGATGCGTTGTGACATAGCTGAGGGACAGTGGTATCGTGTTGGAGCTGCTGTAGGGAGAGTGTTAGGAGTTAGTGTAGGCTTCAAGAACCCCAACGGTCCTTCTTAGGGCCACATCTGACCGTGTGCAGTAGTGTGGAGGCTGCTTTTAGCAGTGTTGCAAATTTTTTTTTTTTGGTATATCGGCCGTGCAGAGCATTGCGCCCTGCAGTAATACTCCAGGGACAGAAGCGTGTAGGCAGGGCCAGAAGACATATATTATAGATTGAATATACGCAGTGGTCCTTTTCAAAAAAATATTGGAAAAAGATCTATTTGGCCTGCCTGTCACTGTGCTCAGTGTTCTGGGTCCGTGTCTGCTGGGGGTATTAGTTCTCCAAATAAATACGCAGCCAGCTAAGTGTTACAGCAGGCTTGCGCCAAATTATTTCTTGGCTCTGAAATCACCGCTCTATTGCAGTTAATAACAGTGCAACACTGCAGTTCCGTGACACACTCCAGGGACAGAATTGTGTAGGCAGGGCCAGAAGACATATATTATAGATTGAATATACGCAGTGGTCCTTTTCAAAAAAATATTGGAAAAAAATCGATTTGGCCTGCCTGTCACTGTGCTCAGTGTTCTGGGTCCGTGTCTGCTGGGGGTAGTAGTTCTCCAAATAAATACGCAGCCAGCTAAGTGTTACAGCAGGCGTGCGCCAAATTATTTCCTGGGGTTCCGTAAACGAAGTCAGCCTCCAACCACAGGCCAATAAGCGGCACATTTAATTACAGCGTTCTGTTTCTGCACTACTGCTAATACACCATGCTGAGGGGTAGGGGTAGGCCTAGAGGACGTGGACGCGGGTGAGGACGCGGAGGCCCAAGTCAGGGTGTGGGCACAGGCCGAGCCAGTGCGGTGGCCAGGGGTAGAGGCAGGGCCAGACCGAATAATCCACCAACTGGTTCCCAAAGCACCCCCTCGCGCCATGCCACCCTGCAGAGGTCAAGGTGCTCTACGGTGTGGCAGTTTTTCACAGAGACGCCTGACGACCGACGAACAGTGGTGTGCAACCTTTGTCGCGCCAAGATCAGCTGGGGAGGCACCACCACCAGCATGCGCAGGCATATGATGGCCAAGCACCCCACAAGGTGGGACGATGCCCGTTCACCGCCTCCGGTTTGCACCACTGCCTCTCCCCCTGTGCTCCAACCCCCCTCTGAGGACACAGGCAGTACCGTCTCCTGGCCTGCACCCACACCCTCACCTCCGCTGTCCTCGACCCCATCCAGCAATGTCTCTCAGCGTAGCGTCCAGACGTCGCTAGCGCCACTGTTTGAGCGCAAGCGCAAGTACGACGCCACGCACCTGCACACTCAAGCGTTAAACGTGCACATTGCAAAATTGATTAGCCTAGAGATGCTGCCGTATAGGCTTGTGGAAACGGAGGCTTTCAAAAGCATGATGGCGGCGGCGGCCCCGCGCTACTCGGTTCCCAGTCGCCACTACTTTTCCCGATGTGCCATCCCAGGCCTGCACGACCACGTCTCCCGCAACATTGTACGCGCCCTCACCAACGCGGTTACTGCCAAGGTCCACTTAACAACAGACACGTGGACAAGCACAGGCGGGCAGGGTCACTATATCTCCCTGACGGCACATTGGGTGAATTTAGTGGAGGCTGGGACAGAGTCAGAGCCTGGGACCGCTCACGTCCTACCCACCCCCCGAATTGCGTGCCCCAGCTCGGTGGTGGTATCTGCGGGGGTGTATGCTTCCTCCACTAAACCACCCTCCTCCTCCTCTTACGCAACCTCTGTCTCGCAATCAAGATGTGTCAGCAGCAGCAGCACGTCGCCAGCAGTCGGTGTCACGCGGCGTGGCAGCACAGCGGTGGGCAAGCGTCAGCAGGCCGTGCTGAAACTACTCAGCTTAGGAGAGAAGAGGCACACGGCCCACGAACTGCTGCAGGGTCTGACAGAGCAGACCGACCGCTGGCTTGCGCCGCTGAGCCTCCAACCGGGCATGGTCGTGTGTGACAACGGCCGTAACCTGGTGGCGGCTCTGCAGCTCGGCAGCCTCACGCACGTGCCATGCCTGGCCCATGTCTTTAATTTGGTGGTTCAGCGCTTTCTGAAAAGCTACCCCCACTTGTCATACCTGCTCGGAAAGGTGCGCCAGCTCTGCGCACATTTCCGCAAATCCCACACGCACGCTGCCACCCTGTGGACACTGCAACATCGGTTTAATCTGCAAGTGCACCGACTGCTGTGCGATGTGCCCACACAGTGGAACTCTACGCTCCACATGTTGGCCAGACTCTATGAGCAGCGTAGAGCTATAGTGGAATACCAACTCCAACTTGCGCGGCGCAGTGGGAGTCAGCCTCCTCAATTATTTACAGAAGAGTGGGCCTGGTTGGCAGCCATCTGCCAGGTCCTTGGAAAATTTGAGGAGTCTACCCAGATGGTGAGCAGGGATGCTGCAATCATTAGCGTCACCATTCCTCTGCTATGCCTCTTGAGAAGTTCCCTGCAAAGCATAAAGGCAGACGCCTTGGAATCAGAAATGGAGGCGGGGGAAGACAGTATGTCGCTGGATAGTCAGAGCAACCTCATGTCTATATCTCAGCGCGTTGAGGAGGAGGGGGAGGAGCATGAGGAGGAGGGGGAAGAGACAGCTTGGCCCACTGCTGAGGGGACAGATGCTGCTTGCCTGTCATCCTTTCAGCGTGTATGGCCAGAGGAGGAGGAGGGGGAGGAGCATGAGGAGGAAGGGGAAGAGACAGCTTGGCCCACTGCTGAGGGTACAGATGCAGCTTGCCTGTCATCCTTTCAGCGTGTATGGCAGAGGAGGAGGAGGAGGAGGATCCTGAAAGTGATCTTCCAAGTGAGGACAGCCATGTGTTGCGTACAGGTACCCTGGCACACATGGCTGACTTCATGTTAGGATGCCTTTCTCGTGACCCTCGCGTTACACGCATTCTGGCCACTACGGATTACTGGGTGTACACACTGCTTGATCCACGGTATAAGGAGAGCCTTTTCACTCTCATTCCCGAAGAGGAAAGGGGTTCGAGAATGATGCTATACCACAGGGCGCTGGTGGACAAACTGATGGTAAACTTCCCATCCGACAGCGCTAGTGGCAGAAGGCGCAGTTCCGAGGGCCAGGTAGCAGGGGAGGCGCAGAGATCAGGCAGCATGTACAGCGCAGGCAGGGGAACATTCTCCAAGGCCTTTGCCAGCTTTATGGCTCCCCAGCAAGACTGTGTCACCGCTCCCCAGTCAAGGCTGAGTTGGCGGGAGCACTGTAAAAGGATGGTGAGGGAGTACGTAGCCGATTGCACGACCGTCCTCGTTGACGCCTTTGCCCCCTACAACTACTGGGTGTTGAAGCTGGACACGTGGCCTGAACTCGCGCTGTATGCCCTGGAGGTGCTTGCTTGTCCTGCGGCTAGCATCTTGTCAGAGAGTGTGTTTAGTGTGGCTGGGGGAATCATCACGGATAAGCGTACCCACCTGTCAACCGACAGTGCCGACAGGCTTACACTCATCAAGATGAACAAAGCCTGGATTTCCCCAGACTTCTCTTCTCCACCAGCGGACAGCAGCGATACCTAAGCAATACGTAGGCTGCACCCGCGGATGGAAGCATCGTTCTCTATCACCATCCAAAAGGGGGACCTTTTTGCTTCATCAATCTGTGTATAATATTCATCCTCCTCCTCCTGCTCCTCCTCCTGAAACCTGACGTAATCATGCCGAACGTGCAATTTTTCTTAGGCCTACAAGGCTCAGTCATATACTTTTTCTAAACAATTTTTATACATTTCAATGCTCATTAAAGCATTGAAATTTTTATTTTAACTGGGCTGCCTCCAGGCCTAGTTACCAATTAAGCCACATTAACCAAAGCCATTAATGGGTTTCACCTGCCCTCTCGGTTGGGCATGGGCAATTTTTCTCAGGTACATTAGTACTGTTGGTACACCAATTTTTGTGGGGCCTCGCCTACAGTGTAATCCAATTAATTTTTTGCCCACCTGCATTACAGCTGACATAACATCAGCTGTGATGGGCAATGCAATGAGATATATTTATGTACCGCCGGTGGCTTCCTGGCACCCACCCATGCTGTGGGTCCACAGGGAGTTGTAACTACATGTGTCCACTTCTAAAGAACCCCAGTCTGACTGGGGCATGCAGTGTGGGCCGAAGCCCACCTGCATAAAACATGACATTATTACCTCAGCTGTGATGGGCAATGCAATGGGATATTTTTATGTACCGCCGGTGGGTTCCAGGGAGCCACCCATGCTGTGGGTCCACAGGGAGTTGTAAATGCATCTGTGTCCACTTCTAAAGAACCCCAGTCTGACTGGGGCATGCAGTGTGGGCCGAAGCCCACCTGCCTTAAACATGACATTATTACCTCAGCTGTGATGGGCAATGCAATGGGATATTTTTATGTACCGCCGGTGGGTTCCAGGGAGCCACCCATGCTGTGGGTCCACAGGGAGTTGTAAATGCATCTGTGTCCACTTCTAAAGAACCCCAGTCTGACTGGGGCATGCAGTGTGGGCCGAAGCCCACCTGCATAAAACATGACATTATTACCTCAGCTGTGATGGGCAATGCAATGGAATATATTTATGTACCGCCGGTGGCTTCCTGGAACCCACCCATGCTGTGGGTCCACAGGGAGTTGTACCTACATGTGTCCACTTCTAAAGAACCCCAGTCTGACTGGGGCATGCAGTGTGGGCCGAAGCCCACCTGCATTAAACATGACATTATTACCTCAGCTGTGATGGGCAATGCAATGGGATATTTTTATGTACCGCCGGTGGGTTCCAGAGAGCCACCCATGCTGTGGGTCCACAGGGAGTTGTAAATGCATCTGTGTCCACTTCTAAAGAACCCCAGTCGGACTGGGGCATGCAGTGTGGGCCGAAGCCCACCTGCATTAAACATGACATTATTACCTCAGCTGTGATGGGCAATGCAATGGGATATTTGTATGTACCGCCGGTGGGTTCCAGGGAGCCACCCATGCTGTGGGTCCACAGGGAGTTGTAAATGCATCTGTGTCCACTTCTAAAGAACCCCAGTCGGACTGGGGCATGCAGTGTGGGCCGAAGCCCACCTGCATTAAACATGACATTATTACCTCAGCTGTGATGGGCAATGCAATGGGATATTTTTATGTACCGCCGGTGGGTTCCAGAGAGCCACCCATGCTGTGGGTCCACAGGGAGTTGTAAATGCATCTGTGTCCACTTCTAAAGAACCCCAGTCGGACTGGGGCATGCAGTGTGGGCCGAAGCCCACCTGCATTAAACATGACATTATTACCTCAGCTGTGATGGGCAATGCAATGGGATATTTGTATGTACCGCCGGTGGGTTCCAGGGAGCCACCCATGCTGTGGGTCCACAGGGAGTTGTAAATGCATCTGTGTCCACTTCTAAAGAACCCCAGTCGGACTGGGGCATGCAGTGTGGGCCGAAGCCCACCTGCATTAAACATGACATTATTACCTCAGCTGTGATGGGCAATGCAATGGGATATTTTTATGTACCACCGGTGGGTTCCAGGGAGCCACCCATGCTGTGGGTCTACAGGGAGTTGTAAATGCATCTGTGTCCACTTCTAAAGAACCCCAGTCGGACTGGGGCATGCAGTGTGGGCCGAAGCCCACCTGCATTAAACATGACATTATTACCTCAGCTGTGATGGGCAATGCAATGGGATATTTTTATGTACCGCCGGTGGGTTCCAGGGAGCCACCCATGCTGTGGGTCCACAGGGAGTTGTAAATGCATCTGTGTCCACTTCTAAAGAACCCCAGTCGGACTGGGGCATGCAGTGTGGGCCGAAGCCCACCTGCATTAAACATGACATTATTACCTCAGCTGTGATGGGCAATGCAATGGGAAATTTTTATGTACCGCGGGTGGGTTCCAGGGAGCCACCCATGCTGTGGGTACACAGGGAGTTGTAAATGCATCTGTGTCCACTTCTAAAGAACCCCAGTCGGACTGGGGCATGCAGTGTGGGCCGAAGCCCACCTGCATTTCATCTGACGTTAGCTCTGCTGTCCAGGGCACTGCAATGGGATACATTTATGTACAGCGGGTGGGTTCCAGGGAACCACCCATGCTGTGGGTGCACACGGAATTCCCATTGCGGAGTTGTACCTGCCTGTGACTATTTATAAAAAAACGCGGTCTGCCTGGGGCATGCAGACACCTTGACAGAATGAATAGTGTGTGGCACATAGGTTCCCCATTGCTATGCCCTTGTGTGCAGCTCCAGATGGAGGTGGCACAGGATTGGATTTCTCATTGCTTCTGTACAGCATTGTGGACTATCGCCCCACCCCTTTTAAATACGGTCGCTGCCTAGCCGTGCCAACCCTCTGCAGTGTGTGCCTGCGGTTCCTCTGGCAGACGCACTTCTAAATAGACATGAGTGTGGCGTGGCATGAGGGCAGCTGAAGGCTGCGCAGGGACAATTTGGTGTGCGCTGTGGACACTGGGTCATGCAGGGGGGGTTGGGCAGCATGTAACCCAGGAGAAGTGGCAGCGGAGTGTTATGCAGGCAGTGATTGTGCTTTGTTGGAGGTAGTGTGGTGCTTAGCTAAGGTATCCATTGCTAATGAGGGCTTTTCAGAAGTGAAAGTTGTTGGGGGGGGGGCCCACTCTTGCCGCTATTGTGGCTTAATAGTGGGACCTGTGAACTTGAGATGCAGCCCAACATGTAGCCCCTCGCCTGCCCTATCCGTTGCTGTGTCGTTCCCATCACTTTCTTGAATTGCCCCGATTTTCACAAATGAAAACCTTAGCGAGCATCAGCGATATACAAAAATGCTCGGGTGACCCATTGACTTCAATGGGGTTCGTTACTCGAAACGAACCCTCGAGCATCGCGAAAAGTTCGTCTCGAGTAACGAGCACCCGAGCATTTTGGTGCTCGCTCATCTCTAGACATGACTGAAAATTTCAACAAAAATTTACCGTATGACAAAAATTGAGCCAAAAACTGTGATGGTCTGATATTATACTAGACAGTCTTAAAATTTGACAGATTCATCATTTAGCCAAGCTACTGTGATAAATCTGAAGCATTTTAAGATTGTCTAATCTCAGTTTGCATTGTTTAGCTACTAGACGGTATTGGTAAATAAGCCTCAGTGTTTTTTTTCTGCAAAAATGCCTCTGACCGGAAAAGATAGGTCCGGACCTATCTTTTGCCGGAATACGCCATTTTTTTTGTTCCCATAGGGGAAAATTGGCAATTTTCATGCATGTTTTTACATGCAGAAAATCGCAAATGCTGCGATGCTTTTTTCTCACAAAACACATATTGGACCAATATCACACTTCCTTGAAACGTGCCCATGTAAATGCACTCTGATGCAGGACAGAGCAGGTCCTGCAGAGTGAAATATGCTGTTTGCAATTATTCTCCAATCTGGCCAAGAGTTGAGTTTTCTGAACAGAGGAACACTCATTTAACTCAACCCTATCATGGTTATGAAACTGAGTTTTCTAAAGTGGACAACCTCATTAAAGGCTTCTCTATACATAGAGGGTGTGTCCATTGGTCCAATGTCCTCTTAAATACCAGATACTGTATATACCCCACCAGTGGTCCCCATGTAGCTCGCGAACCCATACTGTGTAGCTCTCCATGTGAGTCCTGTGTTATAACCATATGCACTGGAAATGTAAACTACTACAGCCATGTCAAAGATTAAATCAGTACAGGTTGGTACCACCAAAACTGATGAGAAGCTCAAATTGTCACAGGTTCAAAATAATTAAATAGAAACACTAAAAAAAAGAAAATATTCATGAAGACAATGAGACTCACAACCAAAGATACGAAATAATACAATTCATCTTTATTGGATATGCAGGTAACAATAGACAAAAAGGGATTAAAAACTCTTAAAAAGTACCCATGCGATATAATGACCAGGGAGTCAAGACCTAGAAAACAAAATGAACTGGAACAACCACAGAGATCAGTAAATAGTCAACAGATAAAGTGCATACTTACAAAACCTCCTCAATAACAGGGCAAAAATCATGCAGAACATGCAATTTGCAATAGATAAATAAATAAAAAGTCATGTGATCAGAAAAAAATTATTGCACTACCAAATATGCAAACCTTAGGGCAAAAAACACACTAGTGTGTGCGCAACTACACTCGCTGCTACGGAGTGTAGTTGCCCATGAACCTTTTTGGGGGGGTTTTATTGGGCCATTCGAACTCCATGCATAGAGAGCAAGTTTAAAAAAACAGCAGGAAGATTGGTCCTGCCCTATCTTTCCCGCATGTAGGGCAAGTCTTATCTTTTCTCGCCCATACTATTAATGGGCAAGTATACCCCTAATAAAAACAATATCATTGAAACCAATGATTATCATGGCTGCATATCGAGATAAAATCACGCCCATGCGAAGAAGCTTTTAAGTGGAGGAGAGAACTACAGGATACATATTACCACAAAATGAAAGGTAACTAGAGAGAGACAGGTCATAGAATCCCTATGTGTATCGCCACATGGTGATTTCTTCATGATTAGAGGTATTGTGACATAATCCATTTATATACACAATCATTTAAACAATGAGAGGTAGCTGTAGGTTGTAAAGAGAATGTTCCCTTCTCCTTACAAATGTATTGCCTATACTGCATGAACCAGAAAGCTCAAGTTCCAGCTAGTTTAGTATGGGTATAGTTAAGGTGCATGATTTTTTCAAATAAGGGAGATGGAACAATACCTCCACAGCGCCACTTATTGAAAGGCAGAATTCCTGCAAGTCAATGTTAGACTCTTTTTTAAAGCCTTGCAACAATGACTGGGAATTGAAAGCCAAGCCAGAATCCATACAAAGTCAGCTGTTTCAGGGTTTGCCACTCATCAGTGTGCAATAGCTTTCTGGCTTGGCTTGGTTTTGAGAGGTTTGTGATGTGCATCAAGAACGCTATCTTTTCTCCTTAGGGAGAGCACCTAGAAAATGAGTAGGTGAGGATACTACTAAGGCCATTTATACGCCTCTGGGTAATATGCAAATAAGGGAGATGGAATAATACCTCTGCAGCGCTATTGGAAGGCAGCATTCCTGCAAGTCAATGTTAGACTCTTTATACCAGCCTTGTAACCATGACTTTTTTCAATGCATGGAATTCAAGACAATAAGGAGGGTTATATAGATATACGTCACAGAAGGGGAAATATAAAAACATAAAAACAATCACAGAAAATGGCCATATACTTACTGTCTAAGGAGGGCAGAATGCTGCATCCTCTCACCATGCAGGTAGCAGACTACCAAAATGAGGGAGCTAATTACACCTGTGAGGGACACCTATATGGTGAGAGGATGCAGCAATCTGCTCTCCTTAGTCAGTAAGTATATGGCCATTTTCTGTCATTGGTTATATAGATACATTAGAAATTCCACAAATGGCGTATTTTACACGTATGCAAACTCTACCTTATTGAAGCATTATATAGGACATACAGGTATTGTCAGGACCAGCGACTCTCGGGGCCTCTGTGCCCGCACTGCCGATCCTACCACCCGGGTTGCAGGAGTGCGGCGCAGGGGAGCCCCGGTTCTAGTGATCTCCCCTGGCCGCCATAACTCTGGTCGCTGCCGGGTTGTTAGGGACGCAGCGGGTGCTGCCCCGCGCTGCGTCATCCTTCTTTTCAGCAAGGCTGCGGGCAGTATTCCCAGCATCTCCTTGATTGGGTCCTGCTGCGGTCAGGCTCCCCACCCCAATCAGCTGCTGGGGTGGGAGTTCTGACAGCATTTAAACATGTCTGTTTCCTTCTAGCATTGCCAGTGTTTGTTTGTTCTTCTGCAGCACTCACGGTCCTTGTTTTAACTGAATTCCTGATTTGACTACTGCGTGAATCCTGACCTTGCCTTTGCCTGACCCCTTGTACTGTGTACCCTCCTGTTGGTGACCCGGATTTCTTGACCAGCCTTTGTGTTTGTCTCAGTGTTTGTTTGTAACCTGACTCCTGCCTTGCATCCCTAGAGCCCTAGACAGTATTAGTAAATCTGCACCAATGTGCCTCATTTATTAAAATAGTCTAAAAGAAAAACTTTGTCCATAGCAACCAATCAGATTTCAGCTTTCGTTTCTGAACCTGCTCTGGTAAAGTGAAAGCTATGCTGAGATTGGTTGCTGTGAGCAACATAGTTAGATTTTCTAAGAGTTAAATAAATGAGGCCCATGTCTACATCTGAAATTGGAAATATACAGCAGTACAGTAGAGCCACATAGACTTATATGGGCATCATATTATGGTTCCGTACAACTTTGAGGCTGCCATAATAAAGTAGCATTGTTCATGGGCTTTAAGGCCCAATGTCCACGGGCAGATTTGAATTGCGGAATCTGCACGGGACAGCCATGGAAGATCGAAAGTTCAAGCCGCTAGGGAAGCATGGGGCATCCGCACTTCAATTAACACCTATGGATTTGATTTGCAGATGCCACGCGTAGAACAAAGATCGCAGCATGCTCCATTTTATCGCGGATGAGCTGCATTACTTTTTTATGGAAATGAGTGACCCGCAATGCATCCGCAATTCAATTGCGGACTTGTAGGCAGATACATCTCTTGTTGTTTGGAGACCAAGCAGGGAGGTGGGGGGAAGGCGGAAGACAGGCACTTTCGGCTTGCGTTTCTTTTCCCCGGCGATGATCCGCAGTGCATTCGCATACATCGGCGCTGAAAAAAATATTGCATTCTCGATCACAGGCAAGCATTTAAAAATAATTTCTACACTGACCCGCAGGTCTTCCACTGCAGAAATCTGCGTGCGGAATCCGCTCTGGCTGTGGACATGAGGCCTAATGTGTGTTAAATACACTCCTATTACAAAATAGTAAACAAGCTACAAAACTAGTTAACACACAAAATAGTTTATTTGTAAAACAGGATTTAATTTGTATCTCTTTATCAGGGCTTCTGATTGTGAATCAATGAGGAATAACATACTGTACATTAATTAGTTGCTTAAAACATTCCACCTAGCAAAGATAACATTCATGAAGAGAATGCTTAAAAATAAAATTATGTTTTAGAGGATTTTTCCAACTTAGTAAATGATTTCAGAAATCACAATTTATTGCCTGGAGAGGTAGGATAAAGTCAAGATGATGTACCCCTGCTTCATTAGTGACATTAGGGAAGATTTATCAAGCTGTCCTATAGTAAGAATGTCCTTTGTTTCTCATGGCAACCAATCACAGCTCAGCTCTGGAAAAATGAAATCTGCACTCTGATTGGTTGCTATGGGCAACAAAGGACATTCTTGTTATAACTTTCTTCCTATTATTTGACATGTGGTGCACTCAGTGCACAGTGATTCCTGGGCTGCCTACAAAAATATTGAACCACCACTGAATTTAAACCATAAGGAACAAAACGTTAATCAGGAATGCGCCAAGTTTTTACAATGGAAATTAAAGTGAAGCCGGCTGTCAATAAAGTTGATTTAGAATACATGCGACGCAATGCGTTCCATGTTACGCATGAACGCGCTGACGTCACACGTAACGTTATGTGTTACGTGTACGCCCCATCGGGAGGAGCGTTCTCACCCCCCGGATCAAGCACGACTGATTGTCTCCGACGTTTAGGCAGCCGGTTTGTAACAAGTAAGTGTGAGTTAATTGTCTTAAAAATATCTGTTTGTACAGCATTGGATTTGAGCTTGAAAAAGGCAGTGTTTGTCTGCCGAAACGCGTTGCTCTTTAACATTAAATAAATTCTTTATCCCAACGAGCGCAAAATAGGTTTTTTTCCCATTAGCATGAATTTAAACCATGAAAGTGCCAATCACAGTGATCTAAAATCTTGATTTGTTTCTCCAACTGGTGCCCACAAGCAATTTGTAGAGTCCTATTGGAATAAAGGTAAGGCCCCTATGAAGACGAAAAGAGGTGTTCTTTGTGATTTGCTTCCAACATGTCTTGCAGAATTCATGTGGAGAGATCGGTTCAGCAAAGAAGCCTTCTCAATATTGCACAGTAGTTTCCTGTTTAGGATTATGCGGTATGATTATGTTTGTTATGGTTATGCTTATAAATTAATACATTGTTAGCACTAAAAATATTGGCTTGGGACATAGATTTAATTGGACACACATATATATGTCCCAGGAGGGATATGATCTTCGCTACTTCATTTGTGTTAACAACATTTGTGTCAAGTGAAGTTTATGTCCTCGGAGGTCATGATCTTTTCTTGATCTGAGATCTAAGAGGTATTGTGATTTCATGAACCCTGTCCCTGATGCATGTTTGGCTGTCTACGTCTAGAGTGATTGTTTTTTTTATGGCAGAGAACTTTAGTAGTTTGCAGTACCATCCCTAACACATAATTGGCTGCCCGCTTCTACAATGATTGATTTTTCAATTTATATATTATTCTAATTTATGTATATAGAGTTTATGGTGATTTTAGAAAAAGTAACAATAAAGGTTAAGTTGTCCCTCTGCGATACCTAGAAAGGTATTGTGAATTTCTGTCATCAACCTGTGGAAGGAGTCAGTAATTTCTTTAGTGCTTGTTGAACTTCACGATTTCTCAGACAGTAGATCACCGGGTTTAGAAGTGGAGTCAAAACTGTGTATAAAATAGTAACTAATTTATTCCTATCCAATGGGCCAGCTTTTCTTGGTCTGGCATAGATGAACAATGTTGTTGTATAAAATATAATGACTACAATTAAATGAGAAGCACAGGTAGAGAAGGCTTTTTGACGTCCTTGTTTGCTTGACATAATTAGAACTGCCCTGATTATACAAATATAGGTGACAATTATCACTACTAGAGGAATTATGATAATAACCATGGCTAAGATGAAATCCATCAGCTCTAAGAAAGTTATGTCTCCACAAGCCAAGTTTAGTAAAGGAGAAATGTCACAAAAGAAATGGTTGATAATGTTGGGCCCACAGAAGTGTAATCTACAAATATAGGCGGCTTTCACTGTGGAAATGGAAAATCCTGTCACCCAGGAACCAATAGCTAACTGGAAGCAAACATAGTTGTTCATAATGACTGTGTACCGCAAAGGTAGACATATTGCTACATACCTGTCGAATGCCATGACAGCCAAGAGAGCAAATTCAGTGCTGGCCAAGGAAATAAAGATGTACAATTGAGCCATACAGGCTGCGAAAGGGATCTTATTGGTTTCAGTTAAGAAACTGTTGAGTAGGGTGGGTTCAGTTACTGTAATGTAAAAGGTTTCTAATAGAGATAAACTGCAGAGAAGGTAATACATGGGTTTGTGCAGCTTTGAATTAATGGTGATGGTCACAATGATGGCCACATTTTCTATTACAGTTAGAATATAAATTATAAGGAAGACAGTAAACAGTACAAACTGGAGCCCTGGAGAGGTTGGAAATCCAATCAGGATGAAATCAGTGATATTGTTATAATATGGTTCTGTTCCAGTGGCAGACCTGTGAATTTGATTCCATTACACATAACATATGAGAGGCAACAGATTCCCATGTTCTATGATCATTGTATGGCATAAGCATGAAATATTTAATAATGACATTTTCAAATGCATACTGTAGATATGTGTAACAAATATGCACATCCAAGATGTCTACTATATGTCATAATGTATCCTTCTGAAATATTTCTATCCATTTATAATCTAGGCATTTTCTCAACCAAATAAAATCAGTTCCAATTCTCAGTCATACAAAGAATTTTACCATTTGATGTGACACATATTGCATTTTATTTAGGTGGCTATTAAACACATAAAGGGAATCTATTAGGAGAATTTAGGTCCTTGAACCACCACTAACCTGTTATCCAGCAGTGTAATAGGTTGATAACTAGTAATTATTAGGAAATTATAGTACCAGTGTTTCTGGTGGTGCATTGCATCACACAGCTCTGATACATGCACGTCACACACACACAGCTCTGCTACATGTACATCACATACATGCAGCTCTGCTGCATACATTTTTTATTCCATAAAAGAGGGATCAACACGAGCACAGCAGAGTCCTACACACTCTGATCACCCCCCGGTCATGTGACCCCGGACTCCTTCCATATAAGTGATTGATCACATGATGGTGACATCATCACAGGTGCTGTAAGCACACGGCTGCTGTCTGGCTCTGCAGGTTTTTAATAAAGTAAAGGATGTGTGATGATGTCACTGTCATGTGATTAGGGGTGCAGGTCAGATCCCAGGTGACTGATCACATGACAGTGATATCAATCTTCATCCCATACAACAGGGATGACAAACAGCACAGCACTCAGGATGAAGGACCTGTGATGATGGAGAGGCAAGTAGATAGCGGCTACCCGATTTTTCCTGCACAATGTGTTCACTACGTGCAGGAAAGATAAGGCAGGTCCTGTCTTTTATCAGCTATAGTATTCACAGCCGAGAAATCCCAGCAGTGAAAATGAAACCACTGAACTCCTATTGAGATCAGTGGTTTTGTTTTGTCCCGTTATACAGCCATGATTATCAGGGCTGTATAAGAAGAGAAATTGATGCTTATATATTTAAGCCCTTATGCTGTATTGGCCAGAATATGGAAAGGCATTATAGTCTAACTATTACCATCTTGGATATCGTTTGGTAATGGCTTGGAACTTCTCTCATTCTCACAGGTTCCCTTTTAACGTCTTTGTAGCATCCAGCGTACTTGTATGTGTAAGGGGGTGTCCCATGTGTTTTAGTATAATGGGTTATGTGTCTTTAAGGAAAACCATGTTTGGAGCACTATGAGAACAGAGGTTCCTGAGTGTGAATGCTCTGGCCATCTGAAGGCCCCTGGGCTGTCATTGCACTTTGCCTGTCAAGTCATGCCTGCGTTGTGGCAATAAAAGTTTTCCAATATTTATAATTAAAAAAAATTTTAAATAGCCAAAACATATTTTGTATAGTTGCGTCCATAAACGTCCGATCTATTAAAGTAATGTATTATTTATCCTGCACAGTGAACGGTGTCAGAATATTAAAAAAAAAAACACATTAGCATTGTGCTATTTTGGTCTCCCCATCTCAAAAAAAAAAATAATCAAAAGGTAATAAAAAAGTGATTAAAAAAAGTTGCATGTATCCCAAAATGATACCAATAGAAACTACAGGATGCCTTGCAAAAAAACAATCCCTCAAATAACTATGTTGAAAGAAAAATTTAAAAAAATTATGGCTATCTGAAGAGGGTAGTAGAAAGTAATTGTTTTTCTTTAGAAAGATACTTTATTTTTTAAAAGTAGTACAGCAAAAAAAACTGTAAAAATTTGGTATCTTCATAATCATACAGACCCATAGAATAAAGTTATCATGCCATTTTTGTTGCAGTATATAGAAACAAGGCCTCCACTCAAAGATGGTGGAAAGGCTTGTTTTTCAGTACAATACATGGTACATTAAATAGTACCATTGAAAATTGAAGTCATCCTGCAGAAAACAAGCCCTTAGGCAGCTACAATGATGGCTAAATAAAAGAGTTATGATTTTTTTGTAGGTGGAGAGGAAAAAACAAAAACAAAAAAAAGATCAGCATCTAATGACGCGGCCCCTTTTCTTTTTCCATTTTCGTTTTTTCCTCCCCCCTTTAAAAAAAATCGTAACTCCTTTATTTATCCATCAACGTCGCTGTATGAGGGCTTGGTTTTTGCAAGACGAGTTGTATTTTTCAATGGTGCTATTTAATGTACCATATAATGTACTGAAAAACTTTAAAAAAATTCTAAGTGGAGTAAAATTTAAAAAAAACGACATTTCGCCATCTTTTAGTGCATCTTGTTTCTACGGTGCACAAACGGCAACAAAAACGACATGATAACTTTATTCTATGGGTCGGTACGATGACTATGATACTAAACTTGTATAGTTTTTTTTTTTTACTATACTCCTCTTTTTTTTTTTTCAAAGACATTTAATTTTTTTCAATTATTTTCTGCCATCATTTTGTGCGCACAATAACTTTTTTATTTTTCCGTCGACATAGTTTAGCAAGAGCTCATTTTTTGCAAGATGTTCTGTAGTTTCTATTAGTACCAATTTGGAATACATACGACTTTCTGATCGCTTTTTATTGCGTTTTTTCTGGGAGACAGGGTAACTAAAAAAGTGCATTTCTGGCGTTCTTTATTTTTTGTTTCGGACGAAGTTCAGCGTGCGGGAAAAATAATGCACTACTTTGATAGTTCGGACTTTTACGGACGCGGCGATACCAAAAACATATTTTTAATTTATTATTTAGATTTTTTAATAATAGATATGGCAAAAGGGGGGTGATTTAAACTTTTACAACTTTTTTTTTTCAATTAAAAAAAACTTTAGTGATTTTTTTTTTACATTACTTTGAAGTCCCCCTGGGGGACTTTAACATGCGATGCTTTGATCGCTCCTGCAGTATGACGTAATGCTATAGCATTACGTCATACTGCTTTTTGACAGGCAGTCTATCAAGCCACCCCACGGGGATGGCTTGATAGGCAGTCTGTTAAGGCAGCCCTGGGGCCTTTCATTAGGCCCCTGGCTGCCATGACACCTGCACGGCTCCCCCGATCTCACCGCCGCGATCGGCTATTGCCCGCTGGTGTCAGCTGTTATAAACAGCTGACGCCCGCACTGTATGAAGAGAGGTTACCACTCAACCTCTCTTCATACATACCCCGACGCTCCATGACGTACCGGTACGTCATTGGTCGTGAAGGGTTTAAAGGGTTTAGGACTGTAAATCATGATACCCCATCATACGGACTAGCACAGCAGTACATAAAATAAGGAGGTGAGAGAAGGACACAAAAGTTGCATGTATCTACGGGGAAAATCTGCATAGACCATGGAGTGAAAGTCCAACAGACAGCTAAGGAAGTAATGTTTTCCATAATTTGTGGGCTATCACCGCTTAGGACTTCTTACTGCTGTAAGTAGCTTGTGTCTTACAAACTGTCGCACTACTGGTTAACGGCACCATTGTTAACCCTTTCCAATCCACTGTCTGACGTCTGAAGACATTATGATTTAAGGCTGTACAGCTCTGATGTTGGAAGACAACTGTCGGGGTTCTCTTACTGTATATTGCCAGCCTCTCTGCTGTCGGAGCCTATCCAACGTGTCACCTCATGCAGTACTGGCTTTAGCCAGCAGATAGCGCTGTTGCATAACGGCAGAAAGAGTAATCCTCCTAGGAAAACCGGGATACAAATTGGATTGGAAAGGGTTAAAGACATCTGGTTTCCAGAAATTAAAAACTGTAGTGGACTTTGAAATTGCTGATACGGCCATACTAGTCATATTGCTTGTTGTCGGGTGATGATAAATACACTGCATTTCCCAGACAGAGACTAAGCTGCCCATTGTTCTTGTAACTCCCCTGGTGGATAGGAATAGAGATGAGCGAGTATACTCGCTAAAGGCAATTGCTGAAGGTTCGGGTGTCGGCGCGGGGGAGCGATGAGTAGCGGCTGTCAGCAGGAGGGAGCGGGGGGGAGAGAGAGATCTCGCCTCCGTTCCTCCTCGCTCTCCCCCGCAGCTCCCTGCCCGCCGCCGACACCCGAACCTTTAGTCTCGAGCGGGCAGGTACTCGCTAAAGGCAAATTGCTCAAGCAATTGCCTTTAGCGAGTTTACTCGCTCATCTCTAGATAGAAACATACCCCATTATTCACCTCGGTCAACTCCTTCATATGGAGCAGGCTTAGGTGCTTAACTGGCTTCATATACATTAGGTACAGCTGACACATGGCTTGAATGGCCAGGATTGCAGATAACTCTAATCCAATCTATGTATCTCTTTAGATGCTTTGCTCAGTGTTTACCATGACATTTAAATGGTTTGACATGATTGGGAGGTGTCCTCCAGTCATCATGGCACCTATAGACCTTGTAAAGACCTTGCAAAGGCCTCCAAGCCTGCCATGGTAATATTTCTATTACACGTTGGTTGTGGCAGGGTGTAATAGAATAACAGAGCTGAACCAATACACTGTAATACAGAAGTGAAAGGGATCGAACGTTCAAGATCCACTTTTAGACTTAATTAAAAACAGCAGTTGAATACAATATGTTAAGAACATAAAATATTAACATTTAGAAAGTAAACTTTTTTTTCTCATTTTTAACATAGAAAATCTAAACAATAAAAAATGTAAATAATTGCTATTACTGCATTAAAAATGTCCAAACTAATAAAACATAACATTATTTATACTACACAGTGACGCCATTAAAAAAAATAACCCAATGCCAGATTTCCTTTTTTTTGTTTCCAACAATCCCTCCCCCCAAAAAAGCTGAATAAAAAACACAAAAAAATTATTGAAGAGTTTATGCACCTTAACAAAATAAAAACCTTAAAGAAATAAAAACTACAGCTCACTACGCAGAAAACAAACCCTCAAACAGCTCAGTAGACAGAAAAAATTACGTTATGACTGTTGAAATGTGATGATCAAAAGTGATTTTATTTTTTAAAAGTGATATGACATAATAAAAATTATGTACATTTGGTATCTGCATAATTGTACTGACCCACAGAGTAAAATCAATGTAATTTTTATCCTACTGTGAAGACCGTAAAAATGAAACCCCCTAGATAGGGCACAATTACTTACTTTCCATTTCACCTCACTTACAATTTTTTGTTACGTTTTTTTTCGTACATTATATGGTACATTAAATGTTACCACTGAAAAATATAACGCCTGGCAAAAAACAAGCCCTCATGCAGCTTTGTTGACAGTAAAGTAAAATAACATCATGGCTCTTTAAAGGGAAGGATCAAAAAACAAAGTAGAAAAAAACAAAAATTGGCAGTCTCTAAGGAGTTAATTTCTCATGTTTAGATCCCCATATTTTACTAAAATTGTCCTTCCATTAATATCATAAAGTAAGAATATTACTTGGGGAATACCTTGTAATAAACGTACAATCACCAGTATGTCTGTGTCTGTATGTCCTCTGTGGCAGTTCAATCTGACAAGCCAACTCTGTTGTACAAGACACAATGTATGCAATCCAAGGTGGTACATGAGGGTGTACTTACATTTCACACTAACGTTAGCTACAATGTAGGATATGGACGGGCAGTACTTTTGATCTTCAACTCCACAGCAGTGGTGTGTCAGAAATCCAATATGATGGAAGTTGAATGCAGCTTTGCACGTGTTGTATAAATTGGATCCGGTTTACTGAACACAAAATTGAATAAGATGTCATTGCTGCAGGGCTGTGTGCAGCAGGAAATAAGCAGCTGTTAATATGTTAATAATTCATAATTTCTTTTTTTATTCTTTTATTTAGAAATATAGTAAAGAAATTACAACAAAATGCATTTACCTAAAAATGAATCAATTGATGGCCCAAGACTAAGAACACAAACATTAGAGCTCCTTCACACTGGCAAGAAAATCGTGCAATTTTCTCACAATGCAAAAGTGAGTGAAAATGCATAATTATGAAACCAATGCTGCAATGGGATAAAGGGAACCCCCCCACACACACACACAGGGATGCAAGGCTGTTTCCATGTGGCAACGCCTCGCATCCAGGGGTTTTCAGAAGGATTGCGAGGGCGATATCGGGCCGTGATTCACTCTCACTCTCACCAGTGTGCAGGAGCCCTTAAGTAAAAAACAGAAAAGGATTATAGAAAAATAAGAAAAAGACATAAATAGAAGAGTTCCAAGTGTTACCACCGGAAAGTTTTGCAAGACAGACTTTTAGATTTAAAGTACATTTTATTGCTTCTTGCATTTTCAGGGCTACAAAAAAACCACCATCTTAACTGTACAAATATCAATGTGGTCAGTTTTAGGCACAATAACATTAAATATACAATTTTACCTTATTTCATAGCTGATACCTTTTGGGACGCTAGCCTAAAGCTTTTTTATTATATACAATAGGTCATCAATATCAGATTAGTGGTGGGACGACTACTCCGCAGATATCAGTAGACTCACCTGCAGCATCTCCTAACATCAGTTCTAATGTCTGGAGGAGGCATCAGTAGGGAAAAGTCATGAAACAGTTTATGCCAGCTTCTGGCATAAAATAGTTGTATATATGATGATTTTCAGATATTATTTGATGTTCTTACATCAGGATCAATATATAATATAGTATCATCATCGCAAGTTTTTTTTTTTAAATAAAGAAACATTAAGCAATTCCAAAATAGCAGACTTTGGAAAATCTTGAATAATATGTACCTCTTCACAAAAGCTAGAAAGAAAATTCTAATTTTTGAATAGTCAGCTCCCTTATTGGAATCAGAAGTTGCTTTATCATCTGCAGAAGTTACAGCTAACATTAAAGAAGCGGTTGTGTCTAGACTTGCTTCTTATAGCAGGCTTTGAGTGTTATCCACAGGGAAGGTTTCTAACTTTAAAACCACACTTAGGGGACCTTGCTAAACATGAACCTTAGAGCTGCTTCTTGCAAACAAAGTTCACTTTGAGAAAGTTTTCCTAAGTAAAGTTACAATTTAAAATCAGATATTTACAGTGGGCCAAACGGATCATAAATTGTCCCTTTTCGCTGACAATCTACTTTTATGTTTGTCCTGCCCTAACATAGGTATCCCTGTTCTGCTACAGGAGTTTAATAAATTTAGTGAGGTAAGCAATTTTAAGATAAATCTACAAAAAACTGAAATTCTCAATATCTCCCTGCGGCAGGCCGAGAGGTTACTCCTTCAGAAGCAATTCCCATTTCGGTGGCAAAGTACCTCCATTACATACCGAGGGATACAATTCCCTGTCCAAACATTTTCACTCAACTTCAAAGCTTTCTTGTCCAGTCTCTTCTTGTCTTGGTGCGGAAGAGTTAACTCTGTCAAAATGAACTCCCTCCCCAAATTTCTTTGTTTATGCCAAGCTTTACCAATTAGATTGGCCAGGATGTACTTGCTCCGCATTCGAGCCCTAATAACCAAGTTTGTTTGGAAGGGCCACAGGCCTAGATTAAAATATAATATCCTCACCCGGACGAAGGACTCGGGGGGACTTAGTCTTCCTGATTTCTCGTTATACGACAAAGCTAACATTGCAAATTGCATATGGAACTTGCTCAAACATCGAGCGACCAAGCTTTGGGTTGAAATACAATATACCACTGATCCCAGGTTAGCTCAGGGTTTTTTTTGGCTTCCGGGGGGCGCATTGATGAGTCTCTTAATTCGTCCCCGTTACTCTCGCAACTAAGGTCCGCTTGGATATGCTTTGTTCATTGGTCTCTATCCCCAAACCTCTCACCCCACTTCTAGCTAATCCACAATTTAAGGCCTTTGAAGACAGTGCGCATCTCCTGTCTATGCACTCTGACCCCATTCCACGTTTGAGTGATATTCTCGGACCTCATGGTGGGCTGAGGCCTCTGGTGGAATTCTTTGAGGGAGCTCGGATTCCTCCAGGAGAATGGCTAAGATATTTTCAGGTGCGGGGGGCCTTGGATTCCCTGACACCCAATGCAGGTTTAGTTAAACACCTTTCACCCTTCGAAGTAATTTGCACCTCCATAGATACTCCTAAACACCCAATATCATACTTATATAGGACGCTGCTGTCTCAAGAGGTGGGGGAACGAACCCCCGGAGTATGTTGGGGCTTGGGAAAGGGAGCTGGGTCGGCACCTTCCCCTAGACCAGTGGCAAAAAGCTATCACTCTAACACACAAGGGGACAGTGTATTCTAGACTCCAGAAACTTAACTTTAAGATATTGTCATGATGGTACAGGACACCGGTGTGCCTACATAGAATGATTTCCCAAACCTCCCCCATATGCTGGAGGTGCTCTAGGGGTAGGGGTAGTATGAGTCACATATGGTGGGATTGTCCCCCGGTGGCAGCTTTGTGGTCGGATGTCTTGGCCCTGTATAACAGGATATGTGGCGCTCCTATTGTTCTCACCTGCGAGATGGCTTTGTTGTCTATGTTTCCAGGGTCCATAGCAAAGGTAAAGAGGGGTTTGTTACAATTCTTTGTCCAGGCCGTTGGGCAGATCATCCCAAGATTGTGGAGAACCAACATTTCCCCAACCAGAGTTCAGTGGGTGGAGGCAACCAACACACTGGTGCGTTATGAAGAGATGAGAGCTGAGGAGGACCAAGATCTTAATGCATTCTATGCGGTATGACAGCCATGGCTGGAATTTAGGTCATCTCCCAGAATGGAAGAATGGTTGTCTTTAGGTTCAGGCATGGCACAGTAAAAGCTGTCTTTGGGCTTGACCCTGGTTTCCCAGACCTCACATGAGAGAATGTCAAAGATAGCCTGGGTTGCCACCATTTCTACTCGGCAGGGTTGATTTCTCTTTCCCAACCTCCTTTGAGGCCCAGATGTCCCTTCCCACCTTTCCCTCCCCTAGATTTCCCTTTTCTACCCTGTATTCATCTATTTTACTTTACGTTCTATTATACTGTTTGATTTATCTGAAAATCTGTGACATAGGTGTACTCTTTGGATGCTTTTCAAGATCCACTGGCAGAAGAGATATGCTGTTAAACTCCCTTTTATAGAGCTTCACCTGTCAAAGTTATACAGCTATATATTATTGTTGTTAATTATGTTTTGTCACTAGAGATGAGCAAGCTTACTCGCTACGACAAACTACTCAAGCGAGTAGTGCATTATGTGAGTACTGCCGCTCGTCTCTAAAGATTTATATGCCAGTCTGGTGCATAAAAACGGCAAGCCAAAAAAGATTTTACTCCGGCCTGAAAAGATAGTTGTGGACCTATGGGAGCCTATGAGAGCTACCGGAAAAGGGAGGTGGGAGGGAGTTTAGCAGCATTTCTGCTAAACTCCCTCCCCGTTCCCTCCCCCTCTCCCCCCTCTTGCCGGCTGTCGGCAAAGGGAGGGGGTTGGATTGGGCGGGAGATTAAACTCTCTCCCTTCGCCCGACAGTATTCTGGATGCGGTATATACTTGCCGCACTTGGGCCATCTAAATGGAAGCTTAAACAGGAGTTGCAGCCACAACTTTGTCATGGCTGCCTCTCGGTCATGCGATTTTCGACTGTGCAGCAGCCATAACGCGGCTGGCCGAGAATCACAGTGCCCGTGTGAAGGAGCCCTTAGAGCAGGTAAGGATTGCTAAGGAACTGCCACAGCTAGAGAAGGTGTGCTGCTTCTTATAAAAGCAATGCCATAAATTTTACAAGGACAAATTCTACTAGGTGAAAACAATACTGAAGCATGGGCCTCCTACTCCACCTCCAAGGAAAAGCAGTAGTTTAACCAAAAATGACACCAATGGAGCCCGCAGGTGTGGTGCTTGTTTAAAAGCAATGCCTTAAAGTTTTTAAAGGACAAATTCTACCAGGTGAAGAGAACAGCTACAGCTGTTTCTTGTGCTTTAGAAATTTTTATTTTGGGGGAAAAAAGTAGGAGGAGGAAACATGGCAGAAGCAAGAGAAGGAGAGCGGCAGCAGCAACACCACCAGCACCTTGAGGGCACAATGTGGTCTTTGATTTAGGCCACTTTCACACGGGCGACAAAATCATATAATTTTCTTGCAATGTGAAGCCCATGCTTTCCAATGGGTTCCTTCACATTAGCAATGTTTTGTAGGCTGCTACATTGTGAGAAAAAATGCTGAATATTGCCGCGATTTGCACTGCTTTGTAGTTCATGTTTCCATATGCAGCACGAAATTGCAGTTTTTGTGCGGTATGATGCAACTTTTACAGTAGGAAGTCCTACTGGTTGAGCCCTAAAATAAACCCTAGATACATGAAAGAAAAAAAAAACCACAATACATCGCCTAACAGGTGCTGTCCACTCCGCTGCACGTCTACTTCTGAAGCTTCGGCAGACTTGTCTGTAGTATTCAGCCAGCACTTCCTAGTTTGGTGGTTCAAAATGCTCGCCTCCATTAAGTGCTGGCTCTGATTTGTTCTCGAGCGCCGCAGCTTAGCCAATTTCATTGAATGGCTGTGATTGGTTTATCGAACAGATGCATCTTCGCAGCCATAGGGAAATGCTCTTCTCAACTGCTTAACAGTCTGTTCTGATACTGCTGAACATTGAGGTCCCTATCCACTGCCAGTATGAGATTTGTCATTTTGGCCTTGCAGCGGGCATCAATGAGGGTGGCCACCCAGTAATGATCTGATGTTTTGATGTGGGCTATGTAATTGTCCTTCTGCAAACACTGCAACATAAAAGCATTTATATGCTTCAAAGTGGTGATGGCCCATATTTCTCGGGGGCAGGCCTAACAATGACCTCCGGCTGATCCTGCCCTCCACATAGAATAGCTGGGGTTGGTAATGGATAGAAGAAACCTTGTGTAACCCCCTCCTCCTCTGCTTCACAACTCTTCCTCTTTTTGCTCTTCTTCCTCCTCCTGCTTCTCCTTCTCTATACTTCTCCAAAGTGCGCAGAAACGTAATGGAGAAGGACATTGACCCAGTGTGCTGTTAAGGATACCTAACACCCTTGGTCATGCTTGCTCAATCACGTGTCCGTGGTCTGGTGCAACCTGCCACTGACAGCATTTTGTAATGCCAGGAACACATGATCACTCAAATGGTGGTGCAGGGCAGGGAAAGATTTTAGACAAAGAAATTATATATAGGCGGCTGGTACTGTGGGTTAGCACAGAGCGGCACGTGGTGGAAGGATTCTGTGTCCACTAGCCCAAAGGGCAGTATTTCAATTGCAGGGTACTATTTCCATTTTGGCCAGAGTATAGCTTGTGCAATGCTTGCGTTCAGGCTCTGTACTCATGGATGGTTAGGGTGGTGGGGTTTTTTTGTGTTTTTTCTTTTACAGTCCCATAGCTGCGGGATGGAGGGCTGGCTGCAGACCTGGGAAACACTGTGTGTTTTTGTTGTTTTCCTGTTTGGGATTCTTTTTGTTGCATATTCATCAGAAAGCAGCGACTACTAAATGGACCTCAATCCCTGGGTGGCACAATAGGTGACAGTACAAGGCCACAGAGTATAGCTAGCGTATTTAAGAACTGTCGTTGTTTGTTGCAGGGTAATTGAATTCTCCTCACTCTACTGCAAATAATTCATAGTGCCAGGCTGGCAACTTTAAATGACATTTGAGGCCAATGACATGCACTATGTGTGAGTGCTGTTTCCCTGTTTTTGTTTCTAATTAACAAGAAAATACGACAAACTGAATAAGCTGCAATCCTTGGGAGAAACAATATGTCAAAACAGAAGGAACACTGTATAACTTGTGCATTAGTGAACTGTCCATTTTTGGCATTGAAAAATTGAATTCCCCTGACCCCACTGCTTGCTGCATAAGGCCTACAAATAACTGTAAAGATTAACATTGCTCAACTTGATCAGCTGGGCAATAAAATATCCCTGATTTTCACAAAAGTGAATTGGGTTGTTCCAAACTGACTTTTGGCAAAAATAGCGGGAAAATGGAATTTCCCATACCGTTTGCTACAGAGATCAGCATGCACCCGATTGGTAGCCAGGGCACCTTGCAAATGTCACCAAATGTGACCTTCATCTTGTATATGGGTAGCAGTTTCATTGGATTCCTCATCACATGATTTAGCCATATATAATATAGACGCAGTGTAACCAGTGTCCATTTTACAGTTGAGTGCAGGACAGAGAAGCTGCATCACATTTTATGCCTATAAAACACATGGTGTGTTGTTAATAGAAACAGATATTAGTAATTATTAGGAAATCATATAGTACTAGAGTTTCTGGTGGCTCCACACAGCTCTTCTACATGCACATCACACACACACACATAGCACTGCTACATGTACATCACATACAGCACTGCTACATACATTCTTCATACAACAGTGATGAAAAGCAGTACAGCAGAGTCCTGCACACACTGATCACGCTCTGGTCATGTGACCGCGAACTGCTCCCACACAGGTGACTGATGACATGACAGTGACATCATGACTAGAGATGAGCGAGCACCAAAATGCTCGGGTGCTCGTTGCTCGAGTCGAACTTTTCGCGATGCTCGAGAGTTCATTTCGAGTAATGAACCCCATTGAAGTCAATGGGCGACTCGAGCATTTTTGTATATGACCCATGCTCCGCTAAGGTTTTCATTTGTGAAAATCTGGAATACCCAAGAAAGTGATGGAAACGACACAGAAACGGATAGGGCAGGCGAGGGGCAACATGCTGGGTTGCATCTCAGGCTCCCAGGTCCCACTGTTAAGCCACAATAGCGGCAAGAGTGGGCCCCCCTAACAATTTTTACTTCGGACAAACCCTCATTAGCAAGGCACACCTTAGCTAAGCACCACACTGCCTGCGGGACACACCGCTGCCTCTTCTCCTGGGTTACATGCTGCCAATTTCCCCCTACCTGCACGACCCTGCGTCCGCAGTGCACACAAAAGTGTCCCTGCGCACCCTTCAGCTGCCCTCATGCCACACACTCACTTCATAGCCACACCACCCTCATGTCTATTTTTTAAGTGTGTCTGCGATAAGGAGGAACCTGAAGCACACACTGCAGAGGGTTGGCAGGGCTAGGTAACCCTCTTCAAAAAGGGGCGGGGTGATAGCCCACAATGCAGTTGAGGATCAATGAGAAATTGATGTTCGATCTTCATTTCAATAAAGTGCCAACCTCCGTCAGGAGCTGAAAATGTGGGCATGAGTTACATAGCTATGGGGAATCCATGTGCGCACACAGTATTCATTCTGTCTAGGTGTCAGATAGCTCAATCGACATGACAAGGGGAAAGCCATCTGCACTCTGCCCCCTACCCAAGTCAGTCAGTATCTTTGTGCCAGACAGGTGAAAAACCGCGATGGGAAGTCTGTGTGCACCAACAGCATAGATGGGTCCAACACAACCCAAGACATAAACAATAAAGAAATCAGAGTGGCCAAACATGGCAGACTTACACTGCACCGACGACATAGGCCTCGGCCAACAGCTTCAGCAATCGTAGGCAGGAAGCAGACTTCTATGCTAGTACACCTGTGAAGGTCTCAGTAAATCTGTTACGTTTTCTTTCACCGCTTCGAAGACTGCATTAGCCAGGAAAAAGTTCCACAGGCCCAACCTGGAGCCATTCCAGTTCCCCCGGGACATAGGCCTCGGCCAACAGCTTCAACAATTGTAGGCAGGAAGCGGACTTCGATGCTAGTACACCTGTGAAGGTCTCAGTAAATCCGTTACGTTTTCTTTCACCGCTCCAAAGACTGCATTAGCCAGGAAAAAGTTCCACAGGCCCAACCTGGCGCCATTGCAGTTCCCCCGGGACATAGGCCTCGGCCAACAGCTTCAGCAATCGTAGGCAGGAAGCGGACTTCGATGCTAGTACACCTGTGAAGGTCTCATTAATGCAGTTATGCTCCTTTCCTGTGGCCCAAACGAGTTTCTCAGATAACTGTGGTAACACGAAAGAAAATACATGACGCGCAATGCTGACCCCCTGACCCCAAGCAGGAGGAGGAGGTGGCCTCACAAGGCCAAGAAACCATGACCAGGACCCGCTGTAGCCTGTGCTGAAAGGATGTGAGCGGGCCCTTGGCCAGGCTCGGTCCCAGCAAACACCTCGTGTGGCCCAAGGTGCTGCGAGTGACATAGCAATGGGGAATCTATGTGTCCACACACTACTTATTCTGTTTGGGTGTCGGATACCTCATCGACAACGCAAGGGGTAAACCATCTGCACTCTGAACCATATCCAAGTCTGTCAGTCTTTTGAGGACAGACAGGTAAAACACCTCTATGGGAAGTCTGTGTGCACCCACAGTATGAGTGGGCCCAAGGAACACCCATAGTATGCACAGACCCCTGTAACATTCCTGTAGCAAAGGTATAAGCTGACCCCTGTAACAGTTATGTTGCAGAAGTCTGGGGAGACCCCAGTAACATTTCTGTAGTAACAGTATAGACAGACCTCAGTAACATTTCTGTAGTAACAATATAGGCAGACCCCAGTAACATTTCTGTAGCAGCAGTATAGGCAGACCCCTGTAACATTTGTGTAGCAGCAGTATAGGCAGACTCCTGTAACATTTCTGCAGCTGAAGTATAGGCAGACCCCTGTAACATTAATGCAGTTACGCTCCTCTCCTGTGGCCCAAACAAGTTTCTCAGATAACTGTGGTAACACGAGAGAAAACACATGATGCACGTTGCTGATCACCTGACCCCAAGCAGGAGGAGGAGGTGGCCTTACAAGGCCAAGAAACCATGAACAGGACCCGCTGTAGCCTGTGTAGAAAGGATGTGAGCGGGCCCTTGGCCAGGCTCGGTCCCAGCAAATACCTTGTGAGACCCAAGGTGCTGCGACTGACATAGCAATGGGCAGTCCATGTGCCCACACAGTATTCATTCTGTCTAGGTGTCGGATAGCTCTAGCGACACCGCAAGGGGAAAGGCATCTGCACTATGCACCCTACCCGAGTCAGTCAGTCAGTCAGTCACTTTGTGCAGAACAGGGAAATCACCGCTATGGGAAGTCTGTGTGCACAGCATAGGCTAGTCGAAGGAACCCAAAGACAGCATTAAATATAAAGGAATCAGAGTGCCCAAACATGGCAGACTTAAAGTGCACACCCTTAGCAATCACGGGCATAGAGTGGACTCCGATGCTAGCACAGCAGTGAACGTCTCATTAATGCAGTTATGCTCCTCTCCTTTGGCCCAAACGAGTTTCTCAGATAACTGTGGTAACACGAGAGAAAATTCATGATGCGCATTGCTGATTCCCTGACCACAAGCAGGAGTAGGAGGTAGCCTTACAAGGCCAAGAAACCATGACCAGGGCCCACTGTAGCCTGTGTGGGAAGGATGTGAGTGGCCCTTGGCCAGGCTCGGTCCCAGCAAACACCTTGAGAACCAAGGTGCCGCGACTGACATAGCAATGGGAAGTCCGTGTGCCCACACAGTATTCATTCTGTCTAGGTGTTGGATAGCTCTATCGACACCGCAAGGGGAAAGCCATCTGCACTATGCACCCTACCCAAGTCAATTAGTGACTTTGTGCCGGACAGGTAAATCACCATTATGGGAAGTCTTTGTGCACCCACAGCGTAGGCGAGCCGAAGGAACCCAAAGACAGTAATAAACAGAAAGAAATGATAGTGCCCAAACATGCCAGACTTTCACTGTGCCGAGTACATAGGCCTCTGCACACACCCTCAGCAATCGTGGGCATAGAGCAGACTCCGATGCTAGTACAGCTGTGAAGGTCTCATTAATGCAGTAACGCTCCTCTTCTTTGGCCCAAACCAGTGTCTCAGATAACTGTGGTAACACGGGAGAAAATACATGATGCCCTGTGCTGATCCCCTGACCCCAAGCAGAAGGAGGAGGTGGCCTCACAAGGCCAAGACACCATGACCAGGACCCACTATAGTCTGTGTGGGAAGCACGTAAGCAGGCCCAGGGTCAGGCTCGGTTCCAAGCCTCCACCTTTGTGACCCAAGGTGCTCAGAGTTACATAGCAATGGGAAATCCATGTGTTGCAACATAGACAGCTCAACACTGCAAGGGGCAGTCTTTGAGTTCCTTGGCCTAGCGTATGCAGTAAGTGCACAAAGACGGTATTACACAGGAAGAAATCGGAGTGCCCAACCATGGGAGAGTTTCGCCCCGCCAAGCAACTTGGCCTCGGCCAGCAATTCTGGCCTAGTCAGTCACTGTATTGTTTGTGCCACATAGGTAAAACACCGTGATGGGAAGACTTAGTATAGACAGACTGCTGTAACATTCCAGTAGCAAAGGTATAAAAAGACCCCAGGAACATTTCTGTAGCAGCAGTATAGGCAGACCCGTGTAACATTTTTGTAGCTGCAGTATAGGCAGACCATTTCTGTAGTAGAAGTATTGGCAGACCCCAGTAACATTTCTCTAGCAGCAGTATACGCAGACCCCAGTAACATTTCTCTAGCAGCAGTATAGGCAGACCCCTGTAACATTTATGTAGCAGAAGTATAGACCGACCCCAGTACCATTTTTGTAGCAGCAGTATAGGCAGACCCCTGTACTATTTCTGTAGTGGAAGTATAGGCAGACCCCAGTAACATTTCTCTAGCAGCAGTATACGCAGACCCCTGTAACATTTCTGTAGCAGCAGTATCAGCAGACCCCTGTAACTTTTATGTAGCAGAAGCATATGCAGACCCCAGTACCATTTTTGTAGCAGCAGTATAGGCTGTGAGGAAGGAGGAGCAGCAGCCAGAGGATTTAGAGTTTCAGCAGTAGACTGCGTAGAAGACTGGGTGCCTGATACATTGCTGGATGCATTTTCTGCCATCCACGACAGGACCTGCTCACACTGCTCTGTTTGCAATAAAAGTCTACCACGTGGACCCATAAATTGTGATATGAAGCTGGGAACCCCAGAAACTTGCCTCTCTCCTAATCCCGCAGCAGCCGGCTGGGATACACCTGGACCAGGAACTCCGCCTGTGCCCACACCCTCCGCATCCTCGCCCGCGTCCACATCCTCGACCCCTACCCCTAACCCGTAGCATGGTGGATTACGAATAGAGCAGACACAGACCGCTGTAAATAATTATGGAATTATATGCGTACACTTTCACGCAGAGAGCGGAATCGTAACGCTAACTCCAGGCAGAAAAAAATGCACCAAAACTCCCACCAGGCACTCAGTAAAATGCAGACGGTCAGAGGTAGCCCAACGAAGGAGCTTTTTGAGTTAGACAGGCTATATACTGTGTATATCACTTTCCCTCTATAAGTACCAGTGTTGGCCATATGCTGTGCGTCTCTAATTCACTGCAGACACAGGCCGGTGTAAATAATCTTGGAATTATGTGTGTAGACTTTGTCGCTGAGAGTGTTATAGTAAGGCAAACTCTAGGCAGAAAAAAATAGTCAGGAAGGCCGCAAACAGGCCTAACTGTGCAATAGTGATGGACTTAAACTCCCACCAGACACCCAGTAAAATTTAAACAGTCAAAGGTAGCCCAACCAAGGAGCTTTTTGCTTTTTTTAAAAAAACAATACAGGCTGTATAGTGTGTATATCACATTTCCTCTATAAGTGGCTGTGTTGGCCATACTATGTGCGTCTCTAATTCACTGCAGACACAGGCCGGTGTAAATAATCTTGGAATTATGTGCATAGACTTTGTCGCTGAGAGCAGTATAGTAAGGCAAACTCTAGGCAGAAAAAAATAGTCAGGAAGGCCACAAACAGGCCTAAGTGCAATAGTGATGGACTAAAACCCCCACCAGACACCCAGTAAAATTTAATTGGTCAGCGGTAGCCCTGAGAAGGAGCTTTTTGTTTTTTTGGGTAAAAGAATACAGGCTATATAGTGTGTATATAATTTCCCCTCTATCAGTCGCTGTGGCCGTACGCTGTGCGTCTCTAATTCACTGCAGACACAGGCCGATGTAAATAATCTTGAAATTATGTGCGTAGACTTTGTCGCTGAGAGCAGTATAGTAAGGCAAACTCCAGGCAGAAAAAAATAGTCAGGAAGGCCGCAAATAGGCCTAAGTGCAATAGTGATGGACTAAAACTCCCACCAGACAACCAGTGAATTTTAAACAGTCAAAGGTAGCCCAACTGAAGAGCTTTTTGTTTTTTTTGGTCAAAGAATACAGGCTACATACTGTGTATATCACTTCCCCTCTAACAAATATACAAATAAGCCTGAGCTTAGCCAGAGTAATGAGTGGGGAGGATGTTTGTAGTGTTTTTTTCCCTTTTTTGACAGGAGATGGGCTGTATGTGAAAGGATTGTATTTGTTTACCTGAGTATGTAATTGAAAACCAGAATAAATTTAGAAGCACATACAAATTATTTCCTCCGACAGTAACGGTTTTTGACCATCCATATCAATCAGTGCCTGACCAACTATTTGGTCATATGAGCTTTATCACATTGCACTGGTTAATTATTCTGCTTAGCCTGGTATGTAACATCTAAAACACTTAGGTTTCCTAAATCAGGTAAGGACTTTAGTTTCTCAGTCTTCATATTCTTGCCTTCTAGTGGTGACTTCCCTTGTGAGGTATACTGTCTCTCCCAGTTGGTGAGAATTTTTAAAAAAGAAGATGGCAGGAATCTTTGGTGCTGCTGATCCATAATTACTAGAGATGAGCGAGCGTACTCGTCCGAGCTTGATGCTCGTTCGAGTATTAGGGTACTCGAAATGCTCGTTACTCGAGGCGAGCACCACGCGATGTTCGAGTCAATTCCATTTCCTTCCCTGAAAGTTTTGCGCCATTTTCTGGCCAATAGAAACACAGGGTAGGCAGTACAACTTCCTCCTGTGACGTTCAAGCCCTATCCCACCCCCCCTGCAGTGAGTGGCTGGCGAGATCAAGTGACCCCCGAGTATTTAAAGTGGGGCCGCCTGCGGCTCGCCACAGTCACACACTGGGAGAGATCAGGGACAGTGCTGGTGCTGCTATAGGGAAAGTGTTAGTGTAGGATCCTGTGTACAAGAACCCCAACGGTCCTTCTTAGGGCCACATCTGACCGTGTGCATTACTGTTGTTGCTGCTGGGAGCAGTTTTGCTTTTTTTTTTGTATATCGGGCGTGCAGCCCCATTACAGCTATAGCGTTCTCAGGCTGCAGTCTGTACTACATAGTACAGGGACAGCGTTGCTGAGATAGGGAGAGTGGTAGTGTAGGATCCTGTGTACAAGAACCCCAACGGTCCTTCTTAGGGCTACCTGTGACCGTGTGCATTTTACAGGTTGTCTGATGGGAGTTGTAGTCCATCACTATTGCACAGCTAGGCTTGTTTGCAGCCTTCCGTATAATTTTTTTCTTGCTGCAGTTAGCGTTACATAACCGCTGTCAGCCTCCAACTGTACGCCAATAATTCCAAAATTTTTTACACCGCTCTGTGTCTGCCGTCAACTTCATGCACAGTGTATGGCGACAGCCCCTGATAGAGGGAAAGTCATATACATGCTATATAGCCGGTATTCTTTTTCAAAAAATTTTTTAAATAAAAGCTCCTTCTTACGGCTACACAAATGTTACTGGGGTCTGCCTATACTGTTACTACAGAAAGGTTACTGGGGTCTGTCTATACTGTTACTACTGAAATGTTACTGGGGTCCCCCTAGACTTCTGCAACATAACTGTTACTGGGGTCAGCTTATACCTTTGCTACAGGAATATTACAGGATTCTGTGCATACTATGGGTGCACTAAGTTTTCCCAACGTGGTGTTCTAACTACCTGGCCCCCAAAACACGGGGAACATGGAGTGTGTTTCGAAGCCAACATGTATTTTCTCTCACGTTACCACAGCTATTCGGGGCACTGCAATGGGATTTCTTTATGTACCTTCTCTGGGTTCCTGGGACCCACCCATGCTGTGGGTGCACACAGACCTCCCATAGCAGAATTGTACCTGCCTGGCACTTAAAAAAAAAACAGACTGACTAGGGCATGGAGTGTGGGCCGAAGCCAACATGCATTTTCTCTCACGTTACCACAGCTATCCGGGGCACTGCATTGGGACACACAAGAGGAGCGATACAACGCTAATGAGACGTTTACAGCTATGCTAGCATCGGAGTCTGCTCTATGCCCGCGATTGCTGAGGGTTTGTGCAGAGGCCCATGTCCTGGGCGCAGTGAAAGTCTGCCATGTTTGGGCACTCTGATTTCTTTATGTGAACTGTCTTTAAGTTCCTTGGGCCCACCCATGCTATGGGTGCACACAGACTTCCCATAGAGGTGTTTTACCTGTCTGTCCTCAAAAGACTGACACCCAAACAGAATAAGTAGTGTGTGGACACATAGATTCCCCATTGCTATGTCACTCGCAGCACCTTGGGCCACACGAGGTGTTTGCTGGGACCGAGCCTGGCCAAGGGCCCGCTCACATCCTTTCAGCACAGGCTACAGCGGGTCCTGGTCATGGTTTCTTGGCCTTGTGAGGCCACCTCCTCCTCCTGCTTGGGGTCAGGGGGTCAGCATTGCGCATCATGTATTTTCTCTCGTGTTACCACAGTTATCTGAGAAACTCGTTTGGGCAACAGGAGAGGAGCATAACTGCATTAATGAGACCTTCACAGGTGTACTAGCATCAAAGTCCGCTTCCTGCCTACGATTGCTGAAGCTGTTGGCCGAGGCCTATGTCCCGGGGGAACTGCAACGGCGCCAGGTTGGGTCTGTGGAACTTTTTCCTGGCTAATGCAGTCTTTGGAGCGGTGAAAGAAAACGTAACGGATTTACTGAGACCTTCACAGGTGTACTAGCATCGAAGTCCACTTCCTGCCTACGATTGCTGAAGCTGTTGGCCGAGGCCTATGTCCCGGGGGAACTGCAACGGCGCCAGGTTGGGCCTGTGGAACTTTTTCCTGGCTAATGCAGTCTTTGGAGCGGTGAAAGAAAACGTAACCGATTTACTGAGACCTTCACAGGTGTACTAACATTGAAGTCTGCTTCCTGCCTACGATTGCTGAAGCTGTTGGCTGAGGCCTATGTCCCGGGGGAACTGCAACGGCACCAGGTTGGGCCTGTGGAACTTTTTCCTGGCTAATGCAGTCTTTGGAGCAGTGAAAGAAAACATAAGTGATTTAATAAGACCTTCACAGGTCTACTAGCATTGAAGTTTGCTTCATGCCTACGATTGCTGAAGCTGTGGCCCGAGGCCTATGTCGTCGGCGCAGTGTAAGTCTGCCATGTTTGGCCACTCTGATTTCTTTATTGTTCATGTCTTGGGTTGCGTTGGACCCACCTATGCTGTTGGTGCACACAGACTTCCCATCACGGTGTTTCACCTGACTGACTTGGGTAGGGGGCAGAGTGCAGATGGCTTTCCCCTTGCGGTGTCGATTAAGCTATCTGACACCTAGACAGAATGAATACTGTGTGGGCACATGGATTCCCCATAGCTATGTAACTCATGCCCATGTTTGCAGCTCCTGACGGAGGTGGCACAGGATTGGAATGAAGATCAAACGTCAATTTCTCATTGATTCTCAACTGCATTGTGGGCTATCGCCCCGCCCCTTTTAAAGAGGGTCGCTACCTGGCCCTGCCAACCCTCTTCAGTGTGTGCCTCCGGTTCCTCCTCATGGCAGACGCACTTATAAATAGACATGGGGTGGTGTGGCTATGCAGCCAGCATGTAGCATGAGGGCAGCTGAAGGCTGCCCAGGGACACTTTTGTGTGCGCTGCGGACGCAGGGTCGTGCGGGGGGGGGGGGGGGGTTGGCAGCATGTAACCCAGGAGAAGAGGCAGCGGTGTGTCCCGAAGGCAGTGCTTGTGCTTGGTTGGAGGTAGTGTGGTGGTTAGCTAAGGTGTGCCTTGCTAATAAGGGTTTGTCCGAAGTAAAAATTGTTAGGGGGGGGCTCACTCTTGCCGCTATTGTGGCTTAACAGTGGGACCTGGGAGCCTGAGATGCAGCCCAGCATGTTGCCCCTCGCCTGCCCTATCCATTTCTGTGTCGTTTCCATCACTTTCTTGGGTTTTCCAGATTTTCACAAATGAAAACCTTAGCGGAGCACCAGTCATATACAAAAATGCTCGAGTCGCCCATTGACTTCAATAGGGCTCATTACTCGAAACGAACTCTCGAGCATCGGGGAAAGTTCAACTCGACAAACGAGCACCCGAGCATTTTGGTGCTCGCTCATCTCTAATAATTAATAATTATATAGTTTGTCATAAGTCACAAAATCAAAAGTATTCAGTTCACTGTATAATTTAGGTGGTTTGTAGAAGTAAGCAAAGAGACTTACAGAGGAGAGTTCCTGCTATAGGCATTCAATGTATTGCCATATGGTGTCTCAATAAAGCAGCATAATATGTAGGTTCCCTTAGGAGTAATGCCTCTTATGAAAAACAGCTCAGTAGTATGTCTCCCAAACATTCATATTTAATCCAACAGAAAAAAACACAAGCCTTATATAGTGTTGAAAATTTAAAAGTTTTCTGGTGCAAATTGCCGTGTGCCAAATTTAACATGCATTCCTTTGTAAAAAAAAAAAGGGGGGGGGGGGTGTTTGGCCTAAATTATGAAAAGAATTGTGCCAAGGGTCTGGCAACATTTTTAACTAAAATAAGCAAACTAAAAAATGGTCTAAAATTTGATCAGAGAAGTCTTAAAATTGAGCAGAATTATCTTTCAGCAGAGCTACAGGCACATTTTAAGATTGTCTAGTCTACGTTTGCACTATCTGACTTTTAGGCCTTTTTTAGGCCTTTTAGCCGCGTTTCCTGCTCCAGGAGCGCTGTCCAGCCCATTGAATTCAATGGAGCCGGCTGTATTGCCGTCTCCATTGAATTAATGGGCGAACATCATTCTTCTCTGCCACAGCTGTTACAGCTGTGGCAGAGGAGAATGATTTCTGTAGTATATGTTCTCAATGGGGTCGGCGCTGCTGCCGCCGGCCCCATTGAGCGCATATAATAGAACACAAGGAATCGCAGATCGCAGATAGGCGCGATCTGCAAATCGTCGTATCCTATAATTTATCGCATATCCGGACATGTGACCGATACCATAGCGAACCATTGGTTCTATATATGTGCGAATTGCACGATAAAACGCCCGTCTGACCAAGGCCTTAGACCAGACCTGGGCAAAGCACGGCCCGCGGGCCACATCCGGCCCGCTGAATAGCTCGGACCGGCCCGCAAAGAGTGTCCTGGTGACTCACCAATGAGTCCAGTGTCAGCAACGGGAAGCAGCGAAACTATGCACTCCGAAGCCTTGTCCATTTTGTTCACTTCTGTGCTGTGCTAATAGTTATTCAGGCCTTACTTATTCAAGCACCTCTACCAATGACGTAGGCTTGAATAACTTTATTAAACAGCACATAAGTTAACAAAATGGACAAGGCTTCGGAGTTTGTAGTTTCACTGCTTCCCGATGCTGAGTAAGTGATGCCACTGTAACTTCTGAGTGCCAGGATGCTCGTTGCGGACCTTGGGGAGTGCCAGGACAATCGTTCCACGCTCGTCATTGGTAAGTGTCAGGACTTTTCCCTTTGCATTGTAATTAGAATAATAATACTAATAATATTCACTTTTTAATCTCTCTTCTTGGGGCAGCTCTCTGTGCCCTCTCCTAGGAGCATACTACTGTGTATTAAAAAAATCTATTTTCCGAGGTTAGCTGTTAACCCTTAAATATGGCGGCTAACATTAAAAAAAGAAAAATTGATGCAGAATGCCGAGTTTTTAACAAAGAATGGACTTCTAAATATCTATTTACTGAAACCAAAGGTAAAGCTGTGTGTTTAGTTTGTGGAGAGCAGATAGCTGTATTTAAAGATTACAATTTGCATCGCCATTATGAGACTAAACACGGAGAGAAATACAAGAACTTGACGGAGGCAGAGCGGGCACGGGTATCTGAAGATTTGCTAGATATTACAGCGCCATTCATTTTCAATGGCGGCCGTATTCTGGCCGTAAATCGGGCGGCTGGAATACGGCCCCATTAAGGCAATGTGCATGGAGCCTTCGTATGTTGGTCTGGCCCTCTAAAACCATTCCAATTTCTCATGTGGCCCCATGGGAAAATTAATTGCCCACCCCTGCCTTAGACAGTATTAGTAAATCTGCACCAATGTGCCTCATTTATTAAAATTGTCTAAAAGAAAAATTGTCTTTGTTGTCCATGGCAAATCAGATTTCAGCTTTCATTTCTGAACCTGCTGTGTCAAAAAGTTGGCAACATTTTTGACCTAAAATAAGTAATCTATAAAGTGTTCTAAAATTAGACCACATCAGTCTACATAGCTACTGACTTTTAGACAGTATTAGTAAATCTGCACCGATGTGCCTCATTTATTAAAATTGTCTAACAGAATAACTGTCTTTGTTGTCCCTAGCAACCAATTAGATTTCAGCTTTCGTTTCTAAACCTGCTCTGGTAAAGTCAAAGCTATGCTCTGATTGGTTGCTGTGAGCACCACAGTTAGATTTTCTTTTAGACTTATATAAATGAGGCCCATGTCTACTTCTGAAATTGGAAATATGCAGCAGCACAGTAGAGCCACATAAAGGTATATGGGCATCATATTATGGTTCTTTACAACTTTGAGGCTGCCATAATAAAGTAGCATTGTTCATGGGCTCTAATGTGTGTTAAATACACTGTCATTACAAAATAGTAAATAAGCTACAAAACTAGTTGACACACAAAATAATTTATTTGTAAAATAGGATTGAATTCTTTTCTCTTTATGAGGGTTATGCTTGTGAATCAATGAGTAATAACATACTGTACATTGAATCAGTTGCTTAAAACATACAAATCATTCCACCTAGCAGAGGTAGATTCATGCTTAACCCCTTAGTGACGAAGCCTGTATGCGCCTTAATGATGGAGCCAAATTTTGAAAATCTGACGTGTCACTTTAACATAGAATAACTCAGTAAAGGTTTTGCATATCCAAGTGATTCTGACATTGTGTTTTCGCCACATATTGTACTCCATTTAGGTGGTAAAAATGGCCCAATAGAATTTGTGTATATTTATTAAAAGTTCAAAAATCTCAAATATGTGCAAACATACTGTACAAATTTATCATAAGATATATATTTACATCTGTTTACTCTATTCTGTGCGCACATTTGAAAAACTTTGGGTATTTTTAACCATTTAGGAGACATACAAATTTAACATTACTTACCAACATTTTGAGGAAGACTGTTTTTCTACACCAAGCTAAGATTGCAAAGGCTCATAGATGTCAGTATTATAGATACAAATTACACCATTTTGAAAACTACACCCCTTAATATATTCACTGAGGGGTGTCATGAGTGTTTTGACCTCACAGTTTTTTTTTTCAGGAGTTAATGCAATTTAGAGGAGAAAAAATAAAATGTTATATTTTTGCAAATATGTTGTTTTAAAGACATATTTTTTTCTTTAGTGCACATGAAAATGAGGATTTACACCCAAAAATGAATACCACTGTTTGTCCCGTGTTCACAAACATAACCATTGTGGCCCTAATATTATGTCTGTATGCACAACGGTGTCCAAACCAAAAGGAGCAGTCGGTGACTTTCAGAACAGAAATTTTGCTTGAAGATGATTTAGGCCCTATTGCACACTTGTAGAGCCCTTGAGCAGCCAAAATGATGCAGAACCCCCCACAAATGACCCCATTTTGAAAACTAGACCCCTTAACAAATTCATCTAGGTGTGTACTGCATATTTTAACCCCACAGTTTTTGAATGACTCTAAGCAAGGCAGAAGTGAAAAAATTAAGATTTTCATTTTTTTTGGTAATTATGTCATTTTAAAAACCATTTTTTGTACAGCACACATCTGAAGACTTTCACCCCAAAATGGATACCCATGTTTGTCCCATGTTCAAAAACTTACCCATCGTGGCCCTAATCTTATGTCTGTATGCACAACAGGGCTCAAGCAGAAAGAAGTATTGAAGTTAAACTGTCTTTTAACTTTTACGTGATCGCCATTATCCATTGGATAACGGGGATCACAGGACCGGAGATCACTCAATACGGCCCTTAGTCACTGCTCCAGGCTCTTGGCTACCTTTAGTAGCCGGAAGCAAGGAGATTTTAAATTTCCCTGGCCCTTCCCAGCTTCTGCGCTTGCGTCCATCACTTTGCCAACAGGCACATGCGCCAAAGTTGGGGAAAGGTCCACGGATAAGGATCTAGTTGGGGGACATCCATGACAGAATTGGATCCATGACAGAAGGTGAAATGTTAACTTTTTTTTAACTTTTACATGATCGCCATTATCATTGGATAGCAGCGATCACGTGACCAGGGACCGTGTATTGTGGCGCCCCATAAAATCTCCAGGCTCTTGGCTACATTTGGTAGCCAGGAGCAGGGAGATTTTAAGTTACCCAGGCAATCTGTGGCTTTTATGCATGCGTCTGCCACTTTGGCCATCGGCGCGTGCACAGAAGCCAGGGTAAGGTCCACGGATAAATCCAGGGGCCTTAGGTACATAATTTCATCCTCCCTCACTGATACGATCTGTGAGGTAAGATGACACTTAAGCTTTTTAAACTTTTTTTTCTTTTTTTTTAACACTTTTTAAAAACTTTTTTTTTACGTTACATGATCACTGTTATCCGTTCAATAACAGTGATCATGTGACTGGGAACTGCATACAGCGGCTACTGGTGATATCTTTCTGCTCTCTGCTCCCGGCTACACATGCTAGCTGGGAGCAGAGGGATTTCAAATCTCCTGAGATGCAAGCATGCGTTCGATGTTTTTGTCGGGCACGCATGCGCAGAAGACGACATAGGGTTCTTGAAGGACCATATCGCCGTGGGACATTGCAGGGAACAGAGGTGAGTACTTTCACCTGCCCTCATGGATCTGATCCATGAGGGGAGGTGAAACTTTAACTTTATTTTACTTTTTGTAACTTTTCCGTGGTTGCACTTATCCATTGGAAAGCAGGAATCATGGGCCCGGGCACCGTGATCATCGGTGATATCTCTTGCTTCCCAGAGTAGCCAGGAACCAGAAAATTTCAAATGTCCTACGACGATCTAGTCTTCTGCGAGTGCATCGCCTTTTTTTTCTTTGGTGTGCATGCGCAGAAGACGACCAAAGGTCCTTTCCAGACCAGATTGTCGCGGGACATCGCGGAGGATGAGGGTGAGTAGTTTCAGCACCCCTCATAGATGCAATCCGTGAGAGGAGCTGAATCTCTAACTTTTTCACTTTTTATTTACTTTAATGTGATCAGCGCTATCCATACGATAGCGACGATCGCATGATGGTAGGGGTTTCCCGTGGCCCCCCATGACAACTCCTGGTTGTCGGCTACCTCCAGGAGCCAACAGCATGGAGCTGTCACGTCATCAGCCCATGTGGCTTTAATCCTCAGGGGAAGAATGTTTTTACATCCCTGAGGATTAAATCCCACTTAGCAAAGATGTAAAAAGGCAATGAGGCTTAAAAATTAAAAAAGGGGTTAAAAATTACATTATTAAGCATGAATCTACCTCTTATTTTTAATGCTTAAAAATAAAATTATGTTTTAGAGGATTTTTCCAAATTACTTATTGATTTAAGAAATCACAGTGTATAGAGAGGTAGGATAAAGTCAAGATTATGTCCTCCTGCTTCATCAGTGACATTGGGGAAGATTTATCAAGCTGTCTTATAGTAAGAATGCCCTTTGTTGCTCATGGCAACCGATCACAGCTCAGCTCTGTAAAAATGAAATCTGCACTCTGATTGGTTGCTATGGGCAACAAAAGACATTCTTGTTATAACTTTCTTCCTATTATTTGACATGTGGTGCACTCAGGTTCGACTGGGCTGCCTACAAAAATATTGAATCGGCACTGAAATTAAGTCATGAAAGTGTCAATCACAGGGATTTAAAATCTTGATTTGTTTCTTCAACTGGTGCCCACACACAACTTATAGAGTCCTACTGGAATCATGGTAAGGCCCCTATAAAGACAAAAAGATGTGTTCTTTGTGATTTGCTTCCAACATGTCTCGCAGAATTCATGTAGAGAGATCGGTTCAGCAAAGAATCCTTCTCAATATTGCGCAGTAGTTTCCTGTTTAGGATTATGCGGTATGATTATGTTTGTTATGTTTATGCTTATAAATAAATTGTTGTCACTAAAAATATTGGCATGGGGCATAGATTTATTGTTCAAAATATTTTTATTGAAGTTTTTAGCACATTAACATTATATCAAGATCAAGAACCTTTCACCTTACTTAACATTAATTAGATTCAGTAAAAGTAATATTTCGTGAAAGGAGAGAAGAAGAAAGAAAAGAAGAGAAAAAAGAAAAAGATAAGAGTAGAGGATAACAAGAATAAACCAGATTCTTTCTTTACATGGAGTATGCTGACAGAGGGATCTATAGAAAGGTCCAGTAGTATCTCTGAATTAGTTTAGTCAAAGCAAAAGAAAAGAGAACTCCAATGTGGTAGAGTATCAGAAAAGAGAAAAAGGAGAGAAAGCAAAAAATTATAGATATAGAGTGGACAGAAGGAGGTAAAAGGAGCAATAGGGGAGGGGATGGGGGAAAGTCCACAGCAGCACATAAGACAGATCTCGTTTGAGGGCATTATGGACAATAAGGGTAGTAGAATTATGCGGATACAACGCCTGACTGGAGCCAGAGCTTCAGATTTCTCGAGTCGTGGAAGAGTATCCAAGCTGACCAAATCAAATAAAATCTCTCTCTTTTAAGCTCGTCACGTGCAGCGATTTCTTCCATTTGGGCTATGCGGTCCATAGTTTCCAGCCATAAGAGCCTCGTGGGGGGTAAGGGGGACCTCCAAAATTTGGGAATTGTTTGACACATAGCTATAAGAATTAGAGTGTACTCTTTTTGCTTTTTGCTCTGGGTCCAGGAAGCATGGATAGCAGAGCCACCTCC
The DNA here is from genome assembly GCF_035609145.1 of Eleutherodactylus coqui. NCBI lineage: Eukaryota > Metazoa > Chordata > Amphibia > Anura > Eleutherodactylidae > Eleutherodactylus > Eleutherodactylus coqui. The sequence goes on from NC_089841.1 coordinate 173,681,676, forward strand.
GGCATCAGCACCTCTGAGTTTCTATAGATCCCGTTGTGGTGATTAGTTATTTTGCGCCAAAGAGGGGAAATCAAAATTTGATGAAATTTTAAGGGAATGAGTTAGTGTAAAGGACTTAGTCCATTCCTCCTCAGGGAAGGATTTCCTAATCTCTCTCTCCCAATTCTCCACACATCTCACCGTCTCCATATGAGTCTCTGCTGACGACAGGGTGTGGTACATCACTGAGACCCCTGGCACAATGGGTGTAGATGACAAGCAGAGTTGTTTAAACTGGGAGAGGGAAGACAGGAAAAAATCCATGGGTCCCTGAGACTGAATAAAATGCCTGATCTGTAAGTAGTGGAACCACACTCCAGGTCCGGCGCCCCTGCCTCCTGTTAACTCACTCATAGGGTGAACACCCGAGGTTGTAATGACATCCCTGATCCACAAGGGAGAACAAGCCCTTCTCAGTAGGGAAGAGGGTCCCTCTAGAAGCGGTGGGAAATCCAGGTTTCCCATCAAAGAGGTAAGGGGATCTGGTCTAGAAACAAGTCCGAAGTGGGCGGCAAAGCCATTCCAATTGTCCAGAAGCTGACTCAGAAAGGGAGACGTCAGAGGAATTCCACGAGATACAGCAGATGGAAGCCAAAATGAGCCCACCAGTTGCGCAGGGGCACTCTCGTACTCAAGCTCAACCCAGAACTTAGAGGACCTATTGTGAAGGACATTCGGAATGCAGTTGCATATGGAAGCTTTGTGATAAAGGGAGAAGCTTGGAAGGCTTACCCCTCCGTCTCTCTTCTGTCTAATAAAAGTCTTGAATCTCACCCGCGGCTTAGACCCTCCCCATGCAAAGCCAAGAGACATTTGGCGAGCTTATCAAAGTAAGATTTGAGTAGCTTTAGTGGAAGAGTTTTTAAGAGATACAACAATTTTGGAAGTGAGTCCATTTTAAGGCACTGATTCTCCAAACCACAAAATGGTGTGGGGGCGCCACTTTTTAAGAACTCTCTCTATGCTAGCAAGCATCGGTTTATAGTTTAGGTTAAAGAGATTATTGGGATCACTGGGGAGATTAATCCCTAAGTATTTAATATGATCGTCCTTCCACTTTAAATTAAAGGAAGCTCCCAGTGCTGAGGCTTCAATTAGCGGAATGGTTATGTTGAGGATTTCTGACTTGTGAATATTAATTTTAAAATTGCTAACTTTACCAAAGTGTTTAAATTCGTTCAAGGCTACAGGGAGGGCAACTCTCGGGTTTGTAAGATATAGTAGGAGATCATCCGCAAACAAAGCGAGTTTGTGTTCAGAAAATCTGGTCCTAAACCCCTGGATGTTGGGGTTGTTCCGGAGGGCGTTAACCAGGGACTCCATCACCAGGACATACAGGAAAGGGGACAATGAGCAGCCGTGTTTCGTTCCGTTATTTATCCTAAGTGGGGAGGAGAGAGAGCCATTCACTCGTATCCACGCCGTTGGGTTGTGGTTTAGGGCCCTAACCCAGTTAAAGAATCTAGGACCCAGACCAATTCTCCGGAGCGTTGATTTCAGGAATCCCCAGTGCACTTTATCGAATGCTTTTTTTCAGCATCTATTGACTAGAGACATAAAGGACTTCCCAAAAGACAGGCCCACAAGATCATGGATAGCGATCGGATTGTATTGTCTTTTGCTTCTAGACCTGGGATAAATCCAGTTTGTTCCTTATTATTTAAAGCTGGGATAAGCGGTTTCAAACAGGAGGCCAGTATCTTAGCAAATAGTTTAGAGTCTATATTCAATAAAGAAATAGGGCGATAGCTCTTACAGGATGTGTGGTCTTTCCCTGGTTTGGGGATCACTGTAATTATAGCTTGGAGAACCTGGTGTGGAAATGAGCATGAACCTGAAATGGAATCAAAGGATTTTAATAAGAGTGGAGCTAATAGTTCTCCAAAGGTTCTGTAGAATGGGCTTTTTCCTAGTTTAAAGTCTTTAATCACTTCCCGAATCTCCGACTCGGAGAACTTTTCTTCTAGACTTTCAGACCCATCCCCTAGGATGGCTCCCGGCGCAAAGTTATCTAAGTAATCTTGTATATCTGGAGAGTTGTGCTGGTTTCCTCCCCCCTGGCTCTCTGAAATGTTATAGAGTTCTTGGTAGCACAACCTGAAGCAATCTAATATATCTGTCGAGGAATGTTCATGGCCTTTGGTTTGGGAATTCAAGGACGCTATATAGAGTGTGGATGTCGTGGGATGGAGAGCCCCAGCCAACCACCGTCCGCATTTGTTTTCAAATTCGTAAAATCTGCCTCGTCTTTTGTCACTAGAGCATAGTGTATAGTGATCTAAGATGGAAAGGATTTTCCTCCGAGTGTCTGAGATATCTGCTCTTTGTTCATCTGAGGGGCCTCTTTTATTTGAAGATTCAAGAGTGTCAAGCTTCATTAGTAATAGCCTCAAGCCCTGCATGCGCTCTCTTTTTAGCTTAGATCCATGGGAAATAAATATTTCCCTGACAACACACTTGAGAGCTTCCCATTGGATGGAAGGAGATGTGGAGTCATATTTGTGGACATCGGCGAAATCGAGTATACACTGTGAGTCGTTAAGGATGTTATCATTGAGGCACCATGTTTGATTCGTTCTTTTTTCCTTAAACCCTGGATGGCACCAAACACTAAAGCATGGTCAGACCATAGAAAAATTCCAACAGAGCTAGTGGGAGATAAATCTAGGAGGTTGTGAGACAAATAAATAGTCTTGTCTATTATAAATGTTATGTGCAAAAGAATGGTAACTATAATCCTTCGTGTTCGGGAGTAGAATCCACCATAAGTCAGCTAGTCTCAGGGACGCTAGAGCCCTCTTAAATTTTCATGTGAGAGAGAATGAAACCCAAGACCTACCCGCTTGACGAGTCAGGGTCAAGGCAAAGATTGAAGTCTCCTCCAAGAATATTTCGGGAACCTGCAGTGAATCATGAGAGAGCCCCGAGGATCTGGACACCGAAGGCCACCTGTAGATGGTTGGGGAAGTAAGCATTGGCGATTGTTAATACTCTATTTCCAATTAATAATTTAAAATAAATGTACCGTCCCTCCGGGTCAATCTTTGAAGAAATAACTTGGTGTGGAAGTTGTTTGTGGATAGCAATTGAGTCCCCACACGATTTTTTCTTTGGATGGGCACTATGGTACCACAAACTGTAATGTTTAGAGGTGCAGTGGAGAAGTTTAGAGGCTACCTGTGGAGAAGTGGGTCTCTTGGAACAATGCAATCAGAACTTTATTTTTGTGGAGGTGATAGAGAATCTGACCTCTCTTAGCCAGCTTGTTTAGGCCCCTGGTGTTTTAAGAGCAAAGAGTCAGATTATCCATAAGTATTGTCTCAGGTTATCAGTGGCCGGGGACTGCAGGGGGGAGGAAGATAGGGAGAGCAAGGGAGAAAAAGGGGGAAAGGAAGAGGACATGGGACAAAGAGTTGAAAAAGAGAAAAGAAAGAAAAGGAGTAAGAATAAGAAAAAGAAACGGAAAAACAAACATAACTAAATACCCAGAGCAGCTCTGGGCTCTAACAGGTTGACACTGGTTAAACACCAGGTAACGGACCACACTTCGTGTCGTCCCGCCTAGTTGGGAGCGAAGAATGAGACAGCAGGGGCAGCGCTCCCCATGAATGAAAATGTAGACCCAAAAGGTCATAGGTAGAGATGAGTGAGCATACTCGCTAAGGGCAATAACTCGATCGAGCATTTATGTATATAGAGTTTATTGTGATTTTAGAAAACTAACAGTAAAGGTTGTTAGGGAAAGTGGAAGGCAAAAAGAAGAGAGGCCGAACAAGGGCAAGATGGATGGATGATATCCTTCAGGTGATGGTCTGGACCTAGGTGGAGTTAGGGGCGGCAACAGCCGACAGAAAGCTCTGTCGTGGGCTGGTCCACAAGGTCACAAAAAGTGGGAAGCGACTCATCAAATAAACAAATTTATGTATATAGAATTTATGATGATTTTAGAAAAGTAACAGTAAAGGTTAAGTTGTCCTTCTGCGATACCTAAAAAGGCATGGAATTCGTGCAGTCAGCCTGAAGAAGGAGTCAATAATTTCTTCAGTGCTTGTTGAACTTCACGATTTCTCAGACAGTAAATCACCGGGTTTAGAAGTGGAGTCAAAACTGCGTATAAAATAGTAACTAATTTATTCCTATCAAACGGGGCAGCTTTTCTTGGTCTGGCATAGATGAACAATGTTGTTGTATAAAATATAATGACTACAATTAAATGAGAAGCACAGGTAGAGAAGGCTTTTTGACGTCCTTTTTTGTTTGGCATAATTAGAACTGCCCTGATTATACAAATATAGCTGACAATTACCACTACAAGAGGAATTATGATAATAACCATGGCTAAGATGAAATCCAACAGCTCTAAGAAAGTTATGTCTCCACAAGCCAAGTTTAGTAAAGGAGAAATGTCACAAAAGAAATGGTTGATAATGTTGCACCCACAGAAATGTAATCTACAAATATAGATGGTTTTCACTGCGGAAATGGAAAACCCTGTCACCCAGGAACCAATAGCTAACTGGAAGCAAACATAGTTGTTCATAATGACCGTGTACCGAAAAGGTAGACATATTGCTACATACCTGTCGAATGCCATGACAGCCAGGAGAGCAAATTCAGTGCTGGCCAAGGAAATAAAGATGTACAATTGAGCCATACAGGCTGCGAAAGGGATCTTATTGGTGTCAGTTAAGAAACTGTTGAGTAGGGTGGGTGCAGTTATTGTAATGTAAATGGTTTCCAATAGAGATAAACTGCAGAGTAGGTAATACATGGGTTTGTGCAGCTTTGAATTAACGGTGATGGTTACAATGATGGCCACATTTTCTATTACAGTTAGAAAATAAATTATAAGGAAGATAGTAAACAGTACATACTGGAGCCCTGGAGCGGTTGGAAATCCAATCAGGATGAAATGAGTGATATTGTTATAATATGGTTCTGTTCCAGTGGCAGACCTGTGAATGTGATTCCATTACACATAGCATATGAAAGGCAATGCATTCCTATGTTCTACTCATAATCATTGTAGGACATATGCATGAAATATTCAATGACATTTTCAAGTGCATACTGTAGATATGTGTAACAAATATGCGCATCCAAGATGTCTACTATATGTCAGAATGTATCCTTCTGAAATATTTCCATCCATTTATAGTTAAGGAATTTTCTCAACCAAATAAAATCAGGGCCAATTCTCAGTCATACAAAGAATTTTACCATTTGATGTGTATTTTATTTAGGTGGCTGTGAAACACATAAAGGGAATCTATTAGGAGAATGTAGGTCCTTGAACCAGCAGTGTAATAGGTTGATTACTAGTAATTATTAGGAAATTATAGTATCAGTGTTTCTGGTGGTGCAATGTATCACACAGCTCTGCTACATGCATGTCACACACACACAGCTCTGCCACATGCACACAGCTCTGCTATATATATTTTTCATCTAATTTTTTTTGTCTGGCTCTGCAGGTTTTTATTAAAGTGAAGGACCTGTGATGATATTACTGTCATGTGATTAGGGGTGGGGGGTAAGAGCCCAGGTTATTGATCACATGACAGTGACATCATCACAGGTCCTGTAAGCACATGGTTGGTGTCAGGCTCTGCACGTAACTCAATCGCTCATTCATGGACAGATGGTCGTTAGTATTTTGAATAATAATTTTTAGGAAATTATAGTACCAGTGTATCTGGTGGCGCAACACGCCACACAGCTGTGCAATATGCACGTCACACACACACAGCTCTGCTACATGCACATCCCACACACCATACAACAGGGAATGACAAGCAGCACAACACCCAGGATGAAGGATCTGTGAAGATGAAAAGGCGAATAGATAGCGTCTGCCCGATTTTTCCCACACAATGTGTTCACTACATATGGGGAAGATAGGGCTGGTTCTATCTTTTCTGTAGTATTTATAGACAAGAAATCCCAGCAGTGAAAATGAAACCACTGAACTCCTATTGAGATCAGTGGTTTTGTTTTGTCCCGTTATACGGCCATGATTATCAGGCCTTAATTCATGCTTATATGTTTAAGCCCTTATGCTGTATTGGCCAGAATATGCAAACGCATTATTGTCCAACTATTACTATCTTGCATACTGGTTGGTAATGGTTTGGAACTTCTCTCATTCTCACAGGTTCCCTTTTAACACCTTTGCAACATCCAGTGTACTTGTATGTGTAAGGGGGTGTTCCATGTGATTTCGTATAATAGGTTATGTGTCTTTAAATAATGCTGTGTCTATGAGTATGGAGGTTCCAGAGTGTGAATGCACTGGCACTTAATTTCCTGTTTGCTTCACTGGTTGGTCAGTGTGTGAGAAACACTGAGATTTGCTAAAAGTGCTGCAGGGGTGTCTCTTGCACACATGAATACTGCAGACAGGACCCAACAGGTGACCTGTCAAAAATTCCGAAAGTTGAGAGAGGTGAGGCGTATTGAGTGTAAGCAACTAGGAGCAGCCACACTCAGCATAGAAGATCGGTAATTGGCCAGTGCCGAGCCAGAATGAATTAAGGCTTTAATCCTCCAGTACGTACTGTTACGTGTGCTGCTGGGATCTGTTGTACTATGTACTCCTAGCAGCACAACTACAGGTGGTTGAGGGTTAATTGAGCTGGCTGGGTGTGGTACTTCCTGCTAGTGATCTGTGCTCACATATAAACGCAGCTCCTGGTCAGTTTGGCTGTGCCCCCAGGGTTATCAGTCATGTTCAGCTTGTTCCCACTCTGATCTGTGTTTGCAAGTAAGTCTGTGTCCCTCTGCTTTCCTAAAGACTGTTTGGACACCTGTTGTCCTAGTCTGCAGTACATGCAGCCCCCTTTTCCTTCCCCCTTTACAGGTGCAGCCTCCAAAGGTCTTATGTCTTATTCTGGGTGTCAGTTGGTGTAACTTGACACGGTTCCCTATGTCAGCTTGTGTAGTTGACTGTCTGTTCTGTGTGTCAGTTGGTGTAACTTGACACGGTTCCCTATGTCAGCTTGTGTAGCTGACTGTCTATTCCCCCTGGTATGAGGACACATAGACTTGCTGTGATTTCCATCTGTGCACATGTGAGCTCTGGGTGGAGTCTGGAGTTTAATTATATGTTGCAGTTGGTTGTGTGCCCTGTGCTCTGTTCTGTCCCGTTGCAAGCTTTGCTGAGTGATCTGTGTCTTGCTGGTTCAGGTCCGTTTGTACGTTTAAATTCTGTCAGTTTTGTGTCAGTTTGCTGCGTGACCTGCTATCTGTGTCCTGTCCTGTTGCAGTTTTCTGTGTGAACTCTGTCTGGTTCAGCTGGACTCCTGGTTAGTGTAGGGACTAGCGGTATAACCAGGAGCCATGCAGTGGCCCGCTAGCTTCCATGTTTTGTACAAAATGTCAACCAATACCTGGTATTTATATTCAGCTTATCATCTGTTACTAGTGGTTGCATTGTGGCTGCTGTATGCTGTGTATTCTGGCTCTGTGTATCCTGTGGTTCTGTCTGTTATGTAACATGTGTATGTCTCCTGTTCTGTGGCGTGGCTCCTAGGATCAGCTAGGGCCCAGATCCGAAGAACACTAGGCCGCCCTTTATTGGGGCGAATCCCCCGCTTAGGTAGGGCCATGCCATCCTCCCGCGTAGAACAGGGTCAGTTGCCTGAAACCTGTGTGAATCCCGTGTGACCCTGGTGCTACATGTGTGCGTCCATCCGATACATTCTATCCCTTTTTGGGTACGATCGTGTGGGCTCCCATGCTTAGGTTGCCACACGATTGTAACACATACATTGCATCATGGAGGTTCAGGGTTTGTATGCAGTGGGATCAGGAGTCAATATCACTGCATACAATGAGATTGCTGGCTATCCTTGACAGCTGATACCTGTCCACAACTGCCACTATCAGTACTCATGCTGATCGTGACTGTTAACCCTTTAAATGTCGCAGGATCAATTCTGATAGTGCCATGTAAATGCCCCAATTGGAGTTTGGGGGTTATGAGATCACATGAGATCGCTAGGTGCTATTTGTTGCCATGGCAGCCGGGGACCTTCTGAAGGCCCCCTGGGCTGCCATTGCAGTTTGCCTATCAAACCATGCCTTTGTTGTGGTTTGATGAACAGCCTTTCAGATTGCAGCATATGGAATACTATGGTATAATATTATACTGCAGGATCGCAAGTTCAAGTCCCCTATGGGACTGAAAAAGTGCTAAAAGGAATTTAAAAAAAAACGTTTAATTACCTGTTAAAAAAATAAAAGGTAATAAAAGTTTTCCCATATTTATAATAAAAAAATGTAAAATAGCAAAACATTTTTGTATAGTTGCGTCCATAAACGTCCGATCTATTAAAGTAATGTATTATTTATCCTGCACAGTGAACGTTGTCAGAAAAAAAAACACATCAGTATTGCACTTTTTGCTCTCTCTCTGTCTCCAAAAAAAAAATAATCAAAAGGTGATAAAAAAAAAGTTGCATCTATTCCAAAATGATACCAATAGAAACTTCAGGATGTCTTGCAAAAAGAACAATCCCTCAAATAACTATGTTGAGAGAAAAATTAAAAAATTGTGTCAGAGATAACTCTAATCCAATCTATGTATCTCTTTAGATGCCTTGGTCAGTGTTGACCATGACATTTAAATGGTTTGATGTGATTGGGAGGTGCCCTCCGGTAATCACGGCAGCTAGAGATCTTGTAAAGACCTTGTAAAGGCCCCCAAGCCTGCCTTGGTAATATTTCTATTACACGCTGGCTGTGGCAGGGTGTAATAGAATAACAGAGCTGAACCAATACACTGTAATACAGAAGTGAAAGTGATCGAAAGTTCAAGATCCACTTTTAGACTTAAAAATTGTAAACAGCAGTTGAATACAATTTCTTAAGAATTAAAACTATTGAAAAATTTTAAAAATAAAAATCTTTTCTCATTTTTAAAAAAGAAAATCTAAACAATAAAAAATGTAAATAATTGCTATTGCTGCATTAAAAATGTCCAAACTAATAAAACATAACATTATTTATACTGCTTGGTGATGCCATTAAAAAAAAAACACAATGCCAGATTTCCTTTTTTTGTTTCCAGCATTCCCTCCCCCCCAAAAAAGCTGAATAAATGCAACTTATGCAACTTAAAAGATAGAAATAAAAACTAGAGCTCACCATGTAGGAAACAAACCCTCGAACAGCTCAGTGGACAGAAAAATTTAAATTATTGCTGTTGAAAGTGATGATCAAAGAAGTGATATGACATAATAAAAATTATGTACATTTGGTATCTGAATAATTGCACTGACCCACAGAGTAAAATCAATGAAATTTTTAGCCCACCATGAAGACCGTAAAAATGAAACCCCCTAGACAGGGCACAATTACCTATTTTTGATTTCACCTCACTTACAATTTTTTGTTACCTTTTTTTTGTACATTATATGGTACATTAAATGTTACCACTGAAAAATATAACTTGTATAGCAAAAAACAAGCCCTCATGCAGCTGTGTTTACAGTAAAGTAAAATAATGTTATGGCTCTTCAAAGGGAAGGATCAAAAAACAAAGTAGAAAAAAACAAAAATTGGCAGTCTCTAAGGAGTTAATTTCTCATGTTTAGATCCCCATATTTTACTAAAATTGTCCTTCCATTAATATCATAAAGTAAGAATATTAATTGGGGAATACCTTGTAATAAACGTACAATCACCAGTATGTCTGTGTCTGTATGTCCTCTGTGGCAGTTCAATCTGACAAGCCAACTCTGGTGTACAAGACACAATGTATGCGATCGAGGGTGGTACATGAGGGTGTACTTACATTTCACACTAACGTTAGCTACGATGTAGGATATGGACTGGCAGTACTTTTGATCTTCATCTCCACAGCAGTGGTGTGTCAGAAATCCAATGTGATGGAAGTTGAATGCAGCTTTGCACGTGTCGTATAAATTGGATCTGGTTTACTGAACACAAAATTGAATACGATGTCATTGCTGCAGGGCTGTGTGCAGCAGGAAATAAGCAGCTGTTAATATGTTAATAATTCACTATTTCTTTTTATTCTTTTATTTAGAAATATAGTAAAGAAATTGCAACAAAATGCATTTACCTAAAAATGAATCGAATGATGGCCCTATACTAAGAATATAAACATTGGAGCTCCTTCACACTGGCAAGAAAATCGTGCGATTTTCTCACAATGCGAGAGTGAAATAAAACGCATGATTATGAAACCAATGCCGCGACGGAGATAAAGGGATGCAAGGCTGTTTCCATGTGAAATCACCTCGCATCCAGGGGTTTTCAGAAGGATTGCGAGGGCGATATCGGACCGTGATTCACTCTCACTCTCGCCAGTGTGCAGGAGCCCTTAAGCGTATAAGTAAAAAACAGAAAAGGAAAGGAAAGTTTTGGCTTCAGTGGTACAATTTCTTTTTAAAGCTTCTCCTATGATGGCATAAATTACTGTCTAACCAGGAAATAAAAAGTAAAAAAAAACATCATGCCAAAATACTACGATTTTTATTTAGGCTCACTATATGTCTCAACATATGGTGCAAGACAGACTATTAGATTTAAAGTACATGTTATTTTCAGGGCTGCAAAAAAACACCATCTTAACCGTGCAAATATCAATGTGGTCAGTTTTAGGCACAATAACATTAAATATACAATTTTACCTTATTTCATAGCTGATACCTTTTGGGACGCCAGCCTAAAGCTTTTTTATTATATATGATAGGTCATCAATATCAGATTAGTGGTGAGAAAACTGCTCCACACATACCACTAGCCTCACCTGCAGCATCTCCTAACATCAGTTCTAATGTCCAGAGGAAGCATCAGCAGGGAAAAGTCATGAAACAGTTTATTCCAGCTTCTGGCATAAAATCGGTGCAAATATGATCATTTTCAAATATTATTTGATGTTCTTACATCAGGATCAATATATAATATAGTAGCATCATCGCAAGATTAGTTATTTAAATAAAGAAACATTAAAGGGGTTGTCCCGCGCCGAAACGGGTTTTTTTTTTTTTCAACCCCCCCCCCGTTCGGCGCGAGACAACCCCGATGCAGGGAGGTAAAGAAAGCTCACCGGAGCGCTTACCTGAATCCCCGCGCTCCGGTGACTTCTCTACTCACCGCTGAAGATGGCCTCTTCCTCCGTGGACCGCAGCTCTTCTGTGCGGTCCACTGCCGATTCCAGCCTCCTGATTGGCTGGAATCGGCACGTGACGGGGCGGAGCTACACGGAGCTACACGGAGCCCCATAGAAGACTGCAGAAGACCCGGACTGCGCAAGCGCGGCTAATTTGGCCATCGGAGGGCGAAAATTAGTCGGCACCATGGAGACGAGGACGCCAGCAACGGAACAGGTAAGTATAAAACTTTTTATAACTTCTGCATGGCTCATAATTAATGCACAATGTACATTACAAAGTGCATTATTATGGCCATGCAGAAGTGTACAGACCCACTTGCTGCCTCGGGACAACCCCTTTAAGCAATCCCAAAATAGCAGAGTTTGGAAAATCTTGAATAACATTTACTTCTTCAGATAAGCTAGAAAGAAAATTCCAATTTTTGAATAGTCAGCTCCCTTATTGGAATAAGAAGTTGCTTTATCATCTGCAGAAGTTACAGTTAATATAAAAGAAGAGGTTGAGTCTAGACTTGCTCTTTATAGCAGGCTTTGAGTGTTATCCACAGGGAAGGTTTCTAACTTTAAAACCACACTTAGGGGACCTTGCTAAACATGAACCTCAGAGCTGCTTCTTGCAGGTAAGTTCACTTTGAAAAAGTTTTCCTAAATAGACTTACAATTTAAAGTCAGAAAATAAGATCTTACTTAGAGATGAGCGAGCACCAAAATGCTCGGGTGCTCGTTACTCGAGTCGAACTTTCAGTGATGCTCGAGAGTTCGTTTCGAGTAACGAACTCCATTGAAGTCAATGGGCGACTCGAACATTTTTGTATATCGCCGATGCTCGCTAAGGTTTTCATTTGTGAAAACCTGGGAAATTCAAGAAAGTGATGGGAACGACACAGAAACGGATAGGGCAGGCGAGGGGCTACATGTTGGGCTGCATCTCAAGTTCCCAGGTCCCACTATTAAGCCACAATAGTGGCAATCATCTGATTGGTCCTGCTGAGCCAATCAGAGGCAGTAGTCACACACCCATTCATAAATTCATGAATGGGTGTGTGAGTGGAATCTGCCTCTGATTGGTCAGGCTGTGACCAATTAGAGGCAGCTCATTCAGCAGCTGGGGATTTTAAATCCCCGACTGCTGAATACTACTCACAGCTGTTCAGGGCAGTTCAGGAGGACTGCCGCTGGCCGCGCTGAACTCCGTCTGCCGGGACCAGGTGAGTATATATATATATATATATTTTTTTTTTTTTTTTACACATTTCTGGATGAATTGCAGGGAAGGGCTTATATATTTAACCCCTTCCCGACAATTCATCCCGTGATCGCCGGCAGCCCATTGCTTTTAATGGAGCCGGCTGTATTGCCGGCTCCATTGAATTCAATGGGCTAACATCGTTCTGCCGGGACAAGGTGAGTATATATATATTTTTATTTTTTTTACACATTTCTGGATGAATTGCAGGGAAGGGCTTATATATTTAAGCCCTTCCCGACAATTCATCCCGCGCTCGCCGGCAGGCCATTGCTTTCAATGGAGCCGGGTGTATTGCCGGCTCCATTGAATTCAATGGTCAGTGCTCGTTTAATCGAGACGAGTACCGCGTGGTGCTCGTCTCGAGTAACGAGCATCTCGAGCACCCTAATACTCGAACGAGCATCAAGTGGTGATGGCCCATATTCCTCAAGGGCAGGCCTAACAATAACCTCCGGCTGATCTTGCCCTCCACATAGAAAAGCTGGGGTTAGCAATGGATAGAAGAAACATTGTGTAACCCCCTCCTCTTCTGCTTCTGAACTCTTCCTCTTTTTGCCCTTCTTCCTCCTCCTGCTTCTCCTTCTCTATACTTCTCCAAAGGGTGCAGACGCACAAAGACGCACCCATTTACTACTCAAAGCCACCCTCCCTGCGGTGTTAAGTAATGGTGAAATGGCCAGACAGTTGCGAAATCATTATCCGTCCTTCCTCTTCCTGCTGTGACAGCAATATGCCATTGTCCCTGAAGCTCTGTAGCGCCTTTTCCAGCAGTCAGACAACAGGGATGGTAGTACTGGTCACTGTATCATCACATCTGACCATTTTGGTTGTTTCCTGAAAGCAGGCTGAAGCAGCACAAACATCTTTGATCTGCAGTCACTCCACAGGCATCAAGTAAGAGATCACCACACACCTGCTAACGGAATTCACTATCCGGTACTCTATGATTGCTCTCTGCTGCTGGCTTAGCCTCTGCAATATATGCAATGTAGAATTTCACCACATAGGCACATCATAGCTGAGGTGGTGGCGTGGTAGTCCAACTTTGATGTAAACTTGGGTAATTGTTTAGGAATTGCTGCACTACCAGGTTCATCACATAGGCCAGATATTGTGTCTGAGATTGCTGAGGTAAATGGCTACCACCAGGTTCATCCCATTGTCATACATGACCTTGCCAGCCTTCAGATTTTGGCGTTTACCATGTACATCACTGTATGGAGACTGGTTCTTTGTCACACATAGATATCTATGCCCTTTATAGGGTGTTGAAAGGTGGTATGAAGAGGTGGAGGAGGAGAAGGTAGCGGGGAGGAGGAAACAGACAGGGATGAACATGCCGAAAGTCTTGGGGGTACCACAAAACATGGACCACCACTTTTGACTACATGACCCACTTGTAGGACATTGACCCAGTGTGCTGTTAAGGATATCTAACACCCTTGGCCATGCTTGCTGTATCACATGTCCGTGGTCTGGTGCAGTGGTCTGCCACTGACAGCATTTTGCAATGCCAGGAACACATGATTATCAAATGGTGGTGCAGGGCAGGGTAAGATTTTAGAACAAAGAAAAGATAGATAGGCGGCTGGTACTGTGGGTGAGCACAGAGCGTCACGCTGTGGAAGGCTTCTGTGTCCACTAGCCTAAAGGGCAGTATTTCCATTGCAGAGCACTATTTCCATTGGTGCCAGAGTATAGCTTGTGTAATGCTTGCGTTCAGGCTCTGTACTCGTGAATGGTTAGGGTGGTGGGATTTTTTTGTGGTTTTTCTTTTACATTCCCATAGCTGCGGGATGGAGGGCTGGCTGCAGACCTGGGAAACACTGTGTGTGTATTTGTTGTTTCCCTGTTTGGGATTCTTTTTGTTGCATATTCATCAGAAAGCAGCGACTACTAAATGGACCTCGATCCCTGGGTGGCACGATAGGTGACAATACAAGGCCACAGAGTATAGCTTGCGCATTTAGGAACTGTCGTTGTTTGTTGCAGGGTAATTGAATTCTCCTCACTCTACTGCAAAAAATTCATAGTGCCAAGCTGGCAACTTTAAATGACGTTTGAGGCTAATGACATGCACTATATGTGAGTGCTGTTTCCCCCTTTTTGTTTCTTATTAACAAAAAAATACCACAAACTGAATAAGCTGCAATCCCTGAGAGAAACAATATGTTAAACCAGAAGGAGCTCAGTATAGCTTGTACATTTGTGAACTGTACATTTTTGGTATTGCAAAATTGAATTCCCCTGACCCCACTGCTTACTGCATAAGGCCTACAAATAACTGTAAAGATTAACATTGCTCATCTTGATCGTCTGGACAAAAAATAGCCCTGATTTTCACAACAGCGAATTAGATTCTTTAAAACTGACTTTTGGCAAAAATAGCGGGAAAATGGAATTTCCTATAACGTTTGCTGCAGAGGTCAGCATGCAGCCAATTGGTAGCCAGGGCACCTTGCTAATGTCACCAAATGTGTCCTTCATCTTGCATATGGGTAGCAGTTTCATTGGATTCCTCCATCACATGACCTAGCCATATATAATATAGACAGAGTATAACCAGTCTCCATTTTACAGTTGAGTGCAGGACAGAGAAGCTGCATCACATTTTATGCCTATAAAACACATAGTGTGTTGTTAATAGGAACAGATATTAGTAGAGATGAGCGAACGTACTCGTCCGAGCTTGATACTCGGGCGAATATTAGCGTGTTCGGGATATTCGTTACTCGAAACGAATACCACGCGGTGTTCTGGTTACTTTCAGTTTCCTCTCTGAGACGTTAGCGCGCTTTTCTGGCCAATTGAAAGACAGGGAAGGCATTACAACTTCCCCCTGTGACGTTCAAGCCCTATACCACCCCCCTGCTGTGAGTGGCTGGGGCGATCAGATGTCACCCGAGTATAAAAATCGGCCCCTCCCGCGGCTCGCCACACATGCCTTGTGAGTTAGCTGAGGGACAGTGCTGTTGTATTGGAGTTGCTGTAGGGAGAGTGTTTGTAGTGAGTGTAGGCTTCAAGAACCCCAACGGTCATTCTTAGGGCCACATCTACCTGTGTGCAGGCTGCTGTTAGCAGTGGAGAAAAAAAAAATTTTTTTCTCAAAATCGGCAGTGCAGAGCATTGCACCCGGCATTAGGGACAGAAGTGCTGCTTAGGCAGGGAGAGTGTTAGGAGTGAGTGTAGCCTTCAAGAACCTCAACGGTCCTTTCTAGGGCCACATTTAACCGTCTGCAGTACTGTGCTGGCTGCTGTTAGCAGTGTTGCATATTTGTTTTCTTCTAAAAATCGTCTGCAGGGCATTGCACCCTCCATTGATACTACAGGGACAAAATTGTGTAGGCAGGGCCACAACACATTTCTTGTTCATTGAATATATGCAGTGGGGCCTTCCCTTTGCAAAAAAGGAAAAAAATAATATTTGGCCTGCCTGTGTCAGTCCTAAGATCTCCGTGTACGTGTGTGCTGCGTGGAGAATGTACAAAAATCAGACGCAACCAGCTACGGTTTACTGTAGCCTAGCGCCATTTTCTTTCCTGACTGGCAAATACCTGCTCTGCCAGAGTTAATAACTCTGCTACACTAAAGTTGTGTGACACTTTTTCAGGGCCACACCACAGATATTAAACTTCTTGTTCATTGAATATACGCAGTGGGGCCTTCCCTTTGCAAAAAAGGAAAAAAATAATATTTGGCCTGCCTGTGTCAGTCCTAAGATCTCCGTGTACGTGTGTGCTGCGTGGAGAACGTACAAAAATCAGACGCAACCAGCTACGGTTTACTGTAGCCTAGTGCCATTTTCTTTCCTGACTGGCAAATACCTGCTCTGCCAGAGTTAATAACTCTGCAACACTAAAGTTGTGTGACACTTTTTCAGGGCCACACCACAGATATTAAACTTCTTGTTCATTGAATATACGCAGTGGGGCCTTCCCTTTGCAAAAAAGGAAAAAAATAATATTTGGCCTGCCTGTGTCAGTCCTAAGATCTCCGTGTACGTGTGTGCTGCGTGGAGAACGTACAAAAATCAGACGCAACCAGCTACGGTTTACTGTAGCCTAGTGCCATTTTCTTTCCTGACTGGCAAATACCTGCTCTGCCAGAGTTAATAACTCTGCTACACTAAAGTTGTGTGACACTTTTTCAGGGCCACACCACAGATATTAAACTTCTTGTTCATTGAATATACGCAGTGGGGCCTTCCCTTTGCAAAAAAGGAAAAAAATAATATTTGACCTGCAGGCTTGCACCAATTTATTTCCTGCCTGTGAAATCAAATCACTGGTAATACAGCATGCTGAGGGGTAGGGGTAGGCCTAGAGGACGTGGACGCGGCCGAGGACGCGGAGGGCCAAGTGAGGGTGTGGGCACAGGCCGAACTCCTGATACAGGTGTATCGCAGCCGACTGCTGCGCGATTAGGAGAGAGGCACGTTTCTGGCGTCCCCACATACAT
Organism: Eleutherodactylus coqui; assembly: GCF_035609145.1. NCBI lineage: Eukaryota > Metazoa > Chordata > Amphibia > Anura > Eleutherodactylidae > Eleutherodactylus > Eleutherodactylus coqui. Next base: position 173,698,565 of record NC_089841.1, read on the forward strand.
CGCCCAATTAATGGGTCCACGCGGGAGACGTTTATTAGAAAATGAGCAGTGTGAGCAGGTCCTGTCCTGGATGGCAGAAAGTGCTTCGAGCAACCTATCGTCCAGCCACAGTTCTGCGCCGTCCACTGCTGCAAATCCGAATCCTCTGTCTGCTGCTCCTTCTTCCTCCCAGCCTCCTCACTCCACTACAATGACACATGCTCAGGAGCGGGAATACTCCCAGGAACTGTTCTCGGGCCCCTGCTCAGATTGGGCAGCAGTGGTTCCTCTCCCACCAGAGGAGTTTATCGTCACTGATGCCCAACCATTCGAAAGTTCCCGGGGTCCGGGGGATGAGGCTGGGGACTTCCGCCAACTGTCTCAAGAACTTTCTGTGGGTGAGGAGGACGATGACGATGAGACACAGTTGTCTTGCAGTGAGGTAGTAGTAAGGGCAGTAAGTGCGAGGGAGGAGCGCACAGAGGATTCGGAGGAAAAGCAGCAGGACGATGAGGTGACTGACCCCACCTGGTGTGCAACGCCTACACAGGACAGGTCTTCAGAGGGGGAGGCACGGGCAGCAGCAGGGCAGGTTGCAAGAGGCAGTGCGGTGGCCAGGGGTAGAGGCAGGGCCAGACCGATTAATCCACCAAGTGTTTCCCAAAGCGCCCCCTCGCGCCATGCCACCCTGCAGAGGCCGAGGTGCTCTAAGGTCTGGCAGTTTTTCACAGAGACGCCTGAGGACCGACGAACAGTGGTGTGCAACCTTTGTCGCGCCAAGATCAGCCGGGGAGCCACCACCAACAGCCTCACCACCAACAGCATGCGCAGGCATATGATGGCCAAGCACCCCACAAGGTGGGACGAAGTCCGTTCACCGCCTCTGGTTTGCACCGCTGTCTCTCCCCCTGTGCCCCAACCTGCCACTGAGATACAACCCCCCTCTCAGGACACAGGCACAACCGTCTCATGGCCTGCACCCACACCCTCACCTACGCTGTCCTCGGCCCCATCCAGCAATGTCTCGCACCGCACAGTCCAGCCGTCGCTAGCGCAAGTGTTGGAGCGCAAGTATCCCGCCACGCACCCGCACCCTCAAGCGTTAACCGTCCACATAGCCAAATTTATCAGCCTTGAGATGCTGCCATATAGGGTTGTGGAAACGGAGTCCTTCAAAAGTATGATGGCGGTGGCGGCCCCGCGCTACTCAGTTCCCAGTCGCCACTACTTTTTCCGATGTGCCGTCCCAGCCCTGCACGACCACGTCTCCCGCAACATTGTACGCGCCCTCACCAATGCGGTTAGTGGCAAGGTCCACTTAACTACGGACTCGTGGACAAGCACAGGCGGGCAGGGCCACCACATCTCCCTGACGGCACATTGGGTGAATTTAGTGGAGGCTGGGACAGAGTCAGAGCCTGGGACCGCTCACGTCCTACCCACCCCCAGAATTGCGGGCCCCAGCTCGGTGGTGGTATGTTCGGCGGTGTATGCCTCGTCCACTAAACCACCCTCCTCCTCCTCCTCCTCCTCAACCTCTGTCTCGCAATCTAGATGTGTCAGCAGCAGCAGGACGTCGCCAGCAGTCGGTGTCGCGCGGCGTGGCAGCACAGCGGTGGGCAAGCGTCAGGAGATAGGAGATAGGAGGCACACGGCCCATGAACTGCTGCAGGGTCTGACAGAGCAGACCGACCGTTGGCTTGCGCCGCTGAGCCTCCAACCGGGCATGGTCGTGTGTGACAACGGCCGTAACCTGGTGGCGGCTCTGCAGCTCGGCAGCCTCACGCACGTGCCATGCCTGGCCCACATCTTTAATTTGGTGGTTCAGCGCTTTCTGAAAAGCTACCCACGCTTGTCAGACCTGCTCGTAAAGGTGCGCCGGCTCTGCGCACATTTCCGCAAGTCCCACACGGACGCTGCCACCCTGCGCACCCTGCAACATCGCTTTAGTCTGCCAGTTCACCGACTGCTGTGCGACGTGCCCACACGGTGGAACTCTACGCTCCACATGTTGGCTAGGCTCTATGAGCAACGTAGAGCTATAGTGGAATACCAACTCCAACATGGGCGGCGCAGTGGGAGTCAGCCTCCTCAATTATTTTCAGAAGAGTGGGCCTGGTTGGCAGACATCTGCCAGGTCCTTCGAAACTTTGAGCAGTCTACCCAGGTGGTGAGCGGCGATGCTGCAATCATTAGCGTCACCATTCCTCTGCTATGCATCTTGAGAAGTTCCCTGCAAACCATAAAGGCAGCCGCTTTGCGCTCGGAAGCAGAGCCGGGGGAAGACAGTATGTCGCTGGATAGTCAGAGCACCCTCCTGTCTATATCTCAGCGCATTGAGGAGGAGGAGGAGCATGAGGAGGATGAGGAGGAGGGGGAAGAGACAGCTTGGGCCACTGCTGACGGTACCCATGCTGCTTGCCTGTCATCATTTCAGCGTGTAGGGCCTGAGGAGGAGGAGGAGGAGGAGGAGGAGGAGGAGGATCCTGAAAGTGATCTTCCTAGTGCGGACAGCCATGTGTTGCGTACAGGTACCCTGGCACACATGGCTGACTTCATGCTAGGATGCCTTTCTCGTGACCCTCGCGTTACACGCATTCTGGCCACTACGGACTACTGGGTGTACACACTGCTCGACCCACGCTATAAGGAGAACCTTCCCACTCTGATTCCCGAAGAGGAAAGGGGTTCGAGAGTGTTGCTATACCACAGGACCCTGGCGGACAAGCTGATGGTAAAATTCCCATCCGACAGCGCTAGTGGCAGAAGGCGCAGTTCCGAGGGCCAGGTAGCAGGGGAGGTGCGGAGATCGAGCAGCATGTACAGCCCAGGCAGTGCAACAGTCTTTAAGGGCCTGGACAGCTTTATGGCTCCCCAGCAAGACTGTGTCACCGCTCCCCAGTCAAGGCTGAGTCGGCGGGAGCACTGTAAAAGGATGGTGAGAGAGTACGTAGCGGATCGCACGACCGTCCTCCGTGACGCCTCTGCCACCTACAACTACTGGGTGTCGAAGCTGGACTCGTGGCCTGAACTCGCGCTGTATGCCCTGGAGGTGCTTGCTTGTCCTGCGGTTAGCGTCTTGTCGGAGAGGGTGTTTAGTGCGGCTGGGGGAATCATCACAGATAAGCGTACCCGCCTGCCAACCGACAGTGCCGACAGGCTAACACTGATCAAGATGAACAAAGCCTGGATTTCCCCAGACTTCTCTTCTCCACCAGCGGACAGCAGCGATACGTAAGCAATACGTAGGCTGCACCCGCGGATGGAAGCTACATTCTCTCTCACCATCCAAAACGGGGACATTTCTGCTTCATCAATCTGTGTCTAATATTCCTCCTCCTCCTCCTCCTGCTCCTCCTCCTGAAACCTCACGTAATCACGCTGAACGGGCAATATTTCTTAGGGCCACAAGGCTCACTCATCTAATTTTTCGAAACAATTTTTATATGTTTCAATGCTCTTAAAAGCGTTGAAACTTTAACTTGAACCAATTTTTCGTAAAACTGGGCTGCCTCCAGGCCTAGTTACCACTTAAGCCACATTAACCAAAGCGATTAATGGGTTTCATCTGCCCTCTTGGTTGGCCATGGCCAATTTTTTTGGATGTACATTAGTACTGTTGATACAGCAATTTTTGTGGGCCCTCGCCTACAGTGTAATCAAATACATTTTTAGCCCACCTGCATTACAGCTGACGTGACGTTACATCAGCTGTGTTGGGCAATGCAATGGGATATTTCTATGTACCGCCGGTGGGTTCCAGGGAGCCACCCATGCTGTAGGTGCACACGGAGTTTTTACTACATCTGTACACTTGAAAAGCACCCCAGTCTGACTGGGGCATGCAGTGTGGGCCGAAGCCCACCTGCATTAAGCACGACATTACTACCTCAGCTGTGTTGGGCAATGCAATGGGATATTTCTATGTACCGCCGGTGGGTTCCAGGGAGCCACCCATGCTGTAGGTGCACACTGAGTTTTTACTACATCTGTACACTTGAAAAGAACCCCAGTCTGACTGGGGCATGCAGTGTGGGCCGAAGCCCACCTGCATTAAGCACGACATTACTACCTCAGCTGTGTTGGGCAATGCAATGGGATATTTCTATGTACCGCCGGTGGCTTCCTGGCACCCACCCATGCTGTAGGTGCACACGGAGTTTTTACTACATCTGTACACTTGAAAAGAACCCCAGTCTGACTGGGGCATGCAGACCCAGGAGAAGTGGCAGCGGAGTGTCATGCAGGCAGTGATTGTGCTTTGTTGGAGGTAGTGTGGTGCTTAGCTAAGGTGTGCATTGCTAATGAGGGCTTTTCAGAAGTAAAAGTTGTTGGGGGGGGCCCACTCTTGCCGCTATTGTGGCTTAATAGTGGGACCTGTGAACTTGAGATGCAGCCGAACATGTAGCCCCTCGCCTGCCCTATCCGTTTCTGTGTCGTTCCCATCACTTTCTTGAATTGCCCAGATTTTCACACATGAAAACCTTAGCGAGCATCGGCGAAATACAAAAATGCTCCGGTCGCCCATTGACTTCAATGGGGTTCGTTACTCGAAACGAACCCTCGAGCATCGCGATAATTTCGTCCCGAATATCGAGCACCCGAGCATTTTGGTGCTCGCTCATCTCTAGATATTAGTAATTATTAGGAAATCATATAGTACCAGAGTTTCTGGTGGCTCCACACAGCTCTTCTACATGCACATCACACACACACAGCACTGCTACATGTACATCACATACAGCACTGCTACATACATTCTTCATACAACAGTGATGAAAAGCAGTACAGCAGAGTCCTGCACACACTAATCACCCTCTGGTCATGTGACCGCGAACTGCTCCCATACAGGTGACTAATGACATGACAGTGACATCATGACAGGTCCTGTAAATACATGGCTGCTGTGAGTGTTCATTAGGATTTCATCCCCGCGGCCTCGGTTGGTTTGCAATATTAATGAACACTAGCCGGACAGCAGCTGAGTCCTTACAGGACCTGTGATGACATCACTGTCATGTGATTGGGGGCAGATCATATAACTCACTCACTTGGGATGGAGGACCTTTGATGACAATACCGTCATTGATCAGGGACGGAGCATGTAACTCATTCTTGCTCCGCCCCTCATCATCTGGAATGAGTTACATGCTCCACCCCTAATCACATGACAGTGACGTCATCACAGGTCCTTTATCCGGAGGTCATCCCGAGTCAGTGAGTTATGCATCCCCTACAAACCCTTGCGGACTCAATTGCTATGGAATACAACCTGTGATGACGTTACTGTCATGTGATTAGGGGCAGGGCATGTAACTCACTGACTTGGGATGTAGGATGTTTGAAGATGTCACCGTCCTGTGATCAGCAGCAGAGCAAGTAACTCACTCACTCATGCACGGAGTGGGCTTTGGCTGCCTTGGGGACTTCCTAGAGGGCAAATAAGTGAACCCGATTTTTACTCCCATTGACTTTAATGGGAGTCGGAATCAAATGTCCCTATTCACAATGATTTTTGTAGGAGCGGGCTGATGCCAACATGAATTGATTTTTCCACTAATCACTCATCAATAGTAGAGATATCTTCCTTAATTTGGAAGCATTGACAGATTATACAAATAAGCTTGAGCTCAGCCAGAGTAATGAGTGGGGAGGATGTTTGTAGTGTTTTTTTCCCTTTTTTGACAGGAGGTGGGCTGTATGTGAAAGGATTTTATATGTTTATCTAAGTATGTAATTGAAAACCAGACTAAATTTAGCAGTGCAAGAAAATGATTTCCAACAGTAACAGTTTATGACCATTCATATCAATCAGTGCCTAACAAACTATTTGGTCATATGAGCCTTATCACATTGCACTGGTTAATTATTCTGTTTAGCCTGGTATGTAACATCTAAAACACTTAGGTTTCCTAAATCAGGTAAGGACTTTAGTTTCTCAGTCTTCATATTCTTGCCTTCTAGGGGTGACTTCCCTTGTGAGGTATACCGTCTCTACCAGTTGGTGAGAATTTTAAAAAAAGAAGATGGCAGAAATCTTTGGTGCTGATCCATAATTACTGATTCAGTGATCTGCAATCCTTTCAGGATCTCTGGTTGCAGTCCCTTTTATTATACTTGTGAATTTGTACTTTAAAGAAGCACTGGTCGTGCAAGTGCAGCCACTGTGGTCCATTCACTTTCAGTGGGACTGCCAAGTACCCAAAAGGTACACTTGCACAGGTATTTCCATCATTCCTATTGAAATGAATGGAGCGCTGATCACGTATGCTCAGTCAGCACGCCATTCAGAGTAGCTTCACTGCAGGGGAAGAAGTGACAGGAGAGCAGGACATAGAAGTCCCGTCCTCCAGATCGGTGGGGGACCTCAGCAGTGAGAACCCCACTGATCAGCAAGTTATCCCCTATCTTGTGGATAGCGAATAAATTGATATTTTGGTACAATCCCTTTAGCAATTTGAGAGATGCTGTTGTTGATATCATGCGCATAACAGGAAGAGTAACTTCCAATTATTATAATTAATAATTATATAGTTTGTCATAAGTCACACAATCAAAAGTATTCAGTTCACTGTATGATTTAGGTGGCTTGTAGAAGTAAGCAAAGAGACTGTATAGAGTTGCACAGAGTTCCTGCTATAGGCATTCAATGTATTGCCATATGGTGTCTCAATAAAGCAGCATAATATGTAGGTTCCCTTAGGAGTAATGCCTCTTATGAAAAACAGCTCAGTAGTATGTCTCCCAAACATTCATATTTAATCCAACAGAAAAAAACACAAGCCTTATATAGTGTTGAAAATTTAAGTTTTCTGGTGCAAATTGCGTTGTGCCAAATTAAAAAAAAAAAGGATAGGGGGGGGGGTTTGGACTTAATTATGAAAAGAATTGTGCCAAGAGTCTGGCAACATTTTTTAACTAAAATAAGCAAACTAAAAAATGGTCTAAAATTTGATCAGATAAGTCGTAAAATTGAGCAGAATTATCTTTCAGCAGAGCTACTGGCACATTTTAAGATTGTCTAGTCTATGTTTGCACTATCTGACTTTTAGACACTATTAGTAAATCTGCACCAATGTGCCTCATTTATTTGAATTGTCTAAAAGAAAAATTGTCTTTGTTGTCCATAGCAAATCAGATTTCAGCTTTCATTTCTGAACCTGCTCTGGTAAAGTGAAAGCTATGCTAAGATTGGTTGCTGTGAGCAACATAGTTAGATTTTCTTTTAGACATATAAATGAGGCCCATGTCTACTTCTGAAATTGGAAATATGCAGCAGCACAGTAGAACCACATAAACGTATATGGGCATCATATTATGGTTCCTTACAACTTTGAGGCTGTTATAATAAAGTAGCATTGTTCATGGGCTCTAACATGTGTTAAATACACTGTTGTTACAAAATAGTAAAGAAGCTACAAAACTAGTTGACACACAAAATAATTTATTTGTAAAATAGGATTGAATTCTTTTCTCTTTATCAGGGTTAACCCTTGTGAATCCATGAGGAATAACATACTGTACATTGAATCAGCTGCTTAAAACATACAAATCATTCCACCTAGCAGAGGTAGATTCATGTTTAACCCCTTAGTGACGAAGCCTGTATGTGCCTTAATGATGGAGCCAAATTTTGAAAATCTGACATGTGTCACTTTAATATAGAATAACTCCGTAAAGGTTTTGCATATCCCAGTGATTCTGACATTGTGTTTTCGCCACATATTGTACTTCATTTAGGTGGTAAAAATGGACCAATAGAATTTGTGTATATTTATTAAAAGTTCCAAAATTTCAAATATGTGCAAACATACTGTACAAATTTATGATAAGATATATATTTACATGTGTTTACTCTATTCTGTGCGCACATTTGAAAAACTTTGGGTATTTTTAATCATTTAGGAGACATACAAATTTAACATTACTTATCAACATTTTGAGGAACACTGTTTTCCTACACCAAGCTAAGATTGCAAAGGCTCATAGATGTCAGTATTATAGATACAAATTACACCATTTTGAAAACTACACCCCTTAATATATTCACTGAGGGGTGTCATGAGTGTTTTGACCCCACAGTTTTTTTCAGGAGTTAATGCAATTTAGAGGAGAAAAAAATAAAATGTTATATTTTTGCAAATATGTCGTTTTAAAGACATATTTTTTTCTTTAGTGCACATGAAAATGAAGATTTACACCCAAAAATGAATACCACTGTTTGTCCCGTATTCACAAACATAACCATTGTGGCCCTAATATTATGTCTGTATGCACAACAGTGCCCAAACCAAAAGGAGCAGCAGGTGGCTTTCACAACAGAAATTTTGCTTGAAAATGATTTAGGCCCCATTGCACACTTGTAGAGCCCTTGAGCAGCCAAAATGATTCAGAACCCCGACAAATGACCCCATTTTGAAAACTAGACCCCTTAACAAATTCATCTAGGTGTGTACTGCATATTTTGACCCCACAGTTTTTGAATGACTCTAAGCAAAGCAGAAGTGAAAAAATTAAGATTTTCATTTTCTTGGCAATTATGTCATTTTATTGTACAACACACATCTGAAGAATTTAACCCCATTATGGATACCCCCTGTTTGTCCCATGTTCACAAACTTACCCATTGTGGCCCTAATCTTATGTCTGTATGCACAACAGGGCCCAAGCAGAAAGAAGCATTGAAGTTAAACTCTTTTAACTTTTACGTGATCGCCATTATCCATTGGATAACGGGGATCACAGGACCGGAGATCGCTCAACGCAGCCCTCAGTCACTGCTCCAGGCTCTTGGCTACCTTTAGTAGCCAGAAGCAAGGAGATTTTAAATTTCCCTGGCCCTTCCCAGCTTCTGCGCTTGCGTCCATCACTTTGCCAACAGGCACATGCGCCAAAGTTGGGGAAAGGTCCACGGATAAAGATCCAGTTGGGGGACATCCATGACAGAATCGGATCCATGACAGAAGGTGAAATTTTAACTTTTTTTTACTTTTACATGATCGCCATTATCATTGGATAGCAACGATCACGTGACCAGGGACCGCGTATTGTGGCCCCCTTAAAATCTCCAGGTCCTCGGCTACATTTGGTAGCCAGGAGCAGGGCGATTTTAAGTTACCCAGGCAATCTGTGGCTTTTATGCATGCGTCTGCCATTTTGGCCATGGGTGCGTGCGCAGAAGCCTGGGTAAGGTCCACGGCTAAATCCAGGGGCCTTAGGTACATAATTTCATCCTCCCTCACTGATATGATCTGTGAGGTAAGATGACACTTAAGCTTTTTAAACTTTTTTTTCTTTTTTTTTACACTTTTTTAAAACTTTTTTTTACTTTACATGATCACTGTTGCCCGTTCAATAACAGTGATCATGTGACTGGGAACTGCATACAGCGGCTACTGGTCTTTCTGCTCTCTGCTCCCGGCTACACATGCTAGCCGGGAGCAGAGGGATTTCAAATCTCCTGAGTCGCAAGCACGCTTCGATGTTTTTGGCGAGCACGCATGCGCAGAAGACGACATAGGGTTCTTGAAGGACCATATCGCCGTGGGACATTGCAGGGAACAGAGGTGAGTACTTTCACCTGCCCTCATGAATCCAATCCATGAGGGGAGGTGAAACTTTAACTTTATTTTACTTCTTTTAACTTTTCCGTGGTCGCAGTTCTCCATTTGGAAAGCAGCAATTATGGGCCCGGGGACCGGGCACCGTGATCATTGGTGATATCTCTTACTTCCCAGAGTAGCCAGGAACCAGAACATTTTAAATGTCCTATGACGATCTGGTCTTCTGCGCGTGCATCGCCTTTTTTTCCTTTAGTGTGCATGCGCAGAAGATGACCAAAGGTCCTTTCCAGACCAGATTGTCGCGGGACATCGCGGAGGATGAGGGTGAGTAGTTTCAGCACCCCTCATAGATGCAATCCGTGAGGGGAGCTGAATCTCTAACTTTTTTCACTTTTTATTTACTTTAATGTGATCAGCGCTATTCATAGGAGAGCGTCGATTGCATGATGGTAGGGGTTTCCCGCGGCCCCCCATGACAGCTCCGGGTTGTCGGCTACCTCCGGGAGCCAACAGCATGGAGCTGTCACGTCATCAGCCCATGTGGCTTTAATCCTCAGGGGAAGCATGTTTTTAAATCCCTGAGGATTAAATCCCACTTAGCAAAGATGTAAAAAGGCAATGAGGCTTAAAAAGTAAAAAAAGGGGTTAAAAATTACATTACTAAGCATGAATCTACATCTTAATCTACCTCTTATTTTTAATTCTTCACCGACAAGAACTTTACTAATACTAAAATCATAAATTTTATTAATATTCATTAAAAAGGGAAAGAGGGGGGGAGGGAGACCATACACAAACATACACAAAAGAAAAGAATTCTTTGAAAATATTGGTCCGTCTTTATAGCGATTTGACCATCACTACACTCGCTACTCTATTGATTTATAAGTGTAGACGTTTCTTCTTTTCTTATTTCACTACCCACATAACTTGCGAGTGCTATAGAGGATCAATGCCCGTCACACCATGTTATGTTGGGAAAAGTAACCACATACGTTAAAGGTGTTAAGATAATCTGACTCTGTCACCAAACACGTTGTGTTTATAGGTTTGCTCTATTTGTCATATATCATAGAGAGGTAAAAAACCTGTTAATTTTTACTTTTATCGTCTTTTGTCATATGGAAATCAAGAGCATTTATTACAATAGTACCCCTAGATAGTATAAGCAGAAAGATCAATGTTTGATAGAGAGTCAGCACTTTTTGTTGTGCTTTCTATGTCTGTACACACTGTCACATTGACAACCTCAGATAGGATAAATGGAGGGATCAATATTTATCAGCACTTTATGTTGTCTATACACACTGTCACATCGACGCGTTTCTATGACACTGCTTCAGCGTGTCACTTCATCAGGATGGACTGGCTGTGTACACTTCAAGTCATATGTTTGCTTGATTAGGGTTTATACTTATAAATTATTTATTCTCAGAAGCCCAAGACAAAACTGTGCTGATAATGACAGATCGTGGCTTACTGCGTCAGCAACCAATAGATCGCTCATGTCTTATTGAGAGCAATAACATGATCCATTACAGCTTAACGCTGACTACTCCTCTTTAAGGCCCACTTGTGCAAGGTGGCAAACAAATCCAACTTACATAAGATAGATACATAGGTCCACAAAGAGATCTTAGCGGGCAAAAAATGCAACAGCATCAGTTCACTCTGAATACTGCATATATCACCTCTCAGATTGAGTACACAATTTATATCATGAAAAGACCCACATTTACGGGGTTAATGTATTTAGGCGGAACCTGCCCATACGTGATTAGACTGATAGTAGTCAACGTTAGTGCATCCGCTTTGGATTATTGAGATCATATAGCCTCTCAGATTGAACACCTAGTTTGGGTGATGAAAACCCGCATTTATTGGGTAAATACACTTAGGTGATCAGGTTAGTGATAATAAGCACTTAATGCGTCAGCTTCCATTTGTTGTAGTTCATATATAAGAAGCTTCTAGGCGCATAGCTTAGCTGATAGAAAGATCCATATTTAGAGAGTTAATACATAGGAGCAGATCCTACATGAAATTTGTAATTGTGCATCAGAGAGAGCTTGCAGAACCCACATTTACGGGGCAGAGAAGTACAGAGGCCCACATTTACGGGGCAGAGGAGTAAAGAAGCCCACATTTACGGGGCAGAGAGTTTAGAAAGCCCACATTAGTGGAGCAAGAAGACAGTTTTAAAGTCACGTCGGCTGCATTAGATAGCAGGCAGCCAGCGTGACCATAGGGAGACAGAGCTGGTCTGTGAGTGTGTTTCACCTTCTTATGTATATGTAGCTCCACCCTTTCTTCTTGGGGGCTTGTCCTTTGTAACCAATCAGCACAATCTGGTTATTTGCAATCACCAGCGAGATCTCGCGATACTGGTGACGTCATCACGTGACGACGTCACTCCGTACCTACCACCACCGGGTCCTGGGAGCTCCTTCGCATAGCGGAAGTGTTGCCATCGCTACTAGAACGCTGGCAACGTAGCGGAGGCGTTGCCATCGCTACCGGAACGCCGGCAACCTAGCGGAGGTGTTACCATCATAGCGGAGGTGTTGCCAGCGTTACCAGAACGCTGGCCACATAGCGGAGATGTTGCCATGGCTACCAGAACGCTGGATTCCAGCACATGCGTCCTAGTTTCAAAACGGGTGATTGATTAATTATTCTTCTCCCCGGAGGTTACCTCGCTATTTGCTTATACAGGCATTTTATTGTGGAATCCACTTTAATGCAATTTGAATGTAAAATCAGGAGTTTGTGTATAAACAAGTAGTTTGTATGCAAGTATGTGCTTTTCAGATTTTTGGGGAAAAGGACAGATATGCCCCATTAAAGATGATATAAACAGCAAAGGTCATTCCTTCTACCGGATACTTCAGGTCATCTTTTTTGTTTTACGCCAAACAGGTAAGTCTTCTTGTTGTTGATATCCAACACAGAGAATAAAAAAGGATTCTTTTTGATGTTTTTAGTTAGATTTTTGGTAAGGTAATGCATACCTTCATGTCCTATTTTTGAAATTTGGAATTAGTTCCGCATCAGTGAGATAGTGATTTCACTTCAGGTAAGTTGCAACAGCACGGGGAAAGGACAGAGTTTATATTTCAGCTGTGAGAGCATTTATGATAATAAAAGATATCTTATGTTTATTTATGTCATCTGACAAAGCACTACGTAAGACCAGGTTTGTTGTTAAAGATAACCTCGACCTGTTCTTGAGTTATCAGCATCAAATTTGCTTTCGCGCAGGTATAAAATGGTTTAAACCATATATTGTTTTAAATGAACGACGTAAAGGATAAGCATTCATTTAATCCCTTTGGTGCACAAGAATCCATTCTAAAAATCCATCCGGATTCTTTTTGTTGGAGTTTTCTGTCCACATCTCCACGTCTGCCGTTGCTTCTTATTACCTCAATTCCTCGGAACATGACTACATCAGGGTTTCCACCATGCTTTTCAATGACATGTGACGCCAGACTAGTTTTCTCATTCCTGTTTATATTTCCCACATGTGCAAGTACACGACGGCGCAACTGTTGCATCGTCTTGCCAATGTAGTCCCTAGGACACGGGCAAGTCGCCATATAGACGACACCGCTCGTTCTACAGTTAATAAAATCTTTTATGATGAATTCCTTTCCTGTGGAAGAGCTTCTGAAGGTCTTACATCGATGCATAAATTTGCACGCCTTGCATCCTGAGCAAGGGTAAGAACCCTTGACTGGTTCTGTTTGCAGCCACGTTGTTCTTGGCGATTTTTGGGAAAGATGGCTATGGACCAGGCGATCTTTCAAATTTCTCCCGCGTCTATATGTAATCATTGGCCGTTCCGACAAAAACTCTTTAATATCTCCATCTTTTGTGAGAATATCCCAGTATTTGCTCAGAATGTTACGTACATCTTGAGATTTCTCGTCAAAGGGACCTATCACCCTGATCATCTTGTCATTTTTGGCCTTTTGTTTTACCTCTAAAAGGTCCTCTCTTTTAGATCTTTCCGCTTGATTGTAAGCATCTGCTACCACATTTTCGGGATAGCCCCTGTCGAGAAATCTTTTCCGCATCTCTTGGGATTTTGTATCAAACTCCTCCTCACTGGAGCAGTTCCGCCTTACTCTAATAAACTGACTTTTTGGGATTCCCCCTTTTTGCGAGGCTGGATGGTGACTGCTCTAGTGAAGGAGGGTATTTGATGCTGTTTTCTTTCGAAAGATTGTAGTTTCCAACTGGTTACTCTCCGTTTTCAAGATGGAGAGATCAAGAAATGTGATTTTTTGCGGATTAATCTCTGATGTAAGGAACAAGTTGAGATCATTGTTGTTCAAACTTGATACAAAATTCTGAAATTCACTCAGATCGCCGGTCCATAGAATAAACACATCATCTATATAACGAAGCCACAAATCAATCGATGCAGTCCATCTCTCATTTTCTTCGCAGAACACTTTGGTTTCCTCCCACCAGCCCAGGTACAGATTAGCATAACTGGGGGCACATGGGCTCCCCATTGCTGTACCCCTGAGCTGGTGGGAGAATTTACCCTCAAACAGAAAATAATTGTGTTCGAGGACAAATGTTAACAGTTGTAACAAGAAAGAATTATGCTCTTTTAGATGATTTCCTCTTTGGGACAGGAAGAATTCTGCAGCTTCCAGCCCTTTTGCATGGGGAATGGAACTGTACAGGGATTCTACGTCGAGACTCGCCAGCACAGTTCCTGGAGACAAGGAAATACCCTCTATTTTTTTCAACACATCCATCGTGTCCCTAACATAAGTGGGCAATGCTTCGACAAACGGCCTCAATAATTGATCTAAATATTTGCTAATCCCCTGGGTTAAACTGTTAATACCCGAGACGATAGGTCTCCCTTTTAGGGGGGTTAGACCTTTATGTATCTTAGGCAACCCATAAAAAGTCGCAATCTGAGGATTTTTTGGACACATAAAGGAAAACTCTTTTTCACTGATCAACGATTTCTCTTTTGCTACTGATAGAATATCTCTAAGTTTTTTGAGGAAAACATCAGTTGGATCGGATCCTAGAGTTTTATATGTCAATCTATCATTGAGTATCTTGAGGCACATTTGTCGATAATCCTCCCGGTTGAGGACCACAATGTTTCCCCCTTTATCAGAGGGTTTCACTATAATCTCTGTATCCATTTCAAGGGCTAGCATTGCATCCTTTTGTTTAGATGTTAAATTTTGCTGTTTGAAATTCCTCTTTTGAGACAGGTCTTTGAGATCTCTTAGGACCATGGACTCAAACAGATCAATAAAGGGGCAATCCCCTAGTGGTGTACTTGTACTTTTTAATCTGAGATCCGTGAATGGTCCATGTCCTGGATCCTTGTCATTTTCTTGTTCAAGGCATTCAAGCATTTCAAGAGCCTCACAGTCTTCAGGATCCAGACCCATCTCCTTACACTTTTTCTTTCCTTCAATGATGAAATGTTTCCTCCAGCGCAATTTGCGCAGAAAGAGAGAAATATCTTTTGTCCACTCGAAACAATTGAATCGATTGGTGGGAATAAATGAGAGACCTTTTTTCAGAAGTGTTTGTTCGTCCACTGATAAAGTTCTTGAAGAAAGATTTATTATTTGTAGTTCGTCTTCATCGGAATTATCCTGATTATTTCTTAAATACCCTATCTCTGTTAGTCAGTGCTGGGAGGTCTCTGCTTGGTTTGCTTGGTCTCTCAGTATGTGTTAGAAGGTCCCCATACTTCCTCGATCTCTCAGCATATAGCTGGAGATCGGCTGACCTAAAAAACGATTGTCATTGGGTCCGTATCGCCCCCTGCCCCGTGCTCTAGATCTATTACCCCCCCTTCCTCTAGATCTTTCCGGAAAATGAGATCTTCTAGATGTTTCTGTACCTGAGAGCTTGCCCTCGGATGAACTTAACTCCGATTAATCCGCAAAAAATCACATTTCTTGATCTCTCCATCTTGAAAACGGAGAGTAACCAGTTGGAAACTACAATCTTTCGAAAGAAAACAGCATCAAATACCCTCCTTCACTGGAGCAGTCACCATCCAGCCTCGCAAAAAAGGGGGAATCCCAAAAAGTCAGTTTATTAGAGTAAGGCGGAACTGCTCCAGTGAGGAGGAGTTTGATACAAAATCCCAAGAGATGCGGAAAAGATTTCTCGACAGGGGCTATCCCGAAAATCTGGTAGCAGATGCTTACAATCAAGCGGAAAGATCTAAAAGAGAGGACCTTTTAGAGGTAAAACAAAAGGCCAAAAATGACAAGATGATCAGGGTGATAGGTCCCTTTGACGAGAAATCTCAAGATGTACGTAACATTCTGAGCAAATACTGGGATATTCTCACAAAAGATGGAGATATTAAAGAGTTCTTGTCGGAACGGCCAATGATTACATATAGACGCGGGAGAAATTTGAAAGATCGCCTGGTCCATAGCCATCTTTCCCAAAAATCGCCAAGAACAACGTGGCTGCAAACAGAACCAGTCAAGGGTTCTTACCCTTGCTCAGGATGCAAGGCGTGCAAATTTATGCATCGATGTAAGACCTTCAGAAGCTCTTCCACAGGAAAGGAATTCATCATAAAAGATTTTATTAACTGTAGAACGAGCGGTGTCGTCTATATGGCGACTTGCCCGTGTCCTAGGGACTACATTGGCAAGACGATGCAACAGTTGCGCCGTCGTGTACTTGCACATGTGGGAAATATAAACAGGAATGAGAAAACTAGTCTGGCGTCACATGTCATTGAAAAGCATGGTGGAAACCCTGATGTAGTCATGTTCCGAGGAATTGAGGTAATAAGAAGCAACGGCAGACGTGGAGATTTGGACAGAAAACTCCAACAAAAAGAATCCGGATGGATTTTTAGAATGGATTCTTGTGCACCAAAGGGATTAAATGAATGCTTATCCTTTACGTCGTTCATTTAAAACAATATATGGTTTAAACCATTTTATACCTGCGCGAAAGCAAATTTGATGCTGATAACTCAAGAACAGGTCGAGGTTATCTTTAACAACAAACCTGGTCTTACGTAGTGCTTTGTCAGATGACATAAATAAACATAAGATATCTTTTATTATCATAAATGCTCTCGCAGCTGAAATATAAACTCTGTCCTTTCCCCGTGCTGTTGCAACTTACCTGAAGTGAAATCACTATCTCACTGATGCGGAACTAATTCCAAATTTCAAAAATAGGACATGAAGGTATGCATTACCTTACCAAAAATCTAACTAAAAACATCAAAAAGAATCCTTTTTTATTCTCTGTGTTGGATATCAACAACAAGAAGACTTACCTGTTTGGCGTAAAACAAAAAAGATGACCTGAAGTATCCAGTAGAAGGAATGACCTTTGCTGTTTATATCATCCTTAATGGGGCATATCTGTCCTTTTCCCCAAAAATCTGAAAAGCACATACTTGCATACAAACTACTTGTTTATACACAAACTCCTGATTTTACATTCAAATTGCATTAAAGTGGATTCCACAATAAAATGCCTGTATAAGCAAATAGCGAGGTAACCTCCGGGGAGAAGAATAATTAATCAATCACCCGTTTTGAAACTAGGACGCATGTGCTGGAATCCAGCGTTCTGGTAGCCATGGCAACATCTCCGCTATGTGGCCAGCGTTCTGGTAACGCTGGCAACACCTCCGCTATGATGGTAACACCTCCGCTAGGTTGCCGGCGTTCCGGTAGCGATGGCAACGCCTCCGCTACGTTGCCAGCGTTCTAGTAGCGATGGCAACACTTCCGCTATGCGAAGGAGCTCCCAGGACCCGGCGGTGGTAGGTACGGAGTGACGTCGTCACGTGATGACGTCACCAGTATCGCGAGATCTCGCTGGTGATTGCAAATAACCAGATTGTGCTGATTGGTTACAAAGGACAAGCCCCCAAGAAGAAAGGGTGGAGCTACATATACATAAGAAGGTGAAACACACTCACAGACCAGCTCTGTCTCCCTATGGTCACGCTGGCTGCCTGCTATCTAATGCAGCCGACGTGACTTTAAAACTGTCTTCTTGCTCCACTAATGTGGGCTTTCTAAACTCTCTGCCCCGTAAATGTGGGCTTCTTTACTCCTCTGCCCCGTAAATGTGGGCCTCTGTACTTCTCTGCCCCGTAAATGTGGGTTCTGCAAGCTCTCTCTGATGCACAATTACAAATTTCATGTAGGATCTGCTCCTATGTATTAACTCTCTAAATATGGATCTTTCTATCAGCTAAGCTATGCGCCTAGAAGCTTCTTATATATGAACTACAACAAATGGAAGCTGACGCATTAAGTGCTTATTATCACTAACCTGATCACCTAAGTGTATTTACCCAATAAATGCGGGTTTTCATCACCCAAACTAGGTGTTCAATCTGAGAGGCTATATGATCTCAATAATCCAAAGCGGATGCACTAACGTTGACTACTATCAGTCTAATCACGTATGGGCAGGTTCCGCCTAAATACATTAACCCCGTAAATGTGGGTCTTTTCATGATATAAATTGTGTACTCAATCTGAGAGGTGATATATGCAGTATTCAGAGTGAACTGATGCTGTTGCATTTTTTGCCCGCTAAGATCTCTTTGCGGACCTATGTATCTATCTTATGTAAGTTGGATTTGTTTGCCACCTTGCACAAGTGGGCCTTAACCCCTTCCCGCTCCTGGGCGTACCTGGTACGTCATGGTAGCGGGATACTTCCCGCAACATGACGTACCTGGTACGTCATGCCATTAAAGTGTCGCCGCGGTGACAATCGCGGCGACACAGCAGTGATGTCTGCTGACATAGTCAGCAGACAAGTGCTGCGTCCGGGCTGGGGACCAATCAGAGCGGTCCCTCCCCCACGATCGCTATGATTGGTCAGGGAAAAACTCCCTGACCAATCACAGCGCAGCAGCGGACTTCGCGCTGTTTACAGTAGGGGCTGTGTCTGCAAGCACCGCAGTGTGTTTCCGGTGTTTGTAGAGAGAGCACGTGTGTTACATCTGTGTGATAAAAAGAGCGATTAGTGTGTAGATTAGGCAGGGAGTGAGTGTAGTGTAGTGTAGTGGAGTGTAGTGGAGTGTAGTGTAGTGGAGTGTAGTGTAGCAGAGTGGAGTTAGTGATCAGTGTAGTGGAGAGGAGTTAGTCATCAGTGTGGTGTAGTGGAGTGAGTGTTAGTGATCAGTGTGGTGTAGTGTAGTGAGTGTAGTGAGTGATTGATCAGGCAGTGTAGTGTAGTGAGTGTAGTGAGTGATTGATCAGACAGTGTAGTGTAGCAGAGTGGAGTGAGTGATCAGAAGTGCAGTGTAGTGTAGTGAGTGAGGGATCTGTAGTGTGTGATCAGAAGTGTAGTGAGTGAGCTGTAGCGTGCGATCAGCAGTGTAGTGTAGCGCAGCGTGTAGTCAGTGTATCCCTTGGTGTAAAAAAAAAAAAAAAAAAGTTCCTGTTGTTCCCATTTCGTTACCTGTCCCGTCACCCGTTATTAGTTAGTGTAGCGTTCAGTTAGTCCGTCTAGTGTGTAGCGTGTTGTTAGTCCGTGTACTGTCAGTGTATTCGTCTGTGTAAAAAAAAAAAAAAAAAAAGTTCCTGTTGTTCCCATTTCGTTACCTGTCCCGTCACCCGTTATTAGTTAGTGTAGCGTTTAGTTAGTCCGTCTAGTGTGTAGCGTGTCGTTAGTCCGTGTACTGTCAGTGTATTCGTCTGTGTAAAAAAAAAACAAAAAAACAAAAAAAGTTCCTGTTGTTCCCATTTCGTTACCTGTCCCGTCACCCGTCATTAGTTAGTGTAGCGTGTCGTTAGTCCGTCTAGTGTGTAGCGTGTCGTTAGTCCGTGTACTGTCAGTGTATTCGTCTGTGTAAAAAAAAAAACAAAGAAAAGAAAAAAAACACTTACGTGAATACACCACATAAGTTTCCGCGTTCTTTCCGACCCCCGTCCCGTGGTCACCCCATCCCGCAGTGTCCCATCTAATAAAACTTTTTCCCCGTGTGCCCCATTTTATATAAATATGGCCCGCAGGAGGTACACTTCAGAGGAACTGTATGCAATCATTGCATCAGACTCGGACTCAGGTAGTGGTGATGACGACCCCACTTTTTTGGCATTCTCCGACTCCTCATCCTCATCCTCATCCAGCGAGTCTGAGCTCCCTGCACCCCCGAGAAGGCGTCCAAGGACCGCCACTGACCCCAATGCATCAGATGCTCACTGGAGTACCCCGGAAGATTACAGACCCCAGATCCCTGATTTTATTGGGAACCCAGGGATTCAATTTGACACGGAAGGGCTCAGAGGGAAGGACTTCTTCAAGTTTTTTTTTTCTGAAGAGTTCATTGCCCATATTGTTACCCAGACGAATTTGTACGCCCAGAATTTTATAGAAGAAAATCCCACCTCCAGCTATGCCAGACCCGATAAGTGGACCCCTGTGGATGCACCAGAGATAAAAAAAATTTGGGGGGCTTATACTAACCATGGGGCTAATAAAGAAGCCAACAATCAGGGTGTACTGGTCTACCGATATTTTGTACCACACCCCAATGTTCCGCATGGCGATGTCGAGGACGCGCTTTGAGTGTATTTTAAAATTTCTGCACTACAATGACAACCAGCTGTGCCCCCCCAGCGATCACCCCAATTACGATCGGTTGTATAAGATCAGGCCCGTAATAGACCATTTTAACGCCAAGTTTGCCCAGGCGTATGCCCCACAGATAAACATTGCAGTAGACGAGTCCCTGGTACACTTCAAGGGGAGGCTAAAATTCCGCCAGTACCTGCCCAGTAAGCGGGCACGGTATGGTGTGAAGTTGTACAAGCTGTGCGAAAGTACATCAGGGTACACCCACAAGTTCCGTATTTACGAGGGGAAGGACACTAAAATTGAGCCCCCAGAATGCCCCCCCGTGCTGGGAGTAACAGGGAAAATAGTGTGGGAACTGGTGCACCCACTATTAGACCAGGGTTACCATCTGTACCTGGATAACTTTTATACCAGTGTCCCCCTGTTTCAGTGCCTCGCTTCCAGAGGAACAGTGGCATGTGGCACTGTTCGGAAAAATCAAAAAAGCCTCCCTAAGACGCTGCTTGGGCAACTGCTCAGAAGGGGTGAGAGCCGGGCCCAATGTAGCGACAATGTATTGTGCGTTAAATATAAGGACAAGAGGGATGTCCTTATGTTGACGACAATACACGGCCACAGCAGTACCCCCTGCCCAGTACGAGGTACCAGTGCAGAGACCCCCAAACCAGACTGCGTCCTCGACTATAATAAGTACATGGGAGGGGTCGATTTATCAGACCAGGTACTGGAGCCCTATAGAGCCATGCGGAAAACACGGGTGTGGTACAAAAAACTGGCCGTGCACCTCGTACAGATGGCACTGTATAATGCCTACGTGCTGTTCCGAGGTGCAGGCCACAGGGGGACATTCCTTGAATTTCAAGAGGAAGTTATCAAGGACCTAATATTTGGGGACCAGGAGGTGGGGGAGAGGCCCAGTACTTCTGGAAGCGAGGCCACAAGAATTGTACCAGGGCAGCATTTTCTCAGTGAAATTCCCTCCACTGCGAAGAAGGGAAGGACCCAAAAGAGGTGCAGAGTGTGCTACAAACAGGGGATAAGAAAAGACACCATATACCAGTGTGAAACGTGCCCCACACAACCCGGCCTCTGTATAAATGAGTGTTTTAAGATCTACCACACGTCCCTGAAATTTTAATTTTTTTATTGCCCTGACGTTTTACCCTGATGTACTTCGCACAGCTTGTACATAAAGCCACATGCTAAGTCCTTCCCTTCTGAGCCCTGTGCCCTAAAAACAGTTTAGATTCACATATGGGGCATTTCCCTGTTGGGTAACATCATGGGTTACGTTTTCTCCTTCTGCCCCTGGTGAAAAATGAAAATCTGGGCCTAAAGCTGAACATTATTGGAAAAATGTGAATTTTTCGTTCTCAACTCAAATTGTTAAAAAAAATTCCTCAAATACCTGTGGGTTCAAACCACTCACTACACCCCTTAAAAAATCCCTGAGGGGTGTAGTTTCCAAAATGGGGTCAGTTGTTGGGGGTTTCAAATGCACTGGTACCTCAGGGGCACTGTAAACACTACATGGGGTCTGAAAATTATTCCAGCAAAATCTGCATTCAAAAAGTCAAGAAGCGCTCCTATCCTTCTGAGTCCTGCCATGTGCCCATACAACAGGCTACGTCCACATATGGGGCATTTCCGTGTTCGAGAGCAACTGGGTAACGCATCATGGGGTACGTTTTTTCCTTCTGCCTCTGGTAAAAAATATAAATCTGGGCCTAAAGCTGAACATTATGTGAAAAATGTGATTTTTTTGTATTGAACTCAAACTGTTAAAAAAATTCCTCAAATACCTGTGGGTTCAAACCGCTCACTACACCCCTTAAAAAATTCCCTGAGGGGTGTAGTTTCCAAAATGGGGTCAGTTGTTGGGGGTTTCAAATGCACTGGTACCTCAGTGGCACTGTAAACACTACATGGGGTCTGAAAATTATTCCAGCAAAATCTGCATTTAAAAAGCCAAGAAGCGCTCCTATCCTTCTGAGTCCTGCCATGTACCCATACAACAGGCTACGTCCACATATGGGGCATTTCCGTGTTTGAGAGCAACTGGGTAACGCATCATGGGGTACGTTTTTTCCTTCTGCCACTGGTAAAAAATATAAATCTGGGCCTAAAGCTGAACATTATGTGAAAAATGTGATTTTTTTTGTATTGAACTCAAACTGTTAAAAAAATTCCTCAAATACCTGTGGGTTCAAACCGCTCCCTACACCCCTTAAAAAATTCCATGAGGGGTGTAGTTTCCAAAATGGGGTCAGTTGTTGGGGGTTTCAAATGCACTGGTACCTCAGGGGCACTGTAAACACTACATGGGGTCTGAAAATTATTCTAGCAAAACCTGCATTCAAAAAGCCAAGAAGCGCTCCTATCCTTCTGAGTCCTGCCATGTGCCCATACAACAGGCTACGTCCACATATGGGGCATTTCCGTGTTCGAGAGCAACTGGGTAACGCATCATGGGGTACGTTTTTCCTTCTGCCACTGGTGAAAAATGAAAATCTGGGCCTAAAGCTAAACATTATGTGAAAAATTGGATTTTTTCGTATTGAACTCAAACTGTTAAAAAAAATTCCTCAAACATCTGTGGGTTCAAACCGCTCACTACACCCCTTAATAAATTCCCTGAGGGGTGTAGTTTCCAAAATTGGGTCAGTTATTGGGGGTTTCAAATGTACTGCTACCTCAGGGGCACTGCAAACACTACATGGGGTCTGAAAATTATTCCTGCCAAATCTGCATTCAAAAAGACAAGAAGCGCTCCTTTCCTTCTGAGACCTACCATGTGCCCATACAACAGGCTACGTCCACATATGGGGCATTTCTAAAAACTGCGGAATCTGGGTAATACATTCCAAGTTTTGTTTCTTTGCTAACTCCTACTGTTTTGTATTAAAAAAAAGGTTTTATATTGAAAATCAGTAGAAAAAAGGAACTGTTCTAATTTTTGATGCACTTTCCTTTAATTCCTGTAAAACATCTAAAACGTTAATAAACTTTCTAAATGCCGTTTTGAATACTTTGAAGGGTGCTGATTTTAAAATGGGGCAATTCATGGGGGATTCTGATATACAGGCTCGGCAAAACTATGTCTGAACTGCATTGGTCCTTAAAAAATTTAGATTTTGAAATTTGCTAGTAAATGTGAAAAATTACTGCTAAATTTATATACTTTGTGGAGTCTGCAAAAAGTAAAATAACACTTAAAAAATGGTTGCTGTGTAAAGTAGGCCTATGGGAAATGCTAATTTATAACTATGTTGTGGTGTTTGACTTTCTATCTTACAAAGAAAACAATTCAAAGTTTGAAAATTGTGAATTTTTCCAAATTTTCAGTAAATTTGGATTTTTTTTCCTAATAAGGACAAAATTTATTGATGAAATTTTTACACTAACATAAAGTACAATATGTCACGAAAAAACAATCTCAGAATCACCTTGATAAGTAAAAGCATTCAAAGGTTATTAGCACAGAAAGTGACAGATGTCAGATTTGAAAAATAAGGCTTGGTCCTTAAGCTCAAAATAGGCCATGTCATTAAGGGGTTAAAGAGGAGTAGTCAGCGTTAAGCTGTAATGGATCATGTTATTGCTCTCAATAAGACATGAGCGATCTATTGGTTGCTGACGCAGTAAGCCACGATCTGTCATTATCAGCACAGTTTTGTCTTGGGCTTCTGAGAGTAAATAATTTATAAGTATAAACCCTAATCAAGCAAACATATGACTTGAAGTGTACACAGCCAGTCCATCCTGATGAAGTGACACGCTGAAGCAGTGTCATAGAAACGCGTCGATGTGACAGTGTGTATATACAACATAAAGTGCTGACAAATATTGATCCCTCCATTTATCCTATCTGAGGTTGTCAATGTGACAGTGTGTACAGACATAGAAAGCACAACAAAAAGTGCTGACTCTCTATCAAACATTGATCTTTCTGCTTATACTATCTAGGGGTACTATTGTAATAAATGCTCTTGATTTCCATCTGACAAAAGACGATAAAAGTAAAAATTAACAGGTTTTTTACCTCTCTATGATATATGACAAATAGAGCAAACCTATAAACACAACGTGTTTGGTGACAGAGTCAGATTATCTTAACACCTTTAACGTATGTGGTTACTTTTCCCAACATAACATGGTGTGACGGGCATTGATCCTCTATAGCACTCGCAAGTTATGTGGGTAGTGAAATAAGAAAAGGAGAAACGTCTACACTTATAAATCAATAGAGTAGCGAGTGTAGTGATGGTCAAATCGCTATAAAGACGGACCAATATTTTCAAAGAATTCTTTTCTTTTGTGTATGTTTGTGTATGGTCTCCCTCCCCCCCCCCCCCCCCCTTTCCCTTTTTAATGAATATTAATAAAATTTATGATTTTAGTATTAGTAAAGTTCTTGTCGGTGAAGAATTATTATTGAGTTTCATGAGGACTTAGAGGCCACTGTGACTTTTGAATTTTCCCTATGGCTGGCTTTCTGTCAGGACAGATTGACACAGGTTCCTGGCTGACTGAAGCAAGGTCTGTATTTCTCAAACCAGTTGGAAACTACAATCTTTCGAAAGAAAACAGCATCAAATACCCTCCTTCACTGGAGCAGTCACCATCCAGCCTCGCAAAAAAGGGGAATCCCAAAAAGTCAGTTTATTAGAGTAAGGCGGAACTGCTCCAGTGAGGAGGAGTTTGATACAAAATCCCAAGAGATGCGGAAAAGATTTCTCGACAGGGGCTATCCCGAAAATGTGGTAGCAGATGCTTACAATCAAGCGGAAAGATCTAAAAGAGAGGACCTTTAGAGGTAAAACAAAAGGCCAAAAATGACAAGATGATCAGGGTGATAGGTCCCTTTGACGAGAAATCTCAAGATGTACGTAACATTCTGAGCAAATACTGGGATATTCTCACAAAAGATGGAGATATTAAAGAGTTCTTGTCGGAACGGCCAATGATTACATATAGACGCGGGAGAAATTTGAAAGATCGCCTGGTCCATAGCCATCTTTCCCAAAAATCGCCAAGAACAACGTGGCTGCAAACAGAACCAGTCAAGGGTTCTTACCCTTGCTCAGGATGCAAGGCGTGCAAATTTATGCATCGATGTAAGACCTTCAGAAGCTCTTCCACAGGAAAGGAATTCATCATAAAAGATTTTATTAACTGTAGAACGAGCGGTGTCGTCTATATGGCGACTTGCCCGTGTCCTAGGGACTACATTGGCAAGACGATGCAACAGTTGCGCCGTCGTGTACTTGCACATGTGGGAAATATAAACAGGAATGAGAAAACTAGTCTGGCGTCACATGTCATTGAAAAGCATGGTGGAAACCCTGATGTAGTCATGTTCCGAGGAATTGAGGTAATAAGAAGCAACGGCAGACGTGGAGATGTGGACAGAAAACTCCAACAAAAAGAATCCGGATGGATTTTTATAATGGATTCTTGTGCACCAAAGGGATTAAATGAATGCTTATCCTTTACGTCGTTCATTTAAAACAATATATGGTTTAACCCCTTGAGTGGCACGCCCGGAAATTTTCCCGGACGAGCTCCACTGCTCATAGCGACATAGCCCGGAAGATTTCCGGGCTATGTATCACTATGGGAGCTGCAGAGCACAATGCCACAAGCTGTGACAGTGTGCTCTGCCTGCACAGACCCACACAGAGCAGTGCAAGGGCTTTGAAAAACCAGCAGAAGATATTGCCGGCATATCGGCAATGTCCTGCTTTGTTTACAGGTTGCCATAGAGACCATTGGCTTGTCAGAAGCAAGCCGATGGTCTCTGTGGCAGGGAGAGCTTGGTGCTTGGCTGTCAGAGGACACCTAGGTACTAGCTCTTACAGCAGAGATCAGAGAAAACCTCCGATCTCTGCTGTGTTAACCCTTTACATGCTGCAGTCTATGTGACTGCAGCATGTAAAGGGCTGTCAGTGAAGCATGTAAAGGGCTGTCACCATCGGACCCCCGGAATGTGATCAGGGGGTCCTGATGGGTCCCTGTGGAAGTCCCCTAAAGGGACAAAAAAAAATTAAAAAAAAAAAAAAAAGGTTAAAAATTATTTTAAAAGATTATAAAAACACTTGTCTCCCTTTACTTTGTAAAAAAAAATCAAAAATACAGTCACACATGTGGTATCCATGGTCGTAATGACCCAGAGAAGGAAGTTAATGCATTATTTAACCCCTTAATGACATGGCTCCTTTTTTTCTTTTTTCCCCATTTCTTTTTTTCCCCCACCCTGTTTAAAAAAATCACAATTTGTCCCGCAAAAAACAAGCCCTTATATGGCCATGTCAATGGAGAAATGAAAAAGTTATGGCTCTTGAGACGCAACTGCAAAATTAGTTAAAATTCAATGATTAGACCATTTTAAAAAACCTGCCCTGGTGGGCACGACAGGGTGGTAGGAAACCCGCCACTCAAGGGGTTAAACCATTTTATACCTGCGCGAAAGCAAATTTGATGCTGATAACTCAAGAACAGGTCGAGGTTATCTTTAACAACAAACCTGGTCTTACGTAGTGCTTTGTCAGATGACATAAATAAACATAAGATATCTTTTATTATCATAAATGCTCTCGCAGCTGAAATATAAACTCTGTCCTTTCCCCGTGCTGTTGCAACTTACCTGAAGTGAAATCACTATCTCACTGATGCGGAACTAATTCCAAATTTCAAAAATAGGACATGAAGGTATGCATTACCTTACCAAAAATCTAACTAAAAACATCAAAAAGAATCCTTTTTTATTCTCTGTGTTGGATATCAACAACAAGAAGACTTACCTGTTTGGCGTAAAACAAAAAAGATGACCTGAAGTATCCGGTAGAAGGAATGACCTTTGCTGTTTATATCATCTTTAATGGGGCATATCTGTCCTTTTCCCCAAAAATCTGAAAAGCACATACTTGCATACAAACTACTTGTTTATACACAAACTCCTGATTTTACATTCAAATTGCATTAAAGTGGATTCCACAATAAAATGCCTGTATAAGCAAATAGCGAGGTAACCTCCGGGGAGAAGAATAATTAATCAATCACCCGTTTTGAAACTAGGACGCATGTGCTGGAATCCAGCGTTCTGGTAGCCATGGCAACATCTCCGCTATGTGGCCAGCGTTCTGGTAACACTGGCAACACCTCCGCTATGATGGTAACACCTCCGCTAGGTTGCCGGCGTTCCGGTAGCGATGGCAACGCCTCCGCTACGTTGCCAGCGTTCTAGTAGCGATGGCAACACTTCCGCTATGCGAAGGAGCTCCCAGGACCCGGCGGTGGTACGTACGGAGTGACGTCGTCACGTGATGATGTCACCAGTATCGCGAGATCTCGCTGGTGATTGCAAATAACCAGATTGTGCTGATTGGTTACAAAGGACAAGCCCCCAAGAAGAAAGGGTGGAGCTACATATACATAAGAAGGTGAAACACACTCACAGACCAGCTCTGTCTCCCTATGGTCACGCTGGCTGCCTGCTATCTAATGCAGCCGACGTGACTTTAAAACTTACTTCTTGCTCCACTAATGTGGGCTTTCTAAACTCTCTGCCCACGTAAATGTGGGCTTCTTTACTCCTCTGCCCCGTAAATGTGGGCCTCTGTACTTCTCTGCCCCATAAATGTGGGTTCTGCAAGCTCTCTCTGATGCACAATTACAAATTTCATGTAGGATCTGCTCCTATGTATTAACTCTCTAAATATGGATCTTTCTATCAGCTAAGCTATGCGCCTAGAAGCTTCTTATATATGAACTACAACAAATGGAAGCTGACGCATTAAGTGCTTATTATCACTAACCTGATCACCTAAGTGTATTTACCCAATAAATGCGGGTTTTCATCACCCAAACTAGGTGTTCAATCTGAGAGGCTATATGATCTCAATAATCCAAAGCGGATGCACTAACGTTGACTACTATCAGTCTAATCACGTATGGGCAGGTTCCGCCTAAATACATTAACCCCGTAAATGTGGGTCTTTTCATGATATAAATTGTGTACTCAATCTGAGAGGTGATATATGCAGTATTCAGAGTGAACTGATGCTGTTGCATTTTTTGCCCGCTAAGATCTCTTTGTGGACCTATGTATCTATCTTATGTAAGTTGGATTTGTTTGCCACCTTGCACAAGTGGGCCTTAAAGAGGAGTAGTCAGCGTTAAGCTGTAATGGATCATGTTATTGCTCTCAATAAGACATGAGCGATCTATTGGTTGCTGACGCAGTAAGCCACGATCTGTCATTATCAGCACAGTTTTGTCTTGGGCTTCTGAGAGTAAATAATTTATAAGTATAAACCCTAATCAAGCAAACATATGACTTGAAGTGTACACAGCCAGTCCATCCTGATGAAGTGACACGCTGAAGCAGTGTCATAGAAACCCGTCGATGTGACAGTGTGTATATACAACATAAAGTGCTGACAAATATTGATCCCTCCATTTATCCTATCTGAGGTTGTCAATGTGACAGTGTGTACAGACATAGAAAGCACAACAAAAAGTGCTGACTCTCTATCAAACATTGATCTTTCTGCTTATACTATCTAGGGGTACTATTGTAATAAATGCTCTTGATTTCCATATGACAAAAGACGATAAAAGTAAAAATTAACAGGTTTTTTACCTCTCTATGATATATGACAAATAGAGCAAACCTATAAACACAACGTGTTTGGTGACAGAGTCAGATTATCTTAACACCTTTAACGTATGTGGTTACTTTTCCCAACATAACATGGTGTGACGGGCATTGATCCTCTATAGCACTCGCAAGTTATGTGGGTAGTGAAATAAGAAAAGAAGAAACGTCTACACTTATAAATCAATAGAGTAGCGAGTGTAGTGATGGTCAAATCGCTATAAAGACGGACCAATATTTTCAAAGAATTCTTTTCTTTTGTGTATGTTTGTGTATGGTCTCCCTCCCCCCCTCTTTCCCTTTTTAATGAATATTAATAAAATTTATGATTTTAGTATTAGTAAAGTTCTTGTCGGTGAAGAATTATTATTGAGTTTCATGAGGACTTAGAGGCCACTGTGACCTCTTATTTTTAATGCTTAAAAATAAAATTATTATGTTTTAGAGGATTTTTCCAAATTACTGATTGATTTAAGAAATCACAGTTTATAGAGAGGTAGCATAAAGTCAAGATTATGTCCTCCTGCTTCATCAGTGACATTGGGGAAGATTTATTAAGCTGTCTTATAGTAAGAATGTCCTTTGTTGCTCATGGCAACTGATCACAGCTCAGCTCTGTAAAAATTAAATCTGCATTCTGATTGGTTGCTATGGGCAACAAAAGACATTCTTGTTATAACTTTCTTCCTATTATTTGACATGTGGTGCACTCAGGTTCGACTGGGCTGCCTACAAAAATATTGAATCGGCACTGAAATTAAGTCATTAAAGTGTCTATCACAGGGATTTAAAATCTTGATTTGTTTCTTCAACTGGTGCCCACACACAACTTATAGAGTCCTACTGGAATAATGGTAAGGCCCCAATGAAGACGAAAAGAGGTGTTCTTTGTGATTTGCTTCCAACATGTCTCGCAGAATCGGTTCAGCAAAGAAGCCTTCTCAATATTGCGCAGTAGTTTCCTGTTTAGGATTATGCGGTATGATTATGTTTGTTATGTTTATGCTTATAAATAAATTGTTATCACTAAAAATATTGGCATGGGGCATAGATTTATTGTTCAAAATATTTTATTGAAGTTTTTATCACATTAACATTATATCAAGAACCTTTCACCTTACTTAACATTAATTAGATTCAGTAAAAGTAATATTTCGCGAAAGGAGAGAAGAAGAAAGAAAAGAAGAGAAAAAAGAAAAAAAAGAGTAGAGGATAACAAGAATAAACCAGATTCTTTCTTCTATTTTACAAGTAGTATGCTGACAGAGGGATCTATAGAAAGGTCCAGTAGTATCTCTGAATTAGTTTAGTCAAAGCAAAAGAAAAGATAAACCCAATGTGGTAGAGTATCAGAAAAGAGAAAAAGGAGAAAAAGAAAAAAATTACAGATAGAGAGAGGACAGAAGGAGGTAAAAAGAGCAATAGGGGAGGGGATGGCAGAAAGTCCACGGCAGCACATAAGACAGATCTTATTTGATGGCATTATGGACAATAAGGGCAGTAGAATTATGCGGATACAATGCCTGACTGGAGCCAGAGCTTCAGATTTCTCGAGTCGTGGAAGAGTATCCAAGCTGACCAAATCAAATAAAATCTCTGTCTTTTAAGCTCGTCACGTGCAGCGATTTCTTCCATTTGGGCTATGCGGTCCATAGTTTCCAGCCATAAGAGCCTCATGAAGGGTAAGGGGGACCTCCAAAATTCGGGAATTGTTTGACACATAGCTATAAGGAAGAATTTGAGTGTACTCCTTTTGCTTTTTGCTCTGGGTCCAGGAAGCATGGATAGCAGAGCCGCCTCCGGCATCAGCACCTCCGAGTCTCTATACACCCCGTTGTGGTGATTAGTTATTTTGCGCCAAAGAGGGGAAATCAAAATTAGATGAAATTTCAAGGGAATGAGTTAGTGTAAAGGACTTAGTCCATTCCTCCTCAGGGGAGGATTTCCTAATCTCTCTCTCCCAATTCTCCACACATCTCACCGTCTCATTATGAGTCTCTACTGACAACAGGGTGTGGTACATCACTGAGACCCCTGACACAATGGGTGTAGATGACAAGCAGAGTTGCTTAAACTGGGAGAGGGAAGACAGGAAAAAATCCATGGGTCCCTGAGACTGAATAAAATGCCTGATCTGTAAGTAGTGGAACCACACTCCAGGTCCGGCGCCCCTGCCTCCTGTTAACTCACTCATAGGGTGAACACCCGAGGTTGTAATGACATCCCTGATCCACAAGGGAGAACAAGCCCTTCTCAGTAGGGAAGAGGGTCCCTCTAGAAGCGGTGGGAAATCCAGGTTTCCCATCAAAGGGGTAAGGGGATCCGGTCTAGAAACAAGTCCGAAGCGGGCGGCAAAGCCATTCCAATTGTCCAGAAGCTGACTCAGAAAGGGAGACGTCAGAGGAATTCCACGAGATACAGCAGATGGAAGCCAAAATGAGCCCACCAGTTGCGCAGGGGCACTCTCGTACTCAAGCTCAACCCAGAGCTTAGAGGATCTAATGTGAAGGACATTCGGAATGCAGTTGCATATGGAAGCTTTGTGATAAAGGGAGAAGCTTGGCAGTCCTACCCCTCCGTCTCTCTTCTGTCTAATAAGAGTCTTAAATCTCACCCGCGGCTTTGACCCTCCCCATACAAAGCCAAGAGACATTTGGTGAGCTTATCAAAGTGACATTTGGGTAGCTTTAGTGGAAGAGTTTTTAAGAGATACAACAATTTTGGAAGTGAGTCCATTTTAAGGCACTGATTCTCCAAACCACAAAATGGTGTGGGGGCGCCACTTTTTAAGAACTCTCTCTATGCTAGCAAGCATCGGTTTAAAGTTTAGGTTAAAGAGATTATTGGGATCACTGGGGAGATTAATCCCTAAGTATTTAATATGATCGTCCTTCCACTTTAAATTAAAGGAAGGTCCCAGTGCTGAGGCTTCAATTAGCGGAATAGTTATGTTGAGGATTTCTGACTTGTGAATATTAATTTTAAAATTGCTAACTTTACCAAAGTGTTTAAATTCGTTCAAGGCTACAGGGAGGGCAACTCTGGGGTTTGTAAGATATAGTAGGAGATCATCCGCAAACAAAGCGAGTTTGTGTTCAGAAAATCTGGTCCTAAACCCCTGGATGTTGGGGTTGTTCCGGAGGGCGTTAACCAGGGACTCCATCACCAGGACATACAGGAAAGGGGACAATGGGCAGCCCTGTTTCGTTCCGTTATTTATTCTAAGTGGGGAGGAGAGAGAGCCATTCACTCGTATCCATGCCGTTGGGTTGTGGTTTAGGACCCTAACCCATTTTAAGAATCTAGGACCCAGACCAATTCTCCGGAGCGTTGATTTAAGGAATCCCCAGTGCACTTTATCGAATGCTTTTTCAGCATCTATTGACTAGAGACATAAAGGACTTCCCAAAATACAGGCCCACAAGATCATGGATAGCGATCGGATTGTATTGTCTTTTGCTTCTTGACCTGGGATAAATCCAGTTTGTTCCTTTTTAATTAAAGCTGGGATAAGCGGTTTCAAACAGGAGGCCAGTATCTTAGCAAATAGTTTAGAGTCTATATTCAATAAAGAAATAGGGTGATATCTCTTACAGGATGTGTGGTCTTTCCCTGGTTTGGGGATCACTGTAATTATAGCTTGGATAACCTGGTGTGGAAATGAGCATGAACCTAAAATGAAATTAAAGGATTTTAATAAGAGTGGAGCTAATAGTTGTCTAAAGGTTCTGTAGAATGGGCTTTTTCCTAGTTTAAAGTCTTTAATCACTTCCCGAATCTCCGACTCGGAGAACTTTTCTTCTAGACTTTCAGACCCATCCCCTGGGATGGCTCCCGGTGCAAAGTTATCTAAGTAATCTTGTATATCTGGAGAGTTGTGCTGGTTTCCTCCCCCCTGGCTCTCTGAAATGTTATAGAGTTCTTGGTAGCACAACCTGAAGCAATCTAATATATCTGTCGAGGAATGTTCATGGCCTTTGGTTTGGGAATTCAAGAACGCTATATAGAGTGTGGATGTCCTGGGATGGAGAGCCCCAGCCAACCACCGTCCACATTTGTTTTCAAATTCGTAAAATCTGCCTCGTCTTTTGTCACTAGAGCATAGTGTATATTGATCTAAGATGGAAAGGATTTTCCTCCGAGTGTCTGAGATATCTGCTCTTTGTTCATCTGAGAGGCCTCTTTTATTTGAATATTCAAGAGTGTCAAGCTTCATTAGTAATAGCCTCAAGCCCTGCATGCGCTCTCTTTTTAGCTTAACTCCATGGGAAATAAATATTCCCCTGACAACACACTTGAGAGCTTCCCATTGGATGGAAGGAGATATTTGTGGACATCAGAGAAATCGAGTATACACTGTGAGTCGTTAAGGAGGTTATCATTGAGGCACCATGTTTGATTCGTTCTTTTTTCCTTAAACCCTGGATGGCAACAAACACTGAAGCATGGTCAGACCATAGAAAAATTCCAACAGAGCTAGTGGGAGATAAATCTAGGAGGTTGTGAGACAAATAAATAGTCTTGTCTATTATAAGTGTTATGTGCAAAAGAATGGTAACTATAATCCTTCGTGTTCAGGAGTAGAATCCGCCATAAGTCAACTAGTCTCAGGGACGCTAGAACCCTCTTAAAATTTCATGTGAGAGAGAATGAAACCCAAGACCTACCCGCTTGACGAGTCAGGGTCAAGGCAGAGATTGAAGTCTCCTCCAAGAATATTTCGGGAACCTGCAGTGAATCATGAGAGAGCCCCGAGGATCTGGACACCGAAGGCCACCTGTAGATGGTTGGGGAAGTAAGCATTGGCGATTGTTAATACTCTATTTCCAATTAATAATTTAAGAAAAATGTACCGTCCCTCCGGGTCAATCTTTGAAGAAATAACTTGGTGTGGAAGGTGTTTGTGGATAGCAATTGAGTCCCCACACGATTTTTTCTTTGGATGGGCACTATGGTACCACAAACTGTAATATTTAGAGGCGCAGTGGAAAAGTTTAGAGGCTACCTGTGGAGAAGTGGGTCTCTTGGGACAATGCAATCAGAACTTTATTTTTGTGGAGGTGATAGAGAATCTGACATCTCTTAGCCGGCTTGTTTAGGGCCCTGGTGTTGTAAGAGCAAAGAGTCAGATTATCCATAAGTATTGTCTCATGTTATCAGTGGCCGGGGACTGGAGGGGGGAGAGAGATAGGGAGAGCAAGGGGAAAAAAGGGGGAAAGGAAGAGGACATGGGACAAAGAGTTGAAAAAGAGAAAAGAAAGAAAAGAAGTAAGAATAAGAAAAAGAAACGGAAAAACAAACAAAACTAAATACCCAGAGCAGCTCTGGGCTCTAACAGGCTGACACTGGTTAAACACCAGGTAACGGACCACACTTCGTGTCTTCCCGCCTAGTTAGTAGTGAAGAATTAGACAGCAGGGGCAGCGCTCCCCATGTGTGAAAATGTAGACCCAAAAGATCATAGGTAGAGATGAGTGAGCATACTCGCTAAGGGCAATTACTCGATCAAGCATTGCTCTTAGCGAGTACCTGCCCGCTCGGAAGAAAAGGTTCGACTGCCGGCGGCGGGCGGGGAGCGGTTGGGGAGAGCGGGGAGGAATGGAGGGGAGATCACTCTCTCCCCCCCGCTCCCCCCTGCTCACTGCCGCAACTCACCTCTCACCCGCGCCGGCAGCCAAACCTTTTCTTCCGAGCGGGCAGGTACTCGCTAAGGACAATGCTCGATCGAGTAATTGTCCTTAGCAAGTATGCTCGCTCATCTATAGTCATAGGTATAAATCACGCCAAAAGCAAAGCATCAACAGGAAAAATGGTAATCAATCAGAGGATAAGGGTACTAACTGCATAAAAAACAGGGAGACATTCAATTACACCATAGAACAAATAGAACAACGTTGTGAGACCAGGGAGATATCTTGCAGATATGCCAGGGCCAATCCTAAGAAGAAACATATCCCTGTTCGATCCCACATAGACATCAGGGAGTGATTAGGCGCCTACATTACTTCAAGCAAAAAAGAAAAGAAGCACTCTCTGGAAGGTAGTCTTTCTTCAAGTTAGGCATTACGGGTTCTGTGCTTATCTCTCGTTTTCGGGCGACTGTATGCCTGGCACATAGATTTAATTTGACACACATATATATGTCCCAGGAGGGATATGATCTTCGCTACTTCATTTGTGTTAACATTTGTGTCAAGTGAAGTTTATGCCCTCGGAGAGCATGATCTTTTCTTGATCTGAGAGGTATTGTGATTCCATGAATTCTGTCCCTGATGCATGTTTGGCTTTCTACTTCTACAGTGATTGATTTTTTTTAAAGCAGAGAACTTTAGTAGTTTGCAGTACCATCCCTAACACATAATTGGATGCCCGCTTCTACAGTGATTGATTTTTCAGTTTATATATTATTCTAATTTATGTATATAGAGTTTATGGTGATTTTAGAAAACTAACAGTAAAGGTTGTTAGGGAAAGTGGAAGGCAAAAAGAAGAGAGGTCGAACAAGGGCAAGATGGATGGATGATATCCTTCAGGTGATGGTCTGGACCTAGGTGGAGTTAGGGGCGGCGACAGCCGACAGGAAGCTCTGTCGTGGGCTGGTCCTCGAGGTCACAAAAAGTGGGAAGCGACTGATCGAATAAACAAATTTATGTATATAGAGTTTATGATGATTTTAGAAAAGTAACAGTAAAGGTTAAGTTGTCCTTCTGCGATACCTAGAAAGGCATGGAATTCGTGCAGTCAGCCTGAAGAAGGAGTCAATAATTTCTTCAGTGCTTGTTGAACTTCACGATTTCTCAGACAGTAAATCACCGGGTTTAGAAGTGGAGTCAAAACTGCGTATAAAGTAGTAACTAATTTATTCCTATCAAACGGGGCAGCTTTTCTTGGTCTGGCATAGATGAACAATGTTGTTGTATAAAATATAATGACTACAATTAAATGTGATGCACAGGTAGAGAAGGCTTTTTGACGTCCTTGTTTGTTTGGCATAATCAGAACTGCCCTGATTATACAAATATAGCTGACAATTACCACTACAAGAGGAATTATGATAATAACCATGGCTAAAATGAAATCCAACAGCTCTATGAAAGTTATGTCTCCACATGCCAAGTTTAGTAAAGGAGAAATGTCACAAAAGAAATGGTTGATAATGTTGGACCCACAGAAGTGTAATCTACAAATATAAGCGACTTTCACTGTGGAAATGGAAAATCCTGTCACCCAGGAACCAATAGCTAACTGGAAGCAAACATAGTTGTTCATAATGACTGTGTACCGAAAAGGCAGACATATTGCTACATATCTGTCGAATGCCATGACAGCCAAGAGAGCAAATTCAGTGCTGGCCAAGGAAATAAAGATGTACAATTGAGCCATACAGGCTGCGAAAGCGATCTTATTGGTTTCAGTTAAGAAACTGTTGAGTAGGGTGGGTGCAGTTACTGTAATGTAAATGGTTTCCAATAGAGATAAACTGCAGAGAAGGTAATACATGGGTTTGTGCAGCTTTGAATTCATGGTGATGGTCACAATGATGGCCACATTTTCTATTACAGTTAGAAAATAAATTATAAGGAAGATAGTAAACAGTACATACTGGAGCCCTGGAGCGGTTGGAAATCCAATCAGGATGAAATCAGTGATATTGTTATAATATAGTTCTGTTCCAGTGGCAGACCTGTGAATGTGATTCCATTACACATAACATATGAGAGGCAACGGATTTCCATGTTCTACTCAATCATTGTAGGACATATGCATGAAATATTCAATGACATTTTCAAGTGCATACTGTAGATATGTGTAACAAATATGTGCATCCAAGATGTCTACTATATGTCATAATGTATCCTTCTGAAATATTTCCATCCATTTATAGTTAAGGAATTTTCTCAACCAAATAAAATCAGGGCCAATTCTCAGTCATACAAAGAATTTTACCATTTGATATGACACATATTTCATTTTATTTAGGTGGCTGTGAAACACATAAAGGGAATCTATTAGGAGAATTTAGGTCCTCAAACACCCACTAACCTGTTATCCAGCAGTGTAATAGGTTGATAACTAGTAATTATTAGGAAATTGTAGTACCAGTGTTTCTGGTGGTGCAGTGTGTCACACAGCTCTGCTACATGCACGTCACACACACACAGCTTTACTACATGTACATCACATACACACAGCTCTGCTACATATATTTTTCATCCCATACAACAGGGATCAACACCAGCACAGCAGAGTCCTACACACATTGATCACCCCCTGGTCATGTGACCCCAGACTCTTCCTATACCGGTGACTGATCACATGATGGTGACATCATCACAGGTGCTTTAAGCACACGACTGCTGTCTGGCTCGGCAGGTTTTTATTAAAGTGACGGACCTGTGATGATATCACTGTAATGTGATCAAGGGCGGGGGGTCAGAGCCCAGGTGTCTGATCACATGACAGTGACATCATCACAGGTCCTGTAAGCACATGGCTGGTGTCAGGCTCTGCATGTAACTCAATCACTCACTCATGGACAGATGGTCGTTAGTATTTTGAATAGTAATTTTTAGGAAATTATAGTACCAGTGTTTCTGATGGCGCAACACGCCACACCGCTATGCAATATGTACGTCACACACGCACAGCTCTGCTACATGCACATCCCACACACCATACAACAGGGAATGACAAGCAGCACAACACCCAGGATGAAGGATCTGTGAAGATGAAAAGGTGAATAGATAGCGTCTGCCCGATTTTTCCCGCACAATGTGTTCACTACGTATGGGAAAGATAGGGCTGGTTCTATCTTTTCTGTAGTATATACAGATGAGAAATCCCAGCAGTGAAAATTAAACCACTGAACTATTGAGATCAGTGGTTTTGTTTTGTCCCGTTATACGTCCATGATTATCAGGCCTTAATTCACGCTTATATGTTTAAGCGCTTATGCTGTATTAGCCAGAATATGCAAATGCATTATTGTCCAACTCTCATTCTCACAGGTTCCCTTTTAACGCCTTTGTAACATCCAGTTTACTTGTATGTGTAAGGGGGTGTTCCATGTGATTTCATATAATAGGTTATGCGTCTTTAAATAACGCCATGTCTATGAGTACAGAGGTTCCTGAGTGTAAATGCTCTGGCACTTAATTTCCTGTTTGCTTCACTGGTTGGTCAGTGAGTGAGAAACACTGAGATTTGCTAAAAGTGCTGCAGGAGTGTCTCTTGCACACATTAATACTGCAGACAGGACCCAACAGGTGACCTGTCGAAAATCCCGAAAGTTGAGAGAGGTGAGGCTTATTGCCTGTAAGCAACTAGCAGCAGCCACACTCAGCATAGAAGATCGGTAATTGGCCAGTGCCGAGCCTGAATGAATTAACGCCTTAATCCTCCAGTACATACATTGCATCATGGAGGTTCAGGGTTTGTATGCAGTGGGATCAGGAGTCAATATCACTGCATACAATGAGATTGCTGGCTATCCTTGACAGCTGATACCTGTCCACAACTGCCACTATCAGTACTCATGCTGATCGCGACTGTTAACGCTTTAAATGTTGCAGGATCAATTCTGATAGCACCATCTAAATGCTCCAATTGGAGTTTGGGGGTTATGAGATCACATGAGATCGCTAGGTGCTGTTTGTTGCCATGGCAGTCAGGGGCTTTCTGAAGGCCCCCAGTGCTGCCATTGCAGTTTGCCTATCAAGACATGCCTTTGTTGTGGCTTGATGAACAGCCTTTCAGATTGCAGCATATGGAATACTATGGTATAATATTATACTGCAGGATCGCAAGTTCAAGTCCCCTATGGGACTGAAAAAGTGCTAAAAGGAATTTTAACGTTTAGTTACCTGTTAAAAAAATAAAAGGTAATAAAAGTTTTCCCATATTTATAATAAAAAAAATGTTAAATAGCCAAATCATTTTTTGTATAGTTGCATCCAACGTCCAATCTATTAAAGTAATGTATTATTTATCCTGCACAGTGAACATTGTTAGAAAAAAAGCACATCAGTATTGCACTTTTTTTGCTCTCCCTGTCTCCAAAAAAAAAAAATTATCAAAAGGTGATTAAAAAAAGTTGCACCTATTCCCGAATGATACCAATAGAAACTTCAAGATGTCTTGTAAAAAAAACAATCCTTCAAATAACTATGTTGAAGGAAAAACTTAAAAATTATGTCAGAGATAACTCTAATCCAATCTATGTATCTCTTTAGATGCCTTGGTCAGTGTTGACCATGACATTTAAATGGTTTGATGTGATTGGGAGGTGCCCTCCGGTCATCATGGCAGCTACAGATCTTGTAAAGACCTTGTAAAAGCCCCCAAGCCTGCCTTGGTAATATTTCTATTACATTCTGGCTGTGGCAGGGTGTAATAGAATAACAGAGCTGAACCAATACACTGTAATACAGAAGTGAAAGTGATCGAAAGTTCAAGATCCGCTTTTAGACTTAAAAATTGTAAACAACAGTTGAATACAATTTCTTAAGAATTAAAAATATTAAAATTTAAAAAATAAAAATCTTTTCTCATTTTTAACAAAGAAAATCTAAACAATAAAAATTTAAATAATTGCTATTACTGCACTAAAAATGTCCAAACTAATAAAACATAACATTATTTATACTGCTTGGTGATGCCATTAAAAAAACACAATGCCAGATTTCTTTTTTTTTTCCAGCATTCCCTCCCCCCAAAAAAGCTGAATAAAAAACACAAAAAAATTATTGAAGAGTTTATGCAACTTAAAAGATAGAAATAAAAACTAGAGCTCACCATGTAGGAAACAAACCCTCGAACAGCTCAGTGGACAGAAAAATTTAAGTTATTGCTGTTGAAATGTGATGATCAAAGAAGTGATATGACATAATAAAAATTATGTACATTTGGTATCTGCCTAATTGTACTGACCCACAGAGTAAAATCAATGTAATCTTTAGCCCACCGTGAAGACCGTAAAAATGAAACCCCCTAGACAGGGCACAATTACCTACTTTTCATTTCACCTCACTTACAATTTTTTGTTACCTTTTTTTGTACATTATATGGTACATTAAATGTTACCACTGAAAAATATAACTTGTATAGCGAAAAACAAGCCCTCATGCAGCTGTGTTTACAGTAAAGTAAAATAATGTTATGGCTCTTCAAAGGGAAGGATCAAAAAACAAAGTAGAAAAAAACAAAAATTGGCAGTCTCTAAGGAGTTAATTTCTCATGTTTAGATCCCCATATTTTACTAAAATTGTCCTTCCATTAATATCATAAAGTAAGAATATTAATTGGGGAATACTTTGCAATAAACGTACAATCACCAGTATGTCTGTGTCTGTATGTCCTCTGTGGCAGTTCAATCTGACAAGCCAACTCTGTTGTACAAGACACAATGTATGCGATCCAAGGTGGTACATGAGGGTGTACTTACATTTCACACTAACGTTAGCTACAATGTAGGATATGGACTGGCAGTACTTTTGATCTTCAACTCCACAGCAGTGGTGTGTCAGAAATCCAATGTGATGGAAGTTGAATGCGGCTTTGCACGTGTCGTATAAATTGGATCCTGTTTACTGAACACAAAATTGAATACGATGTCATTGCTGCAGGGCTGTGTGCAGCAGGAAATAAGCAGCTGCTAATATGTTAATAATTCACTATTTATTCTTTTATTTAGAAATATAGTAAAGAAATTGCAACAAAATGCATTTACCTAAAAATGAATCGAATGATGGCCCTATACTAAGAATATAAACATTGGAGCTCCTTCACACTGGCGAGAAAATCGTGCGATTTTCTCACAATGCGAGAGTGAAATAAAACGCATGATTATGAAACCAATGCCGCAACGGAGATAAAGGGATGCAAGGCTGTTTCCATCTGAAATCACCTCGCATCCAGGGGTTTTCAGAAGGATTGCGAGGGCGATATCGGACCGTGATTCACTCTCACTCTCGCCAGTGTGCAGGAGCCCTTAAGCGTATAAGTAAAAAACAGAAAAGGAAAGGAAAGTTTTGGCTTCAGTGGTACAATTTCTTTTTAAAGCTTCTCCTATGATGGCATAAATTACTGTCTAACCAAGAAATAAAAAGTAAAAAAAAACATCATGCCAAAATACTACGATTTTTATTTAGGCTCACTATATGTCTCAATATATGGTGCAAGACAGACTATTAGATTTAAAGTACATTTTATTGCTACTTGCATTTTCAGGGTTACAAAAAAAAAGTTCAACACCATCTTAACCGTCCAAATGTCAATGTGGTCAGTTTTAGGCACAATAACATTAAATATACAATTTTACCATTTTTCATTGCCGATACCTTTTGGGACCCCAGCTTAAAGCTTTTTTATCATATACAATATGTCATCAATACCAGATCAGTGGTGGGAAGACTGCTCCACGCATACCACTAGCCTCACCTGCAGCATCTCCTAACATCAGTTCTAATGTCCAGAGGAAGCATCAGCAGGGAAAAGTCATGAAACAGTTTATGCCAGCTTCTGGCATAAAATCGGTGCAAATATGATGATTTTCAAATATTATTTGATGTTCTTACATCAGGATCAATATATAATATAGTATCATCATCGCAAGATTAGTTATTTAAATACAGAAACATTAAGCAATCCCAAAATAGCAGAGTTTGGAAAATCTTGAATAACATTTACTTCTTCAGATAAGCTAGAAGGAAAATTCCAATTTTTGAATAGTCAGCTCCCTTATTGGAATGAGAAGCTGCTTTGTCATCTGCAGAAGTTACAGTTAATATAAAAGAAGAGGTTTAGTCTAGACTTGCTCTTTATAGCAGGCTTTGAGTGTTATCCACAGGGAAGGTTTCTAACTTTAAAACCACACTTAGGGGACCTTGCTAAATCTGAACCTCAGAGCTGCTTCTTGCAAGGTAAGTTCACTTTGAAAAAGTTTTCCTAAATAGACTTACAATTTAAAATGAGAAAAAAAGATCTTACTATTAGAGATGAGCGAGTATAGGGCGCAAGAGTCTGGCATCACCCCCCTAACAATTTACTTCGGACAAACCCTCATTAGCAAGGCACATGCGTTGGTACATCTTAGCTAAGCACCACAGTACCTGCAACCAAAGAAAATCCCTGCCTGCGGGTGACACCGCTGCCAATTCTCCTGCGCTAATGCTGGCATTGCTGTCCAACCCCCCGCATGACCCTGCATCCACAGCGCACACAAAATTTTCCCTGTGCAGCATTCAGCTTCCCTCATACCACACGCTCACTTCATAGCCACACCACCCTCATGTCGATTTATAAGTGCGTCTGCAATGAGGAGGAACCGGAGGCACACACTGCAGAGGGTTGGCAGGGCCAGGCAGCGACCCTCTTTGAAAGTGTGGGCGATAGCCCACAATGCTGTACGATCATCATTTCAACCCCGTGCCACCTCTGCCACAAAATTATCAGGAGCCGCAAACGTGAGCATAAAGGGGACTCAGGTGCCAGCACTTCTACACATCTCCCCAATGCAGCAATACTCTGTGTGGGAAGCACATGAGCAGGCCCAGGGTCAGGCTCGGTCCCAGCCTCCACCTTGTGTGACCCAAGGTGCCGTGAGTTACATAGCAATGGAAAATCCATGTTACTCCACGCAATTCATTCTGTGTAGGTGTCAGATAGCTCAACACTGCAATGGTAAGTCTTTGAGTTCCTTGGGCTGGCCTATGCTGTGGGTGCACAAAGATGGTATTACACATCAAGAAATCAGAGTGCCCAAACATGCCAGAGTTTCACCCCCCCCCCCCCCCCAAGGACCTCGGCCTCTGCCCACATTTCTGCCCTAGTCAGTCAGTGTATTTGTGCCAGATAGATAAAACACTGCAATGGTAAAGCCGTCTGCACCCTACCCAAATCAGTCAGTGTATTAGTGCCAGACAGGTAAAACAACGCAATCAGAAGTTTTTGTGCACCCACAGCATAGGCAAGCCCAATGAACTTAAAGATGGTATTGCACATGATGAAATCAGAGTGCGCAAATATGGCAGAGTTTCACTCCGCCAAGGACCTCGGCCTCGACCAACACCCTCAGCAATAGTGGGCATAAAGCAGACTGGGATGCTAGTACAGCTGTGAATGTCTCATTAAATCAGTTACGGTTGCTTTCATCGCTGCAAAGACTGGATAAATCACAAAGAAGTTCCACAGGCCAAACCTGGGGCAGTTGATTCTCCCCCCCCCCCCCCCCAAAAAAAACCCTCAGCCTTTGCCCACACCCTCAGCAATCGTGGGCATAAAGCGGACTCAGATACTAGTACAGCTGTGAACATCTCATTAATTCAGTAGCAAGTGTATACGCAGGCCCCTGTAACACTTCTGTATCAAGAGTATAGGCGGACACCTGTAACATTTCTGTAGCAAGACTATAGGCAAACCCCATCAAACCTTTCAGTAGCAAGTGTAGAGGCGGACCCCAGTAACAATTCTGTAGCTAGTGTATAGGTAAACCCTTCAAACCTTTCAGTAGCAAGTGTATAGGCAGACCCCTGTAACATTTCTGTACCAAGAGTATAGGTGGACCACTGTAACATTTCTGTAGCAAGCCTATAGGCAAACCCTCAAACCTCTCAGTAGCAAGTGTATAGGTGGACCCCAGTAACATTTCTGTAGCAAGACTGTAGGCGAACCCCTCAAACCTTTCAGTAGCAAGTGTATAGGCGGACCCTAGTAACATTTCTGTAGCAAGACTATAGGCGAACCCCTCAAACCTTTCAGTAGCAAGTGTATGGGCAGACCCCAGTAACATTTCTGTAGCAAGAGTATAGGCGGACCCCAGTAACATTTCTGTAGCAAGTGTATAGGAGAACCCCTCAAACCTTTCAGTAGCAAGTGTATAGGCGGACCCCAGTAACATTTCTGTAGCAAGAGTATAGGCGGACCCCAGTAACATTTCTGTAGGAAGTGCATAGGCGGACCCCAGTAACATTTCTGTAGCAAGACTATAGGCGAACCCCTCAAACCTTTCAGTAGCAAGTGTATAGGCGGACCCCAGTAACATTTCTGTAGCAAGAGTATAGGCGGACACCTGTAATATTTCTGTAGCAAGACTATAAGCAAACCCTATCAAACCTTTCAGTAGCAAGTGTATAGGCGGACCCCAGTAACAATTCTGTTGCTAGTGTATAGGTAAACCCCTCAAACCTTTCAGTAGCGAGTGTATAGGCGGACCCTAGTAACATTTCTGTAGCAAGACTATAGGCTAGCCCCTCAAACCTTTCAGTAGCAAGTGTATAGGCGGACCCCAGTAACATTTCTGTAGCAAGAGTATAGGCGGACCCCAGTAACATTTCTGTAGCAAGTGTATAGGAGAACCCCTCAAACCTTTCAGTAGCAAGTGTATAGGCGGACCCCAGTAACATTTCTGTAGCAAGAGTATAGGCGGACCCCAGTAACATTTCTGTAGGAAGTGCATAGGCGGACCCCAGTAACATTTCTGTAGCAAGACTATAGGCGAACCCCTCAAACCTTTCAGTAGCAAGTGTATAGGCGGACCCCAGTAACATTTCTGTAGCAAGAGTATAGGCGGACACCTGTAACATTTCTGTAGCAAGACTATAAGCAAACCCCATCAAACCTTTCAGTAGCAAGTGTATAGGCGGACCCCAGTAACAATTCTGTTGCTAGTGTATAGGTAAACCCCTCAAACCTTTCAGTAGCAAGTGTATAGGCGGACCCTAGTAACATTTCTGTAGC
This sequence comes from Eleutherodactylus coqui, assembly GCF_035609145.1. Taxonomy (NCBI): domain Eukaryota; kingdom Metazoa; phylum Chordata; class Amphibia; order Anura; family Eleutherodactylidae; genus Eleutherodactylus; species Eleutherodactylus coqui. Next base: position 173,743,088 of record NC_089841.1, read on the forward strand.
AAGACTATAGGCGAACCCCTCAAACCTTTCAGTAGCAAGTGTATAGGCGGACCCCAGTAACATTTCTGTAGCAAGAGTATAGGCAGACCCCAGTAACATTTCTGTACCAAGTGCATAGGCGGACCCCAGTAAAATTTCTGTAGCAAGACTATAGGCGAAACCCTCAAACCTTTCAGTAGCAAGTGTATAGGCGGACCCCTGTAACATTTCTGTAGCAAGAGTATAGACTGACCCCAGTAACATTTCTGTAGCAAGAGTATAGGCGAACCCCTCAAACATTTCAGTAGCAAGTGTATAGGCAGACGCCTGTAACATTTCTGTAGCAAGAGTGTAGGCGGACCCCTGTAATATTTCTGTAGCAAGACTGCAGGCGAACCCCTCAAACCTCTCAGTAGCAAGTGTGTAGGCAGACCCCAGTAACATTTATGTAGCAAGTGTATAGGCGAACCCCTGTAACATTTCTGTAGCAAGTGTATAGGCAAACTCCTCAAACCTTTCAGTAGCAAGTGTATAGACAGACCCCTGTAACATTTCTGTAGCAAGAATATAGGCGGACCCCAGTAACATTTCTGTAGCAAGAGTATAAGTGGACCCCCGTAACATTTCTGTAGCTAGTGTATAGGTGAACCCCTCAAACCTTTCAGTAGCAAGTGTATAGGCAGACCCTGTAACATTTCTGTACCAAGAGTATAGGCGGACCACTGTAACATTTCAGTAGCAATTGTATAGGCGAACCCCTCAAACCTTTCAAAAGCAAGTGTATAGGCGGATACCAGTAACATTTCTGTAGCAAGACTCTAGGCGAACCCCTCAAACCTTGCAGTAGCAAGTGTATAGGTGGACCCCAGTAACATTTCTGTAGCAAGAGTATAGGCTGACCCCTGTACCATTTCTGTAGCAAGCGTATAGGCGAACCCCTCAAACCTTTCAGTAGCAATTGTATAGGCAGACCCCAGTAACATTTCTGTAGCAAGAGTATAAGCGGACCCCTGTAACATTTCTGTAGCAAGTGTATAGGCGAACCCCTCAAACCTTTCAGTAGCAAGCGTACAGGTAGACCCCAGTAACATTTCTGTAGCAAGACTGTAGGCAAACCCCTCAAACCTATTAGTAGCAAGTGTATAGGCAGACCCCAGTAACATTTCTGTAGCAAGACTATAGGCGAACCCCTCAAACCTTACAGTAGCAAGTGTATAGGCGGACCGCTGTAACATTTTTGTAGCTAGTGTATAGGCAAACCCCTCAAACCTTTCAGTAGCAAGTGTATAGGCAGACGCCTGTAACATTTCAGTAGCAAGAGCATAGGTGGACCCATGTAACATTTATCTAGCAAGTGTATAGGCGAATCCCTTAAACCTTTCAGTAGCAAGTGTATAGGCGGACCCCAGTAACATTTCTGTAGCAAGAGTATAGGCGGACCCCAGTAACATTTCTGTAGCAAGAGTATAGGCGGACCACTGTAACATTTCTGTAGCATGTGTATAGGCGAACCCCTCAAACCTTTCAGTAGCAAGTGTATAGGCGGATCCCAGTAACATTTCTGTAGCAAGACTCTAGGCGAACCCCTCAAACCTTTTAGTAGTAAGTGTATAGGCGGACCCCAGTAACATTTCTGTAGCAAGAGTATAGGCTGACCCCAGTAACATTTCTGTAGCAAGTGTATAGTAGAAACCCTCAAACCTTTCAGTAGCAAGTGTATAGGCAGACCCCAGTAACATTTCTGTAACAAGAGTATAGGCAGACCCCAGTAACATTTCTGTAGCAAGCGTATAGGCAAACCCCTCAAACCTTTCAGTAGCAAGTGTATAGGCAGACCCCAGTAACATTTCTGTAGCAAGACTGTAGGCGAACCCCTCAAACCTTTCAGTAGCAAGTGTATAGGCGGACCACAGTAACATTTCGGTAGCAAGACTATAGGTGAACCCCACAAACCTTTCAGTAGCAAGTGTATAGGCGGACCCAGTAACATTTCTGTAGCAAGACTATAGGCGAACCCCTCAAACCTTTCAATATCAAGTGTATAGGCGGACCCCAGTAACATTTCTGTAGCAAGAGTATAGGCTGACCCCAGTAACATTTCTGTAGCAAGAGTATAGGCGAACCCCTCAAACCTTTCAGTAGCAAGTGTATAGGCGGACCCCTGTAACATTTCTGTAGCAAGAGTATAGGCGGACCCCAGTAACATTTGTGTAGCAAGACTGTAGGCGAACCCCTGTAACATTTCTGTAGCAAGTGTATAGGCAAACCCCTCAAACGTTTCAGTAGCAAGTGTATAGGCAGACCCCTGTAACATTTCTATAGCAAGAGTATAGGTGGACCCCTGTAATATTTCTGTAGCAAGACTGTAGGCGAACCCCTCAAACCTTTCAGTAGCAAGTGTATAGGCGGACCCCAGTAACATTTCTGTAGCAAGACTATAGGCGAACCCCTCAAACCTTACAGTAGCAAGTGTATAGGCGGACCCCTGTAACATTTCTGTAGCTAGTATATAGGCAAAACCCTCAAACCTTTCAGTAGCAAGTGTATAGGCAGACGCCTGTAACATTTCTGTAGCAAGAGCATAGGTGGACCCATGTAACATTTCTGTAGCAAGAGTATAGGCAAATCCCTTAAACCTTTCAGTAGCAAGTGTATAGGCGGACCCCAGTAACATTTCTGTAGCAAGACTGTAGGCGAACCCCTCAAACCTTTCAGTAGCAAGTGTATAGGCGGACCCCAGTAACATTTCTGTAGCAAGACTGTAGGCGAACCCATGTAACATATCTGTAACAAGTGTATAGGCGAACCCCTCAAACCTTTCAGTAGCAAGTGTATAGGCGGACCCCAGTAGCCTTTCAGTAGCAAGTGTATAGGCAGACCCCAGTAACATTTCTGTAGCAAGCGTATAGGCGAACCCCTCAAACCTTTCAGTAGCAAGTGTATAGGCGGACCCCAGTAACCTTTCAGTAGCAAGCGTATAGGTGGACCCAGTAACATTTCTGTAGCAAGACTGTAGGCGAACCCCTCAAACCTTTCAATAGCAAGTGTATACGCGGACCCCAGTAACATTTCTGTAGCAAGACTATAGGTGAACCCCACAAACCTTTCAGTAGCAAGTGTATAGGCGGACCCCAGTAACATTTCTGTAGCAAGAGTATAGGCTGACCCCAGTAACATTTCTGTAGCAAGAGTATAGGCGAGCCGCTCGAACCTTTCAGTAGCAAGTGTATAGGCAGACGCCTGTAACATTTCTGTAGCAAGAGTATAGGCGGACCCCTGTAATATTTCTGTAGCAAGACTGTAGGCGAACATCTCAAACCTCTCAGTAGCAAGTGTATAGGCAGACCCCAGTAACATTTATGTAGCAAGACTCTAGGCGAACCCCTGTAACATTTCTGTAGCAAGTGTATAGGCAAACCCTCAAACCTTTCAGTAGCAAGTGTATAGGCAGACCCCTGTAACATTTCTGTAGCAAAAGTATAGGCGGACCCCTCAAACCTTTCAGTAGCAAGTGTATAGGCGGACCCCAGTAACATTTCTGTAGCAAGACTATAGGCGAACCCCTCAAACCTTACAGTAGCAAGTGTATAGGCGGACCCCTGTAACATTTCTGTAGCTAGTGTATAGGCGAACCCCTCAAACCTTTCAGTAGCAAGTGTATAGGCAGACGCCTGTAACATTTTTTGTAGCAAGAGCATAGGTGGACCCATGTAACATTTCTGTAGCAAGACTGTAGGCGAACCCCTCAAACCTTTCAGTAGCAAGTGTATTGGCGGACTCCAGTAACATTTCTGTAGCAAGACTGTAGGCGAACCCCTGTAACATTTCTGTAACAAGTGTATAGGCGAACCCCTCAAACCTTTCAGTAGCAAGTGTATAGGCGGACCCCAGTAACCTTTCAGTAGCAAGAGTATAGGCGGACCCCTGTAACATTTCTGTAGCAAGTGTATAGGTTAAATCCTCAAACCTTTCAGTAGCAAGAGTATAGGTGGACCCCTTTAACATTTCTGTAGCAATAGTGTAGGTGGTGTACCAATAGTATAAGCGAACACCTGAATAATTTTACCAAAGTATAGGCGAAGCCCGAAAAAATTAGTTTGCTAACAGTATTGGCAATGGCCTGAAAATATGGTGTACTAAGAGTACAAGTGTACCCGTGAAATATTGCTGAACGCCGAGGGCAGGTGAAAGCCATAAACATTTTTTTAAAAGCTCGTTATTGCTTAATTTGTAACAGAGCCTGGAGGCAGCTCTCTGAAAGAATTGGTTTAAATTTAACTTTTAAAACTTTAATAACTTATAAAACTTTTAAACAGAGCCTTTTGGGCCGCATAGAATTTGGCAGTTCAGCGTGATGACACGCTGTTTTAGGAGGAGGAGGAGTAATATCAGAGAGGGATACACAAAGCTAATTCTCCCCTTTTTTGGGGTGATAGAGGATACATTTTTCTCCTGTTGCAGCGAAAAGAATATTTAGGATCTGCTGCTTTCCACTGGTGGAGAAGTGAAGTCTGTGGAAATCCAGACTTTGTTCATCTTTATGAGGGTAAGCATGTCGGCACTGTCAGTTGACAGGCGTGTACGCTTGTCCGTGATGGTCCCGTGATGATAAGGTTCTCCTTATAGCGTGGGTTGAGAAGAGTGTACACCCAGTAATCAGTGTTGGCAAGAATGTGTCTAACGCATAGGTCACGGGAAAGGCAGCCTAACATGAAGTCAGCGCTGTGTGCCAGAGTCCCAATATGCAACACATCGCTGTCCTCACTAGGAGGATGCTCCTCCTCTTCAGCCCATACACACTGAACAGATGACAGGCAAGCAGCATGGGTACCCTCTGCAGTGTGGCCAGCAGTCTCTTCCCCCTCCTCCTCCTCCTCACCCTCCCCCTTCTTCTTCTCGTCCTCCTCCAAAACCCGCTAAGATATTGACGTGAGAGTGGTCTGGCTATCAAGCGAAATACTGTCATCCCCTGTCTCCTCTTCTAACTACAAAGCGTCGGCCTTTATGCTTAGCAGCGAACTTCTCAGCAGGCAAAGCAGCGGGATGGTAACGCTAATGATGGCCGCATCGCCGCTCACCATTTTGGGCAGACTCCTCAAAGTTTCCGAGGACCTGGCAGATGTCGTCCATCCATGCCCACTCGTCTGTAAAGAACTGTGGAGGCTGAATATCACTCAGCCACCCATTTTGCAGCTGGTATTCCACAATTGCTCTACGCTGCTTGTACAGCCTGGCCAACATGTGCAGCATAGAATTCCAGCGCGTGGGCACGTCGCACAGCAGTCGGTGCTCTGGCAGCTGAAACCGACGTTGCAGTGTCCTAAGGGTGGCAGCATCTGTGGTGGACACGCGTCGCACCTTGCCGAGCAGATCAGACAAGTGGGGGTATTTTTTCAGAAACTGCTAACCCACCAGATTAAAGACATGCACCAGGCATGGCACGTGTGTGAGGCTGCCAAGCTGCAGAGCCACTACTAGGTTACGGCTTTTGACACACACGACCATGCCCGGTTGGAGGCTCAGCGGCGAAAGCCAGAGGTTGGTCTGTTCCGTCAGACCCTGTAACAGCTCAGGGGCCGTGTGCCTCTTGTCACCTAAGCTGATTAGTTTCAGCATGGCTTCCTGCCGCTTGCCCACCACTGTGCTGCCGCGCCGCGCGCTACTGACTGCTGGCGACATGCTCACACTTCGTTATTGAGAGGTGGAGGAGGAGGAGGGGGGAGTTTTGGAGGAGGTGGCATAATATGCCGCAGATACCAGGACCAAGGTAGGACCCGCTATTCTTGGTGCGGGTAGCACATGAGCGGTCCCAGGCTCTGACTCGGTCCCAGCCTCCACCAAGTTCACCCAATGTGCCATCAACTGCGTTGTTGAGGGCACGGGTAATGTTGCGGGAGATGTGCGGGTGTAGGGCGAGGATGGCACACTGGGAAAAATAGTAGCGACTGGGGACTGAGTAGCGTGGAACCGCCACCGCCATCATGTTTTTGAAAGCCTATATGGCAGCATCTCCAGGCTGATTAATTTGGCAATGTGCACATTTAAAGCTTGTGCATGCGAGTGGGTGGCAGCGTATTTTCACTTTCGCTCCAACGCTTGTGTTAGCGACAGCTAAACGCTGCACTGGGAGACATTGCTAGAGGCCATGGAGGACCGTGGAGGTGAGAGTGTGAGTGCAGGCTGGGAGATGCTCATGCCTGCGTCCTGGGAGGGGGATTGGATCTGTGCCACAGGTTGTGGCACGTGGGAAGAGGCAGTGGTGTGACCCAGAGGCGGTGAATGGCCTTCATCCCACCTAGTGGGGTTCTTGGCCATCATGTGCCTGTGCATGCTGGTGGTGGTGAGGCTGGTACTGGTGGCTCCCCGGCTGATCTTGGTGTGGCACAGGTTGCACACCACTGTTCATCGGTCGTCCGCTCTCTCACTGAAAAACATCCCCACCTTTGAACATCCAGCCCTTTGCACAGAGAATTGCCGCAAGGGGGTGCGGTGGGAAACAGTTGGGGGATTCTTTGCTCTGGCGCTGCCTCTCCCCCTCGCCACCCCACTGGCTCTTCCAACCTGTCCTGCTGCTGCGCTTGCCTCCCCCTCTGAAGCCCTGGCTTCAGTAGGCTAAGCAAGCCAGGTGGGGTCAGTCACCTCATCGTCCAGCAGCTCTTCCTCCGAATCCTCTGTGCGCTCCTCCCTCGGACATACTGCCCTTACTACTACCTCACTGACAGACAACTGTGTCTCATCATTCTCAACCACAAAAAGCTCTTGAGACAGTTGCTGGAAGTCCCCAGCCTCATCACCCGGACTCCGGGAACTTTCCAAAGGTTGGGCATCAGTCACCACAAACTCCTCAGGTGAGAGAGGAACCATTTTTTCCCACTCTGGGCAGGGACCTGAGAACAGTTCCTGGGAGTCTGCCTGCTCAGAATCTGTCATTTTCCTGGAGTGACAAGGCTGGAAGGAAAGAGGAGCAGCCAGACGATTCAGAGGTGCAGTCCCTAGACCGGGAGTAGTGGACTGCGTAGAAGACTGGGGGTGTTATATATTGCTGGACGCATTCTCTGCCATCCATGACAGGACCTGCTTGCACTGCTCTTCTTGTAATAAAGGTCTACCACACTGACCCGCAAATTGTGATAGGAAGCTGGGGAGCGTATGGACTTGGCGCTCTCCTAATCCCTCAGCAGCCAGCTGTGATGCACCCCGCCCAGGACCTCGGCCAGTGCCCACAACCTTTACTTGGATGTCCGCGGCCGCGTCCACGTTCTCGACCCTTACCGCTAATCCTCATCATGTCGGATTAAGGATAGAGCAGGGACAAAATAAATCATCCCACCATATAGCACTGAGAACTGTGGCAAATTTACCGCACACAGAGACTTGTAGATACCGGAGACTCTATGCTGTGACCGGAAAAAATTAAACCGCTATCTTGCGTTGATACCGAGGGGTCATTCACCGCTCACAGAGACTTGTATATAATAGAGAGGCTGTATGGAGTGGGAGAAAAATAGAAAGCCAGCGGATAGTGCTGGTAACTGCGGCAATTTCACCGCACCCAAGGAAAGGGTATTGTGCGACGCTCTGCCCAGGGGCAGAAAGCTATACAGCCAGTGAACAGTGCTAATAACAGGGGCAACTTCACTGCACCCAAGAAAAGGGTATTGTGCGACGCTCTGCCCAGGGACAGAAAGCTATACAGCCAGTGAACAGTGCTAATAACTGCGGCAACTTCACCGCACCTAAGGAAAGGGTATTGTGAGACGCTCTGCGCAGGGGAAGAATGCTATGCAGCCAGTGAACAGTGCTAATAACAGGGGCAACTTCACCGCACCCAAGGAAAGGGTATTGTGCAACGCTCTGCACAGGGACAGAAAGCTATACAGCCAGTGGACAGTGCTAATAACTGCGGCAACTTCACTGCACCCAAGGAAAGGGTAGTGTGGGACGCTCTGCCCAGGGGCAAAAAGCTATACAGCCAGTGGATAGTGCTAATAACTGCGGCTACTTCACCCAACACATAGAATGGTATCTGTGAAATGCTGTTCTGTAGTGGGCCAGGAAATATTTGCGTACTATTTAGCAATGAGAGTGAGCCCTCTGCCAAAGGCACTGCACACATAGATCAGTATAGCTGCAATAATCTGCAGTGTCCCAGGAAATATTAGAGTACTGTTTAGCGATGAGAGTGAGCCCTCTGCCTAAGGCACTGCAAACATAGAACAATCTAGCTGCAATGATCTAGAGTGGGCCAGGAAATATTTGTGTACTATTTAGCAATGAGCGCGAGCCCTCTGCCTAAGGCACTGCACACATAGGACGGTATAGCTGCAATGATCTAGAGTGGGTCAGGAAATATTTGCGTACTATTTAGCGATGAGAGTGAGCCCTCTGCCTAAGGCACTGCACACATAGGACAGTATAGCTGCAATGATCTGCAGTGTCCCAGGAAATATTAGAGTTCTGTTTAGCGATGAGAATCAGCCCTCTGCCTAAGGCACTGCACACATAGAACGGTATAGCTGCAATGATCTGCAGTGGGCCAGGAGATATATATATTTTTTTTAAAAATTGGTGCACTACTGCTCCCAGCCAGCCACAACTGTAATGCACAGGATGAGGAGTAGCCCTGAGAAGGACTGTTGGGGTTCTTGAAGACAGGATCCTACTCAAACACTTTCCCTATATAAGCAGCTCTTTCCCTCAACTCTGCCTTATGCACTGCAGACTGACAGCTGTAATGCTCTGCAGAGAGATATATATTTTAAAAAAAATTTGCAATTTCACCGCACCCAAGGAAAGGGTATTGTGCGATGATCTGCACAAGGGCAGAAAGCTATACAGCCAGTGGATAGTGCTCATAACAGGGGCAACTTCACTGTACCCATGGTAAGGGTATTGTGCGACTGTCTGCACAGGGGCAGAAAACTATACAGCCAGTGGACAGTGCGAATAACTGCGGCAACTTTACCGCACCCAAGGAAAGGGTATTGCATGACGGTCTGCACAGGGGCACAAAGCTATACAGCCAGTGTATTGTGCTGATAACTGCAGCAACTTCACCCAACACAAAGAATGGTATCTGTGAAATGTTGTTCTGCAGTGGGCCAGGAAATATTTGCGTACTATTTAGCAATGAAAGTGAGCTGCTATAGCTGTAATGCTCTGCAGAGGAATAGATGTTTTTAAAAAATGGTGCACTAGTGCTCCCAGCCAGCCACAACTGTAATGCACAGGATGAGGAGTAGCCCTAAAAAGGACCGTTGGGTTTCTTGAAGACAGGCTCCTACTCTAACACTTTCCCTATATAAGCAGCTCTTTCCCTCAACTCTGCCTACGGCACTGCACACACAGAACAGTATAGGTGTAATGGCCTCCAGAGGCCTAGATGCTTAAAAAAAATGGTGCACTACTGCTCCCAGCCAGCCACAACTGTAATGCACACGATGAGGAGTAGCCCTTAGAAGGACTGTTGCAGTTCTTGAAGACAGGATCCTACTCTAACACTTTCCCTGTATAAGCCTCAGCACTTTCCCTAACCACTGCCAGTATGCGTCGGAGGCGAGCCGCGGGCTGGACCAGTTTAAGTACTCAGCGGTCACCTGATCTCGCCAGCCACTCACTACTGTGTGTGTGGGGGGGGGGGGGGGGGGGGGTTGGCACGTCACAGTAGGAAGTGGTAATGCCTTCCCCGCAAGTTTATTGGCTAGAAAATGGCGCTAAACATGCAGGGAAGGAAAATGCAATTGACTCGAGTACCGCGTGGTGTTCGTCTCGAGTAACGAGCATCTTGAGCACCCTAATACTCAAATGAGCATCAAGCTCAGACAAGTGTGCTCGCTCATCTCTAAAAATTAATAATTATACAGTTTGTCATAAGTCACACAACCAAAAGTATCCAGTTCACTTTATAATTTAAGTGCTTTGTAGAAGTGAGCAAAGAGACTGTACAGAGTTGCACAGAGTTCCTGCTATGGGCATTCAATGTATTGCCATATGGTGTCTCAATAATGCATATATATATGTAGGTTCCCTTAGGAGTAATGCCTGTTATGAAAAACAGCTCAGTAGTATGTCTCCCAAACATTCATATTTAATCCAACAGAAAAAAAAGAAAAGCCTTATATAGTGTTGAAAATGTAAAAGGTTTCTGGTGCAAATTGCCGTGTGCCAAATTTAACATGCATTCCTTCGTAAAAAGAAAAAGAAAAGGGGGGTGTTTTGGACAAATTATGAAAAAAATTGTGTCAAAAGTCTGGCAAAATTTACCTACAATAAGCAAACTGAAAAATGGTCTAAATTGGATCAGATAAGTTTTAAAATTAAACAGAATTATCTTTCAGCGGAGCTACTGGCACATTTTAAGACTGTCTAGTCTATGTTTGCACTATCTGACTTTTAGACAGTATTAGTAAATCTGCACCAATGTGCCTCATTTATTAAAATTGTCTAAAAGAAAAATTGTCTTTGTTGTCCATAGCAAATCAGATTTCAGCTTTCATTTCAGAACCTGCTGTGGTAAAGTGAAAGCTATGCTAAGATTGGTTGCTGTGAGCAACATAGTTAGATTTACTTTTAGACTTATATAAATGAGTCCCATGTCTACTTCTGAAATTGGAAATATGCAGCAGCACAGTAGAGCCACATAGACTTATATGGGCATTATATTTTGGTTCCGTACAACTTTGAGGCTGTTATAATAAAGTAGCATTGTTCATGGGCTCTAACGTGTGTTAAATACACTGTTGTTACAAAATAGTAAAGAAGTTACAAAACTAGTTGACACACAAAATAATTTATTTGTAAAATAGGATTTAATTCTTTTCTCTTTATGAGGGCTATGCTTGTGAATCCATGAGGAATAACATACTGTACATTGAATCAGTTGCTTAAAACATACACACCATTCCACCTAGCAGAGGTAGATTGATGCTTAACCCCTTAGTGACGAAGCCTGTATGCACCTTAGTGATGGAGCCAAATTTTGAAAATCTGACATGTGTCACTTTAACATAGAATAACTCTGTAAAGATTTTGCATATCCCAGTGATTCTGACATTGTGTTTTCGCCACATATTGTACTTCATTTAGGTGGTAAAAATGGCCCAATAGAATTTGTGTATATTTATTAAAAGTTCCAAAATCTCAAATATGTGCAAACATACTGTACAAATTTATAATAATATATATATTTACATCTGTTTACTCTATTCTGGGCTCACATTTGAAAAAGTTTGGGTATTTTTAACCATTTAGGAGACATACAAATTTAACATTTTCAACATTTTGAGGAACACTGTTTTCCTACAGCAAGCCAAGATTGCAAAGGCTCCTAGGCACACAAATTACACCATTTTGAAAACTACATCCCTTAATGTATTCACTGAGGGGTGTCCTAAGTGTTTTGACCCCATAGTTTTTTCTCAGGAGTAATGCAATTTAGAGGAGAAAAAAATAATATTTCATATTTTTGCAAATATGTCCTTTTAAAGACATCTTTTTTATGGAAATAAGGATTTACACCCCAAAATGGATACCACTGTTTGTCCTGTGCTCACAAACATACCCATTGTGTCCCTAATCTTGTATCCGTACGCACAACGGGGCCCAAACCGAAAGGAGCAGTTGGTGACTTTCAGAACAGGAATTTTGCTTGAAGGTGATTTAGGCCCCATTGCACACTTGTAGAGCCCTTGAGCAGCCAAAACGATAGAGAACCCCCACAAATGACCCCATTTTAAAAAAATTGACCCCTTTATCTAGGGGTGTACTGCATATTTTGACCCCACCATTTTTGAATGACTCTAAGCAAAGCAGAAGTGAAAAAATTAGGATTTTCATTTTTTTGGCAATCATGTCATTTAAAAAACATTTTTTGTGTACAGCACACATCTGAATGAAGACTTTCACCCCAAAATGGATACCCCTGTTTGTCCCGTGTACAGAAACTTACCCATTGTTGCCCTAATCTTATGTCTGTATGCACAACAGGGCCTAAACCAAAAGGAGCATTGAAGGTAAACTCAGAAAAAACGTCCTGCGCTCCATGAGTGTGGTGCAGAACTGTATAAAAAGAATCCATATGGTATCAGTAAGTAAATAACTGTAGGACACTTACTTGAAAGGAGGGGTGTATGATGAACAGTAGTCCCCTCCTTGCAGTGTCCTGAACGGTGTAAATCCATATGGAAACCGGGATCAAGGGTGAAATATCTCTTCATTCAGGCAACGTATTTCGGTGCTAACAAGCACCTTCTCAATACAGTATACAAATTCAAGCATATAGTGAAAATATTTATATAGTAACAAATAAAGAATAATGACTTACAAACATGTCTGCGGCTGCTGAGCGGTTCCGACACTGAAATGGCCATCCATAACGCTGGTACTGATGTGACCCCATGTGACTGTCAGAGTGGTCATGTGATTCAACACAAATAGTGATAAAGGGAAGACGCTGTTAGAGGCATGATCTATGGTGATGTCATTACGTCATCGTGAGCCTTACATATAACGGAACGCACGATGCGCGTCATTGATTAGCTAGCCCACGATGGTACGTATCTTGAGGAGTACATCCCAGAGTATTAAATCTCACTTAGCTAGGACGTAAAAAAGGCAATGGGGACATCACTAAGGGGTTAAAAATTACATTATTAAGCATGAATCTACCTCTTATTTTTAATGCTTTAAAATAAAATTATTATGTTTTTTCCAAATTAGTGATTGATTTAAGAAATCAAAATTTATAGAGAGGTTGGATAAAGTCAAGATTATGTCCTCCTGCTGTCAGGGAAATTTTGTGTACAGCATCAATCAGGCCCACTCCAATGCCCCGTTGCTGGCGGTAAAGAAAAAACACCACACACGGAGGTCTGGTATAGTTCCTCACACTGGGAGTAGCTGCGCACTTTCTTATAGATTACATGGTGTTTTTATACCCTTGGTCACGTCACTAGAAATGTGTAACTGTTCTTATTCGCTCATATCCATCGCATTACCATAAATGTAATTTCTGCAGTTCCGCCTGAGGCAATGTTAGTCATATGCATAGTTAAGCAGTCTTCATCTTGATAAGGCACGTCTGTTCTCTAGCTTCTGTACAAAAAAATCACATATTTAATTAACTTCTGGCCAAAGAATCACATATTCAATTCTGAGAAAGCAGCCAAGCATGCATTCTTCATATCCGGTTCTCCTTCACCTTCACTTAGTCCTTGGACACATCTCTCTGCCTTGCAAAGTTTTTAACATAATATCTAATCAAACATTATTAAGGTCCATATTAAGTTTTTGCACTATCGAATTGCATAGAATTAGTATGCATATAAAAATAGAATTAGTATACATATAAAAAGAAAGACACATAGCTATATATATATATATATATATATATATATATATATATATATATGTGTGTGTATTTTTTACCTACATACATATATATTTCCCTCTCACTGCTTCATCAGTGACATTGGGGAAGATTTATCAAGCTGTCTTAAAGTAAGAATGTCATTTGTTGCTCATGGCAACCAATCACAGCTCAGTTCTGTAAAAATGAAATCTGCAGTCTGATTGGTTGCTATGGGCAACAAAATACATTCTTGTTATAGCTTTCTTCCTATTATTTGAAATGTGGTGCACTCAGGTTTGACTGGGCTGTCTACAAAAATATTGAACCAGCAGTGAATTTAAGTCATTAAAGGGATTTAAAATCTTAATTTGTTTCTCCCACTGGTGCCCAGACACAACTTATAGAGTCCTACTGGGATAAAGGTAAGGCCCCTATGAAGACGAAAAGAGGTGTTCTTTATGATTTGCTTCCAACATGTCTCGCATAATTCACGTGGAGAAATCGGTTCAGCAAAGAAGCCTTCTCAATATTGCGCAGTAGTTTCCGATTTAGGATTATGCGGTATGATTATGTTTGCTATGTTTATGCTTATAAATAAATAGATTGTTATTAGAGATGAGCGAGCACCAAAATACTCGGCTGCTCCTTGCTCGAGTCGAACTTCCCACGATGCTCGAGAGCTCGTTTCAAGTAACGAACCCCATTGAAATCAATGGGTGACTCAAGCATTTTTGTATATGACCGATGCTCCACTTAGGTTTTCACTTGTGAAAATCTGGAAAACATACGAAAGTCATGGAAACGCCACAGAAACGAATAGGGCAGGGCAGGGGCAGCATGCAGGGCTGCATCTCAGGCTCCCAGGTCTCACTATTAAGCCACAACAGTGGCAAGAATGGGCCCCCCACAAACCCCCAAGCAATTTTTACTTCGGACAAACCCTCATTAGCAAGGCACACCTTAGCTAAGCACCAAGCTACCTCCAACCAAGCACAATCACTGCCTGCAGGTCACACCGCTGCCTCTTCTCCAGGGATACATGCTGCCCAACCCCCCGCACGACCCAGCGTCCACAGCGCACACAAAAGTGTCCCTGCACAGCCTTCAGCTGCCCTCATGCCACACGCTCACATCATAGCCACACCACCCTCATGTCTATTTATAAGTGTGTCTGCCATGAGGAGGAACCGGAGGCGCACGCTGCAGAAGGTTGGCAGGGCCAGGTAGCGACCCTCTTTAAAAGGGGGGGGCGATAGCCAACAATGCTGTTGAGAATCAATTGGAAATTGACGTTCGATCTTCATTCCAATAAAGTGCCAACCTCCGTTAGGAGCTGCAAATGTGGGCATGAGTTACATAGCTATGGGTAATCTATGTGCCCACACAGTATTCATTCTGTCTAGGTGTCGGATAGCTCAGTCGACACCGCAAGGGGAAAGCCATCTGCACTCTGCCCCCTACCCAAGTCAGTCAGTATCTTTGTGTCAGACAGGTCAAACACCACGATGGGAAGTCTGTGTGCACCCTAGGCAACCCAAGACATGAACAATAAAGAAATCAGAGTGGCCAAACATGGCAGACTTACACTGCGCCAAGGACATAGGCCTCGGCCAACAGCTTCAGCAATCGTAGGCATGAAGCGGACATCGATGCTAGTACACCTGTGAATTTCTCATTAAATCAGTTACATTTTCTTTCACCGCTCCAAAGACTGGATTAGCCAGGAAAAAGTTCCACAGGCCCAACCTAGCGCAGTTGCAGTTCTCCCGGTGAGAAGGATACATATATATCCTTGTAGGTAGAAAAGAAAACACTGGAATATATACATTTATATAGATATAGTTATGTGCCTTTCTTTTTATATATATACTAACTTTATTCTCATATGTACTAACTCTATGAAAAACTTAATACTTCGCCTTATATCAGATATGCCAAAATGCTTTGCAAGGCAAACAGAGAAATAATGTCCAAAGAAACCAGATGAAGGATGAAGGTTAAAGTGGAGGAGAAAAGAGATATGGAGAATGCATGCTTAGCCGCTTTCTTAGAATTGAGTGGGTGATTCTTTGCACTGGAGTTAATTAAATACGTGATTTTCTGTACATAAGCCAGAGACCAAGTATGCCTTATCAAGATGAAGACCATTCAACTATGCATCTGAACTTTCACTGTCTCAGGCCGGAAATCCGGACTTCCCATATATGGTTATGCTGTGAATTTTAGCCAATGAGTCCATCACCCACTCCTGGTGATGAGACCAAAGGGTATAAGATCTCATGTAATCTGTAATAAAGGGGGCAGCGCAGTCATGTCCCCGTGTGAGGAACTATACCAGACCTCTGTGTGGTGTCTCTTCTTTACAGCCGGCAGCGGGGCAAGTGGGGTGGGCCTGATTGGTGCTGTACTTAGAATTACCCTGACACCGGGACATAGACCTCGGCAAACAGCTTCAGCAATCGTAGGCATGAAGCGGACTTCGATGCTAGTACACCTGTGAAGGTCTCATTAAATCAGTTATGTTTGCTTTCACCGCTCCAAAGACTGGATTAGCCAGGAAAAAGTTCCACAGGCCCAACCTGGCGCAGTTGCAGTTCCCCGGGACATAGGCCTCGGCCAACAGCTTCAGCAATCGTAGGCATGAAGCGGACTTCGATGCTAGTACACCTGTGAAGGTCTCAGTAATGCAGTAACACTCCTCTCCTTTGGCCCAAACAAGTTTCTCAGATAACTGTGGTAACACGAGAGAAAATACAAGATGCGCATTGCTGATCCCCTGACCCCAAGCAGGAGGAGGAGGTGGCCTTACAAGGCCAGGAAACCATGACCAGGACCCGCTGCAGCCTGTGTGGGAAGGATGTGAGCGGGCCCTTGGCCAGTCTCAGTCCCAGCAAACACCTTGTGGTACCCAAGGTGCCGCGATTGACATAGCAATGGGAAGTCCATGTGCCCACACACTATTCATTCCGTCTAGGTGTCGGATAGCTCTAGCGACACCGCAAGGGGAAAGACATCTGCACTATATCAGTCAGTGACTTTGTGCCAGAGAGGCAAATCACCGCTATGGGAAGTCTGTGTGCACCCACAGCATAGGCGAGTTGAAGGAACCCAAAGACAGTAATAAACATGAAGAAATGATAGTGCCCAAACATGCCAGACTTTCACTGTGCCTAGGACATAGGCCTCTGCACACACCCTCAGCAATCGTGGGCATAGAGTGGACTCCGATGCTAGTACAGCTGTGACGGTCTCATCAATGCAGTAACTCTCCTCTTCTTTGGCCCAAACCAGTGTCTCAGATAACTGTGGTAACACGGGAGAAAATACATGATGCCCAGTGCTGATCCCCTGACGCCAAGCAGGAGGAGGAGGTGGCATTACAAGCCCAAGACATCATGACCAGGACCCGCTATAGTCTGTGTGTGAAGCACGTTAGCGGGCCCGGGGTCAGGCTCAATTCCGAGTCTCCACCTTGTGTGACCCAAGGTGCCCTGAGTTACATAGCAATGGGAAATCCATGTGTCCCAACACAGATAGCTCAACACTGGAAGGGGCAGTCTTTGAGTTCTTTGGCCTAGCCTATGCTGTAAGTGCACAAAGATGGTATTACACAGGAAGAAATTGGCGTGCTCCACCATGGGAGAGTTTCGCCCCCCGAGCAACTTGGCCTCGGCCAGCAATTCTGGCCTAGTCAGTCACTGTATTGTTTGTGCCACATAGGTAAAACACCATGATGGGAAGACTTAGTGCGCCCATAGTATAGACAGACCCCTGTAACATTTATGTAGCAGCGGTATAGGCAGACCCCGGTAACATTTCTGTAGCAGCAGTATAGGCAGACCCCTGTAACAGTTTTGTAGCTTCAGTATAGGCAAACCCCAGTACCATTTCTGTAGTAGAGGTATTAGCAGACCGCAGTACCATTTCTGTAGTAGAGGTATAGGCAGACCCCAGTACCATTTCTGTAGTAGAAGTATAGGCAGACCCAGTAACATTTCTGTAGCAGCAGTAAGACAGACCCCTGTAACATTTATGTAGCAGAAGTATAGACCGACCCCAGTACCATTTTTATAGCAGCAGTATAGGCAGACCCCAGTACCATTTCTGTAGTAGAAGTATAGGCAGACCCCAGTAACATTTCTGTAGCAGCAGTATAAGCAGACCCATGTTACATTTCTGTAGCAGCACTATAAGCAGACCCATGTTACATTTATGTAGCAGAAGCATAGGCAGACCCCAGTTCCAATTTTGTAGCAGCAGTATAGGCAGACCCCAGTACCAGTTCTGTAGAAGAAGTACTGGCAGACCCCAGTACCAATTCTGTAGTAGAAGTACAGGCAGACCCCAGTAACATTTCTCTAACAGCAGTATACGCAGACCCCTGTAAAATTTTAGTAGCAGCAGTAAAAGCAGACCCCTGTAACATTTATGTAGCAGAAGTATAGACCGACCCCAGTACCATTTTTGTAGCAGCAGGATAGGCAGACCCCAGTACCATTTCTGTAGTAGAAGTATAGGCAGACCCCAGTAACATTTCTGTAGCAGCAGTATAAGCAGACCCCTGTTACATTTATGTAGCAGAAGCATAGGCAGACCTCAGTTCCATTTTTGTAGAAGCAGTATAGGCAGACCCCAGCACCATTTCTGTAGTAGAAGAATAGGCAGACCCCAGTAGCATTTCTCTAGCAGCAGTATACGCAGACCCCTGTAAAATTTCTGTAGCAGCAGTATAGGCAGACCCCTGTAACATTTATGTAGCAGCAGTATAGACCGACCCAGTACCATTTTTGTAGCAACAGTATAAGCAGACCCCAGTACCATTTCTGTAGTAGAAGTACAGGCAGACCCCAATAACATTTCTGTAGCAGCAGTATAAGCAGAACCTTGTTACATTTATGTAGCAGAAGCATAGGCAGATCCCAGTTCCATTTTTGTACCTGCAGTATAGGCGGGCCCCAGTACCATTTGTGTAGTAGAAGTATTGGCAGACCCCAGTACCATTTCTGTAGTAGAAGGATAGGCAGACCCCAGTAACATTCCTGTAGCAGCAGTATAAGCAGACCGCTGTTACATTTATGTAGCAGAAGTATAGACCGACACCAGTTCCATTTTTGTAGCAACAGTATAGGCAGACCCCAGTACCATTACTGTAGTACAAGTATTGGCAGAGCCCAGTACCATTTTTTGTAGTAGAAGTATAGGCAGACCCCTATAACATTTATGTAGCAGAAGCATAGGCAGACCCCAGCTCCATTTTTGTAGCAGCAGTATAGGCAGACCCCAGTACCATTTCTGTAGTAGAAGTATAGGCAGACCCCAGTAACATTTCTGTAGCAGCAGTATAAGCAGACCCCTGTTACATTTATGTAGCAGAAGCATAGGCAGCCCCAAGTTCCATTTTTGTAGCTGCAGTATAGGCGGACTCCAGTACCATTTCTGTAGTAGAAGGATAGGCAGACCCCAGTAACATTTCTGTAGCAGCAGTATTGGCAGACCCCTGTAATATTTATGTAGCAGAAGTATAGACCGAGCCCAGTACCATTTTTGTAGCAGCAGTATAGGCAGACCCCAGTACCATTTCTGTAGTAGAAGTATTGGCAGACCCCAGTACTATTTCTGTAGTAGAAGTATAGGCAGACCCCAGTAACATTTCTCTAGCAGCAGCATACGCAACCCCTGTAAAATTTCTGTAGCAGCAGTATAGGCAGACCCCTGTAACATTTATGTAGCAGAAGTATAGACCGACCCCAGTACCATTTCTGTAGTAGAAGTATAGGCAGACCCCAGTACCATTTCTGTAGTAGAATTATAGGCAGACCCCCGTAACATTTACGTGGCGGAAGTATAGGCAGACCGAAGTAACATTTCTGTTGCAGAAGTATAGGCAGACCCCTGTAACATTTACGTGGCAGAAGTATAGGCAGACCGAAGTAACATTTCTGTTGCAGAAGTATAGGAAGACCCCTGTAACATTACTGTGGCAGAAGTATAGGCAGGCAGACCCCAGTAAAATTTCTGTAGCAAGAGTATAGGCCAACCCCTGACACATTGGTGTTCCATGAGTGCAGGCGAAGGCCAGAAAAATTTCTTGGATTACAGTATAGGCGAGGGCCCGAAAAATTAGTGTACCAACAGTACAAATGTACCCCTGAAAAATTGCTCAACCGAGAGGGCAGGTGAAACCCATTAATATTTTAGGAAAGAGACAGCTCGCTGTGGCTTAATTTGTAACAGAGCCTGGGGGCAGCCCTGTTAAAAAAAATTGGTTCATGTTAAAGTATCAATGCTTTAGTTAGAAACTTAGAAAAATTGTTAAAAAATAGTTAGATGAGCCTTTTGGGCCGCAGAAAAATTGGCAGTTCAGCGTGATGACAAGATGATTCAGGAAGAGGAGGACTAATATCATACACAGATTGACAAAGGCAAATGTCCGTTTTTATTCCGGTGATAGAGAAGAATGCTTGTATCCGTGGTTGCAGCAAAAAGAATCTTTAGGTTCCGCTGCTCTCCGCTGGTGGAGAAGAGAAGTCTGGGGAACTCCAGGCTTTGTTCATCTTTATGAGTGTAAGCATGTCGGCACTGGCAGTTGATAGGCAGGTACGCTTATCCTTGATGATTCCCCCAGCTGCACTAAACACCCTCTCTGACAAGACGCTAGCGGCAGGGCAAGCAAGCACCTCCAGGACATACAGCGCAAGTTCGTGCCACGTGTCCAGCTTTGACACCCAGTAGTTGTAGGGAGCAAAGGCATCACAGAGGATGGTGGTACGATTTAGCTACGTACTCCCTCACCATCTTTTTACACTGCTCCCTCCGACTCAGCCTAGACTGGGGAGTGGTGACACAGTCTTGCTGGGGAGCCATAAAGCTGACAAAGGCCCTGGAGAGTGTTCCCCTGCCTGCGCTGAACATGCTGCCTGATCTCCGCGCCTCCCCTGCTACTTGGCCCTCGGAACTGCCCCTTCTGCCACTAGCGCTGTCAGATGGGAAGTTTAGCATCACTTTGTCCACCAGGGCCCTGTGTTATTGCATCACTCTCGTACCCCTTTCCTCTTCTGGAATGAGAGTAGAAAGGTTCTCCTTGTAACGTGGGTCGAGAAGGGTGTACACCCAGTAATTCGTGTTGGCCAGAATGCGTCTAACGCGAGGTTCACGAGAAAGGCAGCCTAACATGAAGTCAGCCATGTGTGCCAGGGTGCCTGTACGCAAGACATGGCTGTCCTCGCTAGCAAGATGACTTTCAGGATCCTCCTCCTCCTCCACAGCCCATACACACTAAACAGATGAGAGGCAAGTACCATGGGTACCCTCTGCAGATTGGCCAGCAGTCTCTTCCCCCTCCTCCTCGCCCTCCCCCTTCTTCTCGTCCTCCTCCAAAACGCGCTGAGATATAGACATGAGGGTGGTCTGGCTATCAAGCGACATACTGTCATCCCCCGTCTCCTGTTCCAACCGCAAAGCGTCGGCCTTTATGCCTTGCAGCGAACTTCTCAGCAAGCATAGCAGTGGTAAGGTAACGCTAATGATTGCAGCGTCGCCGCTCACCATCTGGGTAGACTCCTCAAATTTTCTGAGGACCTGGCAGATGTCTGCCATCCAAGCCCACTCCTCGGTAAAGAATTGGGGAGGCTGACTAGCACTACGCCGCCCATGTTGGAGTTGGTATACCACTATTGCTCTACGCTGCTCATAGAGCCTGGCCAACATGTGCAGCCTAGAATTCCACCATGTGGGCACGTCGCACAACAGTCGCTGCTCTGGCAGATTAAACCGATGTTGCAGGGCCTGAGGGTGGCAGCATCTGTGGTGGACTTGCGGAAATGTGCGCAGACACAGCGCACCTTGACGAGCAGGTCAGATAAGTGCGGGTAGTTTTTCAAAAAACGCTAAACCACCAGATTGAAGATGTGGGCCAGGAATGGCACGTGTGTGAGGCTGCCGAGCTGCAGAGCCGCCACCAGGTTACGGCCGTTCTCACACACGACCAGGCCCGGTTGGAGGCTCAGCGGCGAAAGCCAGAGGTCGGTCTACTCTGTCAGACTCTGCAACAGTTCGGGGGCCATGTGCCTCTTGTCACCTAAGCTGAGTAGTTTCAGCACGGCCTGCTGATGCTTGCCTACCGCTGTGCTGCAGCGCCACACCGACTGCTGGCGATGTGCTGCTCACATTTCTTAATTGAGAGGTAGAGGTTGCGTAGGAGGAGGGGGAGGGTTTAGAGGAGGTGGCATAGACCGCCGCAGATACCCGAACCAAGCAAGGACCTGCTATTCTGGGTGTGGGTAAGACGTGTGCGGTCCCAAGCTCTGACTCGGTCCCAGCCTCCACCAAATTCTCCCAGTGTGCCGTCAGGGAGATATAGTGGCCCTGCCAGCCAGTACTTGTCCACATGTCCGTGGTTAAGTGAACCTTCCCAGTAACCGCGTTGGTGAGGGCACGATTGATGTTGCGGGAGACGCGCTGGTGTAGGGCTGGGACGGCATACCGGGAAAAATAGTGGTGACTGGGGACCGCCGCCGCCATCATGTTTTTGAAAGCCTCCGTTTCCACAAGCCTGTACTGCAGCATCTGTAGGCTGATTAATTTGGCAATGTGCACTGTTAAAGCTTGAGAGTGTGGGTGCATGGCGGCATATTTTGCTCTTTCGCTCCAACGCTTGCGCTAGCGACAACTGGACGCTGCGCTAAGACACATTGCTGGATGGGGTCGAGGACAGCAGAGGTGAGGGTGTGGGTGCAGGCCGGGAGGCGCTCGTACCTGTGTCCTGAGAGGGGGGTTGGATCTCAGTGGCAGGTTGGGGCACAGGGGGAGAGGCAGTGGTGCGACCCGGAGGCGGTGAACGGCCTTCGTCCCACCTTGTGGGGTGCTTGGCCATCATATGCCTGTGCATGCTGGTGGTGGTGAGGCTGGTACTGGTGGCTCCCTGGCTAATCTTGGCGCGACACAGGTTGCACACCACTGTTCGCCGGTCGTCCGTGCTTTCACTGAAAAACATCCACACCTTTGAACACCTAGGCCTCTGCATGGTGGCTTGGCGCGAGGGGCTGCTTTGGGAAACAGTTGGGGGATTCTTCGCTCTGGCCCTGCCTCTACCCCTGCCCACCCCACTGCCTCTTCCAACCTGCCCTGCTGCTGCACTTGCCTCCCCCTCTGAAGACCTATCCTCAGTTGGCTTAGCAAACCAGGTGGGGTCAGTCACCTCAATGTCCAGCAGCTCTTCCTCCGAATCCTCTGTGCGCTCCTCCCTCGGACTTACTGCCCTTACTACTACCTTACTGATAGACAACTGTGTCTCATCATCATCATCCTCCTCACCCACTGAAAGCTCTTGAGATAGTTGCGGGAAGTTCCCAGCCTCATCACCCGGACTTCGGGTACTTTCCAAAGGTTGGGCGTCGGTCACGACAAACTCCTCCGGTGAGAGAGGAACCATTTTTCCCCAATCAAGGCAGGGACCCAAGAACAGTTCCTGGGAGTCTGCCTGCTCATCAGAATGTGTCATTTTCATGGAGTGAGGAGGCTGGGAGGAAGGAGGAGCAGCAGCCAGAGGATTCAGAGTTGCAGCATTGGACGGCGTAGAAGACTGGGTGGTCGATACATTGCTGGATGCATTTTCTGCCATCGACGACAGGACCTGCTCAGACTGCTCTGTTTGTAATAAAGGTCTACCACGTGGACCCATAAATTGTGATATGAAGCTGGGGAACCCAGAAACTTGCCTCTCTCCTAATCCCGCAGCAGCCGGCTGCGATTCACCTGGACCAGGAACTCGGCCTGTGCCCACACCCTCACTTGGACCTCCGCGTCCTCACCCGCATCCACGTCCATGTCCTCGAGCCCTACCCCTACCCCTCAGCATGGTGGATTACGAATAGAGCAGACACAGAGCGGTGTAAATAATTATGGAATTATTTGCGTACACTTTCACGCTGACAGCGGTATTGTAACGCTAACTCAAGGCAGAAACAAAGAATACGGAAGACTGCAAACAGGCCTAGCTGTGCAATACTGATGCACTACAACTCCCACCAGACACCCTGTAAATTTCAGATGGTTAGAGGTAGCCCAACGAAGGAGCTTTTTTTATTTTTTGGAAAAAGAATACAGGCTATATAGCGTGTATATCACTTTCCCTTTATCAGTGGCTGTGGCCGTACGCTGTGCGTTAAGTTCACTGCAGACACAGACCGGTCTAAAAAATTATGGAATTATTGGCGTACAGTTTGAAGCTGACAGCGGTAATGTAACGCAAACTGCAGGCAGAAAAAAGTTATACGGAAGGCTGCAAACAGGCCTAGCTGTGCAATAGTGATGCACTACAACTCCCACCAGACACCCTGTGAATTTCAGACGGTCAGAGGTAGCCCAGCAATGGAGCTTTTTTTTAAATTTTTTGGAAAAAGAATACAGGCTATATAGCGTGTATATGACTTTCACTGTATCAGTGGCTGTGGCCATACGCTGTGCATTAAGTTCACTGCAGACACAGACCGGTGTAAAAAATTATGGAATTATTGGCATACAGTTTGAGGCTGACAGCGGTAATGTAACGCAAACTGCAGGCAGAAAAAAATTATACAGAAGGCAGCAAAAAGGGCTGGCTGTGCAATAGTGATGCACTACAACTCCCACCAGACACCCTGTAAAATGCAGACGGTCAAAGGTAGCCCTAAGAAGGACCGTTGGGGTTCTTGTAGACAGGAACCTACACTACCACTGTCCCTGTCTCAGCACCACTTTCCCTATACTCTGTATTACAGACTGCAGACTTAGAACGCTATAGCTGTAATAGCCTGCACAGCCCGGGATGAAAAAAAAAAATTGGTGCAAAACTGCTCCCAGCAGCCACAACAGTAATGCACACAGTCAAATGTGGCCCTAAGAAGGACCGTTGGAGTTCTTGTAGACAGGATCCTACACTAACACTATCCCTGAATAAGCAGCAGCACTTTCCCTATGCTCTCCCAGTGTGTGTCTGAGGCGAGCCGCGGGCGGGACCGCTTTAAGTACTCGGCGGTCACTTGATCTCGCCAGCCACTCACTGCAGGGGGGTGGGATAGGGCTGGCACGTCACAGGGGGAAGTGGTAATGCCTTCCCTGCATGTCTATTGGCTAAAAAATGGCGCTAAACATGCAGGGGAGGAAATGGAATTGACTCGAGTATTGCGTGGTGCTCGTCTCGAGTAACGAGCATCTCGAACACCCTAATGCTCAAACGAGCATCAAGCTCGGATGAGTGTACTCGCTCATCTCTAATTGTTATCACTAAAAATATTGGCATGGGGCATAGATTTATTGTTCAAAATATTTTTATTGAAGTTTTTGGTACATTAACATTATATCAAGAAGAAGAAAGAAAAGAAGAGAAAAAAGAAAAAAAAGAGTAGAGGATAACAAGAATAAACCAGATTCTTTCTTCTATTTCACATGGGGTATGCTGACAGAGGGATCTTTAGAAAGGTCCAGTAGTATCTCTGAATTAGTTTATTCAAAGCAAAAGAAAAGAGAACTCCAATGTGGTAGAGTAGCAGAAAAGAGAAAAAGGAGAGAAAGAAAAAAATTATATATAGAGAGGACAGAGGAAAGTAAAAGGAGCAATAGGGGAGGGGATGGGGGGGAAGTCCATGGCAGCACATTAGACACATCTTGTTTGAGGGCATTATGGACAATAAGGGTTGTATTATGCGAATACAACGCCTGACTGCAGCCAGAGCTTCAGATTTCTTGAGTCGCGGAACAGTATCCAAGCTGACCAAATCAAATAAAATCTCTCTCTTTTCAGCTTGTCACGTGCAGCGATTTCTTCAATTTGGGCTATGTGATCCATTGTTTCCAGCCATAAGAGCCTCATGGGGGAGGTAAAAGGGACTTCCAAAATTTTGGAATTGTTTGACGCATAGCTATAAGGAAGAATTTGAGTGTACTCCTTTTGCTTTTTGCTATCGGTCCAGGGAACATGGATAGCAGGGCGGCCTCCGGCGTCAGGACCACCGAGTCTCTATAGATCTCGTTGTAGTGATTAGTTATTTTGCACCAAAGAGGGGAAATCAAAATAGATGAAATTGTAAGGGAATGAGTTAGTGTAAAGGACTTAGTCTATTCCTCCTCAGGGAAGGATTTCCCAATCTCTCTTCCCAATTCTCTACACATCTCACTGTCTCGTTATGAGTCTCTGCTGACAACAGGAGATGGTACATCACCGAGACCCCTGACACAATGGGTGTAGATGACAAGCAGAGTTGCTCAATCTGGGAGAGGGAAGACAGGAAAAGATCCATGGGTCCCTGAAATTAAAGGATTTTAATAGGAGATGAGTTAATAGTTCTCCAAAGGTTCTGTAGAGTCTGGGAGTGAACCCATCTGAGGGCCTGAGCTTTTTCCTAGTTTAAGGCCTTCAGTCACTTCTCAAATCTCCTACTCAGTGAAGTTTTCTTCTAGACTTTCAGGGCTTAGTCACACGGGCGTTTTTTCGCGTGATTTGCAGGTGCGTTTGTGATCCGCATCTATATAGACCCAATGCTTTGCAATGGGAGCGGTCACATGTCCATTTTTTATGCGGATGCACCGAAAATTATATAACACAACGATTCGCAAATCAGTGTTCTTGTATGTGCGTTTAATGGGGCCGGCAGCAGCAGCGAAGACCCCATTGAGAACATATACTAAAGATCATTCTCCTCTGCCACAGCTGTCACAGCTGTGGCAGAGAAGAACGATGTTCTATCATTGGGTTCAACGGAATCGGCAATACAGCCGGCTCCATTGAAAGCAATAGGCTGCCGGCAAGCGCTGTAGTAATTTTCGGGCAAGGGCTTAAAATATAAGCCCTTCCCTGAAAACCATCCAAAAAAAGTGTAAAAAATAAAAAAATATATATATTCACCTTTTTGCAGCTGCCGGGGATCAGCCGTGTCCAGCCGTCTCTTCTCCTGAACTGCTTTCTGTAGTATTCAGCAGGCGGGGATTTAAAATCTCTGCTGTCATTCAGCTGTCATTCAATAGCTGAGAGCTGTCTCTGGTTGGTCACAGTGCTCAGCCAATCAAAGGCAGCACTCACTCACCCATTCATGAATTCATGAATGGGTGAGTGAGTGCTGCCTCTGATTGGCTGAGGGCTGGGACCAATCAGAGGCAGCCCATTCAGCAGGCGGGGATTTTAAATCCCCGCCTGCTGAATATTACAGAAAGCAGTTCAGGAGAAGAGCCGGATGGATGCGGCTGATCCCCGGCAGCTGCAAAAAGGTGAGTATATATATTTTTTTATTTTTTTCACTTTTTTTTTTTAATGCTTTTCAGGGAAGGGCTTATAGTTTAAGCCCTTCCCCGAAAATGACTACAGCGCTTGCCGGCAGCCCATTGCTTTCAATGGAGCCGGCTGTATTGCCAGCTCCATTGAATTCAATGGGAGAACATCATAGTAACATAGTTTGTAAGGCCGAATGAAAACAATGTCCATCTAGTTCAGCCTGTCAATCCTCCTGTGTTGTTGATCCAGAGGAAGGCAAAAAACCCCAAGAGCAGAAGCCAAATAGCCCTTTT
This sequence comes from Eleutherodactylus coqui, assembly GCF_035609145.1. Classification (NCBI taxonomy): domain Eukaryota; kingdom Metazoa; phylum Chordata; class Amphibia; order Anura; family Eleutherodactylidae; genus Eleutherodactylus; species Eleutherodactylus coqui. The sequence goes on from NC_089841.1 coordinate 173,769,951, forward strand.
GGGGAAAAAATTCTTTCCAGACTCCCTAATGGTAATCAGACTGTTCCCTGGATCAACCCCTAATAGTTCCTACCTGCCTGTATACCCGGATTAACAATTAACTTAAGATTTATAACCTATAATATCCTTCCTCTCCAGAAAGACATCAAGTCCGCTTTTAAAGTCCTCTATGGATTTTGCCATCACCACTTCCTCAGGCAGAGAGTTCCACAGTCTAACTGCTCTTACAGTAAAGAACCCCTTTCTATGTTGGTGATGAAGTCTCCTCCAAGAATAAATCGGGAACCTGCAGCGAATCATGAGAGAGCACCGAGGATCTGGACACCGAAGGCCACCTGTAGATGGTTGGAGAAGTAAGCATTGGCGATTGGTAATACTCTATTTCCAATTAATAATTTAAGGAAAATGTACCGTCCCTCCGGGTCAATCTTTGAAGACATAACTTGGTGTGGAAGTTGCTTGTGGATAGCAATTGAGATCCCACACAATTTTTTCTTTGGATGGGCACTATGGTACCATGAATTGTAATGTTTAGAGGCGCAGTTAGGGATACTACCTATAGAGAAGTGGGTCTCTTGGAACAGTGCAATTAGAACTTTATTTTTGTGGAGGTGATAGAGAATCTGACCTCTCTTAGCCGGCTTGTTGAGTCCCCTGGTGTTGTCAGAGCAAAAAATCAGATTATCCATAAATATTGTCTCCGGTTATCAGTGGCCGTGGACTGGAGGGGGAGAGAGATAGGGAGAGCAAGGGAAAAAAAGGGGAAAGGGAGAGGACATAGGACAAGGAGTTGAAAAAGAGAAAAGAAAGAAAAGGAGTAAGAATAAGGAAAAAAACTGAAAAACAAAGGTAATTAAATACCCAGAGCAGCTCTGGGCTCTAACAGGCTGACACTGGTTAAACACCAGGTAACGGACCACACTCCATGTCGTCCCACCTAGTTGGGAGGGAAGACGGAGACAGCAGGGGCAGCGCTCCATCCACTCTCCATGAGTGAAAATGTAGACCCAAAGGGTCATAGCTATAAATCAGGCCAAAAGCAAAGCGTCAACAGGAAAAATGGTAATCAATCAGAGGATAAGGGTATTGACTGCATAAAGAACAGGGAGGCATTCAATCACATCATAAAACAAATAGACCAAGGCGATATCTTGCGGATATGTCAGGGCCAATCTTAAGAGGGAACATATCTCTGTTTGATCCCACATGGACATCAGGAGGTGATTAGGCGCCTACATATACTTCAAGCAAAAAAGAAAAGAAGCACTCTCTGGAAGGTAGTCATTTTTCATGTTGGTGCGTTACGGGTTCTGCGATTATCTCTGCCTTTTTGGGGCGACTGTATGCCTGGGACATAGATTTATTTTGACACACATATATATGTTCCAGGAGGGATATGATCTTCGCTAGTTTATTTGTGTTAACATTTGTGTCAAGTAAAGTTTATGTCCTCGGAGATCATGATCTTTTCTTGATCTGAGAGGTATTGTCATTCCATGAATCCTGTCCCTGATGCATGTTTGGCTGTCTACTTCTAGAGTGATTGATTTTTTTTATGGCAGAAAACTTCAGTATTTTGCAGTTGCCAACCTTGCAGTACCATCCCTAACACATAATTGGCTGCCCGCTTCTACAGTGATTTATTTTTCAATTTATATATTATTCTAATTTATGTATATAGAGTTTATGGTGATTTTAGAAAAGTAACAATAAAGGTGAAGTTGTCCCTCTGCGATACCTGGAAAGTTATTGTGAATTTCTGTCATCAACCTGAGGAAGGAGTCAATAATTTCTTTAGTGCTTGTTGAACTTCACGATTTCTTAGACAGTAAATCACCGGGTTTAGAAATGGAGTCAAAACTGCGTATAAAATAGTAACTAATTTATTCCTATCCAATGGGCCAGCTTTTCTTGGTCTGGCATAGATGAACAATGTTGTTGTATAAAATATGATGACTACAATTAAATGAGAAGCACAGGTAGAGAAGGCTTTTTGACGTCCTTGTTTGTTTGACATAATTAGAACTGCCCTGATTATACAAATATAGCTGAAAATTACCACTACAAGAGGAATTATGATAATAATCATGGCTAAGATGAAATCCAACAGCTCTAAGAAAGTTATGTCTCCACAAGCCAAGTTTAGTAAAGGAGAAATGTCACAAAAGAAATGGTTGATAATGTTGGACCCACAGAAGTGTAATCTACAAATATAGATGGTTTTCACTGCGGAAATGGAAAACCCTGTCACCCAGGAACCAATAGCTAACTGGAAGCAAACATAGTTGTTCATAATAACCATGTACCGCAAAGGTAGACATATTGCTACATACCTGTCGAATGCCATGACAGCCAAGAGAGCAGATTCAGTGCAAGCCAAGGAAATAAAGATGTACAATTGAGCCATACAAGCTGCGTAAGGGATTTTATTGATTCCAATTAACAAACTGTTGTGTAGGGTGGGTGCAGTTACTGTAATGTACAAGTTTTCCAGTAGAGATAAACTGCAGAGAAGGTAATACATGGGTTTGTGCAGCTTTGAATTAACAGTGATAGTTACAATGATGGTCACATTCTCTATTACAGTTAGAAAATAAATTATAAGGAAGACAGTAAACAGTACATACTGGAGCCCTGGAGAGGTTGGAAATCCAATCAGGATGAAATGAGTAATATTGTTATAATATAGTTCTGTTCCAGTGGCAGACCTGTGAATGTGATTCCATTACACATAGCATATGAGAGGCAACAGATTCCCATGTTCTACTCATAATTATTGTATGGCATATGCATGAAATATTCAATGACATTTTCAAGTGCATACTGTAGATATGTGTAACAAATATGTGCATCCATGATGTGGACTATGTGTCATAATGTATCCTTAAACATTCTGAAATATTTCCATCCATTTATAGTTGAGGAATTTTCTCAACCAAATAAAATCAGTTCCAATTTTCAGTCATACAAAGAATTTTACCATTTGACACATATTGCATTTTATTTAGGTGGCTGTGAAACACATAAAGGGAATCTGTTAGGCCCTCGAACCACCACTAACCTGTTATCCAGCAGTGTAAAAGATTGATAACTAGTAATTATTAGGAAATTATAGTACCAGTGTTTCTGGTGGTGCAATGCTCCACACAGCTCTGCTACATGCACGTTACTAACACACAGCTCTGCTACATGAACACCACACACACACAGCTTTGGTACATGCACATCACATACACACAACTTTCCACTTGTACATCACATACAGCTTTGCTACATACATTTTTCATCCCATACAACAGGGATCACAACCAGCACAGCAGAGTCCTGAACACACTGATCACCCCCTGGTCATGTGACCCTGGACTGCTCCCATACAGGTGACTGATCACATGACAGTGATATCATCATAGGTGCTGTAAGCACATGGCTGCTGTCTGGCTCTGGAGAGTTTTAATAAAGTGAAGGACCTGTGATGATGTCACCGTCATCTGATCAGGGGTGGAGATGAGAGCCCAGGTGACTGATCACATAACAGTGACATCATCACAGGTCCTATAAGCACATGGCTGGTGTCAGGCTCTGCATGTAACTCAATCACTCACTCACGAACAGATGCTCATTAGTATTTTGACTAGTAGTTTTTAGATAATTATAGTACTAGTGTTTCTGGTGGTGCAATGCATCACACAGCTGTGCAATATGCACGTCACACACACACACACACACAGCTCTGCTACATGCACATCACACACATACAGCACTGTTACATGTGCATCACATACAGTTCTGCTACATACATTCTTTATCCCATACAACAGGGAAGACAAACAGCTCAGCACCCAGGATGAAGGATCTGTGATGATGAAGAGGTGGTTAGATAGCAGCTGCCCGATCTTTCCCGCACAATGTGTTCAATACGTACGGGAAAGATAGGGCAGGTTCTATCTTTTCTGTAGTAATTACGACCAAGAAATCCCAGCAGTGAAAATATAACCACTGAACTCCTATTGAGATTAGTGGTTTCGTTTTGTCCCGTTAAACGGCCGTGATTATCAGGGCTTTATAAGGGGAGAAATTCACGCTTATGTGTTTAAGCCTGTATACTGTATTGTCCAGAATATGCAAAGGTATTATTGTCCACCTATTTCCATCTTGGATACAGGTTGGTAGTGGTTTTGGAAACTCTCTCATTCTCACAGGTTCCTTTTTAATGCCTTTGCAACATCCAGCATACTTGTATGTGTAAGGGGGTGTCCCATGTGGTTTCGTATAATGGGTTATGTGTCTTTAACCCCCTAATGACGCAGCCCCTTTTTTTCCCTACTTTTCGTTCTTTCCTCCGCCTTTTAAAAAAAACGTAACTCCTTTATTTCTCCATCGACATCGCTGTATGAAGGCTTATTTTTTGTGGGAGGAGTTGTATTTTTCAATGGTTCTATTAAATGTACCATACAATGAACTGAAAACTTTTTTAAAAATTTTAACTGAAGTAAAATGGAAAAAAAATGACATTCTGCCATCTTCAAGTGTGTCTTGTTTCTACGGCGTGCAAACTGCAACAAAAGTGACATGATAAGTTTATTCTATGGGTCAGTACAATTGTTACGATACCAAACTTGTATAGTTTTTTTTTACTGTACTACTCTTTTTTTTTCAGAAAATTTTTTTTAATTATCTTTTGCCGCCATCTTCTGCGCGCAATAACTTTTTTATTTTTCCGTCGACGTAGCTGTACGAGGGCTCGTTTTTTGCAGGAAGTCCTGTATTATACGATAGTACCAATTTGGAATACATACGACTTTTTGATCCCTTTTTATTTCACTTTTTCTGGGAGACAGGGTGACTGAAAGTGCATTTTTGGCGTTTTTTGGGGGGGGGTTGGACGACGTTCACTGTGAGGGGTAAATAATATGCTACTTTGATAGACCATACTTTTATGGATGTGGGGATACCAAATATGTACTTTCCTTTAATGATTTAGATTTTTTTTTATTATACATATGGCAAAAGGGGGGTGATTTAAACTTTTATTACTTTTTTTTTACAATTAATAAAACTTTCTTGGTCTTATTTTCACTTTTTTTTAAGCCCCCCTGGGGGACTACAACATGCAATTCTTTGAACGCTCCTGCAGTATAACGTAATGCTATAGTATTACGTGATACTATGATTTGATAGACAGTTTATCAAGCCACCCATTGGGCACGGCTTGATAGGCAGTCTGCTAAGGCAGCCCTGGGGCCTTTCAGAAGGCCCCCAGCTGCCATGACACCTGTACGGCTCCCTGCGATCTGACGCGGGGGGGCGGTACGAGACCCCTAAACATCATTCGCAGGATGACAGTAGCTTTTAAAGGGTTAATAGCCGCGATAGGCCGCGCAGCCAATTGCAGCTATTGCCCGCGGGTGTCAGCTGTAATGAACAGCTGACGCCCATGCTGTATGAAGAGAGGTTGACGCGCAACCTCTTTCATACATACCCCCAATGCTCTAGGACGTAAATGTACATCCTGGAGAGGGAAGGGGTTAAGTAACACCATGTTTGGAGGACTATGAGTACAGAGATTCCAGAGCGTGAATGGTCTGGCACTTAATTTCCTGTTTGCTTCACTGGTTGGTCAGTGAGTGAGAAACACTGAGATTTGCTAAAAGTGCTGCAGGAGTGTCTCTTGCACACTAGAAAACTGCAGACAGGACCTAACGGGTGACTTGTCCAAACGCCCTATAGGTGAGCGAGGTGAGGCTTGTTGCCTATAAGCAACTGGAAGCAGCCACACTCAGCATAGAAGCTCAGTAATTGTCCTGTGCCGAGCCTGAATCAAATAACCCCTTAACCCCTACAGAAAATATATTTCTGTCATGGAGGTTTAGGGTTTGTATACAGCGGGATCAGGAGTCAATATTACTGCATACAATGTGATTGCTGGCTGTCTTTAACAGCTGATACCTGTCCACAACTGCCACTATCAGTACTCATGCTGATCGCGACTGTTAACCCTTTAAATATAGCAGGATCAATCTTGATAGTGGCATCTAAATTGGAGTTCAGGGGTCCCACATGGCGATGAGATCGCTGGGTGCTGTTCGTTGCCTTGGCAACCGGGAGCCTTCTGAAGGCCCCCCGGGCTGCCATTGCAGATTACCTATCAAGCCATGCCTGTGTTGTGGCTTGATAAACAGCCTTTCAGATTCCAGAATATGTATGGTATAATATTATACTGCAGGATCGCAAGTTCAAGTTCCCTACGGGGACTGAAAAAGTGCTAAAAATAATTAGAAAAAAAAAATTTCCTAATTGTAAAAAAATAAAAGTTTTCCCATATTTATAATAAAAAAATATAAAATAGCCAAAACATATTTTGATTAGTTGCGTCCATAAATGTCTGAACTAGAGATGAGCGAATATACTCGATCTTCGAGTACTTCCGTACTCGGGTGAAAAGATTCGGGGGGCGCAGGGGCAGGGGGAGGCATGGCGCAGCGGGGGGTAGCAGCGGGGAACAGGGGGGAGCCCTCTCTCCCTCTCCCCCCCACTCCTCGCTGCAACCCCCCACTCACCCACGGCGCCCCCCGAATCTTTTCACCCGAGTACAGAAGTACTCGAAAATCGCGGCGCTCGGGCAAAAAAGGGCCGTGGCCGAGTAGGTTCGCTCATCTCTAGTCTGAACACATCAGTATTGCACTTTTTGGTCTCCCCATCTCCAAGAAAAAATAATCTAAAAGTTATTAAAAAGTTACATGTATTTCAAAATAATTCCAATAGAAACTACAGGATGTCTTGCAAAAAACAAGCCCACAAATAACTATGTTGAAAGAAAAATAACAAATGTATGGCTGTCAGAGGGTGGTAGTAGAAAGTAATTGTATTTTTTTTTTCAAAAATACTTTATTTTTTAAAAGTAGTACAACAAAAAAATCTAATCTATATACCTCTTTAGATGCCTTGGTCAGTGTTGACCATGACATTTAAATAGTTTGATGTGATTAAGAGTTGCAGTCCGGTCATCATGGCTATTCTTTTAACTCCCTTGGTGGATAGGAACATAACTCATCCTTTACCTCGGTCAACTCCTTCATGTGGAGCAGGCTTAGGAGTTGAACTGGCTCCAAATACGGTAGGTACCGGCTGTAAAGCACAGCTGACACATGGTTCTCTTTAGATGCCTTGGTCAGTGTTGACCATGACATTTAAATGGTTTGACGTGATTGGGAGGTGCCGTCCGGTCATCATGGCAGCTAGAGACCTTGTAAAGACCTCCAAGCCTGCCATGGTAATATTCTTATTACATTCTGTCTGTGGTAGGGTGTAATAGAATAACAGAGCTGGACCAATACACTGCAATGCAGAAGTGAAAGTGATCAAAAGTTCAAGATCCACTTTTAGACTAAAAAATTGTAAACAAAAGTTGAATACAATTTTTTAAGAATATAAAATATTAAAATGTAAAAATATTTTTTTTTAAACATAGAATATCTAAACAATAAAAAATTTAGGTAATTGCTATTACTGCATTAAAATGCCCAAACTGATAAAACATAACATTATTTATAGTATACAGTGAAAAAAACACAATGCCAGATTTCTTTTTTTTTTCGTTTCCAGCATTCTCTCCCCTCAAAAAAGCTGAATAAAAAAACAATAAAAAATGATGCACCTTAAAAAGATAGAAATTAAAACTACAGCTCTCCATGTAGTAAACAAACCCTCAAGCAGCTCCTTGGACAGAAAAATTTAAGTTATAGCTGTTGAAAGTGATGATCAAAGCAGTGATATGACATAATAAAAATTATGTACATTTGGTATTTGCCTAATTGTACTGACCCACAGAGTAAAATCAATGTAATTTTCAGCCCACTGCGAAGACCATAAAAATGAAACGCCCTAGAAAGGGTACAATTACCTACTTTTCATTTCACCTCACTTACAATTTTTTGTTACGTTTTTTTCATACATTATATGGTACATTAAATGTTACCACTGAAAAATATAACTTGTCTGGCAAAAAACAAGCCCTCATGCAGCTGTGTTTACAGTAAAGTAAAATAATGTTATGGCTCTTCAAAGGGAAGGATCAAAAAACAAAGCGGAAAAAACAAAAATTGGCAGTCTTTAAGGAGTTAATTTCTCATGTTTAGATCCCCATATTTTACTAATATTGTCCTTCCATGAATATCATAAAGTAAGAATATTACTTGTGGAATACCTTGTAATAAACTTACAATCACCAGTATGTCTGTGTCTGTATGTCCTCTGTGGCAGTTCAATCTGACAAGCCAACTCTGTTGTACAAGACACAATGTATGCGATCGAGGGTGGTACATGAGGGTGTACTTACATTTCACACTAACGTTAGCTATGATGTAGGATATGGACTGGCAGTACTTTTGATCTTCAACTCCACAGCGGTGGTGTGTCAGAAATCCAATGTGATGGAAGTTGAATGCGGCTTTGCACGTGTCGTATAAATTGGATCTGGTTTACTGAACACAAAATTGAATAAGATGTCATTGAGGCAGGGCTGTGTGCAGCAGGAAATAAGCAGCTGCTAATATGTTATTAATTCACTATTTCTTTTTATTATTATTTTATTTAGAAATATAGTAAAGAAATTACAACAAAATGCATTTACCTAAAAATGAATCGAATGATGGCCCTATACTAAGAATATAAACATTAGAGCTCCTTCACACTGGCGAGAAAATCACACAATTTTCTCACGATGTGAGAGTGAGAGAAAACGCATGATTATGAAAGCAATGATTTTCAATGGTTTCAATCTCATTTGCAATGTTCTCACTCCTGCGATATCCGTCCGCTCTCTGTTTTTTACAAGGAAAAAATAGAAAAGGATTATAGAAAAATAAGAGAAAAAACAGAATTCCAAGAGTAACCACCGGAAAGTTTTGGTTTCAGTGGAGCAATTTCTGTTCAAACCTATGATGGCATAAATTACTGTCTCAGCAAGAAATAAAATGTAAAAAAACATCATGCCAAAATACTACGATTTTTATTCAGGCTCACTATATGTCTCAACATATGGTGCAAGACAGACTATTAGATTTAAAGTACATTGTATTACTACTTGCATTTTCGGGGTTACAAAAAAAAAGTCCAAGACCATGTTAACCGTGCAAATATCAATGTGGTCAGTTTTAGGCACAATAACATTAAATATACAATTTTACCTTATTTCATAGCTGATACCTTTTGGGACCCTAGCTTAAAGCTTTTTTATTATATATGATAGGTCATCAATATCAGATTAGTGGTGGTACGACTGCTCCGCAGATACCACTAGCCTCATCTGCAGCATCTCCTAACATTAGTTCCAATGTCCAGAGGAAGCATCAGTAAGGAATATTCATGACACAGTTTATGTCAGCTTCTGGCATAAAATAATTGCAAATTTGATGATTTTCAAATATTATTTCATGTTCTTACATCAGGATCAATATATAATATAGTATAATCATCGCAAGTTTAGTTTTTTAAATACAGAAACATTAAGCAATCCCAAAATAGCAGAGTTTGGAAAATCTTGAATAACACTTACCTGTTCACATAAGCTAGAAAGAAAATTCCAATTTTTGAATAGTCAGCTCCCTTATTAGAATGAGAAGTTGCTTTATCATCTGCAGAAGTTACAGCTAACATGAAAGAAGAGGTTGAGTCTAGACTTGCTTTTTATAGCAGGCTGTGAGTGTTATCCACAGGGAAGGTTTCTAACTTTAAAACCAGACTTAGGGGACCTTGCTAAACATGAACCTCAGAGCTGCTTCTTGCAAAGAAAGTTCACTTTGAGAAAGTTTTCCTGAATAAAGTTACAATTCAAAATTAGATATTAAGTTCTTACTATAAATTACCATTAAAACAATTGCAAAAAGAGTGAAAACATTATAAAATGGTTTATTCGGTATGTTAGCGCTCAGCTTTAGGCTTTATTCACACACTCAGCCGCTTTTTTACGGCTGGCCGATATTCGTGACCATCTGATGCACTGGATCTCAATGCATCAGTTCAGATGGGCGATTTTCTGGTGCATAAAAATGGATAGCATACGGTGCGCATTCTCGCTGGACGATTTTACACGGGCCCGAAAAGATAATTCTGGACCTATCTTTTCAGCTGGAATACGCCAACCAGTCCCATATTCTCCTATGGGAGCCAATGAGAGCTGCCGGAAAAGGGAGGTAGGAGGGAGTTTAGCAGCATCTCTGCTAAACTCCCTCCCCCTCTACACCCCTCGCCAGCTGTCAATGGGACGGGGCGGGAGATTTAACTCTCTCCCTTCACTCAACTGTTTTCCGGGTGCAGTGTATACTCAACGCACCTGGGCCTTCTCAACAGGAGCTTAAACGGGAGATGCAGCCGTGACTTTGTCACGGCTGCCTCTCGGTCATGTGATTTTCGACCGTACAGCGTCCGTGACGCGGCCGGCCAAGAATTACAGTGACCGTGTGAAGCAGCCCTTAAGGTAGGTAAAAGGGGAGATTGCCAAGGAACTGCCACAGCTAGAGAAGGTGTGCTGCTTGTTATAAAAGCAATGTCATAAATTTTACAAGGACAAATTTTGCTAGGTGAAAACAACACTCAAGCATGGGCCTCCTACTCCACCTCCAAGGAAAAGCAGTAGAGTTACCAAAAATTACATCAAGGGAGACAGCAGGGGTGGTGCTTGTTTAAAAGCAATGCCTTAAAGTTTGCAAAGGACAAATTCTACCAGGTGAAGAGAACAGCTACAGCTGTTTCTTGTGCTTTAGAAATTTTTATTTTGGGGAAAAAAGGAGGAGGAGGAAACATAGCAGTAGCAAGAGAAGGAGAGCAGCAGCACCACCAGCAGTAGCAGCAGCATAAACAGCTTCGGCAGACTTGTCTGTAGTATTCAGCCAGCGCTTCCTGGTTTGGAGTTTTAAAATCCCCGCCTCCAGGAAGCTCTGGCTCTGATTAGTTCTCGAGCGCCGCGGCTTATCCAATCACTGTAGTGCTCAATAAACCAATCACAGCCATCGCATTGAATGGCTGTGATTAGTTCATTAAATGGATGCATCCCCACGGCCATAGGGAAATGCTCTGCTCAACTGCTTAACAGTCTGTTCTGATACTGCTGAATATTGAGGTCCCTTTCCACTGCTGGTATGAGATTTGTCATTTTAGCCTTGTAGTGGGGATCAAGGAGGATGGCCACCCAGTAATGATCTGATGTTTTGATGTGGGCTATGGAATAATCCTTCTGCAAACACTGCAACATGAAAGCATTCATATGCCTCAAAGTGGTGATGGCCCATTTTCCTCAGGGGCAGACCTAAGAGTGTCCTCTGGCTGATCCTGCCCTCCACATAGAAAAGCTGGGGTTAGTAATGAACGGAAGGAACATTATGTATCCCCCTCCTCCTCTGCTTCTGAACTCTTCCTCTTTCTGGTCTTCTTCTTCCTCCTCCTCTTTCTCTATACTTCTCCAAAGGGTGGAGAAAAATAATGGGGAAGACGCACCCCCTTTTCTTACACAAAGTCACCCTCCCGGTCGTGTTAAGTAATGGTGAAATTGCCAGACAGTTGGGAAATCATTATCCCTTCTTCCTCTTCCTCCTGTGACAACAATATGCCATTGTCCCTGAAGCTCTGTAGCGCCTGTTCCAGCAGTCAGACAACAGGGATGGTAATACTGATCACTGTATCATCACATCTGACCATTTTGGTTGTTACCTGAAAGCAGGCTGAAGCAGCACAAACATCTTTGATCTGCAGTCACTCCATAGGCATCAAGTAAGAGATCACCACACACCTGCTAACAGAATTCACCATCTGGTACTCTATGATTGCTCTCTGCTGCTAGCTTAGCCTCTGCAACATATTCAATGTAGAATTCCACCACATAGGCACATCATAGCTGAGGCGGTTGCATGGTAGCCCAACTTTTGCTGCACCTCTGTGAGACAAGATGTGGCTGGGTGTGAGGGCCAAAAGTGTAACATCAATTTTCTGGCATTTTCCAGCAGTTGATGTAAACTTGGGTAATTGTTTAGGAAGTGCTGCACTACCGGATTCATCACATAGGCAAGGTATGGTAAGTGTCTGAGATTGCTGAGGTAATTGGCTACCAGCAGGTTGGTCCCATTGTCATACACAACCTTGCCTGCCTTCAGATTTTGGCGTTTACAATGTGCATCACTGTATGGAGACTGGGTCTTTGACACACACAGATATCTATGCCATTTATAGGGTGCTGAAAGGTGGTATGAAGATGTGGAGGAAGAGGAGGAGGAGAAGGGGGGTGGGGAGGGGACAGACAAGGATGAACATCCCGCAAGTCTTGGGGGTACCATGAAACGTGGACCACCACTTTTGACTACATGACTCACCTGTAGGACATTGACTCAGTGTGCTGTTAAGGATATTCTGAAAACAAAGGTCTGGTACCGTGTTAGCCAGTAGAGTCAAATGGGATTTTTGCCAGCAAGAGAAACCACGTAATATTGTAGATATGATACCTTTTAATGGCTAACAAAAATACATGATGTTATAGCAAGCTTGCGAACCTCTCGGGTTGTTCTTCAGGCTTACATGGAATAGGTTCGAAGAGGCATGAGTATTTATACACACTTATGAAACACATACCTATGACAAGGCACAAACATGGATGTGATGGGTTTGAACTTAAAAGGTATATTGCAACATTTTTAACTAGGCACTTATAAGGGAGTGAAAGTTTATGGTCCCTGAATTACTGATGGAAAGTTATTTTCCCAAATTCTTCTATGGCTTTGTGACTTTAAACCACCCTTCAATATCAAAACTCTCATATCTTCTATGTCATGTCCTAGATTAGAAAAGGAATACCCAGGAATCAACTACTCCGATATCAATCAGTGCCTAACCAACTATTTGGTCATATGAGCTTTATCACATTGCACTGGTTAATTTTTCTGTTTAGCTTGGTATGTAACATCTAAAACACTTAGGTTTCTTAAATCAGGTAAGGACTTTAGTTTCTCAGTCTTCATATTCTTGCCTTCTAGGGGTGACTTCCCTTGTGAGGTATACCGTCTCTTCCAGTTGCTGAGAATTTTTAAAAAAGAAGATGGCAGGAATCTTTGGTGCTGATCCATAATTACTGATTCAGTGATCTGCAATCCTTTCAGGATCTCTGATTGCAGTCTCTTTTATTATGCTTGTGAATTTGTACATTAAAGGTGTTGTACCAGAATATCCCTAATCCTATAGATATGCCTGCCGATGTCAAGAATGGGGGTCCTGTGTCTCTTATCTTCTTCACTGCGGAGTTGCTACACCCCATGCAGTAAGACTGAAAAAAAAACAGTCTTACTGCATGTAGTCCATTCACTTTCAATAGGATTGCCAAGCATCCGAGCGGTGCACCTGCACAGGTATTTCCATCATTTCTTTTGAAATGAATTGAGTGCTGATGATTCATAGTAGCCTGACTGCAGGGAAGAAGTGACAGGAGAGCAGGACAAAGAAGTCCCGTCCTCCAGTTCGGTGGGGTGCCTCAGCGGTGAGACCACCACTGATCATGGATAGCGAATAATTTGATATTTTGGTACAATCACTTTAACAGTTTGATAGATGCTGTTGTTTATATCATGGTAATATAATAATATTTCTTTGAGTTTGTCAAAACTCACACAATCAAAAGTATCCAGTTCACTGTATAATTTAGGTGGTTTGTACAAGTAAGCAAAGAGACTGTACATAGGTGCACAGAGTTCCTGCTATAGGCATTCAATGTATTGCCATATGGTATCTCAATAATGCAGCATAATATGTAGGTTCCCTTAGGAGTAATGCCTGTTATTAAAAACAGCTCAGTAGCATGTCTCCCAAACATTCATATTTAATCCAACAGAAAAAAACAAAAGCCTTATATAGTGTTGAAAATTTAAAAGTTTTCTGGTGCAAATTGCATCAGAAAACTATCAAACCTGTCTTGTGCCAATATAATTTCTTCATAAAAAGGGGAGTTTGGCCTAAATTATGAAAAAAATTGTGCCAAAAGTTTGGCAGAATTTTTTTACTAAAATAAGCAAACTAAAAAATGATCTAAAATTGGATCAGATAAGTCTTAAAAGTGAGCAAAATTATCTTTCAGCAGAGCTACTGGCACATTTTAAGACGGTCTAGTCTACATTTGCACTATCTGACTTTTAGACACTATTAGTAAATCTCTATCACCGTGGCAACAGTATACTTCAAAGCAAAAATTCTAAATTTATCCCCGGGAAGAACTGTCTGACTGATACATAAAACTTAACGTTTAATATTTAATTAATAAAATAAATTTGTGGACAAACACGTACAAAAAGTATTTAAAATGATAGTCACACCACCCTCAGATATTAGGGATGGCTCTTTATATAGAGCCTAAGGAATTCCACAGACCCCCTAGAGATCAGGTGCATATGCCACTTAATGCCCAAACTTATGCGTTCCGACTAGTGGGCGTAGACACTGTCTCGTCTACAAGGGGTGGGTACTGGAGTAATGGTTCAATTTATGGACTCACAGTGTATACCCACACGCACCCCTTTTGAAGGTAAGATGTAAATGTATATGCCACCTTAATGCCCAAATTGTACGTTCCAAGTGGTGGGTATAAACAAATGTCCCATCTACAGGAAGTGGGTACTAGCGTGATTTTTCCACTTCTCCACTAGTGTACAATAACAGTATATGGGGGAAAGGGACTGTCCAATATTGCCCTTATGGGGTGACCTATGTCAGGTTTCACTCATATAGGGTGAAGCAAGAGTGGTTGTCACCTCCACTATTTAAGTGGGTAGGAAAGGACAACATATAGTCTCTACTCCTCCAACCCTATATAACCGTATCAATATGGTCTAACGCAGTCTAATATTGCCGCAGTAGACAATGCGGCAATATTAGACTCCGTTAGACCATATTGATACGGTTATATAGGGTTGGAGGAGTAGAGACTATATGTTGTCCTTTCCTACCCACTTAAATAGTGGAGGTGACAACCACTCTTGCTTCACCCTATATGAGTGAAACCTGACATAGGTCACCCCATAAGGGCAATATTGGACAGTCCCTTTCCCCCATATACTGTTATTGTACACTAGTGGAGAAGTGGAAAAATCACGCTAGTACCCACTTCCTGTAGATGGGACATTTGTTTATACCCACCACTTGGAACGTACAATTTGGGCATTAAGGTGGCATATACATTTACATCTTACCTTCAAAAGGGGTGCGTGTGGGTATACACTGTGAGTCCATAAATTGAACCATTACTCCAGTACCCACCCCTTGTAGACGAGACAGTGTCTACGCCCACTAGTCGGAACGCATAAGTTTGGGCATTAAGTGGCATATGCACCTGATCTCTAGGGGGTCTGTGGAATTCCTTAGGCTCTATATAAAGAGCCATCCCTAATATCTGAGGGTGGTGTGACTATCATTTTAAATACTTTTTGTACGTGTTTGTCCACAAATTTATTTTATTAATTAAATATTAAACGTTAAGTTTTATGTTCCTATTAGTAAATCTACACCAATGTGCCTCATTTATTAAAAATTGTCTTTGTTGTCCATAGCAAATCAGATTTCAGCTTTCATTTCTAAACCTGCTCTGATAAAATGAAAGTAATGCTGTGATTGGTTGCTGTGAGCAACACAGTTAGATTTTCTTTAAGGGTGACTACTAGAGATGAGCGAGCACCAAAATGCGCGGGTGCTCGATGCTCGAGTCAAACGTTTCATAATGCTCGAGAGCTCGTTTCGAGTAACGAACCCCAATGAAGTCAATGGAGGACTCGAGCATTTTTGTATGGGACCAATGCTCTGCATAGGTCATGACTTGTCAGACACCAGAAAACATCAGAAAGTCATGGAAACACCATAGAAACAGATAGGGAGGGCAGGGGCAGCATGCATGGCTGCATCTAAGGCTCCCAGGTCCCACTATTAAGCCAAAATGCGGGCAAGAGTCTGGCGTCACCCCCTAACAATTTACTTCGGACAAACCCTCATTAGCAAGGCACACGCACTGGCACACCTTAGCTAAGCACCACACTACCTGCAACCATTGACAAGCACTGCTTGAGGTTGACACTGCAGCCTCTTCTCCTGGGTTACATGCTGGCATTGCTATCCAACCCCCCGCATGACCCTGCGTCCACAGCGCACACAAAAGTTTCCCTGCGCAGCGTTCAGCTGCCCTCATGCCACACGCTCACTTCATAGCCACACCACCCTCATGTCGATTTATAAGTGCGTCTGCAATGAGGAGGAACCAGAGGCACACACTGCAGAGGGTTGGCAAGGCCAGGCAGCGACCCTCTTTGAAAGTGTGGGTGATAGCCCACAATGCTGTTGAGAATTGATGATAAATTGATGTATGATCATCATTCTAATCCCATGCCACCTCCGTCACAAAATTGTCAGGAGCTGCAAACGTGGGCATAAAGGGGACTCAGGTGCCAGCACTTCTACACATCTCCACAATGCAGCAATACTCTGTGTGGGAAGCATGTGAGCGGGCCCAGGGTCAGGCTCGGTCCCAGCCTCCACCTTGTAGGTGTCAGATAGCTCAACACCACAATGGGAAGTCTTTGAGTTCCTTGGGCTCGCCTATGCTGTCGGTGCACAAAGATGGTAGTGCACAGGAAGAAATCAGAGCGCCCAAACATGGCGGAGTTTCACCCAGCCAAGGACCGCGGCCCACATTTCTACCCTAGTCAGTCAGTGTATTTGTGCCAGACAGGTAAAACACCGCTACGGGACGTCTTTGTGCACCCACAGCATAGGCGAGCCCAAGGAACCCAAGGAAAGTATTACACATAAAGAAATCAGAGTGCCCAAACATGGCAGTTTCACCCCACCAAGGACGTCGGCTCACATTTCTACCCTAGTCAGTCAGTGTATTTGTGCCAGACAGGTAAAACACTGCTATGGGAAATCTTTGTGCACCCACAGCATAGGCGAGCCCAAGGAACTTAGAGATGGTATTAAACATAAAGAAATCAGAGCACTCAAACATGGCAGAGTTTCATCCAGCCAAAGACCTCGGCCCACATTTATACCCTAGTCAGTCAGTGTATTTGTGCCAGACAGGTAAAACACCGCTATGGGAGGTCTTTGTGCACCCGCAGCATAGGCGAGCTCAATGAACTTAAAGACAGTATTACACATAAAGAAATCAGAGCACCCAAACATGGCAGAGTTTCACCCCGCCAAGGACCTCGGCCCACATTTCTACCCTAGTCAGTCAGTGTATTTGTGCCAGACAGGTAAAACACCGCTATGGGAAGTCTTTGTGCGCCCACAGCATAGGTGAGCCCCTGGAACCCAAGGAAAGTTTTACACATAAAGAATTCAGAGCGCCCAAACATGGCAGTTTCACCCTGCCAAGGACCTCGGCCTCGGCTCACACCCTCATTAATCGTGGGCATAAAGCAGACTCGGATGCTAGTGCAGCTGTGAAGGTCTCATTAATGCAGTAACACTCCTTTTGTTTCACCCAAACCAGTGTCTCAGATAACTGTGGTAACACGAGAGAAAATACATGTTGCCCAGCGCTGATCCCCAGACCCGAAGCAGGAGGAGGAGGTGACATAATAAGGATGAGAAACCATGACCCAGGTAGGAGAAGCAATACTCTGTGTGGGAAGTACGTGAGCGGGCCCTGGGTCAGGCTCGGTCCCAGCTTCCACCTTGTGTGACCCAAGGTGCCGTGAGTTAAATAGCTATGGGAAATCCATGGGTCCCCACACACTTCATTCTGTGTAGGTGTCAGATAGCTCAACACCGCAATGGGAAGTCTTTGAGTTCCTTGGGCTTGGCTATGCTGTGGGTGCAGATTTGTGCCAGATAGGTAAAACACCGCGATGGGAAGTCTTTGTGCACCCACAGCATAGGCAGACGGCAGTAACATTTCTGTAGCAAAAGAATAGGCGGACCCCAGTAACATTTTTGCAGCAAAAGTATAGGCAGACCCCTGTAACATTTAAGTAGCAAAAGTATAGGGAGACCCCAGTAACATTTCTGTAGCAAAAGTATATGCAGACCCCAGTAACATTTCTGTAGCAAGAATATAGGCGGACCCCAGTGACATTTCTGTAGCAAAAGTATAGGCAAACCACTCAAACCATTCAGTAGAAACTGCATAGTGGGACCCCAGTAACATTTCTGTAGCAAAAGTTTAGGTAAACACCTCAAACCATTCAGTAGAAACTGCATAGGCAGACCCCACAAACCATTCAGTAGAAAAGGTATAGGCAGACCCCAGTAACATTTTTATAGCAAGAGAATAGGCGGACCCCAGTAACATTTCTGTAGCAAAAGTATAGGCAGACCCCTGTAACATTTCTGTGCCAAGAGTATAGGCAGACCCCAGTAACATTTCTGTAACAAAAGTATAGGCAGACCCCTGTAACATTTCTGTAGCAAGAGTATAGGCGGACCACAGTAACATTTCTGTGCCAAAAGTTTAGGCGGACCCCAGTAACATTTCTGTGCCAAGAGTATAGGCAGACCCCTGTAACATTTCTGTAGCAAAAGTATAGGTGAAGCCCTCAAACCATTCAGTAGAAACTGCATAGGCGGACACCAGTAACATTTCTGTAGCAAAAGTATAAGCAGACCCCTGTAACATTTCTGTAGCAAGAGTGTAGGCGAACCCCTGAAAAAAGTTGGTTATAAAAAGTGTAGGTGAAGGCTGGAAAAATTAGTTAGATAACAGTATAGGCAAGGGCCAAAAAAATTGGTCTATCAAGAGTACAAGTGCACCCCTGAAGAATTGCTCAACCTGGAGGGCAGGTAAAACCCATAAACACTTTTTAAAGATACAGCTCGCTGTTGCTTAATTTGTAACAGAGCCTAGAAACAGCCCTGGGGGAAAAAATGGTTTCTGTTAATGTATCAATACTTTTGAAACGTTCAAAAATTGTAAAAAAATTTTAAACAGAGCCTTTGGGCCGCAGAAACATTGTCAGTTCAGTGTGATGACATGCTGTTTTAGCAGGAGAAGTAGGCGGAGGAGGAGTAATAATATCTGAGAGTGATTGATAAAGCTAATTCCCCCTTTTTTTCTGGTGATAGAGAATGTTTTTTCTCCTGCTGCAGCGAAAAGAATCATTATCTTCCGCTGCTTTCCGCTGGTGGAGAAGAGAAGTCTGGGGAAATTCAGCCTTTTTCATCTTTATTAATGTAAGCTTGTTGGCACTGGCAGTTGACAGGTGGGTACGCTTATCCGTGATGATTTCCCCAGCTGCATTAAACACCCTCTTTGACAAGACGCTAGCGGCAGGGCAGGCCAGCACCTCCAGGGCGTACAGCGCACGTTCGTGCCACGTGTCCAGCTTTGACACCCAATAGTTGTATGGAGCAGAGGCATCACGGAGGATGATGGTACGATCGGCTACGTACTCCCTCACCATCTTTTTACAGTGCTCCCTCTGACTCAGCTTTGACTGGGGAGTGGTGACACAGTCTTGCTGGGGAGCCATAAAACTGGCAAAGGCCTTGGAGAGTGTTCCCCTGCCTGTGCTGGACATGCTGCCTGATCCCCGCGTCTGCCCTGCTACTTGGCCCTCGGAACTGCGTCTTCTGCCACTAGCGCTGTGAGATGGGAACTTTAGCATTACTTTTTCCACCAGGGCCCTGTGGTCTTGCATCACTCTCGCACCCCTTTCCTCTTCGGGAATGAGAGTGGAAAGGTTCTCCTTACACCATGGATCGAGAAGGGTGTACACCCAGTAATCCATGTTGGCCAGAATGCATCTAACGCGAGGGTCACGGGAAAGGCAGCCTAACATGAAGTCAGCCATGTGTACCAGGGTACCAGTACGCAACACATCGCTGTCCTCACTAGGAAGATGACTTTCAGGATCTTCCTCCTCCTCCTCTACAGGCCATACACGCTGAACAAATGACCGGCAAGCTGCATGGGTACCCTCTGCAGTGTGGCCAGCTGTCTCTTCCCCCTCCTCCACCTCCTCCTCCTCGCCCTCCCCCTCCTACTCCTCCTCCAAAACATGCTGAGAAATAGACATGAGGGTGGTCTGGCTATCAAGCGACATACTGTCATCCCCCGTCTCGTGTTTCAACCACAAAGCGTCAGCCTTTATGCTTAGCAGCGAACTTCTCAGCAAGCAAAGCAGCAGGATGGTAACGCTAATGATTGCCACATCGCCGCTCACCATCTGGGTAGACTCCTCAAAGTTTCCAAGGACCTGGCAGATATCTGCCATCCATGCCCACTCCTCAGTAAAAAATTGCAGAGGCTGACTACCACTACGCCGCCCATGTTGCAGCTGGTATTACACTATTGCTCGACGCTGCTCGTACAGCCTGGCCAACATGTGCAACGTAGAATTCCAGCGTGTGGGCACGTCGCACAGCAGTCGGTGCTCTGGCAGCTGAAACCGACATTGCAGGGTCCTCAGGGTGGCAGCGTACATGGTGGACTTGCGGAAATGTGCGCAGACGCGGCACACCTTGCCGAGCAGGTCAGACAAGTGGGGGTAGTTTTTCATATACCGCTGAACCACCAGATTGAAGACGTGGGCCAGGCATGGCACGTGTGCAAGGCTGCCGAGCTGCAGAGCCGCCACCAGGTTATACCCATTGTCACACACGACCATGCCCGGTTGGAGGCTCAGCGGCTAAAGCTAGAGGTCGGTCTGCTCTGTCAGACCCAGCAGCAGCCCGGGGGCCGTGTGCCTCTTGTCACCTAAGCTGATTATTTTCAGCATGGCTTGCTGACGCTTCCCCGCCGCGTGCTACCGACTGCTGACGACGTGCTCACACTTCTTAATTGAGAGGTAGAGGTGGCAGAGGAGGGGGAGTGTTTGGAGGAGGTGGCATAAAATGCCGCAGATACCAGCACTAAGGTAGGACCCACTATTCTGGGTGTGGGTAGGACGTGAGCGGTCCCCGGCTCTGACTCGGTCCCAGCCTCCACCAAGTTCACCCAATGTGCCCTCAGGTAGATATAGCGGGCCTGCCGGCCAGTAGTTGTCCACGTCTCCATGGTTAAATGGACCTTCTGAGTAACCGCATTGGTGAGGGCACGATTTATGTTGCGGTAGACGTGCTTGTGAAGGGCTGGGACGGCACACCGGGAAAAATAGTGGCAACTGGGGACCGAGTAGTGCGGGACTACCGCCACCATCATGTTTTTGAAAGCCTCCGTTTCCACAAGCCTGTACAGCAGCATCTCCAGGCTGATTAATTTGGCAATGTGCACGTTTAAAGCTCGTGCATGCGGATGGGTGGCGGCATATTTGCGCTTTCGCTCCAACGCTTGTGTTAGTGACAGCTGAATGCTATGCTGAGAGACATTGCTGGATGGAGTGGAGGAAAGTGGAGGTAAGGGTGTGGGTCCAGGCCCGGCGGCGCTCGTGCCTGTGTCCTGGGAGGGGGATTGGATCTTTGTGGCAGGTTGGGGCACAGGGGAAGAGGCAGTGGTGTGACCTGGAGGCAGTGAATGGCCTTCGTCCTACCTTGTAGGGTGCTTGGCCATCATATGCCTGCGCATGCTGGTAGTGGCGAGACTGGTAGTGGTGGCTTCCCGGCTGATCTTGGTGTGGCACAGGTTGTACACCACTGTTTGTTGGTCGTCCGCACTCTCACTAAAAAACATCCACACCTTTGAACACCTAGCCCTCTGCACGGAGGCTTGCCGCGAGGGGTTGCTTTGGGAAACAGTTGGGGGATTCTTCGCCCTGGCCCTGCCTCTACCCCTGGCCACTTCACTGCTCTTCCAACCTGTTTTGCTGCTGCACTTGCCTCCTGCTATGAAGCCCTGTCCTCAGTAGGCTTAGCAAACCAGGTGGGGTCAGTCACCTCATCGTCCAGCTGCTCTTCCTCTAAATCCTCTGTGCGCTCCTCCCTCGGACTTACTGCCCTTACTACTACCTCACTGACAGACAACTGTGTCTCATCATCCTCATCCACAAAAAGCTCTTGAGACAGTTGCCGGAAGTCCCCAGCCTCATCACGCAGACTCCGGGAACTTTCCAAAGGTTGGGCATCGGTCACGACAAACTCCTCAGGTGATACAGGAACCGTTTTTTCCCACTCATGGCAGGGACCCGAGAACAGTTCCTGGGAGTCTGCCTGCTCATATGTCATTTTCATGGAGTGAGGAGGCTGGGAGGAAGGAGGAGCAGCAGCCAGAGGATTCAGAGGTGCAGTCCCTAGGCCGGAAGTAGTGGACTGCGTAGAAGACTGGATGGTCGATACATTGCTGGACGCGTTTTCTGCCATCCACAAGAGGACCTGCTCACACTGCTTTGTTTGTAATAAAGGTCTACCACGGCGATCCGTAAATTGTGATATGAAGCTGGGCAGCCCAGAAACTTGCCTCTCTCCTAATCCCTCAGCAGCCGGCTGTGATTCACCACGCCCAGGAACTTGGCCTGTGCCCACACCCTCACTTGGACATCCGCGTCCTCGACCCTTACCCCTACTCCTCATGGCGGATTAAGAATAGAGCAGGGCCAAAATAATTACCCCACTGTACAGCACTGACAACTGTGGCTTAATTCACCGTACAGAGACTCTATGCTGTGACTTGAAAGAATTAACCCGCTGTTTTGCGCTGAAACCTAGGGGTAACTTACCGCTCGCAGAGACTTGTAGATAAGAGAGACTGTATGGAGTGGGAGAAGACTCTAAAGCCAGTGGATAGTGCTGGTAACTGCGGCTATCTCAACCCCACCAAGGAAAGGGTATTGTGAGACGCTCTGCGCAGTGGCAGAGCTGAAATACTTTGCAGTGGCCCAGGAAATATTACAGTACTGTTTAGCGGTGAGACCTCTGTCTAATGCACTGCAGACACAGAATGGTATAACTGAAGTCGCTTGCAGTAGGCTAGGAAATGTTAGAGTGCAGTTTCACGGTGAGAGCTGGTTGTACGGCACTGCAGCCTGAGAAAGCTATTACTGAAAGGCTGGTAACAGACCTAGATGCGTAATGCAAAAATTGATGCACTACTGCTCCCAGCCAGCCACAACTATAATTCACACGGTCAGATGTAGCCCTAAGAAGGACCGTTGGGTTTCTTGAACAGAGGATCAGGAGGACTGTATAACTTTCCCTATATAAGTAGCTGTGTCCCTACACTCTGCCTTATGCACTGCACACACAGAACAGTATAGCTGAAATGTCCTGCACAGCCCGAGATGCTTAAAAAAAATGGTGAACTACTGCTCCCAGCCAGCCACAACAGTAATGCACACTATGAAGAGTAGTCCTAAGAAGGACCATTGGGATTCTTGAAGACAGAATCCTACGCTAACACTATCAGTGTAAAAGCAGCAGCACTTTCCCTAACCTTTGCCATCATGCGTCTGAGGCGAGCCGCGGGCAGCACCAGTTTAGATACTCGGCAGTCACCTGATCGGCCCAGCCACTCACTACTGTGGGGGGGGGAGAGGGCTGGCACATCACAGCAGGAAGTGGTAATGCCTTCCTGCATGTCTATTGGCTAGAAAATGGCGCTAAACATGCGAGGACGGAAATGCAATTGACTCGAGTACCGCGTGGTGTTCGTCTCGAGTAACGAGCATCTCGAGTACCCTAATACTCGAACGAGCATCAAGCTCGGACGAGTGTGCTCGCTCATGTCTAGTGACTACCCACTAGTGTTTGCGAATTTGCTGTGTTTTTTTTTCCAGGTGTCTATGGGACTTTCTAATGTTAAAAACGCATTGCAGCAAAATTGCAATTTACCGTGAAATCGCGATTTTGTGTGATGCGATTTTAACATTAACAAGTCCCATAGACCCCAGAAGAAAAAAAACGCTGCGAATTTCGCAGTGATAAAGAACTGTAGTGGGTAGTCACCCTTAGGGTGCCTACCCACTAGCTTTTTTTTCTGCTGCTTCATAAACCCTTCCCTGAAAAGCCATTTAAAATAGTGCAAAAAAATTTTAAAAATCAATACTCACCTCCCTTCAGCTGCTGGGACTCAGCCGCGACTTCTGACGCTGTCCCCGTCTCTGTAGCTCTCAGCTATTAGCAGCCGGGGATTTAAAATCCCCATCTGCTGGTAGCTCTGATTGTGATTGGCTTAAGACCTTCAGCTAATCCCAATCAGAGCTACCAGCAGGCGGGGATTTTAAATCCCTGGCTGATGATAGCTCAGCAGCGCTACAGAGCCAGGGACAGTGGCAGAAGTCACTGCTGAGCCCCGGCAGGTGTCAGTGGCTTTGCAGGGAAGGGCTTCATAAGCCATTCCCTGAAAAGCCTTTTAAAATAGTTAAAAAAAATACTCACCTGCCGGTGCTCAGCGTCGCCTTCTGCCGCTGTCCCCAGCTCTGTAGCTCTCAGCTATCAGCAGCCGGGGATTTAAAATCCCCACCTGCTGGTAGCTCCAATTGTGATTAGCTGAAGTGCTTCAGCCAATCACAATCAGAGCTACCAGCAGGCAGGGATTTTAAACCCACGGCTGCTGATAGCTCAGCAGTATTACAGAGCCAGGGACAGTGGCAGAAGTCGACGCTGAGCCCCGGCAGCTGTCAGTGGTTTTGCAGGGAAGGGCTTCCTAAGCCCTTCCCTGAAAAGCCTTTTAAAATAGTAAAAAAAAAAATACTCACCTGCCGGGGCTGAGCGTTGCCTTCTGCCGTTGTCCCCACCTCTGTAGCTCTCAGCTATCAACAGCCAGGGATTTAAAATCCTCGCTTGCTGGTAGCCCTAATTGTGATTGGCTGAGCTACCAGCAGTTGGGGATTTTAAATCCCCGGCTGCTGATAGCTCAGCAGCGCTACAGAGTCGGGGACAGTGGCAGAAGTCACCGCTGAGCCCCGGCAGCTGTCAATGGCTTTTCAGGGAAGAGCTTCATAAGCCCTTCCCTGAAAAGCCAATTAAAAGTAGTGTAAAAAAAAAATACTTGCCTGTCAGCCGCTGCTGTGTCCCCCGCGGGGATGAAGAATACATCTGCATATGGCAGATATTTCTTTCATCCCCGCTAGTTAAAAAAATTTCCTGCTGCTACATCTGCCACATCAGTGGCAGATGCAGCAGAGGAATTCTTTAATTCTCTACCACAGCTGTCACACATGTCAGCTGCGTTAGAGAATTCTGCTGCCAGCAACTGATTTCAGGGAAGGGCTTTGAATATAAGCCCTTCCCTGAAAATCAAGTAAAAGTGGTTTTTAAAAAAAAACAAAATAGATACTCACCGCCCTTCAGCTCCCAGGGCACAGCCGCGTCTTCTCCTGCTGTCCCCTGCACTGTGGTGCTGATCTATCAGCAGGCGGGGATTTTAAATCCCCGCCTGCTGAAAGAGCTGAATGTGATTGGCTGAGGTACTCAGCCAATCACAGGCAGCTCTCACCTGTCATGCATTTGGGGAGAGCTGCCTGTGATTAAGCTTTATTTAACTTTTTTAAATTTTTCCATGATCGCCGTTATCCATTGGATAGCGGCAATTTCGGTCTCGGGGACCAGTCTCTGCGTTCCTCAGTGACATCTCCTGCTTCCCTGACTAGCCGGGAGCCAGAATATTTAAAGTGACTCGCGACGATCTGGCCTTCTGCGCATGCATCACCGTTTTTTCTTTGGTGTGCATGCGCAGAAGACTGCTAAAGGTCCTTTCCAGACCAGATTTTTGTGGGATATCGTGGAGGGCGGGTGTAAGTAGTTTCAGCATCCCTCATGGACTTTTTTTCACTTTTTATTTACTTAAATGTGATCAGTGCTATCCATTGGATAGCGCCGAT
Source organism: Eleutherodactylus coqui (assembly GCF_035609145.1). Taxonomy (NCBI): domain Eukaryota; kingdom Metazoa; phylum Chordata; class Amphibia; order Anura; family Eleutherodactylidae; genus Eleutherodactylus; species Eleutherodactylus coqui. The sequence continues at coordinate 173,795,657 of NC_089841.1, forward strand.
CACATGATGGGTGGGGCTTCCCGCGGCCCCCCATGACAGCTCCATGTTGTCGGCTACTCCGGGAGCCAACAGCATGAAGCTGTCATGTCCTCAGCCCACATGGCTTTAATCATCAGAGGAAACATGTTTTTATGTCCCTGAGGATTAAAGCCCACTTAGCTAGGACGTAAAAAGGTAATGGAGCTGTCACTAATGGGGTTAAAAATTTAATTATTAAGCATGAATCTACCTCTTAATTCACCTCTTATTTTTAATGCTTAAAAATAGAATTATTATATTTTAGAGGATTTTTCCCAATTAGTGACTGATTTAAGAAATCACAATTTATAGAGAGGTAGGATGAAGTCAAGATTCTGTCCCCCTGCTTCATCAGTGATATTGGGGAAGGTCTATCAAGCTGTCTTATAGTAAGAGTGTCCTTTGTTGCTCAAGGCAACCAATCACAGCTCGGCTCTGGAAAAATGAAATCTGCACTCTGATTGGTTGCTATGGGCAACAAAAGACATTCTTGTTATAACTTTCTTCCTATTATTTGACATGTGCTGCACTCAGATTCGACAGTGCACAGTGATTCCTGGGCTGCCTACAAAAATATTGAACCGGCACTGAATTTAAGTCATGAAAGTATCAATCACAGGGATTTAAAATCTTGGTTTTCCACATGGTGCCCACATGCAACTTATAGAGCCTTACTGGAATAAAGGTAAGGCCCCAATGAAGACGAAAAGAGGTGTTCTTTGTGATTTGCTTCCAACATGTCTCGCAGAATTAATGTGGAGAGATCGGTTCAGCAAAGAAGCCTTCTCAATATTGCCCAGTAGTTTCCGGTTTAGGATTATGCGGTATGATTATGTTTGTTATGGTTATGCTTATAAATAAATAAATTGTTATCACTAAAAATATTGGCATGGGGCATGTTTCATTTGGCACACATATATATGTCCAAGGAGAGACATGATCTTCCCTACTTCATTTGTGTTAACAACATGTGTGTCAAGTGAAGTTTATGTCCTCGGTGGATATGATCTTTTCTTGATCTGAGAGGTATTGTCATTCCATGAACCCTGTCCCTGATGCATGTTTGGCTGTCTTCCTCTAGAGTGATTGTTTTTTTAATGCAGAAAACTTTAGTAGTTTTCAGTTGCCAACCTTGCAGTACCATCCCTAACACATAATTGGGTGCCTGCTTCTATAGTGATTGACTTTTCAATTTATATATTATTCTAATTTATGTTTATGGTGATTTTAGAAAAGTAACAATAAAGGTTGTTAGGGAAAGTGGAAGGCAGAAAGAAGAGAGGCCGACCAAGGGCAAGATGGATGGATGATATACTTCAGGTGATGGTCTGGACCTAGGTGGAGTTAGGGGCGGCGACAGCTGACAGGAAGCTCTGACGTGGGCTGGTCCACGAGGTCACAAAGAGTGGAAAGCGACTGATCGAATAAACAACAACAATAAAGGTGAAGTTGTCCTTCTGCGATACCTAGAAAGGTATTGTGAATTTCAGCAATCAGCCTGAAGAAGGAGTCAATAATTTCTTTAGTGCTTGTTGAACTTCACGATTTCTCAGACAGTAAATCACCGGGTTTAGAAGTGGAGTCAAAACTGTGTATGAAATAGTAACTAATTTATTTCTATCCAATAAGTCAGCTTTTCTTGGTCTGGCATAGATGAACAATGTTGTTGTATAAAATATAATGACTACAATTAAATGAGAAGCACAGGTAGAGAAGGCTTTTTGACGTCCTTGTTTGTTTGCCATATTTAGAACTGCCCTGATTATACAAATATAGGTGACAATTATCACTACGACAGGAATTAGGATAATAACCATGGCTAAGATGAAATCCATCAGCTCTATGAAAGTTATGTCTCCACAAGCCAAGTTTAGTAAAGGAGAAATGTCACAAAAGAAATGGTTGATAATGTTGGGCCCACAGAAGTGTAATCTACAAATATAGATGGTTTTCACTGCGGAAATGGAAAACCCTGTCACCCAGGAACAAATAACTAACTGCAAGCAAACATAGTTGTTCATAATAACCGTGTACCGCAAAGGTAGACATATTGCTACATACCTGTCGAATGCCATGACACCCAAGAGAGCAGATTCAGTGCAAGCCAAGGAAATAAAGGTGTACAATTGAGCGATACAAGCTACTAAAGGGATCTTATTGACATTAGTTAAGAAACTGTTGAGTAGAGTGGGTTGAGTTACTGTAATGTACAAGGCTTCCAATAGAGATAAACTGCAGAGAAGGAAATACATGGGTTTGTGCAGCTTTGAATTAACGGTGATGGTTACAATGATGGACACATTTTCTATTACAGTTAGAATATAAATTATAAGGAAGACACTAAAAAGTACAAACTGGAGCACTGGAGAGGTTGGAAATCCAATCAGGATGAAATCAGTGATATTGTTATAATATGGTTCTGTTCCAATCGCAGACCTGTGAATGTGATTCCATTACACATAACATATGAGAGGCAACAGATTCCCATGTTCTACTCATGTTCTATAATCATTGTATGGCATATGCATGAAACATTTAATGACATTTTCAATTGCATACTGTAGATATGTGTAACAAATGTGTGCATCCAAGATGTCCACTATATGTGATAAAATAATGTATCCTTCAACATTCTGAAATATTTCCATCCATTTATAGTTGAGGCATTTTCTAAACCAAATAAAATCTGTTTCTATTCTCAGTCATACAAATAATTTTACCATTTGATATGACATATATTGCGTTTTATTAAGGTGGCTGTAAAAAACATAAAAGGAATCTGTTAGGAAAATGTAGGTCCTCAAACCACCACTAACCTGTTGACTGTTTACATAACAGTGACATCATCACAGGTTCTGTAAGCAGATGACTGGTGTCAGGCTCTGCATGTAACTCAATCACTCACTCACAGACAGGTGGTCATTAGTATTTTGACTAGTAATTATTAGGAACTTATAGTGCCAGTGTTTCTGGTGGTGCAGCACGCCACACAGCTGTGCAACATTGACGTCACACACACACACACAGCTCTGCTTCATGTAAATCACATACAGCTCTGTTACATACATTCTTTATCCCATACAACAGGGATGACAAGCAGCACAGCACTCAGGATGAAGGACCTGTGATGATGAAGAGGTGAGTAGATAGCGTCTGCCCGATTTTTCCTGCACAATGTGTTCACTACGTATGGGAAAGATAGGGCAGATCCTATCTTTTCTCAGCTATAGTATTCACAGCCAAGAAATCCCAGCAGTTAAAATGAAACCACTGAACTCCTAATGAGATAAGTGGTTTTGTTTTTTGTCCCGTTATACGGCCATGATTATCAGGCCGTAATTCACGCTTATACATTTAAGCCCCTATGCTGTATTGGTCGGAATAGGCAAAGGCATTATTGTCCAACTATTACCATCTTGGATACAGTATGGTAATGGTTTTGGAACTTCTCTCCTTCTCACGGGTTCCCTTTTAACGCCTTTGCAACATCCAGTGTACTTGAATGTGTAAGGGGGTGTCCCATGGAGTTTCGTATAATCTCTTATGTGTCTTTAAATAACACCGTGTTTGGAGGACTATGAGAACAGAGGTTCCAGAGTGTGAATGGTCTGGCACTTAATTTCCTGTTTGCTTCACTGGTTGGTCAGTGAGTGAGAAACACTGTGATTTGCTAAAAGTGCTGCAGGAGTGTCTCTTGCACACTAGAAAACTGCAGACAGGACCTAACGGGTGACTTGTCCAAACGCCCTATGGGTGAGTGAGGTGAGGATTGTTGCCTATAAGCAACTAGCAGCAGCCACACTCAGCATAGACGTTCTGTAATTGGCCTGTGCCCGGCCTGAATGAATTAATCCCTTAATCTTCCAGAACATACATTTACATCATGGAAGTTTAGGGTTTGTATGCAGCGGGATCACGAGTCAATCCCACTGCACACAATAAGATGGCTGGCTGTCTTTGAAAGCCGATACCTGTCCACAACTGCAACTATCGGTATTCATACTGATCGCGACAGTTAACCTTTTAAATGTTGCAGGATTAATTCTAATTGTAGCATCTAAATGCCCCAATTGGAGTTCAGGGGTCTCACATGGTGATGAGATCGCTGTGTGCTGTTCGTCACCATGGCAGCCGGGGGCCTTCTGAAGGCCCCCAGGGCTGCCTCTATGGATTGCCTATCAAGCCATGCCTGTGTTGTGGCTTGATAAACAGCCTTTCAGATTGCAGAATATGGAATACTATGGTGTAATGTTATACTGCAAGATCACAAGCTTAAGTCCCCTTAAGCTTGCAATCCTGCAGTATACTTTTTCAGTCCCTATGGGGACTGAAAAAGTGCTAGAGAGAATTTGAAAAAAAAAATTTAATTAATTGTTAAAAAAATAAAAGGTAATAAAACTTTTCCCATATTTATAACAAAAAAAAAATAAAATAGCCAAAACATATTTTGTATAGTTAGTTGCGTCCGTAAACGTCCAATCTATTAAAGTAATGCATTACTTATCCTGCACAGTGAATGTTGTCAGAAAAAAAAAAACACATCTGTATTGCACTTTTTTCGTCTCCCTGTCTCCAAGAAAATAATAATCACGAATCCCCATCGTACGGACTAGAACAGCAGTACATAAAATAAGGAGGTGAGAGAAAGACATAAAAGTTGCACGTCTCTAGGGGGAAACTCTGTTGGACTTTAACTCCGTGGTCTATGCAGACAGCTAAGGATGTCATGGTTTCCTAACTTGTGGGTTATCACAGCTAAGGACTTCAAAAATGCTGTAAGTAGTTTATGTCTTACAAACTGTCACACAGCGGGTTAACGGCATCAATGTTAAAGACATCTGGTTTCGAGGAATTAAAAACTGTAGTGGACTGTAAAATTGCTGATACGGCCATACTGGCCATTTTGCTTGTTATCGGGTGATGATAAATACACTGCATATCCCAGACAGAGACTAACCTGCCCGCTACTCCTCTAACTTTCCTGGTGGATAGGAACATAACCGATCTTTCACCTCGGTCAACTCCTTCATATGGAGCAGGCTTAGGAGTTGAACTGGCTCCATATACATTAGGTACCGGCTGTAAAGCACAGCTGACCCCTGGCTGGAATGGTCAGGATTGAGAATAACTCTGATCCAATCTATGTATCTCTATAGATACCTTGGTCAGTGTTGACCATGACATTTAAATGGTTTGACATAATTGGGAGGTGCTGTCCGGTCCTTATGGCAGCTAGAGACCTTCTAAAGACCTTGCAAAGGCCTCCCAGCCTGCAATGGTAATATTTCTACTACACTCTGGCTGTGAAAGTGATCAAAAATTCAAGTTCCACTTTTAGACAAAAAAATTGTAAACAGCAGTTGAATACAATTTTTTAAGAATATAAAATATTCAAATTTAAAAAATAAAAATATGTTCTCATTTTTAACATAGAAAATCTAAACAATAAAAAATGTAAATAATTGCAATTAATGCATTAAAAATGCCCAAACTAATAAAACGTAACTTTATACTACACGGTGACGCCATTAAAAAAAAACAATGCCAGATTTGCATTTTTTGTTTCCAGCATTCCCTCAAAAAAAAAAAGCTGAATAAAAAAAACAATAAAAAAGAATTGAAAAGTTTATGCACCTTAAAAAAAAGAAAAAAAACTACAGCTCAGCCCACAGAAAACAAACCCTTAAAGAGCTCCGTGGAGAGAAAAATGTATGACTGTTGAAATGTGGTGATCAAAAGTGAATTTTCTTTTTAAGTAGTAAGACATTTGGTATCTGCATAATTGTACTGACCCACAGAGTAAAATTGATGTAATTTTTAGCCCACCGTGAAGACCATAAAAATTAAACCCCCTAGACAGGGCACAATTACCTGTTTTCCATTTCACCCCACTTACAATTTTTTGTTACCTTTTTTTTGTACATTATATGGTACATTAAATGTTACCACTGAAAAAAATACTTGTCTGGCAAAAAACAAGCCCTCATGCAGCTTTGTTGACAGTAAAGTAAAATAATGTTATGGCTCTTCAAAGGGAAGGATCAAAAAACAAAGTAGAAAAAACAAAAATTGGCAGTCTCTAAGGAGTTAATTTCTCATGTTTAGATCCCCATATTTTTTTTAAATTGTCCTTCCATTAATATCATAAAGTAAGAATATTAATTGGGGAATACCTTGTAATAAACGTACAATCACCAGTATGTCTGTGTCTGTATGTCCTCTCTGGCAGTTCAATCTGACAAGCCAACTCTGTTGTACAAGACACAATGTATGCGATCCAAGGTTGTACATGAGGGTGTACTTACATTTCACACTAACGTTACCTACGATAGGATATGGACTGGTAGTACTTTTGATCTTCAACTCCACAGCAGTGGTGTGTCAGAAATCCAATGTGATGGAAGTTGAATGCAGCTTTGCACGTGTCGTATAAATTGGATCCGGTTTACTGAACACAAAATTGAATAAGATGTCATTGCTGCAGGGCTGTGTGCAGCAGGAAATAAGCAGCTGTTAATATGTTAATAATTCACTATTTCTTTTTTTATTCTTTTATTTAGAAATATAGTACAGAAATTACAACAAAATACATTTACCTAAAAATTTATCGAATGATGGCCATATACTAAGAACACAAACATTAGAGCTCCTTCACACTGGCGAGAAAATAGTGTGATTTTTTTCGCGACGTGAGAATGAGTGAAAACGCATGATTATAAAACCAATGATTTTCAAAGGTTTCAATCTCATTTGTGATGTTTTCACTACTGCGATGGTGAATGAAAAATATTGCAACATCTCCTTTCTTTCTGCGATATCGCCCATTGTTTTCAAAGTGGCCGACGGCAGCAGTGCCGGACCTTTTGAAAACAATAGGAGAACATCTCTTGCCATGGCTGTGATATCTGCGACAGAGATGAAGGGAACCCCCCCGCAGGGATGCGAGGCTGTTTCCATGTGAAATCCAGGGGTTTTCAGAAGGATTGCATGGACGATATCGGACCGTGATTCACTCTCGCTCTCGCCAGTGTGCAGGAGCCCTTAAGTGTAAAAAAGAAGTAAACAGAAGAATTCCAAGTGTAACTACTGGAAAGTTTTGGTTTCAGTGGTACCATTTCTTTTCAAATTACTGTCTAAGCAAGACTCGTAAAAGTAGTCTTAACATTTTCCACTGTTCCTGCAAGTTTGAAGATGGTATCAGATTTCTAATTTTAGATTATTTCTCACCTTGTTACTGTGCGGAAAGGACTGACTTCCAATCAAATTGTAATAGAATTAAATCAAATGAGTAGTTTAGCAGCACCTGTTCTGCTGTTGAATTTATATTGTAATGCCTAGAAATAAAATATAAAAAAACATCATGCCAAAATACTATGATTTTTATTCAGGCTCACTATATGTCTCAACATAGGGTGCAAAACAGGCTTTTAGATTTAAAGTACATTTTATTACTACTTGCATTTTCAGGGCTACAAAAAAAGAAGTCCAACACCATCTTAACCGTGCAAATATCAATGTGGTCAGTTTTAGGCACAATAACATTAAATATACAATTTTACCTTATTTCATAGCTGATACCTTTTGGGACGCCAGCCTAAAGCTTTTTTATTATATATGATAGGTCATCAATATCAGATTAGTGGTGGGACGACTGCTCCGCAGATACCACTAGCCTTACCTGCAGTATCTCCTAACATCAGTTCCAATGTCCGGAGGAAGCATCAGTAGGGAAAATTCATGACACAGTTTATGTCAGCTTCTGGCATAAAAAAGTTGCAAATTTGATGATTTTCAAATATTATTTGATGTTCTTACATCAGGATCAATATATAATATAGTAGCATCATCGCAAGTTTAGTTTTTTAAATAAACAAACATTAAGCAATCCCAAAAAAGCAGAGTTTGGAAAATCTTGAATAACATTTACCTGTTCACATAAGCTAGAAAGAAAATTCCAATTTTTGAATAGTCAGCTCCCTTATTGGAATGAGAAGTTGCTTTATCATCTACAGAAATTACACTTAATGTTAAAGAAGAGGTTGAGTCTAGACTCGCTCTTTATAGCAGGCTTTGAGTGTTATCCACAGGGAAGGTATCTAACTTTACAACCACACTTAGGGGACCTTGCTAAACATGAACCTCAGAGCTGCTTCTTGCAAACAAAGTTCACTTTGAGAAAATTTTCCTAAGTAAAGTTGCAATTTAAAATCAGAAAATAAGATCTTGCTATAAATTACCATTAAAACAATTGTGAAAAAAGTGGAAACATTATAAAATGGTTTATTCAGTATGTTAGCACTCAGCTTTAGACTTTACCCACACGAGCATATATCGGACACGTTTTCATGGCTGGCCGATATTCGTGACCATCTGATGCACTAGATCCCAATGCATCAATTCAGATGAGCAATTTTCTAGTGCATAAAAACAACCGGCTGGAAAAGATAGCACATACGGTGCTCATTCCGGCTGGCCGTTTTTATGCCGGCCTGAAAAGATAGTTATGGACCTATCTTTTTAACCAAAATATGCTGGCCGTTCCCATAGACTCCTACGGGAGCCTATGAGAGCTGCCGGAAAAGGGAGGTGGGACTGAGTTTAGCAGCATTTCTGCTAAACTTCCTCCCGGTACTATTGTATCTTGTCTCCACCACAAGTATGGGTGGAGAACTACTGATGGGCTGTATCCGCTGATTGTATGGCCTCAAGGTAATGATTGGCTGCCTGCAGCAAGGTCTAGCAGCGTGGGAACTGAGTTTTTGCTTGGATGGAGGATTACGGTTATGGTTAGTTTCAGTGTTAGGCTTACATTATTAGGTGTAAATCCTTCAGCAACAGAGTATATATGAGAGCAGCACTCCGGGGGTTTAAATCAAAGATCAAATCTTTATTGTGCCCACAACAACGTTTCAACCCTCCATTCGAGGGTCTTTATCAAGTTCTGATAACTGATGAACTTGATAAAGACCCTCGGATGGAGGGTTGAAACGTTGTTGTGGGCACAATAAAGATTTGATCTTTGATTTAAACCCCCGGAGTGCTGCTCTCATATATACTCTGTTGCTGAAACTATGATCCAGGATCTCTGATGAGCGTGCACCATCTGGTGAGGATTGTCTTCCCTGCGCATTCAAGGTGAAGTGTGTGCTGTGATCTATCAGTTATATGTGATAGGTGTAAATCCTTCCATGTGAGAGTGGGGCCACAGTTACATAGAAGTATTTACAATTATTAATGTAAGCCTAACCCTGCAGCCTCTAACGAACGTTCCCCCCCCCTCCCCTGCTGTGAGTGTGGCCACGGCCCTCCATCCAGCCATGAAGAGAGCGGCCTCCGCTTCAGCGGTACCTGAGGAGAACAGGGGAGCGGGACGACCGGAATACAGACTTCTTCAGCAGCGCTGGAGGAGGGACGGATGGCACTGCGGCCACTGAGAGTGACTGCATGGATGCCGTGAGCCAACAAGGGAGACTAGGGGTTGAGTGTCAGGACCTGGCAGGGCAAATCTGACAGGAGTCCTGAGGGGAGACAGGAGGACCGTCGGAGAAGGCACAGTGACAGGGTGACTGATAGCAGGTTGGAGGGGCATGAGGCTGGAGGATGCAGCCATGAGGGGAGAGAGCAGGACCTGAGGACAAGCATTTCCATCGCAGGTCAGCCCGTCTCTGTTCCTTGGAGCAAGCTCTAAGCAGCGTTCTTAGATGGAGGATTAGAGTTACTTCAGTGTTAGGCTTATATTATTAGCTGTAATTGCTTCCACGGCTAATAAGGTAAGCCTAACACTTCAACTAACCGTAACCCTCCATCCAAGGCGAAAACTCACTCCTCACGTTGCTAGGACCTTGCTACAGCCAGCCAATCACTTGCCTGGGGGCGTAACATGGGCAGATACAGGCCATCACTAGGTCTCCACCCATACTTAGTTTCTGCCAACACCTATCTCTACCTTCTACAGCACGCAGCAGTGGACAAACTTGTCATTGCCCTTCAATTCTCTCCAGTTACTGGGTACTGTGCATGAATCCCTCTAGTGATAATGTAGCAGAGAGGGTCAGTTCTTTTGCTGGGGAAAGATGGTGGGGTAAACTCTTCCATGGTCACGGGTGGCTCTACCATCTTCTCCCTCACAACCCCCAAAGCCACACACAGGACCTGATATAATAACGAAGCTGGATTGATTTATTACCTGTTTGCTTTTATGAGTCCAGTGCCTCTTTGTAGTGAACGAAGTAAATAACAAAGTCCACAGTCAAGGAAATAGTTTCAAACCGGAGGCACACGGTTTTCTTTTACTTGAACAGTCAAATGAAAATGTCTTTATTAGACGGCATTAAACAGTCTTAAGCGTAACAATGCAAACACTACTTCTACTTATTCTTCCCTCAATAAGTTTGCATCCAGAAGTCACTTTTCCCTTTAAATATACACAGTTTTAGTTATCTGTTAGACCATTACTGGGATACTCCCATTAGTTGCTTGACATGTATCATATACACTGCTCTTTTCCCTGTTCAGCCACTCTAGTTACTCAGTTCCTTTGGGGTGCTTACTGCAGTGGTAGATGAACAGAATAACCATGCACTCACCACCATCAGCTGCAAGAGAACAGGACCTACTCCTCACCCTCTATGAAGGAAAATCATTCCATAGCTGTGGGAGTAAGCCCAAGACTCAGCACGGGTAAGCATCAGCTCTTCTGTCTACTTCTCACACGGTCTCCTTTTTGGATCATACCTCCACGCATGGTTTTGAGCAACCTTAACCTTTCTCTCTCTCTCTCTCTGACTACCACACTCCACTGGCTCCTCCCCCAAAAGCTTCTGACTCACCAGTAACAAGTCACATGCTCAGCAGTCACAAAAATTGCAAACTAAGCTGCGCTACAAACATGCAGAATGAGAGAATACTCACTTAAGAGAGGGGAGCAGGTCCCAGATAACTGGGCAACAATTCTCCCCTCTCAAGATCCAGGGTAGCTTTGAGTAAGAATAGTCCAGATCCACGTCCACTAGGATCAAAACGACTTCATAACAATCCAATAATGAATGGAGAGGGGCAGGGGGAGCGGGGAGAGAACTCTCCTCCAGCCACCCTGCTTCCCTACTGGCCAGGCTGTGAGTGAGCCAGCGATACTCGCTCCTGTGTAACAGCACAGGAGTGAGTATACACAAAGATAAATGTTGGGCATCTTTTGCCCGACACTCATCCTGTATAAATGGGCCTTTAGACATTGCTTTTAAGGTTAAGATTTGTTGCGGAGCTATAAAAATGCATTACTGGTAGTTTGCAAATGATACAGGAGTTATTTTATTTACTGATCCACTGCATGGAAATAAATTACAGTAGCTCTTACCAGTCTAGCCTTTGATGTTTGAATATTTGGGTCTATAGGACTGCATTCCATCGAGTCGTTCCCCTTCCTGACCAAGCCCCATTTTTCAAATCTGATGGGTCACTTTATATGGTCATAATTTCATGACATATTGTACTTTATGTTAGTGCTCAATTTTGGTAATGTTGCCTGACATGTTTTGTGTTTAGAAAAAAAAAATCTAAATTTACAGAGAATGTGGAAAAATCTGCAATTTTTCAAATGTGATTTTATTTGCTTGTAAAACAGATACTCATACCACACAGAACAGTTAATCAATAACATTTATCATATGTCCACTTTATATTGACATTATTTAGCACATCAGAAAGCTTATATAGTAAGCATAGAGGCAATTTTTCTAAATTTGAAGAGAATAACAAAAACCTATTTTTCAAGGAGACAATTAAGTTTTGAAGTGACTTTGAGGGGCTTATATGTTAGAAACCCTTACAAATCACTCCATTTTAAAAACTCCACCGTTCAAAGTTCTTAAAATGGCATTTACATGCAAGTTCTTAACATTGCATTTACAACGTTTTTGAACTCTTTAGGTTTTTCCCCACACCAATTCTCTGACTACCTGATGCACACTGTGCTTTAGTATGAATAGGAAGTCTTAGACACTACAAAATACTGTGACTGGCCATCACTGCTCATGTACGCAATCAAAGTAGTGTGCAGTGTCTTGGACAGTGTTGCACAATTCCCATCCTCCAGGGCCCCAACAGGTCATATTTTCAGGATATCCTAAAGTAAGAACACCTGTGGCAATGTCTAAGGTACCAACAATAATTACATCACCTCTGCAATACTGAGGAAATCCTGAAAACATGACCTGTTGGGCTCCCTTGAAGCCTGGAGTTGTGCACCCATGTCTTAGACTAATGATGCTCTACCAATACACAGCATGGCCATGTTTGCTTGCCCAGGACCAGAGGGTTGTTTTAACCCCATATAACATGCATCACACATGTACAATGCATATCTCGTGTCGGTGTATTGTATGAAGCTCAGGAGATGAGACTATTCTATACACGGTGGATGTTGTCTGTCTTTGAAAACTGCAATCAGCATTCACGTAAATCACTGCTGTTAACCTTTTAAATGTCTGTCAGAATGCAGTATAATGCAATACTATAATCACTGTGAAAATACTAAGAATTTAGAAAAAACTTTTACAGTCATTATTAGAGATGAGCGAGCACCAAAATGCTCGGGTGCTCGTTACTCGAGACGAACTTTTCGCGATGCTCGAGGGTTCGTTTCGAGTAACGAACCCCATTGAAGTCAATGGGCGACTCGAGCATTTTTGTATATCGCCGATGCTCGCTAAGGTTTCCATTTGTGAAAATCTGGGCAATTCAAGAAAGTGATGGGAACGACACAGCAACGGATAGGGCAGGCGAGGGGCTACATGTTGGGCTGCATCTCAAGTTCCCAGGTCCCACTATTAAGCCACAATAGCGGCAAGTGTGGGCCCCCCCCCCTCCCAACAATTTTTACTTCTGAAAAGCCCTCATTAGCAATGCATACCTTAGCTAAGCACCACACTACCTCCAACAAAGCACAATCACTGCCTGCATGACACTCCGCTGCCACTTCTCCTGGGTTACATGCTGACCAACCCCCCCGCGCGCGCGCACATGACCCAGTGTCCACAGCGCACACCAAACTGTCCCTGCCCAGCCTTCAGCTGCCCTCATGCCACGCCACACTCATCTCTATTTATAAGTGTGTCTGCCATGAGGAGGAACCGCAGGCACACACTGCAGAGGGTTGGCACGGCTAGGCAGCGACCCTCTTTAAAAGGGGCGGGGCGATAGCCCACAATACTGTACAGAAGCAATGAGAAATCCAATCCTGTGCCACCTCCATCTGGAGCTGCACACGTGGGCATAGCAATGGGGAACCTATGTGCCACACACTATTCATTCTGTCAACATGTCTGCATGCCCCAGTCAGACCGCGGTTTTTTATAAATAGTCACAGGCAGGTACAACTCCGCAATGGGAATTCCGTGTGCACCCACAGCATGGGTGGCTCCCTGGAACCCACCGGCTGTACAGAAACGTATCCCATTGCAGTGCCCATCACAGCTGAGGTAATGTCGTGCTTAATGCAGGTGGGCTTCGGCCCACACTGCATGCCCCAGTCAGACTGGGGTTCTTTAGAAGTGGACACATGCAGTTACAACTCCCTGTGGACCCACAGCATGGGTGGGTGCCAGGAAGCCACCAGCGGTACATAAATATATCCCATTGCATTGCCCAACACAGCTGAGGTAATGTCGTGCTTAATGCAGGTGGGCTTCGGCCCACACTGCATGCCCCAGTCAGACTGGGGTTCTTTAGAAGTGGACACATGCAGTTACAACTCCCTGTGGACCCACGGCATGGGTGGCTCCCTGGAACCCACCGGCGGTACATAAATATATCCCATTGCAGTGCCCAACACAGCTGATGTAACGTCAGCTGTAATGCAGGTGGTCAAAAAATTCATTTGATTACACTGTAGGCGAGGGCCCCCAAAAATTGGTGTACCAACAGTACTAATGTACCTTAGAAAAATTGCCCATGCCCAACCAAGAGGGCAGGTGAAATCCATTAATCGCTTTGGTTAATGTGGCTTAATTGGTAACTAGGCCTGGAGGCAGCCCAGTTAAAATAAAAATTGGATGAGGTGAAAGTTTCAACGCTTTAAAGAGCATTGAAACGTATAAAAATTGTTTAAAAAAATTATATGACTGAGCCTTGTGGGCCTAAGAAAAATTGCCCGTTCGGCATGATTATGTGAGGTTTCAGGAGGAGGAGGAGGAATATTATACACAGATTGATGAAGCAAAAAGGTCCACGTTTTTGATGGGCATAGAGAATGATGCTTCCATCCGCGGGTGCAGCCTACGTATTGCTTAGGTATCGCTGCTGTCCGCTGGTGGAGAAGAGAAGTCTGGGGAAGTCCAGGCTTTGTTCATCTTGATGAGTGTAAGCCTGTCGGCACTGTCGGTTGACAGGCGGGTACGCTTATCCGTGATGATTCCCCCAGCCGCACTAAACACCCTCTCTGACAAGACGCTAGCCGCAGGACAAGCAAGCACCTCCAGGGCATACAGCGCGAGTTCAGGCCACGTGTCCAGCTTCGACACCCAGTAGTTGTAGGGGGCAGAGGCGTCACGGAGGACGGTCGTGCGATCGGCTACGTACTCCCTCACCATCCTTTTACAGTGCTCCCGCCGACTCAGCCGTGACTGGGGAGCGGTGACACAGTCTTGCTGGGGAGCCATAAAGCTGTCCAGGGCCTTAGAGAGTGTTCCCCTGCCTGTGCTGTACATGCTGCCTGATCTCCGCGCCTCCCCTGCTACCTGGCCCTCGGAACTGCGCCTTCGGCCACTAGCGCTGTCGGATGGGAATTTTACCATCAGTTTGTCCGCCAGGGTCCTGTGGTATAGCATCACTCTCGAACCCCTTTCCTCTTCGGGTATGAGAGTGGAAAGGTTCTCCTTATACCGTGGGTCAAGCAGTGTGTACACCCAGTAATCCGTAGTGGCCAGAATGCGTGTAACGTGAGGGTCACGAGAAAGGCATCCTAACATGAAGTCAGCCATGTGTGCCAGGGTACCTGTACGCAACACATGGCTGTCCTCACTAGGAAGATCACTTTCAGGATCCTCCTCCTCCTCCTCCTCCTCCTCTTCAGGCCATACACGCTGAAAGGATGACAGGCAAGCAGCATGTGTACCCTCAGCAGTGGGCCAAGCTGTCTCTTCCCCCTCCTCCTCATGCTCCTCCTCCTCACCGCGCTGAGATATAGACAGGAGGGTGCTCTGACTATCCAGCGACATACTGTCTTCCCCCGGCTCTGTTTCCGAGCGCACAGCGTCTGCCTTTATGCTTTGCAGGGAACTTCTCAAGAGGCATAGCAGAGGAATGGTGACGCTAATGATTGCAGCATCGCCGCTCACCACCTGGGTAGACTCCTCAAACTTTCCAAGGACCTGGCAGATGTCTGCCAACCAGGCCCACTCTTCTGAAAAGAATTGAGGAGGCTGACTCCCACTGCGCCGCCCATGTTGGAGTTGGGACCCAGAACACTGAGGACACTCACAGGCAGCCCAAATAGATTTTTTTCCCCAAATGTTTTTGCAAAGGCCCACTGCCTATATTCAATCAATATATCTCTTCTCTCTCTGCGTCACCACTTCTGTCCCTGGAGTATGTCAAAGAACTGCAGAGTGTTGCACTGTGGACTGCAATACAGCGGTGATTTAACAGCCCAGACAGAGCCAGGAAATAATTTGGCGCAAGCCTGCTGTAACACTTAGCTGGCTGCGTATGAATTTGGAGAACTACTACACCCAGCAGAGACCCAGAACACTGAGGACACTCACAGGCAGCCCAAATAGATTTTTTTCCCCAAATGTTTTTGCAAAGGCCCACTGCCTATATTCAATCAATATGTCTTCTGTCCCTACCTAAGCGCTTCTGGCCCTGGAGTATTACTGCAGGGCGCAATGCTCTGCACGGCCGATATACCAAAAAAAAAAAATGTGCAACACTGTAAAAAGCAGCCTCCACAGTTCTGCACACGGTTAGATGTGGCCATAAGAAGGACCGTTGGGGTTCTTGAAGCCTAAAATACTCCTAACGCTCTCCCTATAGCAGCTCCACCAAGATAGCACTTTCCCTAAAGTATGTCAAAACGCATCTGTGGCGAGCCGCGGGAGGGGCCGATTTTTATACTCGGGTGACACCTGATCTCGCCAGCCACTCACTGCAGGGGGGTGGTATAGGGCTTGAACGTCGCAGGGGGAAGTTGTAATGCCTTCCCTGTCTTTCTATTGGCCAGAAAAGCGCGCTAACATCTCAGAGATGAAAGTGAAAGTAACCCGAACATCGCGTGGTACTCGTCACGAGTAACGAGCATCTCGAACACGCTAATACTCGAACGAGTACGTTCGCTCATCTCTAGTCATTACATCAAAATAAAAATTAAAAAATTAAAAATCGGTATCACAGTGTCTGTAAAAGTCCAATATATTAAACAAATAACATTCATTGTCCCACAGGGCAGACACGCTTAGAAAAAAACAGTATGCAATTGTAGGATTACACTTTTTTGATCATTCCAACTTCAAGAAACAATTGAAAAAAAGGTAATCAAAAAGTAATTTATACCCCAAAATGGTATCAATAAAAACTACCGGTCACTTAGCAAAAAGAGACCCCACGTAACCCTATCAACAGAAAAATGAAAATGCTATGGGTCAAAAGGTGACGACAGAAAGCAATATAAATAAAAATAAATAAATCTTGGTATTTGTATAGCACCAACTTATTACGCAGCGCTTTCAGGTAATTATTACTTATTACCCCCCACAAGCTGGGTTCTCATTTTACCAACCTCAGAAGGATGGAAGGCTGAGTCAACCTTGAGCCGGCTACCTGAATCATCTGGGGATCGAACTTGCAACCGTCAGGTCGTAGGCAAGAGCTTACACTCTGCACCACACGAGGCTCATAATATGTTTTTAAAAGAGGAACATGAAAAATAAACCACAATTGTGGTATTTCTGTAATTGTGCTGACCCAGAGAATAAAGATAACATGTCACTTTTACTGCAATAGCAGCATTGTAAAAGCAAACTCCCCCATAAATGGCACAATTGCGTTTTCTTCCATTTCATCCCACTTGAAAAGTTTTCCAGTACATTATATGATACATTAAATAATAGCATTGAAAAACTTGTCCCACAAAAACAAGCCGCTATGTAACTACTTAAATGAAAAACTAAAAGAATTGTGTGTTTTATTTTCAATTTGGGAGAAAATAATGAAACCAGAAAACAAGAAAATGAAAAAAGGCTGCAAGGGGAAGAAGTTAAAGCAAACTAGAGGATACATTTGAAAATGCCATGTTTTATTCAGATTTTCTATTTTTGTTTTGTCTCAATGGTCTCTATTAATTTTTTAAATTGTAAAACGGAGTACAAGAAATAAAATAATAATTAGAGGTGAGCGAGCATGCTCTTCTGACCTTGCTACTCGTTCGAGCATTAGGGTACTCGAGATGCTCGTTACTCGAGACGAGCACCACGCGGTACTCGAGTCAATTGCATTTCCTTCCCTGCATGTTTAGCGCCATTTTCTAGCCAACAGACATGCGGGGAAGGCATTACCACTTCCTGCTGGGATGTGCCAGCCCTCTCCCCCCCCACACCCCCCACAGTAGTGAGTGGCTGGGCCGATCAGGTGACCACCGAGTACTTAAACTGGTCCCACCCGCGGCTCGTCTTAGACGCATGCTGGCAGTGGTTAGGGAAAGTGCTGATGCTCATACAGGGAAAGTGTTATGGTAGGATCCTCTCTTCAAGAGCCCCAAAGGTCCTTCTTAGGGCTACTCCTCATCGTGTGCATTACAGTTGTGGCTGGCTAGGAGCAGTAGTGCACCTTTTTTTTTTAAAGCATCTAGGCCTGTGCAGAGCATTACAGCTATACCATTCTCAGTCTGCAGTGCATTACGCAGAGTTTAGGGAAAGAGCTGCTGAGATAGGGAAAGTGTTACAGTCGAGATCCTCTCTACAAGAACCCAAGCAGTCCTTCTTAGGGCTACTCCTCACCGTGTGCATTATAGTTGTGGCTGGCTGGGAGCAGTAGTGCACCCTTTTTTTTTTTTTTTAAAGCATCTAGCCCTGTGCAGAGCCTTTCAGTTATACCGTTCTCAGTCTGCAGTGCATGAGACAGAGGTCTCACCACGAAACAGTACTCTAATATTTCCTAGGCCACTGCAAAGCCTTTTAGTTATACCGTTCTATGTCTGCAGTGCATTAGACAGAGGTCTCACCGCGAAACAGTACTCCAATATTTCCTAGGCCACTGCAAAGTAATTCAGCTCTACCGCTATGCAGAGTGTCTCACAATACCCTTTCCTTGGAGGGGTTGAGATAGCCGCAGTTACCAGCACTTTATTACAAGCACAGCAGTGCGAACAGGTCCTGTCGTGGATCGCAGATAACCCGTCCAGCAGTAAGTCCGAGGGAGGAGCGCACAGAGGATTCGGAGGAAGAGCTGCTAAACGATGAGCTTACTGACCCCACCTGGCTTGCTAAGCCTACCGAAGACAGGGCTTCAGAGGGGGAGGCAAATGCAGCAGCAGGACCGGTTGGAAGAGGCAGTCGGGTGGCCAGGGGGAGAGGCAGGCCTAGAGCAAAGTATCCCCCAACTGTTTCCCACAGCACCCCCTTGCGGCAAGCCTCCGTGCAGAGGGCTAGGTGTTCAAAGGTGTGGATGTTTTTTAGTGAAAGCACGGACGACCGACAAACAGTGGTGTGCAACCTGTGCCACACCAAGATCAGCCAGGGAGCCACCACTACCAGCCTCACCACCAGCAGCATGTGCAAGCACCCCACAAGGTGGGACAAAGGCTATTCACCGCGTCCGGGTCACACCACTGCCTCTTCCCCTGTGCCACAACCTGCCACACATATCGAATCCCCCTCCCAGGACGCAGGCACGAGTGCCTCCTGGCCTGCACCCACACCATCACCTCCACGGTCCTCCACTCCATCCAGCAATGTCTCTCAGCGCAGCGTTCAGCGAGTGGGTGGCTACTTTTGCGACACCTCTGACTTCAAACCAATCTTTGGTGTTAGTATGCGCTGCTGCATTGTGGAGATGTGTAGAAGTGCTGGCACCTGAGTCCCCTTTATGCCCACGTTTGCGGCTCCTGACAATTTTGTGACGGAGGTGGCACGGGATTGAAATGATGATCGTACATTAATTTATCATCAATTCTCAACAGCATTGTGGGCTATCACCCACACTTTCAAAGAGGGTCACTGTCTAGCCCTGCAAACCCTCTGCAGTGTGTGTCTCTGGGTGGTGTGGCTATCAAGCCAGCATATGGCATGAGGCCAGCTGAACGCTGCGCAGGGAAAATTTTGTGTGCGCTGTGGACGCAGGGTCATGTGGGGGTTGGACAGCAATGCCAGCATGTAACTCAGGAGAAGAAGCAGTGATTGTCCTTGGTTGCAGCTAGTGATGTGCTTAGCTAAGATGTGCCAGCACGTGTACCTTGCTAAAGAGGGTCTGTCCCAAGTAAATTGTTAGGGGGGGTGACCGCCAGGCTCTTGCCCCCATTGGGCTTAATAGCTGAACCAGGGTGCCTCAGATGCAGCCATGCATGCTGCCCCTGCCGTTCCCTATCCGTTTCTGTAGTGTTTCCATAACTTTCTGATGTTTTCTGGTGTTTTACAAATCATCCCCTATGCAGAGCATCGGTCCCATACAAAAATGCTTGAGTCCCCCTTTGACTTTAATAAGGTTCGTTACTCGAAACGAGCTCTCGAGCATTACGAAAAGTTCGACTCAAGTACCGAGCACCCGAGCATTTTGGTGCTCGCTCATTTCTAATAATAATCTTTCATGTACAAGGATGTATACACATGGCATTTCATGTAGTATACATAATCAGTTGAATGGTAGTCAACAAATGAATTGAAATCTATAAAACATGTAATTAAAAAAAGAGTGAGAAGTAAAAAAAGCAAGCATATAGATATGAGTAATTACCAGGTTTACCAGGACAACATGGACCAACTGAACAAACTATCAATTGTTGGTTCCCTCACCGATGGCACCATCCTGGCCACCATAGATGTGGAATCATTATACTGCAACATCCCACACAAAGATGAACTGACCGCCTGCCAGGCATACCTTGAGGCCAGTGGGGTTGCCTCTAAATCGGTGTTACTACACACAAGATTCATCCTCAAACATAATCATTTCTCCTTTGGCAAAGAGATATCCCTGCAACTCACCGGCACTACCATGGGCAGTAAAATGGCACTGCTATATGCCAACCTTTTAATGACAAAACTGGAAAATGACTAGTCATCTGGACCAACACTGAACAAGAACTAATAAAATTCCATGAGAGATTCAACGCATTTTACCCCACCATGAACCTGACATTAAGCTACTCATATACAGAAATCAACTTTTTGGACACCACCATAAAAATTTCAAACAACTCAATACAGACATCCCTATGCCGAAAACGGATTGATTGGCCCACATACCTCAGATGGGACAGTTCCCATCCTAAACACATCAAAAAGTCCATCGTCTACAGCCAGGCCAATAGATACAACCAGATTTGCTCCAACCCAACAGACAGTGAGGAACATTTATACCACCTTAAAAGGATATTTTTAAACCAGGGCTACCATCCCACCTTAATTGATGACCAAATAACTAGAGCAACCTGGATACCCAGAAATCAACTACTTAAATACACAGAAGGAAGAAAACAGCTATGTACCTCTAGTAGTGACCTTCAACTGCAGAGAAACTCCATCAAACCCTACAGAAGGATGACCGTCTGAAAATCATATTCCCGAAACCTCCACTTCTATGGTACAGTTAACCTCCAAATCTGAGGAACCTTATAAGCAGGAATACATTACCCTCTGACACATAAAAAGGAACTTATCCCTGTAATATAAGGAGTTGCAAGACCTGCTCACATGTACGAACCACAGGCAGGATACAAATCCCTAACACATAGCAAGACTATAAAAGCCCTGGGACATTCACATGTTCCACATCCAATTTATTTTTCTAGTCATGGACACAACATACAACATATGAAAGTTATTATAGTTAAAGGCAATTTCAAGTCCCAACCATCAATTTAGAGAACATAAAACTTTCACATCCCTAGTCACTGGACTAATTAACCCCTTAGTGACCACCCCATTGCCTTTTTATGTTCTGCTTTAGTGGGCTGTAAAAACACGCTCGCTCTGGGGATTAAAGCCACGTGGGCTATGGACGTGACATCTCCATGCTGTCGGTTCCTGGAGGTAGCTGACAACCTGGAGCTGTCATGGGGGGCGGCGGGAAGTCCCTTTTCCCCGGTAATGTGATTGGCATTATCCAATGGATTCCTCCGATTGCATAAAAGTAAACAGAAAGTTAAAAAAGTGAACGCTTCAGCTACCCTCCTGAAGGTAGCCGGGAGGCAGGCGATGATGTCAGGGACACGGAAAAGTGAAAAAAAAGTTCAAGTTTCAGCTTCCCTCATGGATCAGATCCATTAGGGCAGCTGAAAATACTCACCTCCACCCTCCCTGATGTCCCGCGGCGATCTGGACCTGCTGAAGGCTTCTACGCATGGACCGATGTAACGCGCATTCGCAGAACGCCGAAGAGGTCAGCAAAATTAAAATCTTCCTGCACCTGGCTGTCAAAGATAGCAAAGTGCAGGGAGTTGTGACCGGGGACCCTGATGTGATTGGTGAGAGGAGATGAAACTTCTTACTGGAGGCCTCTGCATTTCAACCCCAACGCGATCCTCCTCCATGGATTTTCCTGGGCTCCTACGCATGCGCCCGCCTGCAAAATGCCGGACACATGCACAGTAGCCGGGGAAGGCCCGGGAAATGTAAAATCTCCTTACTCTAGACTACTAAAGGAAGCTGAGAGACTGCAACAGTGACCGGTGGCCTCGTCAAGCAGTCCCTGGTCACGTGATAAACACGGTAGCGATCTACCTTAGGCCAGATAGGAATTGTGGATTCTGACCCGCAGTAATACACAGATCAATCAAATGCATTGGATTACATAATTCTGCTCTTATTAGCGGTTCGGAATTACGTAATTGACTCGTAGAAAACAGAATGTGGCATGTTCTTTTTTACCATAGATATCCGGGACATAGAGCCCATTGTGCTCCATGGTCGTGGATATACCCGCAGCCCATACACAACTAAATTGTATATGGGCTGCGGATACTCGTGTCATCGCTAAGCGACAGCGATATAAACAAAACTGTACTGCACATGACCGACTGTGTGAGTACTCAGTTATGCGCAGTACATTACGCAGCCGTACGCAGTGCCATAGCCGGGCTCACAGCTGGGATCCGCTGTGGGCCTCCACAAGCGGATTCTATATACGGGCGTGTGAGCCCAGTATTATTCAGACCACTACTTGTAATAGATCATTTACAAGAGGTCCCGGAGAACACTTACCTTCCTGCAGTTCCAGGAGCAGCATGTTAGGCCGCCTGCAGACGAGCGGAAATCCCGCGGCGGGATTTCCCGCGGGATTTCCGCCACTCAAAGCCTGCATAGGATTGCGTTAACAAACCCAATCCTATGCAGATGGCCGCGGTTTGGCCGCACGAAATCTCGCGCGGCAAACAAACCGCGGCATGTCCTATTTTTGTGCGGGGCTCGCAGAGCCTCACACAGAAACGTCACTCACTTGGCCGCCGGCTCCGGTCTGCGCATGCGTCGGCTGCATGCACATGAAAGAGCCGGGGCCGCCGGGAGCGGGTGAGTACGCGCTCATCCCTGCAGGCGCTCGGATCAGGTCCCGCGGCGAGAATTCTCGCCACCGGATCCGAACCACTCGTCTGCAGGCAGCCTTAAAGGGGTTGTCCCGCGGCAGCAAGTGGGTCTATACACTTCTGTATGGCCATATTAATGCACTTTGTAATGTACATTGTGCATTAATTATGAGCCATACAGAAGTTATAAAAAGTTTTTCACTTACCTGCTCCGTTGCTGGCGTCCTCGTCTCCATGGTTGCCGTCTAATTTTCGCCATCTAATGGCCAAATTAGACGCGCTTGCGCAGTCCGGGTCTTCTGCTTTTCTCAATGGGGCTCCGTGTAGCTCCGTGTAGCTCCGCCCCGTCACGTGCCGATTCCAGCCAATCAGGAGGCTGGAATCGGCAATGGACCGCACAGAAGCCCTGCGGTCCACCGAGGAAGAAGATCCCCGCGGCCATCTTCACCGGGTAAGTAAGAAGTCACCGGAGCGCAGGGATTAAGGTAAGCGCTCTCCGGTGTTCTTTTTTAACCCCTGCATCGGGGTTGTCTCGCGCCGAACGGGGGGGGGGTTGAAAAAAAAAAAAACCCGTTTCGGCGCGGGACAACCCCTTTAAGCGCCTTCTGTGTGAGACCACTACGACTCAGCAAATTTATGAAGCCTCACAGAGCACCACTTTTTACACCTCATCCCTACCACTGAGGTCAAGAAATACCCCCTAAAAAAATGGGTGGAGGAGGGATACCCAGTTTTATTGCCCATCCCAACCAGGCCTCTGTAATTACCCCTGTTTTAAGACATACCACACAGTTTACAGTATTACGCTTATATAATATTTAGGGAATTCCAAAAGGACGGGGGGGGGTATTTTGGGGGAGGCAATTTTTTTTCTGCACCAGTGTGCAATGGGGCCTGGAATTTATCCAGTTGTGGCCTAAAATCCAGTGGGTGTTCCCTCCATTATAAGCCTAGCCATGTGTCCTGTATGCAGATTGGGGCTACAATGGGTATGTTTCTGAACATAGGACAAACAGGGGTATCCATTTTAGGGTGAAAGTCTTCATTCATATGTGTGCTGTACAAAAAAAACAGTTTTTAAAATGACGTGATTTTAAAAAATGAAAAAAATATGAAAATTGTAATTTTTTCCTTCTGTTTTGCTTAGATTCATTCAAAAACTGTGGGTTCAAAATATGCAATACACCCCTAGATGAATTCATTAAGGGGTCTAGTTTTCAGAATCAGGTCACGTGTGGGGGTACTTTATCATTTTGGCCGCTCAATAGCTCTACAAGTGGTCAATGGGGCCTAAATCACCTTCAAGCAAAAGTTTGAAGAGGAGAAGATTCCATTGCTGTAGTCCTGACCCTAGAAGTTCCGCCTTCTCCTTTGACAAGTCAAGGTCTCAAATGAGATTATTCAATTCCGCTTGACTCAGTCTGTGCGGTGTGTCATCTTTTACCTCAAAGTCAGGGTCATGGGATGGGGAAGGCTTGTTGGGTTCTTTTTTTTCCACACTTTCTTCATTTTCAACTTCAAGCTCATAATATTGGGGTGGAGTAGGAACTAATAAACTATCTGAATCTGGAATGGGTCAAATAGCAGATGGAAGATTCGGGTATTGAACTGTTCCTGTTTTCTTCATTGACAATCCTGCCTTTATAGGCAGAGTCAAGCAGAAATAGCAGTCATCTGTATGGTTTGTAGGCTCCCGGCAAACCATAGGCACAGCAAAAGCCATAGATTGTTTTTTATTTTTCAGCCATTCTCGTAGTTTAATTGAACAAGAGTTGCAACATATATGTGGAGCCCATGACTTATCCTGCTCCCCTACCTTCATACCAAAATAATAATGATAGGCAGTCTTTACAGGAGGCATCAGATTGCATTTCTGTGACAAAAATGTTATTTCACCACAAATGTAACAAAAATTATCCACTAAATTTACACATTTTCGTGGCGTTTTGATATAGCATATTTTACACTTCAAAAGCACTCCAAAAACAGAAATTCTGAAAAAAAGAAACAATATGAAACTCAGTCATAGCAACATTTATTATGTTTATAACCTACAAACATATGGAGAACGTTGTGTTATGTCAGTTGTCCACCCCAAAAAAAAAAATTCCCCCAAAATAAAAATGTAACCTCTAAAAAATGACATGTCACTGTATCTCCAAAGCAAAAGCTAATCAGTCATTTTTATGGTGACTTATACTCAAGTGAGGTAAAAAAAAAAAACAACAACAAAAAACCTGCAATACTCACCTCCCAGCCTGCGTCTGTGTCCCTAGCACGATGGTCTCCCCGGCGGTGCAGCAAGCTGCTTGAGAATTCTCCCCGCTGTCATCTCCCTGCTCAGCTTTGAATTCCCCCGCCGTCAGTGCTGTTTTGGTAAGCGCTGTGATTGGATCGATTGCCAGCCAATCACAGCCGACGCTCGATCATTCACAGCCATTCAGTGGATGACATCACTGAATGGCTGTGATTGGTTTATCGAGCGCCGGCTATGATTGGCTGGCGCTCAATCCAATCACAGCGCTTACTTACACAGTGCTGATGGCGGGGGAATTCAAAGATGAGCAGGAAGATGACAGTGGGGAGAATTCTCAAGCAGCTTGCCACACCGCCGGGGAGACCATCGTGCCGGGGACACAGACGCCGGCTGGGAGGTGATTATTGCATTTCTTCTTTACCTAGTATATACTCGAGTATAGCTAGGCTTATTTTTTAAGTTTTACTAGTTTTTTGTGGTAAAACTTATTGACTCGGCTTATACTCTGGTCGGCTAATACTAGAGTATTTACAGTATACACAAATTCTATTGGTCTATTTTTACCACCTAAATGAAGTACAATATGTGGTGAAAAAACAATATCAGAATCACTTGGATATGCAAAACCTTAATGGAGTTATTCTATGTTAAAGTGACACATGTCAGATTTCCAAAATTTGGCCTGGCCATCAAGGAGCAAACAGGCTTGGTCACTAAGGGGTTAAGTATTTACTGTTCTGCTAATCCCTTTCTGGTATTTATCTAAGTGCTATTAATCACATCATGTCTGTGCCTTCTCATCCTGTTCTGGAATTGTTTCTAATTGCAAATGAATCGCACCATACTTGTGCCCTTTCATGTGATCATGTGTATATGTATTTATACAAATGCATCATTAGATCTGTTCCATTATGCCTGAGAAAGAACTCGAAAGCTCACTATAACATTATGAATTTTGTTAGCCAATAAAAGGTATCACATCTACAAAATTACTTGGTTCCTCTTACTGAGAACAATCACATTCTATGCGCAATGCATGTGCATATGCGCTTGTGTGAGTACGCCCTAAGGATGGGCTCACTTGATTGTATGGTAAAACACTGCATATATAACGCAGCATTTTACTGCTGTGTGTGCCGGCATATCGCCGCATATGGCAGCGATTTCTGACTGCGCACCACAGCATATCTCTTGCACAGTATCATATGCAATCTTTCTGGTCTCATTTTTTTTTTAAATTTCCCTCTCTGTCCCTTAGTGACATTACAAATAAATGCCGCAGATACACAATGTAATTGCATATGTACAGCGTTTAGTACACACCCATAAAAAACAATAGGGCTCTATCACGCATAATATGCAGTAAAATAGAATATGGTGTGTTCTTTTTTACTTGCGTATTATTAAAAAATGCTACTGTGAGTGTAACAGCGAAAATCAATGTATTTGAACTGCTGTGATGCACCATGTATTATGCACACATATTGTACTCTTAAAACGCAATCCAAATATGTGAGCCTGGCCTAAAGACTACTTTTATGTTCGAAGCATACCCGGAAGCCATGATTTGGCCTTGGGCTGCCATATCAACCATCGAGACACTGCTGGCTGATGGCAGGGATGCTCATGGGTTGAAAGCGGGAACCTCCTCTTTCTCTTAACATCATAGATGCCATGGTCTACTTTAACAGGGGCATCTATAAGGCTGAGCCCTAAAACCTGGCTCTATATCACGCTCAGGAACGTGCAATTTCCCCACGGAAGCAAGGTGTTTTTGTGTCAAAAACGCCTTGCATCACAATAGGGAAGTTTCAATAGGAAACTTCGCATCTCATTGCGTGTACCTCGCACGTCGTGCAATGTTTTTCCTGGTCCAATTGAAAACAATGGGCGAGGCATTTCAAGGGAACGCCCAGAGATAGGACATGCCACAATTTTTTGATGCCAAAATAATGGGGTTCATATGCATGCGAAATTTATGCGTCAGGCTACCCAGAAATCTTGCACAATTTTCTCGGCTACGTGAAAGCAGCCTTAACCCTTTCCAATCCAATTTGTATCCTGGTTTTCCTAGGGGGCTTACTCTTTTTCTACCTTATACAACGGCACTATCTGCTGGCTAAAGCCAGTACTGCATGAGGTCACACATTGCATAGGCTCCGATAGCAGAGAGGCTGGCATTATACAGTAAGAGAACCCCGACGGACGTCTTCTAATATTGGAGCTGTACAGCCTTAAATCATAATGTCTTAAGACATCAGACAGTGGATTGGAAAGGGTTAACAGGAAAGCCCAAGGCATAACTGAGGATGAGACTGATGTTGTCTGACTTTCCATTTGTGCTGTTGTTGTCTTTCTGTGAAATTTGATACATAGCATGAAAAATTACTTTAGGGTTACTACACGCACTCTTTATTGTGGAGTTTTTTAACATACATGTAAAATAAACAGATATTCTTTTAAGGGCTCCTGCATGTGGCAGAGCCGGATTCCACATGTGGAGTCTCACAGCGAAATCCAGCCCTGGGAGCAGCAGCGTCCACACATACCCTGTCACTTTCATTTTCATCTGTGCTGCGGATGGTCTGCACGGTGATCCGTTGGACAGGCGCAGTACAGGTGTTTTTTTTTTAACTCCTGCTTTTCCCGCATCATCGCCCATGTCCAATGCGGAAGGGACGTGGATTGGACAGCTTCTATTAACTTCAATGGAAGCCATCCATGCAGAATCCTCAGAAAAATGGAGCATGCTGCAATATTTCCTATGCTTGCGTATTACTTAATTGGTTTCCAAGGGTGTGCAGGAAGAATTGATTTCCCATAGCATGCTAAGGGTGGTATTTGCTATGGATCCGTGGTGCAAACGTCCTCAGCGGATTCCATAGCAATTATCTACCCGTGAGCAGGAGCCCTAACTGGTACATTTTTTACAGTAACTGCATTTCATTGGGGCATTGTTTGGGTGGTGTATTTCTTTCCCAATTTTTTTGCTATGCACTTTTCTTCTGACATCTTTTCCCTGTACAGTAGTGTATGCAAAACAACTGAAAGAAAAACACCAAACCAGAAACCTTTTCTGACTGCAAGAAAATGTCACCAACCCAAAAAAACATACAACCAGTGGGAAAAAAACATCAAAAATCAACACACTGTTTGTACTGCATTGTATATTTTTCTAGCGAGAAAAGTAGCGAGGGTTGATCATAGTGTGACCCATAGTCTGCAATGACTGAATGGTTAATCATCAGGGATCCAAAAGGAACATCCAGTTGCAGCGTTATTCCAAAAAATGCTGTGTAAAGGACTCCCCTAATGGTTACTTAGCAACAGGTAGTATTAATAATAGAAAGTCACTGTTATTTAAGATGTCAAAAAGTAATTGATTGGCAGGAACCAACAGACAGAACATTAAATGGTATGGGGCAAATTTCTGAAAGGATTATTACAAGATTTTAAAAAAACATTGGCAAAAGACAAAAATGGAGACCTGAATGTTTCCAGAAGTGTTCAGAACATGATATTTATTCATTATAGATTGTATTTTCAGGATTCTTCAGCAAGTCATGTAAGCATAAACTTTCTAACTTGATTTAACAAACACTCTTATTATATGTATAATGGACATGAACATACAATAACGATATAATTAATTAAATATACAGTATGTTATAAAGGAGCATTCTCAATAATAATGATTTGTTTCATCTGGCTGTAGAGGATGACAAGGGACTCTTCACACGGTACAGAATATGCCATCTGACGCATCGCAAGCCACTGTAAATTCCACACTAAAATCTGCAGTGTACTTTGATTTTGATGCAGCATTGAAAATGGCTTAGAACCTGCCTGCAATTCCGCATCAAAATCTGCAGTTAGACCTGTGAATTTTGGTGTCGAATTCAGCCGCTGCGGATATGGCTGCATCTTGCGGCGTAATTCTATCCTGTGTGAAAGGTCCTAAGACTATGCCATGCAATGTACAAATGATTTTCTTATCGCTTGCTTTACTTCTTCATTTCTCAGACAATAGATTATTGGGTTCAGCAATGGAGTCAAAACAGAATACAAAATAGCCACCAGTTTATTGCTATTATGTGGGGTAGCCTTTTTTGGTCTTGCATAGATGAACAATGTGGTCGTATAAAATATAATGACAACAGTTAAATGAGATGCACAGGTGGAAAAGGCCTTTTGACGTCCGTGGTTGTTAGGCATTCTGATTACTGCCCAGAGAATGTAAATGTATGATATGATTATCATTACAAGAGGAATCATGATAATTATCATGGCAAGGATGAAATCCATCAATTCTGTGAAAGACATGTCTGTGCAAGCTAAGTTAAGTACTGGAGAAATATCACAGAAAAAATGGTTGATCACATTTGGGCCACAAAAACGCAACCTAAAAATAAGTATAGCTTTAATTAGGGCAGTGGAGAATCCCAAGGCCCATGTGCCAATTGCCAATTGCAAACAAAAGGTGTCATTCATGATGACTGGATAGCGTAGAGGAAAACATATAGCAATGCATCTGTCAATTGCCATAACTGCTAAAAGAACACATTCAGTGCAGGCCAAAGATATGAAGATATATAACTGAGTCATACAAGCAAGGAAAGAAATCCTATTGTTTTGAGTCAAGAAGATGTTAAGCAGATTGGGAATAGTAACGGTAACATACCAGATTTCTAAGAATGACAGGCTAGATAGAAGATAGTACATGGGCTTATGGAGTCTTACATTACATTTCACTGTTATGATGATGACCACATTTTCTATGACAGTTAAAAGATATATTATTAGGAATGCTGCAAAAAGAATGTTCTGCAACTCTGAACGTGTCGGGAACCCAATTAGGATGAATTCAGTGATGTTGTTACCATTAAGAATTTCCATCATGGAGCGTACCTGTAGATGATACATGAAACAGTACAAATAAGCTTCCATACAATTCTAAAAGTGAGTCGACCTCAAGCTTTGTGTGCTATAACAAACATGCATGGTCACATTATTTAACTGAAACAATAGACAAGTACTTATCATTGTAAACCAGAAAATATGTTTGATGCTAAGGAGACAGAAAATTGTTCTTTGAACAGTTACTGCCCAAACCACTTCATACAGTAGATTATTCCTCAGCTTAACTAAACACCTTTTTACATAGGTAGATTTAACGTTTTTACCTCCAGACTCAGATCTTACCCTCATCCCTGTATTGACATGACCATTTATGATACCTTGCTGTCATCTGATGGTTTTCGTTTATATGTAGTGTTCATGTCAGTTGCTAACAGAGTTGGACAAAATCTTAGATAATGTGTGCTGCAGTTTTCACAAATGACATGTGATATCAGATATATCTGCTCCCTGGTGGACAAAGAGTGGTTTATCAATTTATAGTTTGTCTCAGAAAGGAGGCAGCCTAGCAGTCCTGCAGAGCTAGAACTCTCAATATCTGAAGGAAATTTGAGTTTTTAAAGGCTGCGTATAAGATGGACATTACTAGTATTGAGATTTGCCAAATTCATAAATCTCACCATTAGACACATAAGTGTGATTGTTCTCGGCATGAGAAACCAAGTAATCTTGTAGATTTGATACCTTTTAATGGCTAACAAAAATACATGAGGTTATAGCGAGCTTTCAAACCTCTCAGGGCTTTCTCAGGCATAATGAAACATAAAAGTGAGACATTACCATCTCCATATGTTCACTTTAGTAATGCTGTTATTACTTATCTGAAGTAGGATTGTGCTGCCTACTTGTAGTTGATGCCATTCCTCAAACTATGTCTATCTATCTATCTATCTATCTATCTCATCATTTGTGAAGACAGAAAAAACCCTTCATTTAAAAAAAACTGTTAAAATATACTTTTTGACACACAAAGATACATTTACAACTAAATTATAATTCAAGATAACGGAAACATGATTTGCACGTTAGCTAGCTTATCCTTACCCAGGTTGTCAATACAGCACGTACAAAGATCAGTAACTGCTGGAAGGAAAAGGCATATTAGGAGCAGAGTAATGCAGGATATTCCTGTTGTACACATGATCTTGTAATATCTTTGAGTGCATCAGATGAGTCTTCAGCTATTAGGCATCAGTTATATAACCAGTTAAATATCAATACACCAAACCACATGAGACTGAAATTATTACTTTTCTACTTGCTTCTCTTACCTAGGGAAAACGTTCCTTGCTGCTACCACCAACAGCCACATGGGATATTGTTTCAAATTAACATGAAAGTTTTCAAAAATTACTGTGTAATGCTTTAATAAAATAAGCTTAAGTGGGCACTAACTTTTTAACACAACTTATGCTCATCTAGAAGCCTGTTGTAATGTACTTGCATTCATTTTTTTTCACCACTGAAAATTAAGTTTGAAGCCCCTGCTACTAGGAGTATCCCTTGCAAAATTCTTGCAATCCACTATCTATCAGTTTGCGGCTGCTGCCTTCTCCAAGCCAGGACTCGCTATAGGTAATGGCCTGCTTCATGGCCGATTCGGAGGCCTTGGTACAAGAGCTCGCCAGTTGCCTGGATGCATCTGCCCCCTTGCACAGGATCAGCTACTCTGCTTGCTCGTCTCTGATCTTCCATAAATGAGAGAAGCAAGATGGTTAAATAGATTAATTTGTACCTACTAGGTATTATGCTGGCTCTTGCTGCCTACCAGCAGAGTCAGCACCCTGATAATTACTGAATTTATAACCAGGCGGAACAACAATGATATTGGCATAAATTTAACACCAGAGAACCACTAATATTCTTGATCTATCCATCCCTATTTGCTCAAAGGGTACATTACAAAACACCATTTTTAGAAAACCTATGGCCACCACTCCCGCTTAAAAGGGGCATACCAACTGGAAAATATTAGAGGGCTAGGAGAAACTGCTCAAGCAACGAATTCTTTGAACATGACTGTGCTAATCTTTTTTAAGATGTTCAGAGATAGGACTAACCGTCTAGCTGTTTGAGGAGGTCATATTATAGGGCCGAAACTGAAAATAGGGAAGCTTTACTTGACTGCAATAGAAAGGAGAAGACCACCAACAAAGTTCTAAGATGTATAGGAACTTTTAATGGCTATTTGGACCATGTGGTGAGCATTATGAGGTGCTACTGGCGAATCTTATGTGCAGATCTGGATTTGAAGCTGGTCATCTCAAAATATCCTAGCATGACATATAGGAAAGGTCCTAATCTTAAAGATATCTTCATCTACAGCCATCTAAATGGGGTGCTATCCCTGTACAAGTTTTTATAGCTGTACAAATGCTGCTAAATCTTAAGTTCTTTTTCAACCCTAAAAATGGTAAAAAAATATTCCATTTAACAGTCCATCAATTGTAGAAGTATGGGTATTATATATATGTGGTACAGTGCACATGCCTAAAACTTTTTGTGGGGAAGATACGTTAAAATTTCAGAAATTCAATATCTAAGAACCTAAATTTTATAGCAAACAGTGAGACATCAGTAGCAAAACCTATCAATGAACACCATGGAGTCTATATGAACTGCCCCAAGTTTTGGGAATTATGTAAACTGAAATTGGGACCACATAGAGGCAATCCGGATAGGCGCCTGTTACAGGAGGAAGCTAAATGGATATACAAACTCCAAAGCATGTGTCCTGGGGGCCTCAATGAAGGCTTCTCTTACACAGCCTTCTTATAATATGCAGTTTTCTCCAAGGCGAAATTGATATATACATTGAGACATTTGTTTTCATATTTATGATGATAACAGGGCATATACTGTATTGGACCTTGCTGGTTGTGGTCAGTATTAGGGCTTCATGTTGACTTAATGTCATGTGGGAAATGGAAGTGTGTCTTCACCTTGCTTTCAGGCCGGACCAGGGTTTAGCAGTGTCTCTACCTTTGCTGGAGCTGAGGGGTGTGGTGGTTGAATGAGTGATGTCAGTCCTCACCTGTTTCTGAGTAGCTCAGCTCATATATAAGCCATGCTAGAATTAACCTCAGTGCTGGTCAATTTTCAGTTGCTACCTGATTGCTGCTGAGGAGCACAGCCTGCCACTGGAGCTCCTCCACGTTTAAGTTAAAGGGGTTGTCTCGCGAAAGCAAGTGGGGTTCAGCACTTCTGTATGGCCATATTATTGCACTTTGTAATATACATCGTGCATTAAATATGAGCCATACAGAAGTTATTCACTTACCTTCCCTACGCTGGCGTCCCCGTCTCCATGGCTCCGTCTAACTTCAGCGTCTAATTGCCCGATTAGATGCGCTTGCGCAGAAGGGTCTTCTGCCTTCGGGTCTGTCCGGCAGCAGCAGCGTTCTGGCTCTGCCCCCTTCTACGCGTCATCGCGTAGCTCCGCCCCATCACGTGTGCCGATTCCAGCCTCCTGATTGGCTGGAATCGGCACACGTGACGGGGCGGAGCTGAAGTTAGACGGAGCCATGGAGACGGGGACGCCAGCGCAGGGAAGGTGAGTATATAACTTCTGTATGGCTCATATTTAATGCACGATGTATATTACAAAGTGCATTAATATGGCCATACAAAAATGCTTAACCCCACTTGCTTTCGCGAGACAACCCCTGTAAGTATCTTTGCGTTTTTGGTGTTCTGTTCCCTTTTTTGTATCAGGGCTCCCTGGTAGGGAATATTTAGTGGCCGAGGCATGCATTGTGGGTCCGCACCTGTTGGAAGCGATCGGCCTGCCAAGTAGGCAGGGCCCCCTCCCGGGTTAGGGGTTTGCAGGGAAAGGAGTTCCCTTAGTTTTGTATTCATGTTGCACAGTTGTGCCTTTTCTTTCATTTTTGTATAGTGCATGTCCGGTAAGGATGCAACAGATTGACCAGCCCTTACTTAGGGAGATTCTGTGTGTGTATTATGAGTCCCCTTAAGGTTTTGTCGCACCAGCTTGGAGCGCTGGCTACTGAGGTCGCAGAGGTAAAACAGCAACAACTTGCACTGCAGGTTCACAGCAAGGAACCAAAAATTGAGCTACCCGATCGTTTTTCTGGTGAGACTGCAGGGGGCGCCGCAAGCATGGGCTTTTTTCCTTGCCTTCAACGTCTTGGCCTTAGTGGATACCTTTTTTTTCTGCATTGGGTCTTATCTATGATGACCCAGATAAGATATCTGTGGCTGAGGGAAATATCAGACAGTTTACAACAGAGAGACTCCCCCTGTCGAGGATTATTGTGCTAGGTTTCGACGGTGGGCAGCAGAAACTCAGTGGAATGACCCTGCTTTAAAGAGCAAGTTCTATTGTGGTCTGTCCAATAAGATCAAGGACGTACTGGTAGGGTATCCAGTACCCCGCAGTCTAGATGAGGCGATGTCTCTGGCTATTAAAGTTGGGAGACGGATCAGGGAGAGGCATCAGGAACTTTCCATAGATTCTGGCTTGTTACCTACGGATGCGGAGGAGCCCATGCAGCTGGGGTCACTGGCTGGCAGGGTTAGGAGAGAAAGGAAGGTATAGTGTAAAGGTCGTTGCTTTTCTTCGGAACGAAATTATGATATTCAGGACAGGGAATTGCTGGCGATTAAATGGGCATTTGAGGCGTCATTTTATAGAAGGTGCGCGACACAAAGTAACGGTTTTCACAGATCACAAAAACCTTATATATCTGGAATCTGCTAAGAGACTTAACTCCAGACAGGCACGCTGGTCGTTTTTTAGTTCCTGCTTTAATTTTTTAGTTACATATCATCCAGACTGGAAGAATGTGAAGGCCGAAGCTCTTTCGAGAAGTTTTCTTCCAGTAGTTTCTGATGAACCTCCTGCCCCTATCCTGTCTGAAGGGGTGGTGGTATCGGCAGTGTCATTAGAGTTAGAGGAGCAAGTCCGTAAAGCACAGAATTTGGCCCCGTCAAAGCTTCCGGTTGAGAAGCTTTTTGTTCCAGTTCATCTAAGGTTACAGGTGCTGGTTGAGATTCATAGTTCGGCATTGGCCAGGCATCCAGGAATTAATAATACCCGTAGGCTACTCTCTAGAACGCTTTGGTGGCCGTCATTACGATGGGATACGTTCAGTTTTGTTTTGTCTTGTAAGGTGTGTGCCAGAACCAAGTCATCCCGCAGTCGGCCAGCCGGTATGTTATTACCGTTGCCTATTCCTATGAGACCATGGACTCATTTGTCCATGGACTTCATTATGGATTTACCACATTTGTGGCAGATGCAGCAGAGGAATTCTTAAATTCTCTACCGCAGCTGTCACACACGTCAGCTGCAGTAGAGAATCCTGTTGGTGACATCCCCATCAATGGCTTTTCAGGGAAGCCATTTAAAATGTAAAAAATGAAAAACAATACTCACCACCCTTCGGCTGCCGGGCTCAGCCGCGCCTTCCCCTGGCTGTCCCCGGTTCTGTAGATCTCAGCTATCAGCAGATGGGGATTTAAAATTCCTACATGCAGATAGCTGAGATCTACAGAGCCGAGGACAGCGGCAGAAGTTGCCGCTGAGCCCCGGCAGCCATCAACGGCTTTTCAGGGAAGGGCTTTGAAAGCCCTTCCCTAAAAAGCCATTTAAAATAGTGTGAAGAAAAAAAAAATACTCACCAGCCGGGGCTCAGCCGCACTTCTGCCGCTGTCCCCGGCTCTGTAGCTCTCAGCTATCAGCAGCTGGGGATTTAAAATCCCCGCCTGCTGGTAGCTCTGATTGTGATTGGCTGAAGCACTTCAGCCAATCACAATCAGAGCTACCAGCAGGCGGGGATTTTAAATCCCCAGCTGCTGATAGCTCAAAACAGCAGTGCAGAGCTGGGGACAGCGGCAGAAGTCGCCACTGAGCCCAGGCAGCCGTTAATGGCTTTTCAGGGAAGGGCTTCATAAGCCCTTTCCTAAAAAGCCATTTAAAATAGTGTCCAAAAAATATATACTCACCTGCCAGGGCTCAGCCGCAGCTTCTGCAGCTGTCCCCGGCTCTATAGTTCTGAACTATCAGCAGGCGGGGATTTAAAATCCCTGCCTGCTGGTAGCTCTGATTGTGATTGGCTGAAGTGCTCAGCTAATCACAATCAGAGCTACCAGCAGGTGGGGATTTTGAATCCCTGACTGCTGATAGCTCAGTACTACAGAGTTGGGGACAGCTGCAGAAGGCGCAGCTGAGCCCCGGCAGGTTAGTATTGATTTTTTTTTTTTACACTACTTTTCAGGGAACGGATTATGAAGGGCTTTTTTTGCACTAAAATATTTCTTTTTCAGGGAAAGGCTTAAATGTAAAGCCCTTTTCTGAAAAAGAATGCAGGGGGCCGGCAGAGCATTGTTTTCAATGGAGCCGCCGACAGCAGCCGCCACTTCATTGACAACAAGCACGCAGCTGTGTTCACGTGTGTTTTGCTCGTACCTAGGTGCGCACGTATGTACGCACCTAAGTACGCACAAAAACACACTCGTGTGAACCCACCCTAAGAGAAAGTTTTCGCCTATAACTGGGGCTCCAATGGACGACCCAGTTGCAGGGGAAAAGTGTAAAATTGAAAAAAAAAAAAAACAAGAATGACTCCCAGAGGTTTTATGTGACGTTATGTAGGACATAAATCTTAAAAAAATAGATACTTTCTTTTTTTTTATTATAGCATAAAATAAAAATCTACATAAAAAAAGAAAATGACCCGGCGTCAACACTAACCTTAACCATTGCCATATCTGCCTTGTAATCTCAGACTATACAAATTATATATCAAAATGTCCAAAACTGAATCAGGAACACATTCCTATACTTTATTTTATCATAAATATATTAATATTAAAAACAAACAACTATAAATTTAAAAAAAATCCTTTTTTTTTGGATTTTCACCCCTAATAAAACAAAAAACACAGAAAAAAATCCTTGGAATAAGATACCGGTATTAATAAATAACCCTATATAGCATGAAAAAAAAACACAGCAAAAATTATTTTGTTAGCTAAAGAAAAAAATACTACATACGTAAAATCCCTAAAAAGTTTGCTGGTCCTTTAGGGCCAAAATACCCTGGTCCTTAAGGGGTTAATAAACTGTTGGTGGATGTAGGTTTTTGATATACTGTTTTGTGCGGTATAACATTGACTTCTGAAAGTCCAAAAGGGGATATAATTCAGATCAATTTCATAAGTGAATCTCAGACCCATACTATGACAACCCCTCATTAAGTTCAATTATATGGCATCATCAGTCCCATTATTGCCCACAATTATAATGAGAGTAGAGTACTCTTTTCTTAAGGTGTATACATCAAATTTTTTATTGTTGTCTTCATCCATTCTCAGCTTGATTACTACAACTTGCTACTGATGTGATTTCTCCTCACTAAACTGTTCCCTGTCCAATCTATCCTAAATGCAGCCAGGCTTATCTTTTAGTCCAATGTGCCAGTCACGGCATTGGTTGCCTATCCACTACAGAATACAATTTAAACTCATCACTGTCATCCATAAAGCTCTCCACAGTGCTGCACCATCCTATATCTCCTCCGTCATCTCTGTCCACCACTCTATTTATGCTGTCTATTGTGCTAATGACCTTGCACTTATTTCCTTTTTAACCTGAACCTCCTACTCCCATCTCCATGATTTCCAAAAATCCAAGATTGTTGCCAGCTGCACCAGTTCTCTGGACCCCATGTCACTGTACGCAGGCCACAATTTAGGAACGGAACAGGGGTGACATCACGCAATCAGCTCTGGCTCTTGTGATCTGCTCATCAGCACATGCTCACTGTCATTTCAGTGCTTGGCACTGACAGGAGTGATTCTTTGTATGTGTATAGGCAGATTGGATGGCTGGGGTTTGCGACAGCCCAGCCAGCCAATTACCATTATTTTGTGCATATTTATTCCCACTCCTCTTCTCTGAGGATGCTGGTTATTCTCTTGTCTGACTCCTGCCTGACTTAAATTTGGCTGCAGTGTCTCAGGCCTTGTTCACACGAGCGTTGTTTTGCATGCACCTATGTGCACATTAAAACAGCGTGTCTATTAGAACCATTGGTTCCCAATGGTGTGTTCACATGTCCATCTTTTGCAGGCGTCCAAATTCGCACACCTGCAAAAGATAGGACATCCACATGCCGGGAAGGTCTGTGCTGCATGTAAATATTCCCCGCGGGGGTACGCATCATCACTGAGCACTGTGACAGCACTGTCAAAGTGTTCAGTGACAAGGGGACTCCCCACGGGGAGTAAAGAATCCCCTGCCACATCTGTTACAGCTGTGACAGCTGTGGCAGAGGACCGTGATGTTCCCCCATTCAATGGGGCCACCGCTTGGCAATCAATAAATATTCTTAAGGTTTATGTGTATAGAAGATCAAATAAAGTCAAACAGATGATAAAGGATTCTATTTGCTCTAAGACAATTTCCATATTTAGTCAGCTGTCTGGCTTCACATTTCTGTGAGTGAAGGTCAATTGCAGCTTTTTCTTCTTCATCAGGTCTTGCAATCTTCTGAAAAAAAATCTAAATCGTGTATCAAATAATTACAGTAAATGGAATGGAAACAAGATGGTGTTCAACAGACACTATGGTTTCTCTCACACTTGCATACTTGTCCATGTCTTATCTGTTGACTATCCTGACCTCCATCTGTCTACTGATTGCCTCAACCAGTATGATTTTTGACCACTGCCTTGGTACTGCAGCTTGGTGTCCATCTATGCACTGGTCATGTTAATCGTGAATGCTCCAGGGGTAATGACCTGGGGCGTTCTTGTGGGAAAATCCCTACCCCTTTGTAGGAGTGAAGATTGGAAACCACTGAGAGAATGGGCACTGCAAATAACCCTAAAAAGTCATAGAACACACCTCTAAAATATAACTTATTATAACAGTCTAAAATATCAAATAAAGGCTAATAAATACCAAATAAATACAAAAGCATAGAAATATACCACTATATGGACAGGGGTATTGGTATGGAGATAACTCCCTGAGCCTCTAGTTACAACAAAACAAGACTGAGGTGCGATGGCATAGGTCAGCCAAAGTCATGCCCCCAGTAGATGGTAAAAGGACATACACTGAACGATGTCTGTGATACATCCCAAATCGTCCCACATCTACAGAAGGATATAGTCTAAGGAGGGTGGTAGCCAAACAAGAGAGGTGCTATTAGTTGCCTGGTGGGTGTACAATCACACCAAAGATAGCTAGCTAAAGATGTTATGCTAACTACCTAAGCTATGAGAGCCAGAACCAGCTTAGCAAAGGCATCCCAGTTGAGGGAAAATCTCATAACTCAGATAAAATAAAAAAGGTACAGTCACCGGCCCTTAATGGTGGACTGGTGATAAATAAATATATAAATATCTTATTTGCATAGCACCAAATTATAAAAATGAATTACATTTCGCTGAAAGGAGTAAAGCAAAAACATATGTCTATAAAGTAGAACTACACATGTTATGCATTCGGTCAGGGACAGACCAGCCAAAGTAAACCTAGTCAGACAAAAGGACACTGATAAACCAGGGAGGATCATAATGATAATCATTCAACAAAAAAAAAACTAAATGAACGGGGCAAAGGATAAATTTGCATTTATGCCCATGGCATGACAGCAGTTCAGGCAGAATATCCAAGCAGCTTCTTTTTGTAGGAGTCTTTTATTGATATCTTTGCATCTACCATTTGAATGTATCTGTTCAATTCCACGGAAAGATAGTAATTTGGCATCCCCTTGATGGTGGGTTCTTATGTAGGACGCTAGATGGGTTTCTTCATTCCGTCAGATATTTCCTACATGTGCAAGGATACGTCGCCTGAACTGCTGGATGGTTTACCCAGCATGCCTTAAAGGGGTTGTCCCGCGAAACAAAGTGGGGTTATACACTTCTGTATGGCCATATTAATGCACTTTGTAATGTACATTGTGCATTAAATATGAGCCATACAGAAGTTATCAGAAGTTATTCACTTACCTGTTCCGTTGCTAGCGTCCTCGTCTCCATGGTGCCGTCTAATTTTCAGCGTCTAATCGTCGGATTAGAGACGCTTGCGCAGTCCGGTCTTCTTCTTTTCTGAATGGGGCCGCTCGTGCCGGAGAGCAGCTCCTCGTAGCTCCGCCCCGTCACGTGCCGATTCCAGCCAATCAGGAGGCTGGAAGCGGCAATGGACCGCACAGAAGACCTGCGGTCCACCGAGGGAGAAGATCCCGGCGGCCATCTTCACAAGGTAAGTAAGAAGTCACCGGAGCGCGGGGATTCAGGTAAGCACTATCCGGTTTTCTTTTTTAACCCCTGCATCGGGTTTGTCTCGCGCCGAACGGGGGGGCTATTGAAAAAAAAAAAAAACCGTTTCGGCACGGGACAACCCCTTTAAGGGCATGGGCACGTAGCCAGGTAAATGACATTGCGTGATTTGCATTTTATAAATTCCCTTTTGAAGTACTTGATACCGGTGGATGCTACCATAAAGGATGCATGCAAATGAATTCGCATGCATTGCAATCTCCACACCTAAAGGTGCCCCTAGCTATGTCGTATGCAACCAGGTTTCTGGGATTCTGAGTGGTGCAAGTTGTCTGTGAACTAGTTTATCACCCAAGTTATAGCCTCTTCTAAAGGCAGTAGAAGATCCTGGTGTGAGAACTTCCAAAAGATCGCTATCACTGCATAAAATATTCCAGAAGCACCCAAAGATTTTCTTGACGTCACCAGCTCTGGAGTCAAAGGTCCCAATCATTCTTATATTTCGGTCAAGGTTTGGACGTAGGCATGGTATCAGAAATCAAACTTGTCTCTGAGCTTGTAGCAAAATCAAGAGCCTCTATCACCACCTTTCAGGATAATCATGACACAGAAATCTGTTTCATTTTAGCTAACGCAATTCTAAAACTATCCTCATCTGAGCAATTCCTTCAGAGTCTCAGAAATTGGCCCTTAGGGATACCTCTCTTTAGGGGAGTCGGATGGAAACTCCTCCAACGAAGGATACTTTTGGTGGCTGTGGGTTTGCGGAAAATCGTAGTCTCCATCCGTACCCCTATTGATCTGAAGATCCAAGAACGTAATAATTGATTCATTAATTTCAGAGGTAAACCTAAGGCCCATAGAGTTGATATTGAGGGAGTCAATAAAATCAGAGCATTCCCCGGTATCAAGTACTTCAATAGGGAATTTATAAATTGCAAGTCATGCAATGTTGTTTACCTGGCTATCAATGAATATTATGACTGTATGGATTGTGTATTGAGAAAAAATATTTCCTTTACTTCTTAACGACTGCCCATACATCTTTTGACGGTCGCTATTAAGGGGCTTTATTCTGCAAAGGCGTCTTTAGTCGGCAATAAATTAAAAGCCGGTGTGCGTCTCCTGTGCCGGTGGGAGCGGGTGATCAGCTGTTGGTTGAGAGCCGGGCACTTGCTCTTACACCAGGGACTGAAAAAACATGAATCCCTAGTGTTTAACCCTTCACATACCGTGGTCAGTGCAACCACAGCATGTAAAGGCTGACAGAGGGAGGGGGCTCCCTCTGTTGCCCATCAGAGCCCCACAATGTGGATGTGGGGTCCCGATGGGTTGCAATAGCACCCAGAGACTTAAATTTAGCCTCTAGCCTTGGCCAGCTATGGTGGCCCATGAGGCACAGTCTCTGGCTGAGCTTCCTAGGCTTTCTACTGCACTATTATACTGAACTATAGTAGTTTATTAAAAGATGGTGATCATAAAATATGGTGATAATCAAGTCCCCTAGTAGGTCAAAAATAAAAAGTATGTAAAAAATTGTAAGAAAATAATAAATATAAAAATGGCAAAACCGTACCTTTACCCTTTTACTATGTAAAAGTAAATAAATCCCATATGTGGTATTGCTGCATTTGTACTGACCCAGAGAAAAAAGTTAGTACATTATTTAAATCGCACAGTGCACTTCATGTAAAGAAAATAATTAGAGATGAGCGAGCATGCTCGTTTAAGGCTGCTGCTCGATCGAGCAACGGTCTTGTCAAGTAACTGATTACTCAACCGAGCACCATGCGGAGGGTGGGAGGGGCGGGGGGGAGAGAGAGATCTCTCTCTTCCCCCCCCCCTTTTCACCCCCGCCGCCCCCCACCCCACATGGTGCCTGGTCAAGTAATCAGTTACTCGACAAGACTGATGTTCAATTGAGCATCAGCCTTAAACAAGGGTGCTCGCTCATCTCTAAAAAAAATTTTTAAAAATTACAAAATCAGCTACTTTTGGCTATCTCGCCTTACAATTAAACAGAATAGAAAGTGATCAAAATGTCGCAAGGATCAACAAATGGTACCATTAAAAAGTACAACTTATCCCACAAAAAAAACCTTTCACAGCACCGCTGACAAAGAAAGAAAAATGTTAGGGGTGTTCTTTGAATGCAGTGATAAACAAAAAATAAGTTTAAAAAAATGTAAAAAAGTTAAAAAAAAACTTCGATAAAAAATTTGGTATTGACACAATTGTACTGGCCTGTAGAATTAATTTACCATGTTATTTATACAGCATGATGAACGCTGTTAAAAGTAAAAATAAAAAACATGCCAGAGTTGCAGATTTGTTAATTTTCCCTCTAGAAAAAATGGAATAAAAAGCAATCAAAATGTTAAATATTCCCAAAAATTGGATAAAGACTAGAACTCATCATGCAAAAAACAAGCCCTCATACAGCTCCATTGATGGAAAAATAAAAGTGCTATGGCTTTTGGAATGCTGCCACACAAAAGCAAATCTTTTTTCTTAAAGTGTTTGTGTCCAAAAATAGCAAAACAAAGAAAAACTGTAAATACGGTACTTGGTTTCACTGGAATTGTGCTGATCCAGAGAATAAGGGTATCACTTTATTTATTTTGTACAGTGAACGCCGTAAAAATGAAATCCAAGAAACAAATAGCAATCCCCTGAAAAATGTAATAAAAGTTATACAATACTTTATATGGTATCCAAGAAATGATGCCATTAAAAAATACAACTTGTCCTGTCAAAAGCCCTTAGGGTGGCTTCACACGAGCGTGTTTTTGTGTGTACATAGGTGCGCACCTATATATGCACCTATGTACACGCTAAAACACGTGTGTATGAAGGTCCATGCATTGCCTTCAATGGAGCCGTGGCTGCTGTCGGCGGCTCCATTGAAGGTAATAGTCTGCCGGCACCCCTGAAATGTTTTTCAGGGAAGGGCTTTACATATAAGCTCTTCCCTGAAAAAACTAAATTTTTAGTGTTAAAAAAAATACTTACCCATCCGCCACTGCCGTGTCCCCCGCGGGGATGAAGAATACATCTGCTGCATACGGCAGATGTTTCCTTCATCCCGCGAGGAAAAAGAATTCCCTGCTGCACCTGCCACATCTGTGACAGATGCAGCTAAGGAATTCAAAATCCCCATGGGGAATAAAGAATTCCCTACAGCAGCTGTCACAGATGACAGCTGCGGTAGCGGATCTAGCTGCCTTCACCCAGTAATTGTTTTTCAGGGATGGGCTTTACATATAAGCTCTTCCCTGAAAAACAACAATTTGAGCAGCTCAGCCAATCACAGGCAACTCTCGCTGAATGAATGACAGGCGAGAACTGCCTCTGTGATTGGCTGAGCGGCTCAGCCAATCACAAGCAACTCTTTCAGCAGGCGAGGATTTTAAATCTCCGCCTGCTGAAAGAACTACAGTGGAGAGAGGACACGTCTGAGCCCCGGCAGCTGAAGGAAGGTGAGTATGTGGTGTTTATTACTTTTTACACTATTTTGTCTTGTTTTTCAGGGAAGGACTTTAAGTATTTTATATATATATATATATATATATATATATATATAATTACTGAGTGCCAGCAGCTAGATCCACTACCGAATTCTTTATTACCCGCAGGGCTTTAGAATTCCTTTGCTGCTTCTGTTACATCTGCATTCTTTATATTTAAAGCTCTTCCCTGAAAAACAATGCAGGGGTGCTGGCAGACCATTGTCTTCAATGGAGCCCCCAGCAGCAGCCGCGGCTCCATTGAAGGCAAAGCGTGCATTCCCTATTTTGCAGGCATGTCCTATCTTTACAGGCACACACCTGTAAAACACACCACATGTGAACACACCATAGGGAATGCAGTGCTTCTTATAGAAGTGTGTTTTTGTGCGCGCATATGCATGCACAAAAACACGCTCATGTGAAGCCAGCCTTAGGGCTCAGTCAAACGGGCGTTTTTTTTGTGTGCATTTTTCTTGCACAAAACACATGCATAAAAAAATTTATGTGACCGAAGCTGGCGTCACGCTGAAAAAAAAAACGCACAGTGCGGCGTGTTCTGCAGAACACAATAGCCCGCAATGGCAAGTCCTGCGGTTTTGAGAAAATTCTTTGCGAACGCAGATAGACGCATTTTAAGATATAGATTCCTATAATTTGCGTTGCGGAATTTTTGGGGTATGTAAAAATCAGACATGTGACCGCTGCCATTGAAAAGCATTGGTTCTAATTAGAGATGAGCGAGCGTACTCGGATAAGCACTACTCGCTCGAGTAATTGGCTTTATCCGAGTATCGCTGTGCTCGGGTCTGAAGATTCGGGTGCCGCTGCGGCTGACAGGTGAGTCGCAGCGGGGAGCAGGGGAGAGCGGGCGGGAGAGAAGGAGAGAAAGATCTTACCTCCGTTCCTCCCCGCTCTCCCCTGCAGCTCCCCGCTCCGTGCCGGCACCCGAATCTTTAGACCCGAGCACAGCGATACTCGGATAAAGCCAATTACTCGAGCGAGTAGTGCTTATCCGAGTACGCTCGCTCATCTCTAGTTCTAATAGATGCTAATTGCAAATGCAAAAAACATGCACACAAAAAAATGTCTGTCTGAC
The DNA here is from genome assembly GCF_035609145.1 of Eleutherodactylus coqui. NCBI lineage: Eukaryota > Metazoa > Chordata > Amphibia > Anura > Eleutherodactylidae > Eleutherodactylus > Eleutherodactylus coqui. Next base: position 173,840,437 of record NC_089841.1, read on the forward strand.
TGAGCCCTTATATGGATATATTAACAGAAAAATTAAAAGTTATGGCTCCTGCAATTCAGCAATGATAAAAACTGAAAAATTAGTTGGCCATTATGGCGCAAACAAGCTTTGCCACTAAGGGGTTAAACAAGTGTTGAATGTTTTTAAAACCAGCAAATATGGCAACATATCCAATAAACGTGAATCACCCTTTATTATCAGTAAACCTGTTGTATCATTAAAAGGAAATGAATATTAGTGCACTGATAGAAAAATAAATACTAGTATTATCAATCATGTCATATACTTGGAGCTCCCTCTACTGGTATGAAAGGGGAACTTTTTGATTAGATGCTCATAAACTGAGGGGGGAAAGACTAATACATAATAAGCACTTGTAATGTGTCTCAAATAATAAAATATTCTAATTATGTTATATGTACATCACCCCAATCAAACAGAAAGACGCCCACATGCATAGAAAAACAAGAAGACAGCCCGTCCAAGGGTGGCAGATGAAATCTGTATACAGATTTGAGTCACATTATTATGACCGCCAGCTAATATCCACAGTTACGGTTGTGTGCCTCACAGACAGCAGCTAGACAGTCTGAAAGTGACTCAATAAGGTGTTGATAGGTATCTGGATCCATGTTGACTGCAGTGGATCTTACAGTTGCTGGATGGTGCATTGAGGAGGATCCATAGAGCGAACGTGACAATCGAGGTGGTCCCACAAATGCTCGATCGGGTTCAAGTCAGGGCAATTAGGGAGCAAGAGAAATACTTGGAAGTCTTGGTCGTGATCTTTCAACCACTGTCGGATATTTCCAGCCATGAGACATGTTGCACTGCCCCAGGGAAGATAATAAGTCAGAGATGAAAGTGACAGTTTAGTATAATACACTGCACTACATAATTAGTGCATTGTGTCATCTAAGTGATCAAACAGTCACACCTTCCAGTCCCCTCGTGGAACAAATAAATGTGATAAAAGAATAGATAATAAAAAATTTGTTTTCATGTACAACCCTTCCCCCAAAAAAACCTGAAAAATTGCCATTTTTCCTATTGAACTCCATTTATTACTGAAAAAAATTAAAATAAAACTCCACAAATTTGCTATTGACACATTTATAGTGGCAGATACTATAAAATTATTATGCTATTTACTCTGTATATGTTGAACTATGCTTAAAAAATAAAAACAATGCCAGAATTGTTATTTTTGATCATCCTGTCTAAAATAACCAAATAAAAATGAATCAAAAACTTGTATGTAAAAATTATGGCTCCCAAAATACAGTGACGCAAAATATAGCTAAAAAGTGTTTTAAATTGGGTATCATCTCAATTGTTTCGATTCATTGAATAAAAATAACATTCCATTTCTACCACTTGGTAAGTGCTGTAAAATAAAAAAACAAAGCCTGAATTGCAGTTTTTGATTACTAGATCTCCCAAAAACAATACAAAAAAGGGTTTCAAAAAGTCATGTGCATCCCAAAATGGTAACAATGAGAAAGATTATATCTGTAAAAACTAAGCCCTCACCCAGCTCCATAGCCAAAAATCAAAATACAATATCTCTGAGTATGGCAATGAAAGAACTAAAATTCTATGAAAAATGCTTTTATTTTGCAAAAGTAGTAGGAAATAAAAAAAAATAATATATATATATATATATATATATATATATATATATATACTTTGGTATTGTTGCAATCGTATTGACTTTCAGAATAATGATAACATATCATTTTATACTACAGGGTGAATGGCCTACCAAGAAAATAATCAAAAACAATGTCAGATTTCATGAATGGTTGAGTGCTGCCTCGGATCAGCTAAGCGCAGGGACGAATCGGAGGCAGCTCTCAGCTGTCATTTAATAGCTGAGAGCTGCCTCTGATTGGTTACAGTGCTCAACCAATCAGAGGCAGCCCATTCAGCAGGCGGGGATTTTAAATCCCCACCTGCTGAATACTACTGGGAGCAGTTCAGGAGAAGAGTCGGCTGAGGGCTGGACGAGGTGAGGATAGTTTTTTTTATTGTTTATACTTTCTTAGGGTGGTTTTCAGGGAAGGGCTTATATTTTAAGCCCTTCCCCAAAAATTACTTCGGCGCATGTAGAAGCACAGCTGCTCCACAAAGATCCTCTCATCAATGAATTCATGAATGGGTGTGAGTGAGACCTGCCTCTGATTGGCTCAGCGCTGAGCCAATCAGGGACAGGTCTGACTCACACCCCCTTCACACCCACTGCAGGCCAGCCGCGCTGAACTCCGTCTGCCGGGACAAGGTGAGTGTGTATATATATATATATTTCTTTTTTTTTTACACATTTCTGGATGAATTGCAGGGAAGGGCTTATATATTTAAGCCCTTCCCGACAATTCATCCCGCGATCGCCGGAAGCCCATTGCTTTCAATGGAGACGGCTGTATTGCCGGCTCCATTGAATTCAATGGGCAAACATCGTTCTTCTCTGCCACAGCTGTTACAGCTGTGGCAGAGAAGAATGATTTGTCTTCTATATGTTCCCATTGAGCGCATATAGAGAAGAGAACAGGAATCGCAGATCGCAGATAGGTGCGATCTGCGATTTCTGTTCTATAATTTATCGGACGAGCGCATAAAAAGCGCTCATGTGTCCGATACCATTGCAAAGGAATGGTTTTAAAAAAATCACCGGACGCATGCGCAAATCGCGTGAAAAAACGCCCGTCTGACTAAGGCCTGAAAGCAATGCAGTAGTTTAATGTCCCAATAAACTTACTGTATGTTTGGCCGGAGGCCTAGCCCTTGTCACAGCGATGCCCCACTTTAATTGGACACTCCAGATGATATGCCACAGAAATAACAGAGACGAGTCCAGTTTAGTTTAGCAATCTGAGAGTGAGCAAATTTACTAACTTTGGTATATGCAACAACAGGTTAACTTCATAACTTTCTGTAGACATATTTATCAGGTAATCAAGGATGCAGCACTAAGCAGGCAAGATACAGCAGTATTGACTTGATGATACTCTGACTTCAATGCTCTCTCTCTTTCTTATTTTCCTGAAGATCGATTTACTAGACAATTTCCCCACTAGTGAATTTAGATGAAACAATTAAGTTAGATTTGACTGTAGGATATTATGAAGCAGAGGGGCAAGTGGCTGTATTGCTAATTCTGGCTTTGACTTCACCGGGTAGCTATAACTCACTGTTACATAAAGATGGACCTCAGAAAGCATCTTCTGTTTTCTCTGCTGCAGGATGCCAAGGGAGTGGGTTGATCACCACACTGTACCTTGGGTAACGATAACTTGCTGAACTACTCCTACTCTCTGGCCACGGAACTGCAACCTTCCTTTTCTCACTCCTGGCTGAGTCTGACTAACTGTTCTCTTTCACTCTCTTTTATAACCTCCATTTCCTTCCCACACTTTCTGGATTTCTCCTGCATAGGGACTTTTAAAGCTGCTTCCCTGCCCTTGGGCTCTGCACCAGTAAGATTAAACCTGACTGTCAGCCAATGAGAGACCAGCTGACATCAGGGTTGAGCTCTATGCTTAGAGCAGAAGGGAAGACACAAGGTCTCTCCCACAGATGGCTCATAAGTTGAGTTTTTTGTTAGTTTAAGTGGTTTTGGTTGGGTAAGGACGGAATCTTAACTCCCAGCTTACTATGTGGCACTTGCATAGCTCTTCTCCCCAAAGGCACAAAGAAAATGCATAACATTTAATACAATAATGACATGAGAAATGTACTGTATGGTAGACAACCTGTAAGGAAGGAAATTTTTAAGGGTAAGCAACAAACATGGAACAACATTACTTTAGAGTCCTGTGCAAAGTTTAGCATGTATATCCTGGAAGAAAACATGCAGAAAACCACAACAGCTTGATTCTTGGCAAACCTTATGTTGATGCCATAGCAGCCACTAGGATATGCAAAAGTCTATAGGAAGCATAACAAGTCCACAAGAAGCATAACGAGTCCACAATGCGATGGTGCGGTGCACATTAGTAGCGTCTCTTGAAGGGGGGCAGAAGAAATTTAAGCATAAACAACAAAACTGGTAAGAAACTTCAAGTAGTCTCTAGAGGGACAAGTCTTAAACATTGCAATAACTTGTAACTGAGAACTGTAGGACACTGAGTAGTTTCTCAGGGCAACTGAGTTTGGTTATGGCAAATGTTGCAATAAATAAATAAAGGTATTTTCTGAATCCATAGGATTGATAAACTGAAGCTTGTAGAATAAGTCTATTCCAGAAATTGTGGTGGTGGTTGGTCACGTGTGGACCTGGCGGATCTTCTTAAGGTTGTGGCCAATGCTGGTATTCTTCTGGTGGTGATGGTGTTGGAGAAGCCAGTGTCGAGTTGGATGAATTGAATGAAGTGGAAGAACTAGATGGTGAAGAACTTGAGGCTGAGGGACTTGGCGATGTTCCTGTGGAATTGGGTGGTGGCGCTTAGTATAAGAGACGTGAGAAGGGATTCAAGTATGTTTGAAGTTTCCCGCCGGCGACTGCATACAGGTCAGCCCCTAATAGGGTGATATACTTTTTTGCTGCTGATATAACTTTATTGCTAATGGATTCAAGTACCGGAGCAATTGGGCTTCCAGGCTGAATAGAGACGGACATTCTTGGACTGATTGGGGAGTTCATATGGTGATTTCCTCTTCTGAATCTATAGGTGAAGCAGGTTGGGAAAGGCAAATTTTGAGGCGGTTACGGTGGACAACTTGGATCTTTCCATCAGGATGGGCTATACAGTAGAGTCCTTTTTGTGGGGATATGGCTGTGATTATTGTATAGGGGGTGAGTTCCTAATGGATGTCTAATTTTCCGGTACGGTGTTCTTTCTTTAACCAGACCCAGTCTCCAATTTGTAGGTCTGATGCATGGGCATGTCTGTCAAAATCACAAGCTTGTTTTTCTCTTCCAAGTGGGTGTTGACAATTTCTTGGGCCTCCTTGACTCTTCTTTGGTGATCCAGTAGAATTTGGGCATTGGGTTGTGATCATCTGCTTGGATTCCTAATTTTAGATCCGAGGGCAATCTTCCTTGGCGGACGAACATCAAATAGTAGGGGGTGTATCCTGTGGTACGAATTTTCTTGTAATCATAGGTGGTATAGAGGTTGAACAGGAGCGTATAATCAGGATAGGCAAGGATGGGGGGAGTAGTTAGCTTCTCTTTTAAGACCTGGAAGGCCTGCTATTGCTCTTATTTCCAGTTTATAGCAATGGGTCTACTAAAAGTCTTTTGTGTGCCCTCGCAAAAGTTCTTGTAAAGGGGCCGCAATCTGCGCAAACTTTGGGGAAAAAACGCCTGTAATATCCCACAAACCCTAGAAAGCTCCTGACATCTTTTAAGGTTTTAGGAGTAGGCCAATTCTTTACAGCGCTCACCTTATCAGGATCTGGGTATACTCCCTCAGCACTGACAATGTGTCCGAGATAGTGCACTTTAATTTTTCTAGCAGATGACATTTAGATGGCTTTATTTTCAAGCTATGATTAATGAGAGTCTGAAACACTTAACTGAGATGTTGGCTAAGCTCATCATAGGTTTTAGAGTAAATGATTACATCATCTAAATACAACAGGACAAATTCAAAATTTTATGGTCTAAGCACCTTTCCAAGAGTCTTTGGAAAGTGCCGGGGGTGTTACAGAGGCTGAAGGGCATGCAGTTTAATTCAAATAGCCCCATAGGGGTGATGAAGGCAATTTTTTCCCTATGCACCTCACTCATGGGTACCTGCCAATATCCACTGGTCAGATCCAAAGTGAAAAAATATGCAGCAGAGCCAAAAGCCATCAGACTCATCAATACAAGGGAGAGGATAGGCATCTTTGTGTGTCACACTGTTAAGCTTCCTGCTGCCATCCTTGTTCTTTACAAGTACGATGGGAACGGCCCAGGGACTATGGCTCTTCCGGATAACATTATGATCCTTCATTTCTTGGATCATATTCTTGACTTGTTAATATGAGGAAGGTAGATGGGGCCTATATCTCTTCTTAATAGGCACAAGGCTGTTAGTGGGGATAGAGTGGCAGAGGTCCTTGACCTGGCCAAAATCAAGGCTATGCCTGCTAAAAGCGTCTTTCTTTTCCAGGGCAACGTTTTTATTCCCTGCACTTGATCAAGGGATATCTGAGTATCCTAAATATGTAGTTTAGAGAGCCAGGAGGGAGCCTGAGTGGAACCTGCCTACACGGACTGTGCTCCTTGCAACACACTGTCAGTCTCCCTCTCAAACACATCAGTGGGCTCAAGCAGGGACACTTGCGCCACAGCAGTATATTTGCTCAGCTGGGCAGGGTATTTCCAATATTGATGAGGCGGACCAGCACCTACCCATTAGTCACAGTAGTCAGACTCCGGGGAGCCATTAAATATGGGTGACCATCTATGGGGATGGGCTCTACTATTGCTTCATAAGCACAGCCATGTAAGATTGGACGTGTCTGGCATCAGAAAACAAATTCAGGCTCCAGTGGGACTAAAACCGGTCTGATGTCCTTCATGCGGCCTCTTCCTACATGGCCCTGCGGACTGGCAAACTGCTGCTGAGCTAACAAGGCTTTTATAGTGGTCTTTAATACAGCTCGCTGGGCCTGGGACACTGCAGGCATATTACTCTGTAGCGCTTCCAATATCTCTGTATAACAGTTCTTTAATATGTTCATGCCCAGCGTGATGATTGGTACATTCTTGTCAGGCACATCTACCACCAGTATTCCTTGCTGGTGTAGTTCCGCTTTCCCAGCTACAACAGTCGGTTCCCAGTATACCACTATAGGTATGGACAGGCCGTTGCTCACCACAACATTAATTAATTGTTAAGGTGGACAGCTGAGAACTTCCAGGGACCAGTATTTTTCAAAGTCACGCTTGTGGAAAGTGGTGACTTCTGAACGAGATCAATGAGTGCAGGCAGGGGCATACCGTTCACATATAACATAACTACTGGATGGGGATCTACATCTTTAGAAATGCCCATTGCCACCTGTGGACCAATTGTCTGTCTTCCCAGGCAATGGTCCTTCTGCCCAGTGGTTGCCCCTTTAAACTGTAGCATGTTTGAATATCCCGTCTATTTGGACGGCAATGCTCATAAAATGGCAGTGAGGGGCGTGGATAACCTCCGGCCTAGCCCATGCAGACCCTATCGTAACTGGCGTTCGGGCAGTAACGGCTGGAGCATTGGACGTGAGGTTTCTAGCTCGCTAACTTTCTGACACAGCACGGCAATGCTGCGAGTCAGCTCTGTCATTTGTTTCGGCATCTCTAATAGTGGAGCAGAAATATCTCTGCTAGATTGCTCTGCTTGCCGATATACGTCACGCTGATGGGGGCGGAACAAGCTTTCATCACTCAACACATTCATTCCCGTCTTAGGCTCCTCTCCCTCAGTGGTCTGGGGCTTCGTACCCAGAATAGTAATGCCCAGTTCTTTAAATTGCAGAAACGTACTATCAGGGTGCTGCACCAACAGCATCTTTAACTAGCTCCTGAGAGTCTCCGTTAATGAACCCTCAATAAACTGTTCCCTAAGAACCTGATTGGCACGAGTGGCCTCTTTAGGGTCGGCCCTTATTACGGCATTCATATCTTCCTGCAGGGACAGTGCATATTTTCTTAGTGTCTCTCCCACTTTCTGTCTTTTGTTAAAGAAGCTTTTCTTTATCTCTGACACGGTGTGTTTATCAAAGATAGTTTTCAGCCTATTCATAATCTTTCAACTTCTTTTTGTACTAGCCTGACCATGTTTTGATTTCTCTGGCAGCGGGACCTTCTAGCTGCCCTATGAGAATTTCTACTTTCTGTTCCATAGTGAATACAGATGGAATACTGCTCCCATTTTCCCCTTAAATTCTCTAAGAGTGTGGCTCTTGCCACTGTATTTGGGTAGCCACGGAGCTCCTAAGCAATAGGCATGGTTAGCGGCGCAAAGCTAGAGGTGCTAGCAGCAGGAGGGCCTGATTCTGCAGGCACCATAACTGGTGCAGCAACACCTGGTTGCCAGCGGGGTTATTTTCAGCAACTGACATCTTAATTTTCAAAATCTAAGGCACAGAAGGAACTATCCTGTTTGTAGGACGCCAAGAATTGGGGGATGTAGCACACCAATAAACTTACCGTATGTTTGGCCGGAGGCCTAGTCCTTGTCACGGTGATGCCACACTCTAATTGGACACTCCGGATGATATGCCACAGAAATAACAGAGACAAGTCCAGTTTAGTTTAGCAATCTGAGTGAGCAGATTTACTAACTTTGGTATATGCAGCAACAGGTTAAGTTCACAACTCTCTGTAGATGTATTTATCAGGTATACAAGGATGCAGCACTAAGAAGACCAGATACAGCGGTATTGACTTGATGATACTCTGATTTCAATGCTCTCTCTCTTATTTTCCTGAAGATTGGTTTACTAGATAATTTCCCTACTAGTGAATTTAGAGGAAACAATTAAGTTAGATTTGACTGTAGGATATTATGAAGCAGAGGGGCAAGTGGCTGTATTGCTAATCCTGGCTTTGACTTCACCGGGTAGCTATAACTCACTTTTAGATGAATATGGACCTCAGAAAGCATCTTCTGTTTTCTCTGCTGCAGGATGCCAAGGGAGTGGGTTGATCACCACACTCTATCTTGGGTAACAATAACTTGCTAAACTACTCCTACTCTCCGACCACAGAACTGCAACCTCTCCTTTCTTACTCCTGGCTGAGTCTGACTAACTGTTCTCTTTCACTCTCTTTTATAACCTTCCTTTCCTTTCCACACTTTCTGGACTCCTCCTGCATAGGAACTTGTAAAGCTGCTTCCTTGCCCTTGGGCTCTGCACCAGCAAGATTAAACCTGACTGTCAGCCAATGAGAGACCAGCTGACATCAGGGTTGAGCTCTATGCTTGGAGCAGAAGGGGAAACACAGGGTCTCTCCCACAGATGGCACCTTCTGTGTCCATGGACGGAATACAGACAGGCGAAACAGGACAAGTGTACCATGAGTGCTCTGTATGACCCACTGGGCCACTACAGTAGCATTGCAGACCTCTGCCACAACTGGTGACGGCTGTGGAAGGGGATTCTTTAACCCCCATGGGGTGTCCGCTCATCACTGAACACTTTGACAGTGCTGTCAGTGTTCAGTGATGAGAGGACTCCCCGCAGGGATTCTTTATGCATGCTGATTAGGTCCATGCTGCGCATGAGAGGCAAGGGATGTCCTATCTTTTGCAGGTGCGCATATTTTGCCCCTGTAGAAGACGGATATCTGACCAGTGCCATAGGGAACCAATGGTTCTAATAGACGCGCTTTGTATGTGCACATAAGTGCGCACAAAAAAATGCTCATATGACTGAGCCCTTAAAGCGTACCTAACTTTTAGCATGACTTTTTAGAGTAAGCTGCCGTGTACATGAGAATTATCACTATTTCTGGTCAATAAATGACATGTACCCTGCATTATTTATCAGTTTTCTCCTCTGCAGAATGTATATGCAATTCTCAATTCTTTATGAGCTTGTTAGAGACTGCTGTTATGCTGTGTGTTATAAACTGTACGTGGAGAAAACTGCAGGATTCTAATCTCTGTTCATAACATGCACACAGAGACATAGCATGCTCATGTAGGACACTAGAGAAGTACGAAACAGTGTAGATGCGATTCTACTGGCTATAACGCACTAAACAATCATTTGCAGGCTGCAGGCACATCTTTGTGAATCTATCTCCATGTAGCAACTTACTCCTCCTCTCTTTTCTCCATTGAATTCTATGGGCAGCATGAGCCCTCCCTCTTCACTTCATGTTCTCAGTTTTGTTATTTCTGTTACTAGAGAAGGATTTCACATGATAACATGCAATGGACGGTAAATTTGAAAAAAGGATACCCATTTTAAAAGGGATTTTAAAACATTTTTGGTAGTTATCCCATTGGCTATGACATAAGCACAAGATGTTTGAAAAGTTAGTGACAGTTTAATTTATTTGCATAATATGAAAACAAGCTTCTAACAGATTATTATTATTCATGTAGATTAGATTTGAATGTAGCATTTCTTCCTATGTACTAGTCTAATTCTGAGTGTGAACAAGTCTCTTAAAAACTCTTTTCATTGCTTTTTTAACCTCCACATTTCTCATACTATAGATCAAGGGGTTCAACATTGGTACAAAAACTAAGTACAGAAGGGACAAAGCTTTGGCCCTCTGTGAATCAATAGATTTAGTTCGTACATACGTTACAGTAGCTGTTCCATAAAATAAACTGACAGATGTCAGATGGGAGCCACATGTGGAAAATACCTTACTGCGTCCAGCTGCTGAATGGATTTGAAATACAGCTATAAGGATACGTATGTAAGAAACAATGATAAGTAAGAACGGGAAGGGTAGAACAAGGAAACTATACACAGCAATGGACATTTCAAGACCAAATGAGCGAGCACAGGCAAGTTTCATGACTGGAAGAATATCACAAAAGAAGTGGTCAACAATGTTGGAATCACAGTATGGTAATTGAAAGACCAGCACAATATTGGTCATTGGTAGAGTCATCCCGCCTAACCATGATGCTATTGAAAACTGTGTACACTTTGCTTTGGTCATAATAGTCATATAATGAAGAGGATGGCAAATGGCCACATATCGATCATATGCCATAAATGCAAGAATGAAGCACTCAACTGCACCAAGGAAACTGAAAAAATAAAGCTGAGCAGCACATCCAGCAAAAGAAATAGTTTTATCTACGTGCAGAAAATCTCTAAGCATGCGAGGAACTGTACTTGAAATATAGAAAAGCTCAGTGATAGACAAGACACAGAGGAAAAGATACATAGGAGAGTGAAGCTGAGATTCCAAGGTGATTGTCAGAATAATCATAACATTTCCTGCAAAAGTAAAAAGATAGATTAATAGAAAAAAGCTGAAAAGATATGGCTGCAATTCACTTGAAAAACCCACAAGAATAAATTCAGTCACTTGTGTTGCATTTATTTTATGTAAAGATTCCCATTCCTGTGAAGAATTGGAAAGGGAAAAGTTATTAACAAAGAGTTGACTTTTAAAATGTAGATCTTACATGAAATTATTATGTCATTAAAAGAAAATATAATTAATGTACAGATTATTCTCTCCTCAAAGAAACATTTTTCTCCATTCTTCTTGGACAGCATTGTGTAGTGGTACTTTATTATATTAAGTAGCAAACAGAAATGCTTAATAAAAGATCTAAATAAAATTTGTAAAAACTAGGTTGACCCGATGTTTGCTATGTGAATATAAAATGTTTGGGGAAAAGGTTGTAAATCTTTTAAGAACTGTCAAGCCGAGAATTCAGCTTGAACTGTTCGCCATCCATGGCTTGGTCTTCCATGTTTTGGGGACATGGCAACAGTCAAACTGATAAGCACTTCATGTGTACTTCGTTTAGCAATGCTTGACTCTCTCTAGCGGTGCTGTTGGCTGAAGCGCAATAGTGATGCTAGACTTAACATAGGAACTTTGATCTAGCCTGACAGGTCACTCAATGTATCAAACTCAAATTTTATGATTTTACGGCAGTGGTGAGGATGTAACTAATCTAATGACACCAAAATTATCCACCAAAGGTCACGCAAAGGGGTCAAAGTGTGGTGCAAGAAAAAGCCAGTAGGCTTTTTTATATTAGATTGGAAAAATGACTGATGAATGAGCAGCACATTATCACAAGATTTTTGTATTAGAAATTGGCTTTCACTGCACCACTGGCACCGACAGCTTCCAGGTACTGGTGTATCTTGTCTCCACCGGAACTATGGGTGGAGACCTGGGATTGGGAGGGTTGAGTTATAGTCAACACCTACAGGCTACCTGGACATAGGGTGAAGAAAGTGGCTGACAGCCGCATAGGTGACTGGGGGACAGCGGGTGGGGGAAGGGGACACAGACAAAGATAGAGCTGGGGGGGTGGCAAGGTAACAGCAGGACGGCGGGTGAAGAAAGAACCTGACGGGGGCCGGGGAGATCTGACAGCCAGCGGGGGACAGGGACTGATATCAGGGCTGACAAGGTAGCAGCGTGGCCACCTTCAGTGATGGCAGAACACATTACAGCTGACATGGGAGGCCGAAGGGGAACTGTCAGCCAGTCCTAGTCCCAGGCGCCCAGCACATCAACGGAGCACAGCGCAGCGCCAGAGTAGGTTACAGGTGTCTGTCAGTCTGGTCCTCGGCACACCAGCAGCTCCCATCTCCACTGTCACAGTCCCCGGCACCCTGGCATGTGTCCAGTGATGGCCCCATGGTCAGTCTTCCTGCTGGCCTTCCCCCTGTGCTCCCGGGTCTGCTGTCACTCTCCTCCCCGCTGGCCTCCAAATAATGGATGGATGGCCGGCCGGGCAGCAAGTAACAGTGGGGTTTGGACAGCAGAGACCAGGAGCCAATCAGCAGCTAGGGGCGTGATGGGGGCATTTCCTCCAGCTAAGGTCAGTCTGCTCCTAGCTGCTGGTGGAGACAAGATACACCAGTACCAGTCTGATGTGACATCACGATGTCAGCAGCAAACAACGTACTACGACACATGTACAGTGTCAGAGCAGGACATCAAGGGGAAAACCTCTCCCTTCTGTCTTTGAGCTGATTGGCTGGCTGAGGATTCTTTTCTCAGAGTGGGCCTTCTCACTTCCGTCTACTGCTAATGCACTAACATCTGTGAATATCTTTTCTTGGCATTGGGTCATCTCTATTGAGCAGCGCTGACTGAGTTTAATGTTCATACCCTTCAGTAGGGAAAATGTTCAGTGGAAGATTATTGCACTGAGTTTTGTTGCTGGGTAAGTAATACTCAGTGAAACAATCCAGCTGTAATGAGTCAGCTTTGACATAGGTTGTTGAATAAAATAAAGAATAGGATGATCCAATATTTGAACCTCAATATTAGAAGAGGCTATGGCCTTGGGCATTAGAATTGATCATTGTATTCGAGAGAGAGTCTGTGAAACAGTGCTTTTTGAGTCTCCCACTTTATATGCCTTGCTTGCAACTGACAGTTTCGATGAGCACATGCAAACAGAAAAAAAGGGAAAGACATTTTGAGGGAGTTCTATGTTTATATTGTGGCCAGAAAGGTCATTTAATTTTCAATTGCCTAATTGTTCCAAGAGACAAGGTGTCGAAAACTTGATGGATACAGGTTGCTTGGTTAGCGTTTTCCAAGTTCATTTTCCTGACTACAGATAATGGCAATGTTTCTGTTTGTTTTCCTAGATTGTGGTTCAGACATTAATCTGATTGATTTTCAGTTTGATGTTGATGCAGAATTTAAAATTGTCCCTCTCATAGATCGCATTCCAATTTTTGCCTGCCACATTATTGATATTATTTACAAGTGGAGCCACTAACAAGACCAATCTAGCTTTAACTTTGTTGCTACTTGTCCATTCAGATATAGACTCACTTTGGGTTATGGTTTATTGTCTTAGTGCATAATCCCTTCAGGTTATAGAGAGATAACTATAATTCATTAAATTCTGATATATTACAGATTTCATGGCTCCTTCAATAATGTCACATTGGCCCACATTTATTAATCAGTTTATGCAAGATGCTAGCATAAGCAGAGCCCCAAATCGCAAGGGATGTTGCATGCCATTTTACATATGTTCCATCCTTATTAAAGAAGTTTCAGTATTTTAACAAATTTGTGACCACTGAAAAAACGAGCCAATGTAAAAAATAACAACATCACTGTAAAAATAATAACACATATAAATGGTTTACCATGAATCGGAGCTCCCAGAGGTAATTTGCATATTCCTGGTGCATTCTGGGAAAAGTGAAAATATGCTGCAAGCGAGAGGACCGCTGGGTTTAGCTGGGTCTAGCTGCCTGGAGTACATCGCTAGACCGTGTACCTCACAATATGTAAACGAAGAAGCTGTCTGCAGACCTGACATAACCAAACAAGAGGTGTGCTGTCTGCTAGATGCACAAATCAAAAATGTGTCTGATAGGCTATCAAAACATGTATTTCACTGGGAAAAATGGAAAGTCCTACATCTGGGAAAGAGTATATTTAAACTCATCCAGCAAAAAAACACCTTACACAGCATGATTGACACAAAAAAAAATGTTAGGGGTCTTTGAATACAGCGATAAACAAAAAATATATTAAAAAAAAATTTAAAATGTACAGGAAAAAAAATGTATATAAATTTGGTATCATGTAATCAGACTGGTCTGCAGAATTAATTTAACACATATTTATACTGCACAGTGAATGCCATTCAAAATAAAACAAATGTCAGAATTGCAGATTTTGTTCATCTCGCCTCTAGAAAAAAATGGTATAAAAAGCAATCAAAATGTTTTATGTTCCCTTCCCGGAGGGCCCATAAGGACCACTCGGACGGTAGATACTCTTTGACTTTTGTGCCCGGACTCCTTATAATTCGCTATTTGGTGCAATGTCATTTCAGGGCAGTTGTTACCTGTGTAAAGATTGTTGTATCTTTTGATGTGTTTCCACACCCTGTACATATACAAAATTTTGAATAACAAACTTAAGAAGAAAAAAAAAATGTTTTATGTTCCCAAAAATAGGACCATTGAAATCTAGAATTCATCCTGCAAAAAACAAGCCCTCATAGAGCTCCGTCAATGGAAAAATAAAAATGCTCTGGCTTTTAGAATTTAGGAATACGAAAGCAAATCTTTAAAATAATGTTTTTTATATCCAGAAATAGCAAAACATAAAACAACTGTTTAAACTTGGTATCGTGCTGACCCAGATAATGTTATTGCATTATTTATTTTGCATACTGAACGCCATAAAAAAAGAGATCCAAAAGACAAATAATAGAATTACTTTTTTCCCCCAATACCCCTAAAAAGTAAAAAAAATTAACAAGTTATATGGTACATTAAATGTAGAAATACAACTCGTCCCACAAAAAACAAGCCTTCATATGGCTATGTTGACAGATAAATGAAAAAGATATGGCTTCTGGAATGTGGCGATGAAAAAAATGAAAAATTAGTTGGTCATTAAGGCACAAACACTAAATGGTTAATTTTTGCTACATCCATACAATTACATATGGCCTAAAACCATATGCAGCCATACATATGTAACAATTAATCTTATAGAAATATAATAAATGTGAATATATCTGGAATATAATGTTTTGATTACTACAACCCTTTAGCTTATATAAAAATAACTTAGAAATTAATAACCATTTAAGATTATATAAAATAACATATATTCAGTTATTTTTATTGGTCTGAAGTAAAAATAAGCAATTTTATAAGATTCAGCAATACAAGTCAACCAAAACTGTAACTTTAATAAAAACTATTTTAATGTACTAAGAAAAGTATTCAGGTTTGTTTCTGTGCAAGAACTTCCCTACAAAACTGAAGGGTTATCTGCTTATATCTGGGAAAGTATTGATGCTGCAGTCATGATCTATTATGATTTTGTAAATATGTGTTTATTACATGATCTTTGTTAACATTAAGTTTTAGTAATGACCATAATTTTTGATTCAAAGATCTATTTTAGGAAGTAAATCTAAATAATCATAACTATATGAAATACGCAATATTTAATATTTCAAGCTTAGTAAAATTGCCTACCATGTCCAAAAACATAATGTGACTTCTTTTGTTAGGCCTACTAGAATGTGATTTCCTTGGGAAATCCATCTTTTATGGTAAGACCTCTCCCTTAGGTCATATGTAGTATAAGACCTGTGAGAAATTATCGACAGTTAATTAAAATCCCAACTGTACTTTCTAAAATATAATAATTATTTTTATCATTTGGTAGATGGAAAGAAATCAAAGAAATCTATTCTACACTAACGGAATTATTATTTTTCTTATTACTATCAATAAATTCTGAGTCCAATTTCTCGATAACCAATTCCATTTTGAGCTGAAATTGTTATAATATGGGAACATGAGTTCTCTGCAAATGGAATAAAGCTTAGGTTTACATTTGTTTTCAGACTTTCCCTTATGCGGTTTCATCACAATTCCATAAGGATTTTGGTCACTTTTGATGGCGAGAATAGCACAGGCCAGACGGCCCCAATTGTAAGTCAATGAGTTCTGTTTGGTGCCGTTTGGATCCATATTTCTATTAAAAAAAGAAGCATGGCATTAGTGTGAACAAAGACAACATCATTAAAAGTTTTGATATGGGATAGTAATATAATGAAAAGATATGCAGTACTGAGCAAAAGTTTTAGGCAGGGCTCAGTCACACGGGCGCATCGGCGCCCATGTGACTGAGCCCTCACTGCAGGAAGAACACAGCCGTATCTCAAGACGGATGTCTCACTGCAGCGCTGAAGAAAGAACACATGACCGGCAATGAAGCCGGTCACATGTTCTTTCTCCCGCAGCTGCAGAGAGACGTCCGTCTTGAGGTACGGCCATCTCCTTTCTGCAGTAACATGGGCGCCGATGCGCCCGTGTGACTGAGCCAGCAGATGTGGGAAAAAATGTTGCAAAGCAGAAATACTTTCAAAAAGAGAAATTAGAATAGTTTATTTTTGTCAAATAGCAAAATGCAAAGTGAATGAACTAAAGAGAAATCTAAACCAGATCAATATTTGGTGTGACCACGCTCTGCCTTAATAACCGCATTAAAGGGGTTGTCCCGCGCCGAAACGGGTTTTTTTTTTTTCAACCCCCTCCCCCCCCCCGTTCGGCGCGAGACAACCCCGATGCAGGGGTTAAAAAAGAACACCGGA
The DNA here is from genome assembly GCF_035609145.1 of Eleutherodactylus coqui. Classification (NCBI taxonomy): domain Eukaryota; kingdom Metazoa; phylum Chordata; class Amphibia; order Anura; family Eleutherodactylidae; genus Eleutherodactylus; species Eleutherodactylus coqui. The sequence goes on from NC_089841.1 coordinate 173,857,179, forward strand.
CAGCGCTTACCTGAATCCCCGCGCTCCGGTGACTTCTTACTTACCGGTTGAAGATGGCCGCCGGGATCTTCTTCCTCGGTGGACCGCAGGGCTTCTGTGCGGTCCATTGCCGATTCCAGCCTCCTGATTGGCTGGAATCGGCACGTGACGGGGCGGAGCTACACGGAACTACACGGAGCCCCATTGAGAAAAGAAGAAGACCCGGACTGCGCAAGCGCGTCTAATTTGGCCATTAGATGCCGAAAATTAGACGGCCTCCATGGAAATGAGGACGCCAGCAACGGGGCAGGTAAGTGAAAAACTTCTTATAACTTCTGTATGGCTCCGGCTGTACATAAATGTATCCCATTGCAGTGCCCATCACAGCTGAGGTAACGTCCGATTAAATGCAGGTGGGCTTCGGCCCACACTGCATGCCCCAGTCAGACTGGGGTTCTTTAGAAGTGGACACATGCAGTTACAACTCCCTGTGGACCCACAGCATGGGTGGCTCCCTGGAACCCACCGGCGGTACATAAATATATCCCATTGCAGTGCCCAGCGCAGCTGATGTAACGTCAGCTTTAATGCAGGTGGGCAAAAAATTAATTGGATTACACTGTAGGCGAGGGCCCCAAAAAATTGATGTACCGACAGTACTAATGTACGTCAGAAAAATTGCCCATGCCCAACCAAGAGGGCAGGTGAAACCCATTAATCGCTTTGGTTAATGTGGCTTAATTTGTAACTAGGCCTGGAGGCAGCCCAGTTAAAATAAAAATTGGTTCAGGTGCAAGTTTCAACGCTTTAATGAGCATTGAAACGTATAAAAATTGTTTACAAAAATTATATGACTGAGCCTTGTGGGCCTAAGAAAAATTGCCCGTTCGGCGTGATTACGTCAGGTTTCAGGAGGAGGAGCAGGAGGAGGAGGATGAATATTATACACAGATTGATAAAGCTAAAAGGTCCACGTTTTTGATGGTGATAGAGAACAATGCTTCCATCCGCGGGTGCAGCCTACGTATTGTTTAGGTATCGCTGCTGTCCGCCGGTGGAGAAGAGAAGTCTGGGGAAATCCAGGCTTTGTTCATCTTGATGAGTGTAAGTCTGTCGGCACTGTCGGTTGACAGGTGGGTACGCTTATCTGTGATGATTCCCCCAGCCGCACTAAACACCCCCTCTGACAAGACGCTAGCCGCAGGACAAGCAATCACCTCCAGGGCATACAGCGCGAGTTCAGGCCACGTGTCCAGCTTTGACACCCAGTAGTTGTAGGGGGCAGAGGCGTCACGGAGGACGGTCGTGCGATCGGCTACGTACTCCCTAACCATCCTTTTACAGTGCTCCCGCCAACTCAGCCTTGACTGGGGAGCAGTGACACAGTCTTGCTGGGGAGCCATAAAGCTGTCAAAGGCCTTAGACAGTGTTCCCCTGCCTGTGCTGTACATGCTGCCTAATCTCTGTGCCTCCCCTGCTACCTGACCCTGGAACTGCGCCTTCGGCCACTAGCGCTGTCGGATGGGAAGTTTACCATCAGTTTGTCCGCCAGGGTCCTGTAGTATAGCATCACTCTCGAACCCCTTTCCTCTTCGGGTATGAGAGTGGAAAGGTTCTCCTTATACCATGGGTCGAGCAGTGTGTACACCCAGTAATCCGTAGTGGCCAGAATGCGTGTAACGCGAGGGTCACGAGAAAGGCATCCTAACATGAAGTCAGCCATGTGTGCCAGGGTACCTGTACGCAACACATGGCTGTCCTCACTAGGAATATCACTTTCAGGATCCTCCTCCTCCTCCTCCTCAGGCCATACACGCTGAAAGGATGACAGGCAAGCAGCATGGGTACCCTCAGCAGTGGGCCAAGCTGTCTCTTCCCCCTCCTCCTCATCCTCCTCATGCTCCTCCTCAATGCGCTGAGATATAGACAGGAGGGTGCTCTGACTATCCAGTGACATACTGTCTTCCCCCGCCTCTGTTTCCGAGCGCAAAGCGTCTGCCTTTATGCTTTGCAGGGAACTTCTCAAGAGGCATAGCAGAGGAATGGTGACGCTAATGATTGCAGCATCGCCGCTCACCATCTGGGTAGACTCCTCAAATTTTCCAAGGACCTGGCAGATGTCTGCCAACCAGGCCTACTCTTCTGTAAAGAATTGAGGAGGCTGACTCCCACTGCGCCGCCCATGTTGGAGTTGGTATTCCACTATAGCTCTACGCTGCTCATAGAGCCTGGCCAACATGTAGAGCGTAGAGTTCCACCGTGTGGACACGTCGCACAGCAGTCGGTGCACTGGCAGATGAAACCGATGTTGCAGGGTGGCAGCGTCCGTGTGGGACTTGCGAAATGTGCGCAGAGCCGGCGCACCTTTCCGAGCAGGTCTGACAAGCGTGCGTAGCTTTTCAGAAAGCGCTGAACCACCAAATTAAAGACATGGGCCAGGCATGGCACGTGCGTGAGGCTGCCGAGCTGCAGAGCCGCCACCAGGTTACGGCCGTTGTCACACACGACCATGCCCAGTTGGAGGCTCAGCGGCGCAAGCCAGCGGTCGGTCTGCTCTGTCAGACCCTGCAGCAGTTCGTGGGCCGTGTGCCTATTCTCTCCTAAGCTGAGTAGTTTCAGCACGGCCTGCTGACGCTTGCCCACCGCTGTGCTGCCGTGCCGCGCGACACCGACTGCTGGCGACATGCTGCTGCTGACACATCTTGATTGCGAGACAGAGGTTGCGTAGGAGGAGGAGGGTGGTTGAGTGGAGGAAGCATACACTGCCGCAGATACCACCACCGAGCTGGGGCCTGCAATTCTGGGGGTGCGTAGGACGTGAGCGGTCCCAGGCTCTGACTCTGTCCCAGCCTCCACTAAATTCAACCAATGTGCCGTCAGGGAGATATAGTGGCCCTGCCCGCCTGTGCTTGTCCACGTGTCCGTTGTTAAGTGGACCTTGGCAGTAACCGCGTTGGTGAGGGCGCGTACAATGTTGCGGGAGACATGGTCGTGCAGGGCTGGGACGGCACATCGGGAAAAGTAGTGGCGACTGGGAACTGAGTAGCGCGGGGCCGCGGCTGCCATCATACCTTTGAAAGCCTCCAATTCCACAACCCTATATGGCAGCAGCTCCAGGCTGATAAATTTGGCTATGTGCACATTTAACGCTTGAGCGTGCAGGTGCGTGGCGGCGTACTTGCGCTTGCGCTCCAACACTTGCGCTAGCAACGGCTGGACGGTGCGCTGAGAGACATTGGTGGATGGGGCCGAGCACAGCGGAGGTGAGGGTGTGGGTGCAGGCCAGGAGACGGTAGTGCCTGTGTCCTGAGAGGGGGGTTGGATCTCAGTGGCAGGTTGGGGCACAGGGGGAGAGGCAGCGGTGCAAACAGGAGGCAGTGAACGGCCTTCGTCCCACCTTGTGGGGTGCTTGGCCATCATATGTCTGCGCATGCTGGTGGTGGTGAGGCTGGTGGTGGTGGCTCCCCGGCTGATCTTGGCGCAACAAAGGTTGCACACCACTGTTCGTCGGTCGTCTGCACTCTCAGTGAAAAACTGCCAGACCTTTGAGCACCTCAGCCTCTGCAGGGTGGCATGGCGCGAGGAGGCGCTTTGGGAAACAGTTGGTGGATTATTTGGTCTGGCCCTGCCTTTACCCCTGGCCACCGCACTGCCTCTTCCAACCTGCCCTGCTGCTGCCCTTGCCTCCCCCTCTGAAGACCTGTCCTCAGTAGGCGTAGCAAACCAGGTGGGGTCAGTCACCTCATCGTCCTGCTGCTCTTCCTCCGAATCCTCTGTGCGCTCCTCCCTCGGACTTACTCCAATTACTACTACCTGAGTGATAGACAACTGTGTCTCATCGTCATCGTCCTCCTCACCCACTGAAAGCTCTTGATACAGTTGCCGGAAGTCCCCAGCCTCATCCCCCTGACCCCGGGAACTTTCCAAAGGTTGGGCATCGGTCACGACAAACTCCTCCAGTGGGAGAGGATTCGGAATCATTGCTGCCCATTCTGGGCAGGGGCCCGAGAACAGTTCCTGGGAGTCTGCCTGCTCCTCAGAATGTGTCATTGTAATGGAGTGAGGAGGCTGGGAGGAAGGAGGAGCAGCAGCCAGAGGATTCAGAGTTGCAGCAGTGGACGGCGCAGAATTCTGGGTGGTCGATAGATTGCTGGATGCACTTTCTGCCATCCACAACAGGACCTGCTCACACTGCTCATTTTCTAATAAAGGTCTACCGCGTGGACCCATTAATTGTGAGATGAATGTGGGGACGCCAGAAACGTGCCTCTCTCCTAATCCCGCAGCAGTCGGCTGCGATACACCTGGATCAGGAGCTCGGCCGGTGCCCACACCCTGACTTGGGCCTCCGCGTCCTCGCCCGCGTCCACGTCCTCTAGGCCTACCCCTACCCCTCAGCATGGTGTATTACCAGTAGTGCAGAAACAGAACGCTGTAATTAAATGTGCCGCTTATTGGCCTGTGGTTGGAGGCTGACTTCCCTTACAGAACGCACAGCAGAGCCAGGAAACAATTTTGCGCACGCCTGTAGTGAGACGTAGGTGCGTATGACTGAGCTAGTGGAATTCACAGCGCAGAAGTAGTCAAGTGGCCAAAGGCCTTAAGTATTTTGCTTCTATTTTTTTTAAATGCTGAGCTGATACGGCAGACAGATACTGTAGGCAGCGTATAATATTATGTATACTCTTTTCCTCTGGCGGGATGACGGCGATCATGTAACAGAGACAGCAGATCCAGGAAACAATTTTGCGCAAGCCTGCTGTAACGCTTAGCTGCGTATTAATTAGGACTACTACCCCCAGCAGATAGATACTGTAGGCAGCGTATAATATGTATACTCTTTCCCTCTGGCGGGATGACAGCGCTGATGTAACAGAGACAGCAGATCCAGGAAACAATTTTGCGCAAGCCTGCTGTAACGCTTAGCTGCGTATTAATTAGGACTACTACCCCCAGCAGATAGATACTGTAGGCAGCGAATAATATTATGTATACTCTTTCCCTCTGGTGGGATGACAGCGATCATGTAACAGAGACAGCAGATCCAGGAAACAATTTTGCGCAAGCCTGCTGTAACGATTAGCTGTGTATTAATTAGGACTACTACCCCCAGCAGATAGATACTGTAGGCAGCGTATAATATTATGTATACTGTTTCCCTCTGGCGGGATGACAGCGCTGAAGTAACAGAGACAGCAGATCCAGGAAACAATTTTGCGCAAGCCTGCTGTAACGCTTAGCTGCGTATTAATTAGGACTACTACCCCCAGCAGATAGATACTGTAGGCAGCGTATAATATTATGTATACTCTTTCCCTCTGGCGGGATGACGGCGGTCATGTAACAGACAGCAGATCCAGGAAACAATTTTGCGCAAGCCTGCTGTAACGCTTAGCTGCGTATTAATTAGGACTACTACCCCCAGCAGACACGCAGTAAACTGAAGACGGTCACAGGCAGCCCAAATATAGTATTTTTCCCCAATTTTTGGGAAAAAGCCCACTGCCTATATAGCCTGAATATCTCTTTCCCTGCCTCACCAGTACTGGCCCTATACTCTGTACAATGACTGCAGACTGCGGACGCAATGCTCTGCACGCCCGATATACAAAAAAAAAAATTTGTGCAACACTGCTAAAAGCAGCCTCAACAGTACTGCACACGGTCAGATGTGGCCCTAAGAAGGACCGTTGGGGTTCTTGAAGCCTAAAATAACTCCTACCGCTCTCCCTATAGCAGCTCCGGCACCAGCAGCAGTTTCCCTGATCTCTGTCAGAATGCATCTGTGGCGAGCCGCGGGAGGGGCCGATTTATATACTCGGGTGACACCTGATCTTGCCAGCCACTCACTGCAGGGGGTGGTATAGGGCTTGAACGTCGCAGGGGGAAGTTGTAATGCCTTCCCTGTCTTTCTATTGGCCAGAAAAGCGTGCTAATGTCTCAGAGATGAAAGTGAAAGTAACTCGAACATCGCGTGGTACTCGCCTCTAGTAACGAGCATCTCGAACACGCTAATACTCGAACGAGTATCAAGCTCGGACGAGTACGTTCGCTCATCTCTATTCATAATGACATTGGCTGTATGTTTGGAGGGGTTGTCCTGCTGCAGGATAAATTTGGAACCAATCAGACATCTCTCTGATGGAGCCAATGAGACATCTCTCTGATGGTACAGTATGATGGATAATAATCTGCCTGTACTGCTCAACATTGAGGACACTATTAATTCTGACCAAATCCCCAACTCTGTTTGCTGAAATGCAGCCCCAAACTTACAAGGGACGTTCACCATATTTCATTCCTCCTCCTCCCTTTCCCCAGTGATTATCGATGATCTTCTTTTCCTGTCATTTGTGGCAGATACTGCATCATCTCCTCAGCTAGGGCTCCCATCTCCACATTTAGTTTTATGTATCGACTTTGACCCACTTGTGAGGCCACACATGGATGCTACAGTAACTGAGGCAGACACCAGTGGCAAACTATAGACGTTACTGCACAAGAGTTTTAAAGTATAGCAGTTACATTCAACGGGTACAAACTTGTTGGTTACAGAGTCCATACAAGATATAGAACTTGGAGGTACAAGGCAGGGAGGTTACAGTCTCTTACAGAAGGAACATAGGTTAAATGGGTTGTTCCATGATGTCAGGTTACCTCCCATCCACCATTTTGATGTTTCTTTATATACCTCATATTTCCTCTTCTCATCCGGGCTTAGGAGATAAAGGTTACTTTTAGAACTTACCCATGGGCACGCCACAAAGTTCAACATGTGAAAAACAAGGAGTACTCAAGTCCATGCCTACCGCCCTCAACGTTTCTCCCTGTGCTTTGTTAATAGTCAATGCAAATCAAAGCTTTACTAAGAATTGCAATCCTATACACTGGAAGGGAATATGAGGAGGGATAATAGTTATTTTTGGTATGAAGACCTTTTTTCCAATACTGCAATCAGTAAAAACAGTTACACCTAAACGTTGTTCTGCAGAATATTAACTTTCAGGAGTATATCACTGCATAATTTGGGTGGATTTATGTTTCTCAGTAAAATTAACAGATCTCCATCCTTCAGTTGCAGCACCTGAAGTTGTATCAGGAGAGTACATACATCTGGGTAAATAATATCAAACCATTCTTTAAAAGGACACTACATTTTTAAACAACGTAAGCTCATCTAATAGCCTGTATGTATCTCATCAGTCTTGCAATATACTTTCATTAAAATTATTCTGTTTTACCACTGTCAATCATAACTGAAGTGCAGGCCCTTTGCAATCCACTATCTGTTATTAGGCTTCAGCTTCTCTAGCAACTAGAACTTTAGGACTTCTGCTTAGCTGTGGGGGAGAGGCTGTCTTTACAGGCTCAAATCCCTGCACTCACATTGCTCCCAGATCTGCAGTCAGGGTGTATACAATCTCTGCCTCTCCTGATTTTAGATTTACCTATACCTGGTACATGCACTTACCATGTTATAGGCATTATATGTGTCTCACAGTAACTGTTCTGTGTTTGTGTGGTCACAGCATATACGTGAAGGGGTACCTGCGAGGGTAATGACTCCCTCCAAATGCAGTTTCACAAACAATAAATATATTAGAAATACTTTACCTCCAGAAGCAACCAGAAAAAATTGTTGTTGTCTCACAAACTCATGCCTAAAGGGGTTGTCTGAGATTGTTTTTCTTTATAAAAAAAAAAAAAAGGTACCTCATCATAGAAAATAACAAACAAGCTTATACTCACCCAACTCTCCACATCTACCGTGCCCACAGCTCTAGGCTCCCCTGTGATACAATGTTTACAGGCTCAAGCAGACTATGCATGGGATGTCACAGGCTGCGGCACCCTATCACAGACCTCAGCACTTAAGCGCATAGGTTTGTGATTGGCTGTAGCAACCTGTGACTTCCTGTACACTGAGTGACTGCTGCTCAGGAATTTCTGTCAAGAGGAGGTCATTGGTCTGATCTAGTCTAAGTTTTGTTTGCAGTCACACTAGCAAAAGTGTATGCAGCAACCCACGTTTTTGTCCATCTATTGTGTGCATGTAGCATTTTCATGGCCTGAAAAGCTAATCTTTGGTTATTACGTGCATTCATTTTTTGCACTTTTATATGAAAGCCCTGGCGTACCGTCAGGGGTCGCTGGGGTTGCGATGGAGACCCAGCCCCTGCACTGAGGAGGCCCAAAGGCTGACCTCTGCCATATACAAATGCACATAGAGTGCATTACCGTCTGGTCTCACTACCAGTCGCGTGATTGCTGTGGTGTGGCAGACAGAACAAGCCAGAGAGCAAGCTAAAGCAGAGAAGAGGAGGGGGGGGGAGAGAAACAGGCAGACACACACATGGCATGGCATGGATCAGAGAGCACGTTGATGAAGATGTCATCCCCCTGTGCTCCTGCACAGTGTACAGTGTCTCTGTGCCTGCTGGTCTCCTCACAGAGGTGGTCCGGGGTATGTGTCTGGCTGTCTATATATCATCTATCTCATGTCTATCTATCTATTATCTTTCTATCTCTCTATCATCTATCTCATGTCTATCTATTATCTATCTCATATCTATGAATGTATCTTTCTGCCTCATATCTATCTAGCTGCCTCATATCTATCTACGGGCTGACACCCACTGGCGTTTTTTTCTCTATTGCCCTGCGAGAGCAAGTGAAAACACTCGCCTCGCAGTGTGAGAAAAAAAACAGGATGACGCCGGGATATCGACAGTCTTTTCAATGGGGCCAGCGGCAGCAGCGCTAGCCCCATTGAAAAGATAGGGAGAATATTGCGGACTTCTGCCACAGCTGTGGTAGAAGTGCAGCATGCTATCCTATTGTTTTTAATGGGATCGGCGCTGCTGCCGGTCCCATTGAAAGCAGTGGTTTGTGGCAAACCCTGCACTATGATTTTCCAGGAAGGGCTTGAAATATAAGCCCTTCCCTGAAAATCATCAAGTGGTAAAAAAAGAAAAAAAAATTACTCACATCTCCGACGCTCAGACGCATCCTCAGGCAGACTCCCCGACACTGCTGTCCAGCACTTTCAGCAGGCGGTCATTTAAAAATCCCCACCTCCTGAAAGGGATGTGCTGATTGGCTAAGCGCTGAGCCAATTACAGCTAGTGCTTAGCTATTGGCTGAGCGCTGAGCCAATTACAGCTAGTGCTTAGCTATTGGCTGAGCGCTGAGCCAATTACAGCTAGTGCTTAGCTATTGGCTGAGCGCTGAGCCAATTACAGCTAGTGCTTAGCTACTGGCTGAGCGCTGAGCCAATTACAGCTAGTGCTTAGTTATTCATTCATGAATTACTTCCTGGCTCTGAAATCACCGCTCTGTTGCAGTTAATAACAGTGCAACACTCTGCAGTTCTGTGACACACTCCAGGGACAGAATTGTGGAGGCAGGGACAGAAGACATATATTATTCATTGAATATACGCAGTGGGCCTTTTGTAAAAAATATTGGGCAAAAAATCTATTTGGCCTCCCTGTCACTGTGCTCAGTGTTCTGGGTCTCTGCTGGGTGTAGTAGTTCTACAACAAAATCAAACGCAGCCAGCTAAGTGTTACAGCAGGCTTGCGCCAAATTATTTCCTGGCGTTCCGTAAACGAAGTCAGCCTCCAACCACAGGCCAATAAGCGGCACATTTAATTACAGCGTTCTGTTTCTGCACTGCTGGTAATACACCATGCTGAGGGGTAGGGGTAGGCCTATAGGACATGGACGCGGGCGAGGACGCGGAGGCCCAAGTCAGGGTGTGGGCACCGGCCGAGCCAGTGCGGTGGCCAGGCGTAGAGGCAGGGCCAGACCGAATAATCCACCAACTGGTTCCCAAAGCACCCCCTCGCGCCATGCCACCCTGCAGAGGTCAAGGTGCTCTACGGTGTGGCAGTTTTTCACAGAGATGCCTGACGACCGACGAACAGTGGTGTGCAACCTTTGTCGCGCCAAGATCAGCTGGGGAGGCACCACCACCAGCATGCGCAGGCATATGATGGCCAAGCACCCCACAAGGTGGGACGATGCCCGTTCACCGCCTCCGGTTTGCACCACTGCCTCTCCCCCTGTGCCTCAACCTGTCACTGAGATCCAACCCCCCTCTGAGGACACAGGCAGTACCGTCTCCTGGCCTGCACCCACACCCTCACCTCCGCTGTCCTCGGCCCCATCCAGCAATGTTTCTCAGCGTAGCATCCAGACGTCGCTAGCGCCACTGTTTGAGCGCAAGTACGACGCCACGCACCCGCACGCTCAAGCGTTAAACGTGCACATTGCAAAATTGATCAGCCTAGAGATGCTGCCGTATAGGCTTGTGGAAACGGAGGCTTTCAAAAGCATGATGGCGGCGGCGGCCCCGCGCTACTCGGTTCCCAGTCGCCACTACTTTTCCCGATGTGCCGTCCCAGGCCTGCACGACCACGTCTCCCGCAACATTGTACGCGCCCTCACCAACGCGGTTACTGCCAAGGTCCACTTAACAACAGACACGTGGACAAGCACAGGCGGGCAGGGCCACTATATCTCCCTGACGGCACATTGGGTGAATTTAGTGGAGGCTGGGACAGAGTCAGAGCCTGGGACCGCTCACGTCCTACCCACCCCCCGAATTGCGTGCCCCAGCTCGGTGGTGGTATCTGCGGGGGTGTATGCTTCCTCCACTAAACCACCCTCCTCCTCCTCCTACGCAACCTCTGTCTCGCAATCAAGATGTGTCAGCAGCAGCAGCACGTCGCCAGCAGTCGGTGTCACGTGGCGTGGCAGCACAGCGGTGGGCAAGCGTCAGGAGGCCATGCTGAAACTACTCAGCTTAGGAGAGAAGAGGCACATGGCCCACGAACTGCTGCAGGGTCTGACAGAGCAGACCGACCGCTGGCTTGTGCCGCTGAGCCTCCAACCGGGCATGGTCGTGTGTGACAACGGCCGTAACCTGGTGGCGGCTCTGCAGCTCGGCAGCCTCACGCACATGCCATGCCTGGCCCATGTCTTTAATTTGGTGGTTCAGCGCTTTCTGAAAAGTTACCCACACTTGTCATACCTGCTCGGAAAGGTGCGCCAGCTCTGCGCACATTTCCGCAAGTCCCACACGCACGCTGCCACCCTGCGGACACTGCAACATCGGTTTAATCTGCCAGTGCACCGACTGCTGTGCGACGTGCCCACACAGTGGAACTCTACGCTCCACATGTTGGCCAGACTCTATGAGCAGCGTAGAGCTATAGTGGAATACCAACTCCAACATGGGCGGCGCAGTGGGAGTCAGCCTCCTCAATTATTTACAGAAGAGTGGGCCTGGTTGGCAGCCATCTGCCAGGTCCTTGGAAACTTTGAGGAGTCTACCCAGATGGTGAGCGGGGATGCTGCAATCATTAGCGTCACCATTCCTCTGCTATGCCTCTTGAGAAGTTCCCTGCAAAGCATAAAGGCAGACGCCTTGGAATCAGAAACGGAGGCGGGGGAAGACAGTATGTCGCTTGATAGTCAGAGCAACCTCATGTCTATATCTCAGTGCGTTGAGGAGGAGGGGGAGGAGCATGAGGAGGAGGGGGAAGAGACAGCTTGGCCCACTGCTGAGGGGACAGATGCTGCTTGTCTGTCATCCTTTCAGCATGTATGGCCAGAGGAGGAGGAGGAAGAGGGGGAGGAGCATGAGGAGGAGGGGGAAGAGACAGCTTGGCCCACTGCTGAGGGTACAGATGCAGCTTGCCTGTCATCCTTTCAACGTGTATGGCCAGAGGAGGAGGAGGAGGAGGATCCTGAAAGTGATCTTCCTAGTGAGGACAGCCATGTGTTGCGTACAGGTACCCCGGCACACATGGCTGACTTCATGTTAGGATGCCTTGCTCGTGACCCTCGCATTACACGCATTCTGGCCACTACGGATTACTGGGTGTACACACTGCTCGACCCACGGTATAAGGAGAGCCTTTCCACTCTCATTCCCGAAGAGGAAAGGGGTTCGAGAATGATGCTATACCACAGGGCGCTGGTGGACAAACTGATGGTAAACTTCCCATCCGACAGCGCTAGTGGCCGAAGGCGCATTTCCGCGGCCCAGGTAGCAGGGGAGGCGCAGAGATCAGGCAGCATGTACAGCGCAGGCAGGGGAACACTCTCTAAGGCCTTTGACAGCTTTATGGCTCCCCAGCAAGACTGTGTCACTGCTCCCCAGTCAAGGCTGAGTTGGCGGGAGCACTGTAAAAGGATGGTGAGGGAGTACGTAGCCGATCGCACGACCGTCCTCCGTGACGCCTCTGCCCCCTACAACTACTGGGTGTTGAAGCTGGACACGTGGCCTGAACTCGCGCTGTATGCCCTGGAGGTGCTTGCTTGTCCTGCGGCTAGCGTCTTGTCAGAGAGTGCGTTTAGTGTGGCTGGGGGAATCATCACGGATAAGCGTACCCACCTGTCAACCGACAGTGCCGACAGGCTTACACTCATCAAGATGAACAAAGCCTGGATTTCCCCAGACTTCTCTTCTCCACCAGCAGACAGCAGCGATACATAAACAATACGTAGGCTGCACCCGCGGATGGAAGCATCGTTCTCTATCACCATCCAAAACGGGGACCTTTTTGCTTCATCAATCTGTGTATAATATTCATCCTCCTCCTGAAACCTGACGTAATCACGCCGAACGTGCAATTTTTCTTAGGCCCACAAGGCTCAGTCATATAATTTTTCTAAACAATTTTTATACGTTTCAATGCTCATTAAAGCGTTGAAACTTTCACCTCAACCAATTTTTATTTTAAGTGGGCTGCCTCCAGGCCTAGTTACCAATTAAGCCACATTAACCAAAGCGATTAATGGGTTTCACCTGCCCTCTTGGTTGGGCATGGGCAATTTTTCTCAGGTACATTAGTACTGTTGGTACACCAATTTTTGTGGGCCCTCGCCCACAGTGTAATCCAATTAATTTTTTGCCCACCTGCATTACAGCTGACGTAACATCAGCTGTGATGGGCAATGCAATGGGATATTTTTATGTACCGCCGGTGGGTTCCAGGGAGTCACCCATGCTGTGGGTCCACAGGGAGTTGTAAATGCATCTGTGTCCACTTCTAAAGAACCCCAGTCTGACTGGGGGATGCAGTGTGGGCCGAAGCCCACCTGCATTAAACATGAGATTATTACCTCAGCTGTGATGGGCAATGCAATGGGATATATTTATGTACCGCCGGTGGCTTCCTGGCACCCACCCATGCTGTGGGTCCACAGGGAGTTGTAAATGCATCTGTGTCCACTTCTAAAGACCCCAGTCTGACTGGGGCATGCAGTGTGGGCCGAAGCCCACCTGCATTAAACATGACATTATTACCTCAGCTGTGATGGGCAATGCAATGGGATATTTTTATGTACCGCTGGTGGGTTCCAGGGAGCCACCCATGCCGTGGGTCCACAGGGAGTTGTAAATGCATCTGTGTCCACTTCTAAAGACCTCAGTCTGACTGGGGCATGCAGTGTGGGCCGAAGCCCACCTGCATTAAACATGACATTATTACCTCAGCTGTGATGGGCAATGCAATGGGATATTTTTATGTACCGCCGGTGGGTTCCAGGGAGCCACCCATGCTGTGGGTCCACAGGGAGTTGTAAATGCATCTGTGTCCACTTCTAAAGAACCCCAGTCTGACTGGGGCATGCAGTGTGGGCCGTAGCCCACCTGCATTTCATCTGACGTTAGCTCTGCTGTCCAGGGCACTGCAATGGGATACATTAATGTACAGCCGGTGGGTTCCAGGGAGCCACCCATGCTGTGGGTGCACACGGAATTCCCATTGCGGAGTTGTACCTGCCTGTGACTATTTATAAAAAAAACGCGGTCTGACTGGGGCATGCAGACACCTTGACAGAATGAATAGTGTGTGGCACATAGGTTCCCCATTGCTATGCCCACGTGTGCAGCTCCTGATGGCGGTGGCACAGGATTATATTTCTCATTGCTTCTCTACAGCATTGTGGGCTATCGCCCCGCCCCTTTTAAAGACGGTCGCTGCCTAGCCGTGCCAACCCTCTGCAGTGTGTGCCTGTGGTTCCTCCTCATGGCAGACGCACTTATAAATAGACATGAGGGTGGCGTGGCATGAGGGCAGCTGAAGGCTGGGCAGGGACACTTTGGTGTGCGCTGTGGACACTGGGTCGTGCGGGGGGGGGGGTTGGTCAGCATGTAACCCAGGAGAAGTGGCAGCGGAGTGTCATGCAGGCAGTGATTGTGCTTTGTTGGAGGTAGTGTGGTGCTTAGCTAAGGTATCCATTGCTAATGAGGGCTTTTCAGAAGTAAAAGTTGTTGGGGGAGGCCACTCTTGCCGCTATTGTGGCTTAATAGTGGGACCTGTGAACTTGAGATGCAGCCCAACATGTTGCCCCTCGCCTGCCCTATCCGTTGCTGTGTCATTCCCATCACTTTCTTGAATTGCCCAGATTTTCACAAATGAAAACCTTAGCGAGCATCGGCGATATACAAAAATGCTCGAGTCGCCCATTGACTTCAATGGGATTTGTTACTCGAAACGAACCCTCGAGCATCGAGAAAATTTCGTCCCGAGTAACGAGCACCCGAGCATTTTGGTGCTCGCTCATCTCTAGCTGATATAAGTTATACATCTCCCTGTTTGTATTGTATATAATTGCACACTTAAAAGTGTACCACGATTTCAAGCTGCATTTTCTGAACACACGTGTGGGAGTGGCCTTAGGGTGTGTTCATGTTTTTGTTGTACTTTAAAACCAGAGAGAAAGATATGCCTTTCTCTATCAGCAGTGAAACACAAGTCCTTACATTCAGAAGACTCTTCAGCACGTTCAGAGGCTTCCTTTTTTCTGCTAGCACTGAGGTGTAATTCCCTCTTCTTAGAAAATTATTCAACATGCTGGGAGGCTTGTCTTTAAATGGGTTATCCAGCAATTTAAATCTCTTACCAGAATGTGTCAGACCTGCCACTTCCTGTTGTGTTCCAACAAGAGGTCATGTGATATTGTGGCCTCCATTGTCAGTTACATCATAGAAGAGTGACAGGCTGTTGGCTCATTAGAATAATTAGGAAAGGCCTTCTTTCTATCACTGCATTGGTGGAGAAGCATACATGGCCTTATAAGTCTCCTCCCTAAGTGCTATCTTGACTTATGCTATAAGCTTATTCTTATGCTATCCTGACTTTCTGACTTATGTCATAGGCTTCTCAATTTTCCAAGCCAGCAATCTACTGCAGACTGATGAAGAGCAAAAACTCGAAGCCAGTCTATGCATGGTTTATCTTTTCCTTCCAGACAAAACTCTGGCTTAAATTTATTTATTTATTTACAGTCTAAGTTCCCTATTAATATGTTTTTGGAGTGTGGAAGGAAACCCACACAAACACAGGGAGAACATACAAAGTCCATGCAGATGTTACACTTGGGGGAATTGGAACCAGAACTCCAGCGCTGCAAGGCAACAGTGCTAACTGCTGAGCCACCATGCCCACTCACTGTTACAATTGTAGCGCTGTAGAGGCATTGTTCCATCTTTAAATTGCATAAATTTCCCAGAGGAGCATGCATGGTCTTATAAAGTCACTTCACTAAGTGCTGTCCCTAAGGAGAAATCATACCCTTCTCGTATAATTTGTATCAATATTTTTGGGATGCTGCAACAAAAAGAAATTCCACCATTTTTTTTGGGGGGGGGGGGGGGGTTGTTTTATTAAAGTTCAACATGTCGTAAAAAATACATTATGATGTTGTTCTCTTGATCAGCATGTTTATGGTGATACCAAGTTTATATAGTTTTTGTAATGTGTTACTACTTTTGCACGCTAAAACACAATAAAATAAAATCGTTTCTCTATCGCCGCATTACGAAACCCATAGCATTTTTATTTTTTCATCAAAAGAGCTGTATAAGGACTTGTTTTTTGTGGGACAATCTGTAATTTTCATTGGCACCATTTTGAAATACAGATGACTTTTTGATCGCTCTTTATTAGCTTTCTGGGAGGTAGAATTGGCAAAAAACAGAAATTCTAGAATAATTTTTTAGTTTTTTTTACAGCTCTCACTGTGCAGCATGAGTGACCTTTAATGTTCATTCTGCGGGTCAAAATAATTACAGCAATAGCAAATTTATATACTTTTTTACGTATGTTTGCTACTGTTACACAATAACATTTTTTTGAAGAAAAAAAATTGAATTTGCCTTGCTGCATTAGAAAACCCAACAACTTTTTTTTTAATATTAACACTTAGGGAGTTATGTCAGGTCTTCTTCTTTCCGGGTAAAGCTTTAGTTTCCATTGATACCTTTCTGGAGTACATGTGACTTTTTATTGCATTTTATTGCTAAGCGGACAGGAAAAAAGAGCAATTCTGACAACTTTTTTCCAATTATTTTTTACGCTGTTCACCATGTGAGATGAATAACTATATATTCATTGTTCAGGTCATTAAGAATGTGATAATACCTATTATGTGTAGTTTTTTATTTATTTTAAAAGTGTTTTGTAGGGGTAAATGTTTTTTTTTCACACTTAATTTTTTTTAAACTTTTTTTTACATTGTTTTTTAGTCCCTCCATCGGACTTGAAGTTGTGATCATTAAATCTCTAGAATAGCACACTGCATTATTTCTGTAAGGGTGGCTTCACACGACCGTGTGCGTACATAGGTGTGCACCCCTGTACGCGCAAAAACACACATGTGAAGGTCTGTGCATTGCTTTCAATTGAAGGCAATGGTCTGACGGCACCCCTTAATTGTTTTTCTTTCCTAAAAAAAATTATCCCTTTTAGTAAAAAAAATATATATATATACTTACCAGTCCGCCGGTGCCGTGTCCACCGCGGGGATGAACACATCTGCCACATGCGGCAGATGTTTTCTTCATCCCTGCTGGGAATAAAGAATTCCCTGACAGCTGGGGTAGGGGATCAAGCTGCCAGCACCCCTTAATTATTTTTCAGGGAAGGGCTTTAAATATAAGCCCTTCCCCGAAAAACAATCCAAACTAGTGTAGAAAAAAAAAAAAAAAATATATATATATGGGTCCACAGCGTTCTGTCTGCGCTGTCCCCAGCTCTGCACTGAAGTTCTTTCAGCAGGAGGGGAATTAAAATCCCTGCCTGCTGAAAGAGCTGCTTCTGATTGGCTGAGGCGCTCAGCCAATCACAGCCAGCTCTCGCTGAATGAATGACATCTTTCCCGAGCTACATTTAACAGTATTTTGAGCATTTAGAGATATACTTTACAGCAGATTCATGGGCCATTCATAAAATGGACAGGAGGGGACCCACTGACTTGTATGAAAGACTCTTCTAGTCATGTTTTGTGACTTGTGCAGGGGTCATTTTCAGGGAGGGGAGCAGATAATCACAGCTGATCTTCTATTGTAAATGGTGTCTTCTGTGTTATCTATATATATAGGAGTTACGTTTCAGTGTAATCCTGCCTGTAATACTAGTGAAATGACTACTGTAAAACTTCCTCTACACACCAGAAAGCATCAAAGTATTATTAGGCTATGCAGTCATTGTAAAAAAACAGGATTTTAAGATTTTTTATTACAGATTGTGACTAAAAAACATTTTAAAAATCGCCCAAAATACTTTAAAAATATGTTTAATACAAAAATGGGATATATTAAACCCCTTCCCTCCACAAGACGTAAGGGTACGTCATGGCAGCGGGGTACTTCATGCAACTGGACGTACCCTTACGTCATGTGGATAGCATGAGATCAGAATAGATCACGCACTACTGGCAATCGAAGCCGGCTGTCACTGATAACCGGGCTCCCGCTGCAACAGTGGGGGTGCATTGGAGATGCGACTCCGCTGTTAACCCCTTCCCGCCGCAATCTATATAGATCGTGGCATGGGAAGGGTTTACCGGGGGGAGCGTGCTCCCTCTGTGACATCATTGGGCTCTCACGATGTAATCACAGAGAGCCCAGATGTTTGCCATGGTAACAGGACACCACCTACAGGTGTCCTATATTACCACTGCCTATGATCACTATAACAAGCGATAAGGCACTGCAGGAGATAAGTCCTGCAATGCCTTATCATAGCAATGATTGGTGCTATGATAAAAATGTACCAAAAAGAAAAATGTAAAAAATGTAAAAGAAACCCTTTTTTGTGCTTTTTCTAATAGCATAAAAAATGAAAAAAAATCCCACATATTTGGTATTGTCGTGTCCGTAACAATGTATACAATAAGCTGAACATGCTTTTTATCCTGCATGGCAAAAAGCTTTTAAAAAAAGCCTGAAAAACTGATTTTTAGCATTTTACCTCCCCAAAAAAACACAAAAGTGATCAAAAAAGTTGTATGTACCACAAAATGGAACAGCTCGTCTCGCCAAAAATAAACCCTAAAAGAGCTCCGTTGATAGAAAAATAAAAAAATAAAAAAGACTTTGAATGCACCGATTTAGGAAGAAAAACCATTTTTCTAAAAAAAAAAAAAGGTTTTATTGCAGAAAAGTGGAAAAACCTGAAAAAAAAGAATTTTGGTATCGGTGTAATCGTACCAACCCACAGAAACAATGTATTCTGTCATTTATGCGCATGATTAAGGGTGGCTTTACACAAGCGTGGTGTTGTGCATGCATACGCGCGCACAAAAACACGCTTCTTTTAGAATCAATACATTCCCTATGGTGTTTTACAGGTGCGTGCCGGTAAAGATAGGACATGCGTGCACCATAGGGAACGCACGCATTGTCTTCAATGAAGCCACGGCTGCTGCCAGCGGCTCCATTGAAGACGATGGTCTTCCCGCACCTCTGAATTGTTTTTCAGGGAAGAGCTTTACATATAAGCTCTTCCCTGAAAAACAAGACTTTTAGTGTAAAAAAAAAACTTACCTCTCCGCCGCTGCCGTGTCCCCGCGGGGATGAAGAACACATCTGCCGCATGCGGCAGATGTCTCCTTCATCTCCGTGAGGAAAAAAAAAAGAATACCCTACCACAGCTGTCACAGATGACAGCTGCGGTAGGGGATCTAGCTGCTGGCATCCTGTAATTGTTTTTTAGTGAAGGGCTTTAAATATAAGACCTTCCCTGAAAAAAAAGAATGGTGATAAAAATAATTTTAAAAAAATACTCAACTTTCTTCAGCTGCTGGGGCTCAGCCGTGTCTAGCCGGCTCTTCTCCTTCACTGCTCTGAGGAGTATTCAACAGGCAGGGATTTAAAATCCCCACCTGCTGAATGGGCTGCCTCTGATTGGCTGAGCACTGTGACCAATCAGAAGCAGCTCTCAGCTATTGAATGACAGCTGAGAGCTTCCTCTGATTGATCCCTGCACTCAGAGGCAGCACTCACCCATTCATGAATTCATGAACCTATGTACACACCTATGTACGCACAAAAACACGCTCGTGTAAAGCCACACTAACGCTGTAAAAAAAAATATGGCAGAATTGATGCGTTTTCTTTACCTGTTATTTTTTTAAAATTAATAAAATCTTTACAATATAGTCTATGTACCCAAAATTGGCACCAATAAAAACTACAGTTAGCCCCCCAAAAAAAAGCCATTATATGGCTGCATCGCCAAAAAAATAAAAAAAGTTATGGCTTTTGAAAAATAGAGGTGATAATCTGCCAAAAATCGTTGCATCCTTAAGCCCAAAATAGGCCATGTCCTTAAGGGGTTAATAGGTAATTTTTCTGATGCTTTTAAGCACTTTCGGACAGATTTCTGATATATAGGAAATTTGTTCAGTACATAGTTATATCTAATCAACTCCAGCAGCAGTTTCTAGCCACACACTAAATAGTTCACAGTACCTTCTGATCCTTACTGGATCAACACTGCCCAATATACTCAGGGCGATGATGAGTAACAGTACTTATGAATAGACAGCACCAAATCTTAGCTGTCTGAATGCTTTCTCCACCCATCACTTTGGCTCAGCTGCAGTCTTTCTGTGCAGACGGGATCCGATGCCTGCACTCAGTGTCCATGCTAGCCGTTTCCTCTGCCTGCAGGTAAAGTCCTTGCTCTTACAAAGCACGCATCTCTGAATCCAAGCTAGCAAAGCACCAGCTTCAGACTCTCTCTACTGCTGTGTCCCAGGCTACTGTGACACACTGGGCACAGGAAAAGGTCCTGTTTATATCATCTCAGTCTCTGGCCAACCAGCAGGGTAGATAAGGGCCTGGCAGCTGAAATATCCCAAACCACATGACCTCTTTGAAGGTCCTGTCAGGTATATATACAAAATACAACTGTAATATATATAGATTGGTGTTTAACCCCATACATATCTCCATTATGTAGGACACACCAATATTATTAACCCCTTAACACTCTACAGTTGCATCATGGAGGCTTGGTGTTTGTATGTAGCCGGATCAGGGATCGATCCTGCTCCATACCGTGTGGATACTGTCTGTTTTGGACACCTAACACTTATCCACAAAAGCCGCATTTTTAGCTGTTAACCCTTCAAATGCTGTCATCAATTCTGACAGCGGTATTTAAATGCCCCGATCTGAGTTTTCGGGGGGGGGGCCTGAATGGCACCATGCGAAGAGATCAACAGTGTGCTCTTTAGTTGCCATGGCAGCTGGGTGTCTTCTGCAGGCCCCCATGGCTGCCATCGCAGATTGCCTGTGAAGCCAAGCCTGTAGCATGGCTTCATAGACTGCACTTCAGATTGCAGTATAATGTAATACTATGGTTTTACATTGTACTGCAGGAGCGCTCAAACAATCACAAGTTGAAGTCCCTTATGAAGACAAAAAAAATGTAAAAATGAGTAAGAAAAAATTTATAAATTATTAAAAATGAATAAAAGGTAATAAGTTTTTTTTTTAATTCACATATTTGTAAAAAAAAAAATTGGTATAGCTGCGTCCATAAAAGTCCAATCTATCAAAGTAATGCATTATTTATCCTGCTCAGTAAACATCAGAAAAGAAAATACACATGGTCAAAATTGCACTTTTTTTGGTTACCCATCTCCAAAAAAATGCAATAAAAAGCCATCAAAAAGTCGAATGTACTCAAAACTGTTACTAATAGTAACTACAAGATGTCTCACAAAAAAACAAGTGCCCACACAACTATATCAACAGAAAAATCAAAAGCTATGGCTGTCAGAAAATGGTGGCATAAAATAATTATTTTTTTTTCCCAAGATATTTTATTTTTTAAAAGTTGTACAGCAAAAAACTATGTAAATTTTGTATTGCTGCAATCATACTGACCCATAGAATAAAGTTATCATGTCATTTTTGTTGCAGTGTGTACACCGTAGAAACAATACCCCTCAAAGATTAGAATTATTTTCGGTACATTATATGTACATTAAACAGTACTATTGAAAATTACAATTCATCCTGCAAATAACAAGTCATCAGACCATTAGGTTGATGGATAAACAAAATACTTATGATTTTTTCGAAAGTGGGAGGGGGGGACAGAAATTTAAAAAAAGGGCTGCGTCCTAAAGGATTAATGGCATATAGTAAGTGGTACTGTTTATAGATTTTGCAGTAGGGTCCAGGAGCTTCAAGCTGTGCCTTTGATCATGTTACTGTATAGGTGCCTTTATAATAAGAAAAAAATACAATATATTTGTACATTTATTTTTACAATTGCTGTATGAGTAAAATCTATCCAGAAAAAGCTGTATGCCCAAGTCTGTGCAATGCTTTTTTAACTTCATTGTTCCTCAAAGTATATATTAGTGGATTTAGCATAGGCACGAATACAAGGAACAAGAGCGACCATACTTTAGGCCCCCCATAAGTATTAATGGCTTCTGTTCTTAAGTAAGTTATGGTAGCTGATCCAAAAAACAAACTCACAGATGTCAGATGAGAACCGCATGTAGAGAAAGCCTTATTTCGTCCTGCTGCAGAGCGTATTCTGAGCACATTCATAGAGATGTGTATATAAGACAAAAGAATGAGCATAAAAGGTAAAGGTATGACTAAAAACGTATATATCAGTACATATAACTTAATTACAACTAGGGTATTTGGAAGCACCTCCATACAAGCCAAATGTATTACCTGTAGTATGTCACAAAAAAAATGGTCAATAATTTTTGAATTACAAAATGGTAGTCTAAAGACCATAATGATATTGGCGAGAGGTAAGACTAAACCAGTCACCCATGATCCCAGTGAGATGTATAGGCATTTATTTTTTGTCATTTTTGTTATGTAGTGAAGAGGATGACAGATGGCTAAATATCGGTCATAAGCCATGAAGGCAAGAATAAAGCACTCCGACGCACCTAAGCAGCAGAAGAAATAGAACTGTGCCGCACAATTCATTCTGGAGATTTCTTTGTTTTTGTGTAAGAGGTCTCTTAGCATCCGGGGCACCGTTACAGTAGTGTAAAGCATCTCTGTAATGGATAGGCTTCTGAGAAAAAGGTACATAGGCGTGTGTAGATGGGAATATAATGACACTATCAGTATGATCATTGTATTCCCTATCAAAGTGAAGAGGTAAATTAGTATGAATATTCCAAAAAGCAATGGCTGAAATTCAGAAGACAATCCAAGCAAGATAAACTCATTGATATGTGTTTCATTTTTACTAGCCATGAAAGGGTGCTGTCAGGACCTAAAAAAAATACAGAACCATATAAAAAATGAGTAAAGCTACTGTCTAAGCTACAACACACTAATATATATTTTGCAGCAAATATATGGTGAGTGGTATGTGGAGTGGGGTCAGGAGCCGAGTGGGTACCGGCAGTTTCTGACCGCTGACACCTGCCTGCAATGACCACAGTACATCTGAGCCTCCCGTGACACAATTGTAGGGTGCTGATGGGTTCACATGTTAGCCAGTGATGGCTACCAAAGCTGTGATCTTTTGCAGCCTAATAAGCTCAGCCTGCGGCGCGGCTTAATAGATTTTCAATGAGCCTTGCATAATAGTATAGAAGCAATCAAACTATTGAATTTGAAGTTCAAGTTGAATTCGTTTCATTACTTTCTAAGCTTACACTGGATGCTGCTGATATATATACTGACATATCTAACATATTGGGACTAATGGTAACTTTAGAGTTTGTGTTGAAAAAAAGCCTGGTCAATGGCAGCTATAGTCAGACAATAATTTTGTGTTTGTATTTTTTAACTGAATGATGGTATATTCATTAAATTGAAGAATTAATCAATAGTATAATAATAATTCTAATAGTGATAATAATTTAGCATTATCACCATCATTATACTTACAAAAAAATGGAGCTTATGTATTCGTGATAGCAGGACAAGGAATAAGCTTTCTTGAGTGAAATAAGCTAGTTTTATAATTTAGCCACTCCCTAGAGGAGCTGTGCAGTTTAAAATCCATAGAGCTTTTATGATAGGTCATGTATGATTGTGCAATAAATGTTAATTTCCCCTGGGTCTAAAGCTTCTAAATGAAGCCTTATGAGAGCTTCTTTTATTTATTTCACTATAATATACAATGTACATTCTGAAAGGAAGAAATCCAATAATTGTCTATTGAACTGTAGAATTTTAGCAACAGATACCATTCACTAGAAACAAGGCGGCATTACAATTGTAATTATAATATAAAAGCATAAGTTAGGGACGGCGAAAATAATAAGGTAATAATGGAGGAAGACTGTCCAATCCACCTACAATCTACTCAGTGGAGAGCTGCAATAATGAACAAAAATAACCCCCCCCCCCCATCAAGACATGATGGGGTCGCACAATGAATGTAAAGAAGAGTTCTATTGCGCTCCAAGCAAAAGAGAAATGGGTTGTACTCACTCGGGAGAGGGGAGGAGCCCAATGTACATCGGGTAAATAACTCCCCCCTCTCTTGGTCCAGGAAGGCCTTGTATAATAATGCTGTATGTCCTGCCTCTTATGCCAGGTATATCCAGGTCAACAGCCACTTCGTGCGGTCAGTATGACTCAGTTTATTGAAGAGATAACAGAAGGACTCTCCGCCTGGGGAGTCCTATGTACATACAACGCGTTTCGGCAGATCAAGCCTTTTTCAAGTATATAATACAAATACAATAAGCAGTATATATATAACCATTCTGACTGCACAGAGTCTGATTGGTTATATATATTGGTATACTTGGTCTGATTGGTCCCTGCGCTCAGCCACTAAGAGACAGCACTCACCCATTGCTGTGACCAATCAGAGGCAGCTCTCAGCTGTCATTCAATAGCTGAGAGCTGCCTCTGATTGGTCACAGTGCTCAGCCAATCAGAGGCAGCTCATTCAGCAGGCGGGGATTTTAAATCCCCGCCTGCTGAATACTCCTCAGAGCAGTGCAGGAGAAGAGCTGGCTAGACGCGGCTGAGCCCCGGCAGCTGAAGAAAGGTGAGCATAGATTTTTTATTTTTATCACCATCTTTTCTAGCTTTTCAGGGAATAACTTTTATTTAAAGCCCTTCCCTGAAAAACAATTACTGGGTGCCTGCAACTTGATCCACTACCGCAGCTGTTATCTGTGACAGCTGTGGTAGAGAATTCTTTATTCCCTGCAGGGATGAAGAATTCCTTTGCTGCATCTGTCACAGATGTGGCAGGTGCAGCAGGCAATTCTTTTTCCACACAGGGATGAAGGGAACATCTGCCACATGCGGCACTTGTGTTCTTCATCCCTGCGGGAACACGGCAGCGACAGACAGGTACGTTCTTTTAATTTTTACACTAAAATTATTTTACAGGGAAGGGCTATTTAAAGGGCTATATTTAAAGTCCTTCCCTTAAAAACAATTACGGAGTGCCGGCAGACCATTGTCTTCAATAGAGCTGCCTGCAGCAGCCGCAGCTCCATTGAAGACAATGCGTGCATTCCCTATTGTGCACGTATGTCCTATCTTTATAGGCACGCACCTGTAAAACACGGACATGTGAACACACCATAGGGAATGCATTGCTTGGAATAGACGCGTGTTCATGTGCGTGCGTATGCACGCTCAAAAACACGTTCGTCTGAAGCCACCCTCACTCTAAGGCCTTAGTCACACGGGCGTTTTTTCACGCGATTTGCGGATCGCATGACGGATGCGCATCCGCAAATCGCGTGACCAGTGCGCGCAAGTCGCCCGCAAATCGCCCGAAAATCTGCTCCTAGCCGCGTTTCATTAGAAATGGGCCGGAGCTGTCCAGCGCATTGCATTCAATAGAGACGGCAATAGAGCCGGCTCCATTTAAAGCAATGCGCTGCGGGCGAACCCGGGATGAATTGTCGGGAAGGGCTTAAAGGGGTTGTCCCGCGCCGAAACGGGTTTGTTTTTTTTTTCAATAGCCCCCCCGTTCGGCGCGAGACAAACCCGATGCAGGGGTAAAAAAAAAAAAACGGATAGTACTTACCCGAATCCCCGCGCTCCGGTGACTTCTTACTTACCTTGCGAAGATGGCCGCCGGGATCTTCACCCACGGTGGACCGCAGGTCTTCTCCCATGGTGCACCGTGGGCTCTGTGCGTTCCATTGCCGATTCCAGCCTCCTGATTGGCTGGAATTGGCACACGTGACGGGGCGGAGCTACGAGGAGCAGCTCTCCAGCACGAGCGGCCCCATTCAGAAGGGAGAAGACCGGACTGCGCAAGCGCGTCTAATCGGGAGATTAGACGCTGAAATTAGACGGCACCATGGAGACGGGGAAGCCAGCAACGGAGCAGGTAAGTGAATAACTTCTGTATGGCTCATATTTAACGCACGATGTACATTACAAAGTGCATTAATATGGCCATACAGAAGTGTATACCCCCACTTGCTTTCGCGGGACAACCCCTTTAAATATATAAGCCCTTCCATGCAATTCATCCTAAAATGTGTAAAAATAAAAAATATATATATACTCACCTTCTCCCGGCAGCTGGAGCTCCGCGTGGCCGTCCTGCAGTGGGTGTGAAGGGGGTGTGAGTCAGACCTGCCCCCTGATTGGCTCAGCGCTGAGCCAATCAGAGGCATGTCTCACTCACACCCATTCATGAATTCATGAATGGATGTGAGTCAGACCTGCCCCTGATTGGCTCAGCGCTGAGAGGCAGCAGTCATTCACCCATTCATGAATTCATGAATGGGTGTGTGAGTGAAACCTGCCTCTGATTGGTCAGGGCTGTGACCAATTAGAGGCAGATCATTCAGCAGGCGGGGATTTTAAAGCCCCGCCGGCTGAATAGTGCCGAGAAGCAGTTCAGGAGAACTGACAGCGGCCGCGGCTGGACTCCGGCTGCAGCGGAAAGGTGAGTATACAATTTTTTTTTATATTAACACATTTTAGGATGAATTGCAGGGAAGGGCTTATATATTTAAGCCCTTCCTGACAATTCACCCCGCGCACACCGGCAGCCCATTGCTTTCAATGGAGCGGCTGTATTGCCGGCTCCATTGAATTCAATGGGCAAACATCGTTCTTCTCTGTCACAGCTGTTACAGCTGTGGCAGAGAAGAATGATTTGTCTTCTATATGTTCTCAATGGGGTCGGCGCTGCTGCTGCCGGCCCCATTGAGCGCATATAGAGAAGAGAACAGGAATCGCAGATCGCAGATAGGTGCGATCTGCGATTTCTGTTCTATAATTTATCGGACGAGTGCATAAAAAGCGCTCATGTGTCCGATACCATTGCAAAGCAATGGTTTTATAAAATCGCCGGACGCATGCGCATGCGCAAATCGCGGCTAAAAACGCCCGTCTGACTAAGGCCTAATTCTGATTCTGGACTCCTCATTCCACCGACATAATTCAATACACATCACATGATCAACAACCAATCCACGAACAGACACAATGATACATTTTCCAGACAACACCAGACATTAACTCTTTCATGCCTGCAAACTCCAATACACATAAATCTCATGCATTTCACATTTAAAGGGGTTAAGTACTTCTGTATGGCCATATTAATGCACTTTGTAATATACATCGTGCATTAAATATGAGCCATACAGAAGTTATTCACTTACCTGCTCCGTTGCTAGCGTCCCCGTCTCCATGGCTCCGTCTAATTTCGGTGTCTTCTTGCTTTTTTAGAGGCCCTTGCGCAGATGTGTCTTCTCCCTTCGGCTCGGCTCGGAAGCAGCGGCGTTTTGGCTCCGCCCCCTTGTACGCGTCATCGCGTAGCTCCGCCCCGTCACATGTGCCGATTCCAGCCAATCAGGAGGCTGGAATCGGCACATGTGATGGGGCGGAGCTACGCGATGACGCGTACAAGGGGGCGGAGCCAAAACGCCGCTGCTTCCGAGCCGAAGGGAGAAGACCCATCTGCGCAAGCGCCTCTAAAAAAGCAAGAAGACACCGAAATTAGACGGAGCCATGGAGACGGGGACGCTAGCAACGGAGCAGGTAAGTGAATAACTTCTGTATGGCTCATATTTAATGCACGATGTATATTACAAAGTGCATTAATATGGCCATACAGAAGTACTTAACCCCACTTGCTTTCGCAAGACAACCCCTTTAACCCCTTCAGTGGTGGGTTTCTTACCACCCTGTCAGACCTA
The DNA here is from genome assembly GCF_035609145.1 of Eleutherodactylus coqui. Taxonomy (NCBI): domain Eukaryota; kingdom Metazoa; phylum Chordata; class Amphibia; order Anura; family Eleutherodactylidae; genus Eleutherodactylus; species Eleutherodactylus coqui. Next base: position 173,884,605 of record NC_089841.1, read on the forward strand.
CCAGGGCAGTTTTTTTTAGATCAGCCAATCATTTAATTTCAACAAATTTTCTAGTCGCGATCCAAGAGCTATAACTTGTTCATTTTTCCATTGACACAGCTATATGTTTTTTGCAGGATAAATTGTATTTTTTAATGGCATTATTTTTAGGTATATATAATGTATTGCATAACTTTCATAAAAAAATTTGTATGTAGATTGGGAGAAAAAAAAGAAATTCTGCCATTTGTTTTTTGGATTTCATTTTTACAGTGTTCAGCGTGCAGAATAAATAATGTGATAACCTTATTCTCTGAGTCAACACGATTCCGGCAATACCAAGTGTATACAGTTTTTTTATGTTTTGCTATTTTTGTACACTTAAAAGATTTTTTTTCTTAAACGTTTGCTTCTGTGTAGCCACATTACAGGAGCTGTATTAATTGTATTTTTTCATTGCCGGAGCTCAAGAAGGCCTTTATTTTTGCGGCATGAACTCTAGTCTTCATTTATCTTATTTTTGGGAACATGTAAAATTTTGATCACTTTTTATTCCATTTTTTCTAGGGGCAGGATTGGGGGCATCTGTGTCCCCGATGCGATGGTCTCCCCGGCGGTGCGGCAAGCTGCTTGAGAATTCTCCCCGCAGTCATCTCCTTGCTCGACTTGGAATTCCCCTACTTTCAGCTCTGTGTAAGTACTGTGATTGGGTTGGACCGAGCGCCAGCCAATCACAACCAGCACTCGATCATTCACAGACATTCAGTGAATGACATCACTGAATGGCTGTGATTGGTTTATCGATCATCGGCTGTGATTGGCCGGCGCTCAATCCAATCACAGTGCTTACTTACACAGAGCTGATGGAGGGGGAATTTAAGGCCGAGTAGGGAAATGGCAGCGGGGAGAATTCTCAAGCAGCTTGCCGCACCGCCAGGGAGACCATCGTGCCAGGGACACAGGGCCGGCTGGGAGGTGAGCATTGCAGGTTTTTTTTTTTAACCTAGTATATACTCGATTATAGCTACGCTTACACTCGAGTCAATAAGTTTTACCAGTTTTTTCGTGGTAAACTTATTGACTTGGCCTATATTCGGGTCAGCTAATAATCAAGTATATACGGTAATTCTACGGGCCAGTGCGATTATGCCAATACCAAATTGTAATAGTTTTTTTCTTTTTCGCTACTTTTTCCCACTTTAAAAAAACAAGATTGTTTTTTATCGCTGCATTCAAATACCCCTAGCCTTTTTTTTAAGCCTGCACTATTGCTGTGTTTTTTCATTGGGACTCTCTAATGTTAAAATCGCATCGCCCAAAAATCACAAAAGCACAAACTTGCGATTTTTGCGCGATGCGATTTTAACATTGGAATGTTACATTGAAAAAAATGCAGTGATATCGCAGCATTAAAAAAGACGCTAGTGGGGAAAAGCCCTAAAGGGAGAAAGGTGGGGTTATGGCGTTTTCATTTTTTTAATAATTTTTTTACTATTTTTTTTTACTTTTTTAAATCTTTTAACATTTTCGTCCCTTTAGGGGACTTGCATAATACTTTTTTTTATACTTCTAATACTCTGCTATGCTGAGGCATAGCAGGGTATTAGACAGGCTATGACGCTCAGACAGAGTCTGAGCGTCATAGCCGAATTTAGCTGGCAGACCCAGAGGCTATATTGAAGCCTCAGGGTGCCACGCAGACCCATCAAGACCCCTGATTACATTGCGGGGGTCCGATAGTGACAGAGGGAGCCCCCTCCCTCTGTCAGTCCTTTCACATGCTGCGGTCGCACATACTATGGCATGTAAAAGGTTAAACAGTGGAGATCAGAGGTTTTCTCCATTTTTCGCTGTAAGAGGTGATGCCCGGCTATCATCTGACAGCTGTTCACCAGCTCTCCCTGCCATGGGGACCATCGGCCAGCTTCTGACAAGCCGATGGTTTTCGTGGCAATGTGTAAACAGTGCAGGAGTTAAAAAAAAGAAGCGGAAAGTTGCAGGCAGATCGGTTATATCTTCCCGCTTCTTTTCTTGAAGCCCTGCACTGCTTCTCTGTGGGACTGTGCAGGCAGTGTGTGCACAGCTTATGGCATTGTGTTCTGCACAGTCCCATAGTGAAACATAGCCCAAAAATCTTCTGGGCTATGTCACTATGGGCAGTGGAGCTAGTCCCGGAAAACTTCCGGGCGTGCCACTGAAGGGGTTAAGACAGTAATACCAGACAAACATAAAACATGTATTCTAGGGCGCTGGAGGGGACCCCAATCTCTGGGCCACTACACTGGGCAATCACTTTGGTTCAATAAATATGCATTGATGTCTTAAGAAAGTTGGTGCACATACATGCCAAGATAGTGCATAGGGATTAGCAGCATGCAGCAAGTATGCATGTCATTGAGAGATTCACATGTGGTACACTGGCACACATGGTCATGTGAGCCCGGCCTTCGAAAGTAGTGGGTTTTTTTTACAAAATCACTTTAACATATAAGATCGTTTTATCAATTTACTCATAGCATTCTTAATTACAGAATTCCTCAAACTATATATTAAGGGGTTAAGCATGGGGACGAAGATAATGTAGAGCAGGGACATTACTTTTGCCCCTCCATATGATTGAATGGATTTTGTCTTCAGGTAGGTTATAGTGGCTGTTCCATAGAATAAAGTCACAGATGTAAGGTGAGACCCACAAGTAGAAAAAGCTTTCCTTCTGCCGATAGAAGAAGGAATTTTTATTACGCTGTTAATGATACGAACATAAGAGAGCAGAATTAGCAGGAATGGTAAAGGTATAACCACGGAGCTATATATCAAAATAGCAATCTCATTAGCAAAGGTGTCAGTACAAGCCAACTTTACCACTGGTAGTATGTCACAAAAGAAGTGATCAATAATGTTTGAAGAACAGAAAGGTAAACTAAAAACATAAGAAATCTGGATCAAAGATAAGAAGATGCCAGACAACCAAGACCCCAAAGTAAGTTCCAAACACTTAGTTTTAGTCATTGTGGTCGTGTAGTGAAGTGGATGACAAATGGCCACAAATCGATCATATGCCATGAATGCAAGAAGGAAGCACTCTGTTGTACCAAGGAAACAGAAGAAGTAAAGCTGAGCCGCACATCCTATGAAAGAGATGCCTTTATCCAAATGTAAGAAGTCTCTAAGCATCCGAGGAACTGTTACTGAAATATAAAAAATTTCTGTAAGGGACAAACTGCGAATGAAAAGATACATTGGGGAGTAGAGCTGTGGTTCCAAGGTCACAGTCAGAATTATCATCATGTTCCCCATTAAGGTGATAAAATAAATTATTAGAAAGATTGAAAAAAGAAATGGTTGACGGCTTGCAGAAAATCCCAAGAGTATAAATTCACTCAACTGCGTCTCATTTCTTTTGGCCATTATTAATAATCTAGTTATAAAGATGCAAGAATGAAAAGTTTAATAGTAGAAGGTCATTTTACCATTTAAATAGTGGAAGTTCTCCTGAACAAAACTTATCGGTAATGACTTAAAGAACTTAATTTGTATAGCCTGGAGGACAGAAGAGAGAGGAGGGACATGATCAAAACCTTTAAATAAGTAAAATGTATAAATAAGGGTAATGAATGAAGCATTATTACTAGAAAACCCTTCCCCTTGCTTTTTGAACCTGCCTCAGACTTCAATGGCTGTTTGCTGTGTAAAATGCAGAATGATAGGCCAGGTCCTCGAAATAGGAATGATAGGGCAGGCCCAAAGGAATTGCATGTGCAAAAAACACTCATAAGAACAAACCCATTGAAATCAGTAAAATTATGAGGGCATCTTGTGTGTAGCACCCTCTTCAGTTTCACCCATAGATTTTCAATGGTATGCAGGTCTGGACTCTGTTCTTTTGGTGAGGCGCAATGTTGGCTTTACGCCAAACATACCTTTTCAAAATATGGTCAAAACGTTCAACTTTGGTCTCATCAGACCATAACATGTTCTCCGACATACTGTTATCAGATTGATGTAGGTTTTGGCAAAACATAGACGAGCTTGGATGTTTTTCTTTGTTAGAAAAGGCTTCCAGCTCGCTACCCTACCCTGCAGCCCAGACATATGAAGAATACGGGAGATGGTTGTCACATGCTCTACACAACCAGTACTTGCTAGAAATTCATGCAGCTCCTTTTCTGTTGCTGTGGGCCTCTAGGCAGCCTCCCAGCTGGGTCACATTGGGATGGAAATAAATCTAAAATGATTAATCATTTTACCAGTGGCATATAGACCTTTTATATCCAATGTATGTACATGCATATATATACATTGGGGAGTGGATTCATTTGGGATTCCGAACAGCAGAGGAGAACTTAGTTTTGTTGGTGACATGGATTGCAGTGAAGCTTTGGTGCTGACACTCTAGAGAAAAATGTATTTTAGTTTTTCTGTAGTTACACTTTTCAATATAAAACAATTTTGAGAGAAATACAGGGCTGGTGGTGTGTAAAACTGGTCCTGCCTCAGAAAGAAGCTGGCAGAGGAGCATATGTTCACATGTGGCATAGAGATGGACATAATAGCCAGAGGCTCATGTGCAAAAAAAGCATATGTGCTCCTAGCTATCCAATCATAGAGCACCCACATTATGACTTTCCAACAATTCACCAGTAATTGTGTGCTATGAAATTCATTAGTGCATTTCCTTACAATGAAAGTAATAGACAGTGAAATACTGCTTATTGCTCTGAAAGCATCTGAAGACTCTCTTATCAGCTGGGCTGCTGGGCAGCCGTACAGGCTACACTTACAGTATGTCTTCCCTTCATGTGACCTGAAAATGTCATCTATACATCTGAATAAGACTCTGTTCATATCTGTGTTATGGTTTCGGCCTATAACAGAAACCATGAAGCAGTGCAAGATCTGTTGTATGAAGGATTTCCGTCACTCCCAATGGGCTCCATTGACTAATAATCCAGCATTATATATACCATCAAGTCTGCCAGAATCTGAAATGGAGTCTCTGAAGCTGATGTACAAAATAGCCTAAAGTTACAACACCCATTCAAATAGGTGGGACATTAAAAAAAATATTCTGCAATAAATCTGCCAGATGTCAACATACCCTGAAACCTTCCAAGTTAATTGTCATTCTGCTCAGTTGATCAAAATATTTATTCTGAACTGCTGATTGCAAAAGAAGGAATGATCAATCAAAGCTCAATTTTAATGTCATCTTGTTATTTGCCATTCAGCCTCTGTGAATTTGCTATGGTTATGTTCACCTTGTGGTTTTGGGCTCCATTTAACATATGCACCAGTGAAAACTCCCAACATATAAATTACAAACAGGCTGTGACACATACCTACATGCTAGAGGTACCAAAAAAACACGTATAAAGACAGCCTAATGAATGGATCAAGCTTAAGAGAAGGAACTACAGTAAATGCACATACTGCACAGATGGGTTTACCACCATGGGCAATATTTTTCTCTGGACAATAAAGCCAGCAAATCCAAATATCCAAAATTATTAAGGAACGTATAAGAAAGAAAAATTAATCACAAAAAATGTAATTAAAATGTAAAGAGGTTGTAAACTATTGATGGCCTATTCTCAGGATAGGTTATCAATAACAGATTGCCAGGAGTCCATTATCCAGGACCCCCATTGATCAGCTGTTATCTGGGTTGGTGCACTTGTACACTGAGCTGATTTCTGTAGGAAGCAGACAGTTCTGTTCTCACAGCAGTGGCCAGGCTTGGTATTGCAGGACAAGTTCCCATTCACTTTAGTGGGAAGATAGTAATACCCAGCCTGGCCACTGTAAGCCCAGATAACAGTTGATGAGGGGGGGCCCTTGAAACAAACCCATGCCAACCTACTTTTGATAACAGACCATTTATAATTTACCACTGGACAACCCCTTTAAAAAAGAAACGTATTTAAACGCATTAGCAACATTTAATGTCAATTTGAGATTTACTGTAATAACAGGTTAAGTAGTAGAAACAAGTATGCATTTTTTACTTTATTGGGATATTGTTTTTAAAAGTGCCCACAAAATCTAGTACCAGACATATTGTAGTAACTTTGTACATAGTGCCCAATACAATCTAATCAGACATAATTACAGTAAAATGAATCCAGAGACAGTTAGTAACGCCTGTATAAGTACATCAAAACCAAATAGTAAATGCAACACTGTATGAAAAATAAAGGTTACCCTTGTTGGCTACGCAGATTCTGAATTATGTATTGCAGATAAACATTTTGTGAGCTTTTCATTTCCAGGATACATTTCATGACTACCCTACATACACAACATAATGTGTGATTAATATATGTATATTATCGGAACCAGGAATGGTACAATAGAATGTATAGTTTAAAGTTATTGTTTTCAAGCATGACAAACAGTAACAAAATACATTCAGGACTTAGTCCCACGGGCGCCGATCCGTCCGTGTTACTGCACGAAGAAGACAGCCGCACTTCAGGATGGGCGTTTCTCCGCAGTGAAGCTGGTCACGTGTTCTTCCTTCCGGTGCTGCGGAGATTCATCCGCATCTGCAGTGCGGCCGTCTTTTAGTGCAAGAACACGGGCGCCGATGTGCCCGTCTGACTAAGCCCTCAGCATGCTTAGCTATTTGTATTCATAAGGCCTCATTCACACAAGCATATTTGCCCTTTTGTATTACATGTGTATTTTTTACGCATGTATTAAGCAGAACTGAAACCCTATTAATTTGCATTGGGGGATTTAAACATGTTTTTTATTTTTTAAAAGCACACCACGTCCTATTTCAGTCTGTATTATGGTCTGAGATAGCCCATTTAAGTCAATGGGATCATGTAAGTACGCAGTGAATACACATGATGCATGTGCAGTTACACATCAAATCAATGGTCTTATTGCATTTTTTTTCTTTGCAGGCGTGAAAAGTGTAATGAATACACACAAGAAATCCAATAAGCAGGGAATACGCACAGTTTCGGTCTGTGAAAACCCTGCGTCCTCTGACGAGATTGGTCGGTTGGTGAGCTGGTGTCTTTTCTCTTTTGGGGTGTGTATGTACCAGTCAGGCATTTGAGACATTTTCTTACCTTGTAAAAAAGAATGAAGTGGGCAAAGTAAAATATCATTAAGAATAGAGTACAATCAATTCAATCTCCTCACTAAGTACAAGTAACTGTAAGGCAGAGACTGTGGCATTCGCAGCCTTCTTATATTTGAAATAAATGCTTAGTTCATTGGGAAAACCTCACTAGTAGTAATGGTAGAGGTTCCCTATAGACTAAGGCATAAGGGAATTGACTTGAAAGTTATTGGTTTGTTTAAATGTATAATTGCTTTTGCTTGTACATGCTTTGCATGTGTATGTAATTGCCAAAACTGTTTTCTAAGTTATTTGTGAAGTTTAAACTTTTAGGAATAAAGTTTTTAAATTATTAAAATATTGAGATAAAAACTAAATATTTGAAAAAGTTATTTCTACTAAGCTTCTCACCAGTAAGAACTCTAATACTTTGGGTTTGGTCTTTGTACTCTGCTTATCCAAATACATAAGCATGAGTTTGTTCTCTAGGAATGAATCAGTCAATGAATGAATAAATGAAAGATGTGTAGCAACTAGAGATGAGCGAGCACCAAAATGCTCGGGTGCTCGTTACTCGGGACGAAATTTTCGCGATGCTCGAGGGTTCGTTTCGAATAACGAACCCCATTGAAGTCAATGGGCGACCCGAGCATTTTTGTATATCGCCGATGCTCGCTAAGGTTTTCATTTGTGAAAATCTGGGCAATTCAAGAAAGTGATGGAACGACACAGCAACGGATAGGGCAGGCGAGGGGCTACATGTTGGGCTGCATCTCAAGTTCCCAGGTCCCACTATTAAGCCACAATAGCGGCAAGAGTGGCCCCCCCTCCCAACAATTTTTACTTCTGAAAAGCCCTCATTAGCAATGCATACCTTAGCTAAGCACCACACTACCTCCAAAGCACAATCACTGCCTGCATGACACTCCGCTGCCACTTCTCCTGGGTTACATGCTGCCCAACCCCCCCCCTCCTCCCCCGCATGACCCAGTGTCCACAGCACACACCAAAGTGTCCCTGCGCAGCCTTCAGCTGCCCTCATGCCACACCACCCTCATGTCTATTTATTAGTGTGTGTGCCATGAGGAGGAACCGCAGGCACACACTGCAGAGGGTTGGCACAGCTAGGCAGCGACCCTCTTTAAAAGGGGCGGGGCGATAGCCCACAATGCTGTACAGAAGCAATGAGAAATCCAATCCAGTGCCATCTCCATCTGGAGCTGCACACGTGGGCATAGCAATGGGGAACCTATGTGCCACACACTATTCATTCTGTCAAGGTGTCTGCATGCCCCAGTCAGACCAGGGTTTTTTATAAATAGTCACAGGCAAGTACAACTCCCTGGAACCCACCGGCTGTACATAAATGTATCCCATTGCAGTGCTCTGGACAGCAGAGCTAACGTTAGATTAAATGCAGGTGGGCTTCAGCCCACAGTGCATGCCCCAACCTGACCGGGGTTTTTAATTCATAGACACAGGCAGGTACAACTCCCTATTGTGAAGTCCTTGTGGACCGACAGCATGGGTGGCTCCCTGGAACCCACCGGCGGTACATAAATATATCCCATTGCATTGCCCATCACAGCTGAGGTAATGTCATGTTTAATGCAGGTGGGCTTCGGCCCACACTGCATGCCCCAGTCAGACTGGGGTTCTTTAGAAGTGGACACATGGCGTTACAACTCCGTGTGGACCGACAGCATGGGTGGGTGCCAGGAAGCCACCGGCGGTACATAAATATATCCCATTGCAGTGCCCAGCACAGCTGATGTAACGTCAGCTTTAATGCAGGTGGGCAAAAAATTAATTGGATTACACTGTAGGCGAGGGCCCAAAAAATTGGTGTACCAACAGTACTAATGTACCTCAGAAAAATTGCCCATGCCCAACCAAGAGGGCAGGTGAAACCCATTAATCGCTTTGGTTAATGTGGCCTAATTGGTAACTAGGCCTGGAGGCAGCCCAGTTAAAATAAAAATTGGTTCAGGTGCAAGTTTCAATGCTTTAATGAGCATTGAAACGTATAAAAATTGTTTAGAAAAATTATATGACTGAGCCTTGTGGGCCTAAGAAAAATTGCCCGTTCGGCGTGATTACGTGAGGTTTCAGGAGGAGGATGAATAGAATACACAGATTGATGAAGCTAAAAGGTCCCCGTTTTTGATGGTGATAGAGAACGATGCTTCCATCCGCGGATGCAGCGTACGTATTGTTTAGGTATCGCTGCTGTCCGCTGGTGGAGAAGAGAAGTCTGGGGAAATCCAGGCTTTGTTCATCTTTATGAGTGTAAGCCTGTCGGCACTGTCAGTTGACAGGCGAGTACGCTTATCCGTGATGATTCCCCCAACAGCACTAAACACCCTCTCTGACAAGACGCTAGCCGCAGGACAAGCAAGCACCTCCAGGGCATACAGCGCGAGTTCAGGCCACGTGTCCAGCTGCGACACCCAGTAGTTGTAGGGGGCAGAGGCGTCACGGAGGACGGTCGTGCGATCGGCTACGTACTCCCTCACCATTTTTTTACAGTGCTCCCGCCGACTCAGCCTTGACTGGGGAGTGGTGACACAGTCTTGCTGGGGAGCCAGAAAGCTGTCAAAGGCCTTAGAGAGTGTTCCCCTGCCTGTGCTGTACATGCTGCCTGATCTCCGCGCCTCCCCTGCTACCTGGCCCTCGGAACTGCGCCTTCTGCCACTAGCGCTGTCGGATGGGAATTTTACCATCAGCTTGTCCGCCAGGGTCCTGTGGTATAGCATCACTCTCGAACCCCTTTCCTCTTCAGGTATGAGAGTGGAAAGGTTCTCCTTATACCGTGGGTCGAGCAGTGTGTACACCCAGTAATCCGTAGTGGCCAGAATGCGTGTAACACAAGTGTCACGAGAAAGGCATCCTAACATGAAGTCAGCCATGTGTGCCAGGGTACCTGTACGCAACACATGGCTGTACTCACTCGGAAGATCACTTTTAGGATCCTCCTCCTCCTCCGGCCATACACGGTGAAAGGATGACAGGCAAGCAGCATGGGTACCCTCAGCAGTGGGCCAAGCTGTCTCTTCCCCCTCCTCCTCATGCTCCTCCCCCTCCTCCTCCTCCTCAATGCGCTGAGATATAGACATGAGGGTGCTCTGACTATCCAGCGACATACTGTCTTCCCCCGGCTCCATTTCCGAGCGCAAAGTGTCTGCCTTTATGCTTTGCAGGGAACTTCTCAAGAGGCATAGCAGAGGAATGGTGACGTTAATGATTGCAGCATCGCCGCTCACCATCTGGGTAGACTCCTCAAAGTTTCCAAGGACCTGGCAGATGTCTGCCAACCAGGCCCACTCTTCTGTAAAGAATTGAGGAGGCTGACTCCCACTGCGCCGCCCATGTTGGAGTTGGTATTCCACTATAGCTCTATGCTGCTCATAGAGCCTGGCCAACATGTGGAGCGTAGAGTTCCACCGTGTGGGCACGTCGCACAGCAGTCGGTGCACTGGCAGATGAAACCGATGTTGCAGGGTGCGCAGGGTGGCAGCGTCCGTGTGGGACTTGCGGAAATGTGCGCAGAGTCGGCGCACCTTTCCGAGCAGGTCTGACAAGCGTGGGTAGCTTTTCAGAAAGCGCTAAACCACCAAATTAAAGACGTGGGCCAGGCATGGCACGTGCGTGAGGCTGCTGAGCTGCAGAGCCGCCACCAGGTTACGGCCGTTGTCACACACGACCATGCCCGGTTGGAGGCTCAGCGGCGCAAGCCAGCGGTCGGTCTGCTCTGTCAGACCCTGCAGCAGTTTGTGGGCCGTGTGCTTCTTCTCTCCTAAGCTGAGTAGTTTCAGCACGGCCTGCTAGCGCTTGCCCACCGCTGTGCTGCCACGCCGCGCGACACCAACTGCTGTCGACGTGCTGCTGCTCACACATCTTGATTGCGAGACAGAGGTTGCGTAGGAGGAAGAGGGTGGTTTAGTGGAGGAAGCATACACCGCCGCAGATACCAGCACCGAGCTGGGGCCCGCAATTCTGGGGGTGGGTAGGACGTGAGCGGTCCCAGGCTCTGACTCGGTCCCAGCCTCCACTAAATTCACCCAATGTGCCGTCAGGGAGATATAGTGGCCCTGCCCGCCTGTGCTTGTCCACGTGTCTGTTGTTAAGTGGACCTTGGCAGTAACCGCGTTGGTGAGGGCGCGTACAATGTTGCGGGAGACGTGGTCGTGCAGGGCTGGGACGGCACATCGGGAAAAGTAGTGGCGACTGGGAACCGAGTAGCGCGGGGCCGCCGCCACCATCATGCCTTTGAAAGCCCCCGTTTCCACAAGCCTATACGGCAGCATCTCCAGGCTGATCAACTTGGCTATGTTCACATTTAACGCTTGAGTGTGCAGGTGCGTGGCGGCGTACTTGCGCTCCAACACTTGCGCTAGCGACGGCTGGACGGTGCGCTGACAGACATTGGTGGATGGGGCCGAGGACAGCGGAGGTGAGGGTGTGGGTGCAGGCCAGGAGACGGTAGTGTTTGTGTCCTGAGAGGGGGGTTGGATCTCAGTGGCAGGTTGGGGCACAGGGGGAGAGGCATTGGTGCAAACCGGAGGCGGTGAACGGCCTTCGTCCCACCTTGTGGGGTGCTTGGCCATCATATGTCTGCGCATGCTGGTGGTGGTGAGGCTGGTGGTGGTGGCTCCCCGGCTGATCTTGGTGCGACAAAGGTTGCACACCACTGTTCGTCGGTCGTCTGCACTCTCAGTGAAAAACTGCCAGACCTTTGAGCACCTCGGCCTCTGCAGGGTGGCATGGCGCGAGAGGGCGCTTTGGGAAACAGTTGGTGGATTATTCGGTCTAGCCCTGCCTCTATCTACCCCTGGCCACCGCACTGCCTCTTCCAACCTGCCCTGCTGCTGCACTTGCCTCCCCCTCTGAAGACCTGTCCGCAGTAGGCTTAGCAAACCAGGTGGGGTCAGTCACCTCATCGTCCTGCTGCTCTTCCTCCGAATCCTCTGTGCGCTCCTCCCTCGGACTTACTCCAATTACTACTACCTGAGTGATAGACAACTGTGTCTCATTGTAATCGTCCTCCTCACCCACTGAAAGCTCTTAAGACAGTTGCCGGAAGTCCCCAGCCTCATCCCCCGGACCCCAGGAACTTTCAAAAGGTTGGGCATCGGTCACGACAAACTCCTCCGGTGGGAGAGGATTCGGAACCATTGCTGCCCATTCTGGGCAGGGGCCCGAGAACAGTTCCTGGGAGTCTGCCTGCTCCTCAGAATGTGTCATTGTAATGGAGTGAGGAGGCTGGGAGGAAGGAGGAGCAGCAGCCAGAGGATTCAGAGTTGCAGCAGTGGACGGCGTAGAACTCTGGGTGGTGGATAGATTGCTGGATGCACTTTCACGACAGGACCTGCTCACACTGCTCATTTTCTAATAAAGGTCTACCGCGTGGACCCATTAATTGTGAGATGAATGTGGGGACGCCAGAAACGTGCCTCTCTCCTAATCCCGCAGCAGTCGGCTGCGATACACCTGGATCAGGAGCTCGGCCTGTGCCCACACCCTGACTTGGGCCTCCGCGTCCTCGCCCGCATCCACGTCCACGTCCTCTAGGCCTACCCCTACCCCTCAGCATGGTGTATTACCAGTAGTGCAGAAACAGAACGCTGTAATTAAATGTGCCGCTTATTGGCCTGTGGTTGGAGGCTGACTTCGCTTACGGAATGCACAGCAGAGCCAGGAAAGAATTTTGCGCAAGCCTGCTGTAACACTTAGCTGGCTGCATATTAATTAGGACTACTACCCCCAGCAGAGACGCAGTACACTGAGGACGGTCACAGGCAGCCCAAATACAGTGTTTTTTCCCAAATTTTTTGGGAAAAGCCCACTGCCTATATAGACAGTATATCTCTTTCACCCTTTTCACTGTCCCTGCCTCACCACTACTTGCCCTATACTATGTAAAATTACTGCAGACTGAGGACGCAATGCACTGCACGGCCGATATACAAAAAAAAAAATGTGCAACACTGCAAAAAGCAGCCTCAACAGTACTACACACGGTCAGATGTGACCCTAAGAAGGACCGTTGGGGTTCTTGAAGCCTAAAATCACTCCTAACACTCTCCCTATAGCAGCTCCACCATCAGCAGCACTTTCCCTGAGCTATGTCAGAATGCATCTGTGGCGAGCCGCGGGAGGGGCCGATTTATATACTCGGGTGACACCTGATCTCGCCAGCCACTCACTGCAGGGGGGTGGTATAGGGCTGGAACATCACAGGAGGAAGTTGTAATGCCTTCCCTGTCTTTCTATTGGCCAGAAAAGCGCGCTAACGTCTCAGAGACGAAAGTGAAAGTAACTCGAACATCACATGGTGCTCGCCTCTAGTAACGAGCATCTCGAAGACGCTAATACTCGAACGAGTATCAAGCTCGGACGAGTACGTTCGCTCATCTCTAGTAGCAACTAAAACCACTCAAAATTGTAAGGGGCTGTAATAATACAAAAAAGTAGATATCAGAGGGGGTCTATGTCAAATAAGACTTGGAGAACCCAATTGTATTCAGACTTGGAGGGTGGCAACAATGAGACAGCACAACACTCAACACAATAACATCTGGTATAATATCTAATTATTGAACTAATTTTTACACCATCCCACTCTGGAATTTCCCCTTTTAACCCATTTTCTCTCCTGATCCACCTATTAACCCAGATTACTTGGTGAACATGGAGGGGGCTTGCCTTTAGGGTCACCGAGGGTCGTGAAGAACTAAATGGCTTTCAACAACAACAACAACCTATTCTCTGCAGAGCTTTCTGTTGCCGTCCTCTTTTGCACTGATGACTTATTCTCTGGATACATCATTAGTAGTAAGTGGATAGGGGTCCACCGATTGGGACCCCATCCATCAACTCATCATCCGTCTTGCTGTCCAGTGCAGCGGACAGGAGAGGAAGTGCATACACTCCCATTAAAATCAGTGAGAGACCCACGCCTCTTTGGCACTTCCTGCTCCTCTACTGGTCAGGCCTGGATATGATATCGTGACCAAAAAAGGACTGGGTACGCACACGGGTTTCACACTGTATTCAAGCAGCTGGCCCTGGCTATAGGGAGGTGACCTGGGCCTACCTAAGCAGGGACAGTGCCCCAATAAGGGCAGCCCAGCGGTCTTCGGATCTGGGCCCTAGCTGATCCTAGGAGCCATGCACCAGAACAGGACACATTCACATGCCACATGACAGGGACTGAACAACAGGACACACAGAGCCAGAATACACAGCATACAACAGCCAAAATTTAACCACTAGTAACAGATAGGAAGCTGAATATAAATACCAGGCATTAGTTGACATTTTGTACAAAACATGAAAGCTAGCAGGCCACGGCTCCTGGTTATACCGCTAGTCCCTACACTAGCCAGGAGTCCAGCAGCACCAGACTCAGTGCACACAGCAAGCTCCGACAGGGCACAGATCACAGGTCACACAGCAAGCTGACACAAAACTGACAGAGCATAAATGAACAAATGGACATGAACACAAGGCACAGATCACACAGCAAGCTGCAACAAAACACAGATAGCAGGTAACAGCAAACTTCAACAGACAAGGAATCATGACTGCTTACCCTGAACCCCAGACAGACTGACAAGGAGCTGGGTTTATATGTGAGCAAAGACTCAGGAGATTGGCTAGCAGGAGGTACCACACCCAGCCAGCTCATCAATTAACCCTGTGAGGTCTGTGCTGCTAGGAAGCTTAGAACTACAGATCCCAGCAGCACACGCAACATCCAGGTTGACTTCTGGAAGTTGAAAATATTGTAACTTGAGACTATAACTCTGGAAAACTAAATTAAGTTGTGAAATCCTCAAAAATGTCAACCCAAAGGTAGAAAAAAAACAAAGATTAAAGACAAAGATGTAGATAACTAATACACATAAAGTAAATAAAGTCACAAAAAGCTGGTGGAAGCTATAACTCTATATAAGGGCGAAGTCAGACACACATGTATTTGTGCATGCGTATGTGCACACAAAACAGCACATCTATTAGAAGAATTGGTTCCCTATGGTGTGTTTAACATTCCCGCCTCCTCAAAGGGCTGTGTCTGATTGGCTAAGCACTCAGCTGATCACAGGTTGCGCTCAGCCATTCATTGATTTCAATGAATGGCTGAGTGCTGCCTGTGATTGGCTGAGGGCTGTGACCAATCACAGGCAGCACTCAGCTGTCATTCAATTAATCCCCACCTGCTGAAAGAACTTCAGTACAGTGTCGGGAGCCAAGCGTCAAGATGCGCCGAGCCCTGACAGCCCCAGAGAGGTAGGTATATACATTTTTTTTATTTTTTACACAAGGTAGGGATGATTTTTCATGGAAAGGCTTATATTTCAAGCCCATCCCAGAAAATCACTGCGGGGGGTTCCTACATCCCATTGCTTTCAATGGGGCCAGCCATTGGGCACGAAGCTTTGGTCACACATATTTTGCACATCCATGCAGTGCATTTTTTACTGTACACACAGTATACCAGAAAATTACACTCTCCTCACTGTACTCTATATAGGCACTACTAAACTGCCAATCAGTGCATGTACTTCAGTAATGTAGGAATTTTACAATGGAAATGTCCACGATGATTGGCTGGATTTTCCAGCAAAGTGCACATAGAACAGATTTGGACTATGGGTGACATTGTAAGTATAGGTGCTTACTGCATACTAAAAAAAAATCACAATGGCTTATTCAGTTTCCTCAGTAGGCTGACTCTTCAGGTTTCATTAAGCTCACATTTCAGTATACGTTATTAAGACAGGTGCAAGATCAGCCCTGTTAATCAGAGGGAGGGTCTACAACCATTGGATGAAATGTGATCCATGACCCCTCGCTATAGGAGCCCTCAGTTTTGGCCAGGTTCACTGGTTACAATGCCACATCCACCCTGCAAATATTGTACATATCCTATCCCCGGGATAGTGCCAGTTTTGATGATGTAATACCAATATGTCAAACTTCACACTAAAATAACTGGAAACTCAAGATTTCTTATTTCTCCAAATTTCATGTCTTGCCTCCATATTTAACTTTCAATTTAATATTTCTCACGGACTAACAAATGCCCCTTTTGCCCCTCCTATAATCTAGACCTGCAAATGGTGAATTTCTGTCCTGTAGTTACTGAATGATACTATGCATCCATCTATGAATAGTCTGTTTTATTTTTATCTTGGGAAAATTTGAGACAAATGAATTTTCACTAACCATGGCAGTAGAGAGAGAGTTGTAGTCTTTACAATGGGTCACATTGGTGCATCAATGTGTATAATTTTTAGAAATTATTAGAAAGTTCTGCATCTTTCTTTCTAAAGAAGAATTTTGAGTTTAATGTTCACCAACAACTGTTATTCAGTGACGAGGAGCATACCATACTGTCTATGTATCTGACTCTATCCATCAGTGGTGGTCACTATCTGGTCAGTGATACTGATCTGCAGTATAACAGTCAGTACTTTAAAGGAGATGTCTCGAGGAAGCAGTTAAATTTTTTTTTTGCCCAGTCCCCCCCATTAAGTACACATTACTAAGCCCCCCTGTAAATGACATTTCTAGCTGGTTCGTACTTACCGTTCCAGCGTTTCAGCAACTTATAAAGTTTTCTCAAGATGGCCGCCGGCTCTTTCCCCGTCGCTCGCTGCAGCCCGACGTGCGCGCTCCCGAGACGCCGCCAGCTGTGTCTCCATGGCAACCGGACGCATCGCAGCCGCCGACCAGACGCCCCGCAGCCGCCGACCAGACGCCCACCTCCAGGCAGCAGGTAACCGGCGCTAGCCCCCGGCTCCCCAGCGCTAGACCCTCAGCCCAGGTGAAGGCCCCGAAACCCAGCGCTAGTTCCCCCGGCCTCGCGACAGCCCCCCCGGCCTAGCGGCAGCCCCCCGGGCCTAGCGGCAGCCCCCCCCGGCCTAGCGGCAGCCCCCCCGGCCTAGCGACAGCCCCCCCCGGCCTAGCGGCAGCCCCCCCCGGCCTAGCGACAGCCCCCCCCGGCCTAGCGACAGCCCCCCCGGCCTAGCGACAGCCCCCCCCGGCCTAGCGGCAGCCCCCCCCGGCCTAGCGACAGCCCCCCCCGGCCTAGCGACAGCCCCCCCGGCCTAGCGGCAGCCCCCCCCGGCCTAGCGACAGCCCCCCCCGGCCTAGCGCTAGTTCCCCCATCACAGCGGCAGCCCCCCCGGCCTAGCGACAGCCCCCCCATCGCAGCGGCAGCCCCCCCAGCCTAGCGACAGCCCCCCCATCGCAGCGGCAGCCCCCCCCATCGCAGCGGCAGCCCCCCCGGCCTAGCGCTAGTTCCCCCATCACAGCGGCAGCCCCCCCCGGCGCAGCCCGGCGCAGCGGCAGCCCCCCCCATCGCAGCGACAGCCCCCCCCGGCGCAGCCCGGCGCAGCGCTAGTTCCCCCCCGACCCATCACTTACCTGGGACGCTTCTCGGGGCTGCTGGGCTGGGCTGGGCTGGGCTTCTCCGCTGGGCAGCTCCAGTTTCTGCACCTTCCTCTAACAGAGGAAGGTGCAGAATGGCCGCTGCAGCGCGCTCCCGAGCAGTGACAGCTCGTCTGCGCATGCGCAGAAGAGCTGTAGCGGGGAGCACACTGAAGCGGCTCGTGCTGAATAGAGAAGACCGGACTGCGCAAGCGCGTCTAAAAAAGCAAGCTGCCAGCGAATTTAGACGGAACCATGGAGACGAGGACGCTAGCAACGGAGCAGGTAAGTGGAATAACTTCTGTATGGCTCATATTTAATGCACGATGTACATTACAAAGTGCATTAATATGGCCATACGGAAGTGTATAACCCCACTTGGTTTCGCGAGACCACCCCTTTAACAACAAGGGTTTGTCTAAAGCAGACAATTGTTTTAAGCATTCAAACATACTGTAATGCCAATACTAACAAAAAGAAAGTAATATTTAATCTAAGTTCTTTTAATTGTCTGCTTCTAAAGCACTTTGGTTCAGGAATCCTTGGGCTGTGCTAATAGTGTAGGTGCAGCACGCTTCTTCTAGCGGCTGGAAATATTCAAAGTATGAGACAAACACCAGCACAGTTGATATGTTGACTGGCTTTAGAGTCAAGTTTGGTATTTGAATTATTTGTAGAATTTCTGGCACCAAAACAATGTACTGTACCATGTTCCATGGAAGCTACACTAGTCTAGCATTAGAAGGACATGCTTGAGGCATTCTTTGGAAATGCGCATGCCAGCAAATAGAGAAATGGATTTAGAAAAACTGTAGGCTTTTTTTCTTTTAAACTAATGAAAAGAAACAATTTATAAGTCATTAAAACGTATTCTCCAACCAGATATTATTTTTCACTACACACTCATAACTGTTACCAGATGTTGTAGTCTCGATGTAAACTGACAAGAATCAACCGTCATGTGTATTGGGAAGACTTTATACCCCATATTTACAACCATCTTTTTCAAGCCTTTTATAGTTTATTGTTGCAATCATCGAGTAGATTTGACATTCCAGAGTCCCAGGAGTATTCAGATCCCAGATCAAATAATTAGGGTACATGCACACAGGCGTTAAAAAAAAGTTTGTGTCCCATCTGTGTATTGTCCGATGTGCTGAACACCACACATAAACATACTGCAATTTTTTTTTAACTTTGACTATCAGTCGAAGTAAAAAAAACCTTGTGTGCATAGACCCATTTCAAAAGGATTTGGGGGCCAAAAATCGGACAAAATTAAAGGGGTTGTCCCGCGGCAGCAAGTGGGTCTATACACTTCTGTATGGCCATAATAATGCACTTTGTAATATACATTGTGCATTAATTATGAGCCATACAGAAGTTATAAAAAGTTTTTTACTTACCTGCTCCGTTGCTGGCATCCTCGTCTCCATGGTGCCGACTAATTTTCGCCCTCCGATGGCCAAATTAGCCGCGCTTGCGCAGTCCTGGTCTTCTGCTCTCTTCAATGGAGCCGCTCGTGCAGAATGCAGGCTCCGTGTAGCTCCGCCCCGTCACGTGCCGATTCCAGCCAATCAGGAGGCTGCAATCGGCAATGGACCGCACAGAAGAGCTGCGGTCCACGGAGGAAGAGGATTCCGGCGGCCATCTTCAGCAGGTAAGTATAGAAGTCACCGGAGCGCGGGGATTAAGGTAAGCGCTCCGGTAAGCTTTCTGTACGTCCCTGCATCGGGGTTGTCTCGCGCCGAACGGGGGGGGGGTTGAAGAAAAAAAAAACCCGTTTCGGCGCGGGACAACCCCTTTAAGCCCCCGTGTATGTACCCTCATCGTGCACATATCATCATTCATTACCATGTCACAAAGGTGAAATGACAGTAGTACTGTCTGAATAGAGTAATATTTAGAAGTGAGCAACAACAGCCAGTGATAATACAAAACTCAAAACTGTTTCTACAACATAAAATAAAACTCAATGCTAATGCATTGCAAATTGCATTTACTATTTTTAATATGTATTTGACACAGAAAAGGTGTACTTTGCACAAATCTGGAAACTTTTCTGCTTTCCTGAGTAGAGAGATGACAAATGCTGCTTTCCAAGCTACAATATAGCTAGAAAGAACCAATATCAAAATAAAGGATGTATTATGATAATTAAGATGTCAGACAATAGTTTTTGTCCATGGGATTTTTAGCACGTGGTTCCAAGTGTACCAAGCAACTCCTGATGGCCTATGCAAAATTCATCATCTGGTCCATGATGGTCAGTGCTACTGTTCTGTTCAATACCCAATGTTTGGTGTCAATGAAACTTTCAGAATCATTGTAAGCGTGCATATACCTGGGCAAACTTCATGCGCAACTTTCACCCCATAGCGATAAGGATGGAACTCTTATGTTATAATAACACATTGATTTCAATGTGTTTTTCACATGAGTGATTTTTCAAGATTGAAAAATTGCTGATCTCCTATTTTGGGCGATTCACTGTATAAACCAAAAGTTAAATGGTAAAATTCTGACTACCTGCAGTCGCCACCAGAGGAAACTTAAAAACTTTCTATGTACTATTTTATTTAGTTTAGGGCTTAAACACATGTGAGTATTTTTGTCCCATTATACAGCCGTGATAACCACGGCCACATAAAGGGACAAAACAAAACCATTGATTTCA
Source organism: Eleutherodactylus coqui (assembly GCF_035609145.1). Classification (NCBI taxonomy): domain Eukaryota; kingdom Metazoa; phylum Chordata; class Amphibia; order Anura; family Eleutherodactylidae; genus Eleutherodactylus; species Eleutherodactylus coqui. The sequence goes on from NC_089841.1 coordinate 173,904,773, forward strand.
ATAGTTTTGTTTTCACTAGTGGGATTCTCACCAGTTAATAGCATAGGCGAGAAAAGATAGGACTTGCCCTCTCTTTCTTGCGCGTAGTTAATACTGTGTGTGGGAAAGATGCGGCATGGCCTATTTTTCTGCTGTTTTTCAAACTTCTGCTCCATGGCACGGAGAATAAACAGCTGGAGAAAAAAGAAAGAAAACCCTATTCATGTGAAACTACTGCAACGGGTGGGAAGAGGCCTTCACTCTCTGAACGGTTTCTAAGATGTGGCTGAGGAGCTGTGTCACGGTGGCAATGAGTACAGCACATTCTTTGTAATCTCGTGCACCGTTGAAGGTATACAACAGGATCTGGACGACTAATAGAATTAGGTGATCGTGATACCAGTGCCTGGATTAAAAGCACTTGCTAGCAAAATAAGACTAACACGGCGGCCGATATATGCTCATGTGAATAAGCCCTTACACATCTGTAATCATGTAATCATGCCTCAGTATTTGTATATATTAAGTTGAAAAAAGTTATTTCTTATACTGGCTGCCTCTTACAATTCTATTTTGGCATTTCTTTGGGTTGCATTGAATTTTACTCTCCACTGAAGAGTAACTGAAGGTGTTTCTCGCTTGTGTCAACTTACTAATTTTTAACTCTGGCTATTCCTGACTTCTCTGCATTTTCCAATCCTGACTTCCCTGACTCCTGGCCTGTTGAACCATGCTGAACCTCCTCTGGGTGCCCTGATCCTCTGGACTGCTCCTTATCTTGAAGTTACGCTGCATGCCTTGATCCAGTTTCTCTGACTATGCCTCTGTTCACATGCACAGGTACTGCACCTTGGTCTATTATAGCATCAGCTGCCACATAAATGGGACCACTTGATATACAGAAATGTAGGAAACCATGCCACAGACTTTTGAAATGCACATAACAATTCCTTTTCTTAAATATATATTGATAAGGATTCCAGGCTGTTAGGAAAATTCAATATTTCCGTCAATATGCTGTGAAGCTCCAAATCAGATGTGGTTATGGCGACCGCTGTGAGAGAAAGCAGTGACACAAACAGGTCTATGTGCAAAGCAATCTACCTTTATTACATATGTCACAACTTATATAGTAACATGATGCAGGGCGGGCTTTATGCCCGATGAACTTGTTTTTACATAAGCATACATTGTTGGTTAGAGATGTTATCTTAGCTTGAACAATAACTTGTGTTTTCACATTCTAATGTTACATTCCATTGTTAGTTCTGGCTAAACAGGATATGCGATTAGTAACTTTTGCTGAGTTGTACTGCTAGCAGCATGCCCAGAAACTTCTGTTTACACTGTATGCTGTGTCAAGAAATGGTAGACAAGACAAAATCATATTCAGGCATGAGGCCTTCCCAAATCCCCCATTTAAAATTGTCCATCGAGAAAGAGTCCATATTCTACCCATGTCAGAATTATCCATTATATTATTCAATTCTTCTTGTCGGATTTCCATCAAAAAAACTCTTTAAGATGGCTGTTTTAATGATATCGTAGGGGCAGCATCTCCAAATTTTTGGCTTGACTTCTCAAATTGCAGAACATCCAGAAATTGCAAATACTCAAAATAACAAACAGAGTAAAAAGTAATAATAAAGGATGCAATACAAAATTCATAACTTTTCCTGCTGTGGGCCACCAACCTGTAAATACATCATACTAATGGTGCCCTGTATCTTTGTAGTTATGCTGATAAGTCCATCTGCCACCCACACCGTCTGTTTCTCCAAATCTTCTAATGTAAGATTAATGACTTCTAAATGCTTTTTTATGTGCTCAGTGTTTCTCATAATGTTAATTACCTTCTGAAGTGATATTGTTATATTAAACATTGGTAATATGTTTGGATGCCAATAATATCTTAACGATATTTCAGCATCAGGGAGGAAAGTATATACTTCTGCAAACCAGTATAACAAGGACACATTCTGTAAACATTCTGAGAAGGGTCTAGTCAAATTGTACATGGGGGTTGTGTTTTTCTGATTTGTTACCATACAAATATATTGTGGTCCTATTTCTATCATAATGTGATAAGTAATTGGCAACACCATCCAGTCGCATATTCTGACTGAATGTTGTAACAAATATGGCTCATATTGTGCTGTCCCCTGACCAAAAACTAAACCATCTAAGGTCTTTTCACAGGTGTCTATTTTATGTGTCTTATTATTTGTATCCACCATTACACCTTCAAATTTAGGTAACCAGTATTGTGCTGGATACAGTGGTGGACCAAATATCACAGGTAAAACTATAAACTTGCACATCAGATCGGTGCTTTTTACCCGGAAATATATGATAGAGCCTCTACAATACTCAGTTGTGAATTCTACACTGTGTATTTTAGGCTGTATCCATGCTCCCTTAGGTATCATATTTTTGAATATATTTCTCCATAATCTTTCATTATTGGTCATGAGTAGAGATTAGCGAGAACACTCGTCCGAGCTTGATGCTCGTTCGAGCATTAGGGTGTTTGAGATGCTCGTTACTCGAGACGAGCACCACACGGTACTCGAGTCAATTCCATTTCCTTTCCTGCATGTTTAGCGCCATTGTTTAGCCAATAGACATGCAGGGAAGGCATTACCACTTCCTCCTGTGACATGCCAGCCCTATCCCACCCCCCTGCAGTGAGTGGCTGGCGAGATCAAGTGACCGCCGAGTACTTAACCCTTTTCAATCAACTGTCTGACGTCTGAAGACATTATGATTTAAGAATGTACAGCTCCGATGTTGGAAGATGTCCGTCGGGCTTCTCTTACTGTTTATTGCCAGCCTCTCTGCCGTCGAAGCCTATCCACTGTGTTACCTCATGCAGTACTGGCTTTAGCCAGCACATAGCGCCATTGTATAATGTCAGAAAAAGAGTAAGCCCCCTAGGAAAACCAAGATACAAATTGGATTGGAAAGGGTTAAAGCAGTCCCACCCAAGGCTCGCCTCAGACACACACTGGGAGAGTATAGGGAAAGTGCTGCTGACGAGATAGGGAAAGTGGTAGTGTAGGATCCTGTCTACAAGAACTCCAACAGTCCTTCTTAGGGCCACATCTGACTGTGTGCATAACTGTGTGGCTGGCTGGGAGTAGTTTTGCACAATTTTTTTTTTGTATCTCGGGCTGTGCAGGCTATTACAGCTATAGCGTTCTAAGTCTGCAGTCTGTAATACAGAGTATAGGGAAAGTGCTGCTGAGAAAGGGAAAGTGATAGTGTAGGATCCTGTCTACAAGAACCCCAACAGTCCTTCTTAGGGCTACCTCTGACCGTCTGCATTTTACAGGGTGTCTGGTGGGAGTTGTAGTGCATCACTATTGCACAGCTAGGCTTGTTTGCAGCCTTCCGTATAATTTTTTTCTGGCTGGAGTTTGCGTTACAATACCGCTCTCAGCATGAAAGTGTACGCCAATAATTCCATAATTATTTACACCGGTCTGTGTCTGCAGTGAATTTAACGCACAGCGTACGGCCACGGCCACTGATAGAGGGAAAGTGATATAGACACTATATAGCCTGTATTTAAAAAAACAAAAAAACGCTCTTTCGTTTGGCTACCTCTGACCGTCTGAATTTTACAGGGTGTCTGGTGGGAGTTGTAGTGCATCACTATTGCACAGCTAGCCCTTTTTGCAGCCTTCCATATCATTTTTTTCTGGCTGGAGTTTGAGTTACAATACCGCTCTCAGCGTAAAAGTGTATGCAAATAATTCCATAATTACTTCAACCGGTCTGTGTCTGCAGTGAATTTGACGCACAGCGTACGGCCAACACAGCCACTTAGAGAGGGAAAGTGATATTCACACTATACAGCCTGTATTCTTTTTCAAAAAAAAAAAAAAGCTCCTTCGTTGGGCTGCATCTGACCGTCTCCATTTAACAGGGTGCCTGGTGGGAGATGTAGTGCATCACTATTGCACAGCTAGGCCTGTTTGTGGCCTTCCTTACAATTTTTTTCTGCCTGGAGTTTGCGTTACAATACCACTCTCAGCGTAAAAGTGTACGCAATAACATAATTATTTACACCGCTCTGTTTGCTCTATTCGTAATCCAGCATGCTGGGGGGTAGGGGTAGGTCTAGAGGAGGTGGACGCGGGCGAGGACGCGGAGGCCCAAGTCAGGGTGTGGGCACAGGCCGAGTTCCTGGTCTAGGTGAATCACAGCCGGCTGCTGCGGGATTAGGAGAGAGGCGAGAGTTCCGGGTGATGAGGCTGGGGACTTCCGGCAACTGTCTCAAGAGCTTTCAGTGAGTGAGGAGGACAATGATGATGAGACACAGTTGTCTATCAGTGAGGTAGTAGTAAGGGCGGTAAGTCTGAGGGAGGAGCGCACAGAGGATTCGGAGGAAGAGCCGCTGAACGATGAGGTAACTGACCCCACCTGGTTTGCTAAGCCAAATGAGGACAGGTCTTCAGAGGGGGAGGCAAGTGCAGCAGCAGGACAGGTTGAAAGAGGCAGTGTGGTGGCCAGGGGTAGAGGCAGGGCCAGAGCAAAGTAAACCCCAACTGTTTCCCAAAGCACCCCCTCGTGCCAAGCCACTGTGCAGAGGCCTAGGTGTTCAAAGGTGTGGATGTTTTCCAGTGAGAGCTCGGACGACCGACGAACAGTGGTGTGCAAGCTGTGTCGTGCCAAGATCAGCCGGGGAGCCACCACCACCAGCATGCGCAGGCATATGATGGCCAAGCACCCCACAAGGTGGGACGAAGGCCGTTCACCGCCTCCGGGTCGCACCACTGCCTCTTCCCCTGTGCCCCAATCTGCCACTCAGATCCAACCCCCCTCTCAGGACATTTGCTGGAGGCTGGGACCGCACACGTCCTACCCACACCCAGAATAGCGGGTCCTTCCTCGGTTCTGGTATCTGCGGCGGTCTATGCCACCTCCTTTAAACCCTCTCCCTCCTCCTCCTCCTCCTACGCAACCTCTACCTCTCAATTCAGAAATGTGAGCAGCACGTCGCCAGCAGTCGGTGTGGGGCGGCGCGGCAGCACAGCAGTGGGCAAGCATCAGCAGGCTGTGCTGAAACTACTCAGCTTAGGTGACAAGAGGCACACGGCCCCCGAACTGTTGCATGGTCTGACAGAGCAGACCGACCTCTGGCTTTCGCCGCTGAGCCTCCAACCAGGCATGGTCGTGTGTGACAACGGCCGTAACCTAGTGGCAGCTCTGCAGCTCGGCAGCCTCACACACGTGCCATGCCTGGCCCACGTCTTCAATCTGGTGGTTCAGCGGTTTCTGAAAAACTACCGCACTTGTCAGACCTGCTCGGCAAGGTGCGCCACGTCTGCGCACATTTCCACAAGTCCACCACGCACACTGCCACCCTGAGGACCCTGCAACATCAGTTTAATCTGCCAGACCACTGGCTACTGTGCAACATGCCCACAGGGTGGAATTTTACGCTCCACATGTTGGCCAGGCTCTATGAGCAGCGTAGAGCAATAATGGAATACCAACTCCAACATGGGCGGCGTAGTGGTAGTCAGCCTCCCCAATTCTTTACCAAGGAGTGGGCCTGGATGGCAGACATCTGCCAGGTCCTCGGAAACTTTGAAAAGTCTACCCAGATGGTGAGCGACGACGCTGCAATCATTAACGTTACCATCCCGCTGCTATGCCTGCTGAGAAATTCGCTGCAAGGCATAAAGGCTGACGCTTTGCGGTTGGAACAGGAGACGGGGGATGACAGTATGTCACTTGATAGCCAAACCACCCTCATGTCTATATCTCAGCGCGTTTTGGAGGAAGAGGAGGAGATGGTGGGAGCAGGAGGAGGGGGAAGAGACAGCTGGGCACACTGCAGAGAGTACCCATGCTGCTTGCCTCTCATCTGTTCAGTGTGTATGGGCTCTGGAGGAGGAGGAGGAGGAGGAGTATCCTGAAAGTCATCTTGCTAGCGAGGACAGCCATGTCTTGCGTACTGGCACCCTGGCACACATGGCTGACTTCATGTTAGGCTGCCTTTCTCGTAACCCTCGCGTTAGACGCATTCTGGCCAACACGGATTAATGGGTGTACACCCTTCTCGACCCATGTTACAAGGAGAACCTTTCTACTCTCATTCCAGAAGAGGAAAGGGGTACGAAAGTGATGCAATACCACAGGGCCCTGGTGCACAAAGTGATGCTAAACTTCCCATCTGACAGCGCTAGCGGCAGAAGGCGCAGTTCCGAGGACCAAGTAGAAGGGGAGGAGCGGAGATCAGGCAACATGTTCAGCGCAGGCAGGGGAACACTCTCCAAGGCCTTTGCCAGCTTTATGGCTCCCCAGCAAGACTGCGTCACCACTCCCCAGTCAAGGCTGAGTCGGAGGGAGCACTGTAAAAAGATGGTGAGGGAGTACGTAGCCGATCGTACCACCGTCCTCCGTGATGTCTCTGCTCCATACAACTATTGGGTGTCAAAGCTGGACACGTGGCACGAACTTGCGCTGTATGCCCTGGAGGTGCTGGCTTGCCCTGCCGCTAGTGTCTTGTCAGAGAGGGTGTTTAGTGCAGCTGGGGGAATCATCACGGATAAGCGTATTAATATTTATGGGTTTCACCGGGCCTCTCGGTTGATAAATTTTTCAGAGGAACACTTGTACTCTTGGTAAACTAATTTTTCAGGCCCACGCCTGCACTCTTATCCAACTAATTTTTCTGGCCTTCACCTACACTCATGGTACCCCAATGTTTCAGAGGTTGGCCTATACTATTACTACAGAAATTTTACTGGGGTCTGCCTGCCTATACTTCTGCTACAAGATTGTTACAGGGGTCTGCCTATACTTCTGCTACAAGAATGTTACTGGGGTCTGCCTATACTGCTGCCACGTAAATGTTACAGGGGTCTGCCTATACTTCTGCTCCATAAATGTTACAGGGGTCTGCCTATACTGCTGCTCCATAAATGTTCCAGGGGTCTACCTATACTGCTGCCACTTAAATGTTACAGAGGTCTGCCTATACTGCTGCCACGTAAATGTTACAAGGGTCTGCCTATACTTCTGCCACGTAAATGTTACAGGGGTCTGCCTATACTTCTACTACAGAAATGGTGCTGGGGTCTGCCTATACTGCTGCTACAAGCATGTTACAGGGGTCTGCCTATACTGCTGCCACGTTAATAGAAAATGTACTTTAAAATGCGCCTCACTAGCAGTTTAAAAATGCTTTTATAGCTAAATTAAAAGTGGACTTACCCGGTGCCAGAAGGGTTAATCCGATGGTAAAGGAATCAACCCCTCTGCACCTGTTGTCCACGTATGCCTTCAGCAGGTTTCTTGCTTCTCCATGTTTCCTTTTGGAGCGGCGTCCGGGGATATCCTTTCACCGTGTTTGTTAGCACGGTCTGGCTGGATAACGGAGTATAGGAATAAAAATAAAAACTATCCCGCGCCTTGGCAGAAAACCAATCTTTTTTATTCTTGTTAAAACAACGCGTTTCAACATAATTTGTGTCTTTTTCAAGTTCATACAGACATTGTCATATATGCTGCCTTATATAGTGTGGGATAACATGTATGTGGGGCTCACTTCCCAATCAATCATGGGCGTGTTTTTTTTGTTTTTTTTTTTCTCTCTCAATTAGGGTGATTTATTTATCATTTGTCTATCCACTGAGCTCTCATGGAATGCATTGCGTTCCATAGTTTTTTTCATTAAACTTTATTGTTTCGATTGTTTCTCCTATTCACACCATAATTCTGGTCAGTTCTAAAACTTCCCTATAAAATTATTATATAAGATTACTATCTATTTATTTTCCTATATTTTACATAAAAACTCTCTTCTTTTTGTTATGTAGTTTTACTATATTTTTTATCTATTGTTTATTATAAAATCTTCCATGTGTAAGCGTTTATCTTATTAAAATTTCTCCAATACTTCATTTAGTCCTTCTGGCATTAAAGTGTTTAGACGATAAATCCAGTACATTTCTTTTCTTCTCAGTTTCATTATTGAGTTTTGTTTTATAGTTTCTAAAGGAATTAGTTTTAATTTTTCACTGTTTTTATTGTGTTTTTCTTTGAAATGTTTTGATATACTGTGTTTTTCATACCCCCTTTTTATGTTATACCGATGTTGATTGATCCTAATGTTCAGGCTATTACTTGTTCTTCCGACGTATCGCAAGCCGCAAGGGCATTCTAGCAGATAGATGATATTTTTACTTTTACATGTCATTTTTTCTTTTATTTCTATTTTTTCCTCACCTTTTTGTATATAATTTTGTTTGTGACATATATGTGTACAGCATTTGCATTTGGTGTTGTTGCATTTGAAACCACCTGTTATTATTTTATTTTTCTCTTTGAATGAATTGTTTTTTTCTTTTTTGTTATTTAGGGGATTTGATGGAGCTAAGCTATTACCAATCGTTCTATTTTTTCTGAAAATGATTCTCGGGTTTTTTTCTAGTGTTTTACCTAGATAGGGGTCATTTTTTAGAAGGGACCAGTTTTTTTGTATAATATTTTTTATATTGTTGTGATCTGTGCTAAATTTTGTAATAAAAATATTGTTGCTGTAGGTGTTTTGTTTTGTGTTTATTTTTTCTTTTGTTTTTTCACTTTTTATGGTTTTTTGGTAGGCATATTTTAATAACTGCTTTGGGTAATTTTTATTTTTAAAACGATGAATTATATTTTTTGCTTGATCTTCAAAGATATGTTTTTCGCTGCAATTTCTATATACTCGTCGTAGTTGACTATATGGTATATTATTTTTCCATTTTTTATGGTGGCAGCTATTGTATTGTAGGTAGAGATGAGCGAACGTACTCGGATAAGCACTACTCATCCGAGTAATGTGCTTTATCCGAGTATCGCTGTGCTCAGGGTTACAGATTCGGGGAGCGCCGCTGCTGACAGGTGAGTTGCGGCGGGGAGCAGGGGAGAGCGGGCGGGAGAGGAGAGAAAGATCTCCCCTCCGTTCCTCCCGGCTCTCCCCTGCAGCTCCCCGCTCCGCGGCGCTCCCCGAATCTTTCAAGACGAGTACAGCGATACTCGGATAAAGCACATTACTCGGACGAGTAGTGCTTATCCGAGTACGTTCGCTCATCTCTAATTGTAGGTAATACAGTTAAATAGAGATGGAGAATTAGTAGAAAAAATCTTTAAAAATCTTCCTATTATAAACTCACCACCAGATTTTGATATAATAAATAAACAATTAGAGAAAGATAGAGAAGAAATTGAAGAGGTAACACTTTCAAATGTCAACGATAATGAAAAGAAAAAAGAAGAGAAAGAAAAAGAGGAATATAGAAGATTAAACAAAGAAGAACTTTCTAATAACAAAGAACTAGAAATAAAAAATAAATCAAAGAAAACAGAATATTTTTTAGGGGCACGCCCAAAAATTTTTTCCCCAAAAGAACCACCAGCAAATACGATTCCAACAAGGAAAAAAACCACAAACAAAGCCACCTTTACTCCACCAATCACCAGATCAAAAATTCTTCAATATTTTCACACTCCATCACCGAAAATGCAAATAAAAAAGAAAAAATCAGACGAAAAAGAGGCAAAAGAGGAGGAAAAAGAGCAACACCAACAATAAAGAAAAAAACTCACATGAAAACCTAAATGAAGAAATTAACAACACAGAAGCAATAGAAAAAGGGATTTTCAACATTTCAAAGAAAAAACTGACGAGGGAGGAGGTACAATTATTATGCAGAGGGTTGTCGTTTAGTCCATCAATTCGCTCATCACAATTTGATTTATTTATTGATTTAAATGAATTTATAAAAAAAAAGAAGTAGATATTTTTTAATGTATGAAAAATCAATTCCTACTAATAATGAAACGGAATTTCATATAGATATGCCCATAACCACGGAGCTCAAAAATAAAAGTAATTTCTTTCCAACTGAAGCTAAAGGATCAAACATAGAATTATTTTTCAACAACGTGGCACGAGATTTTAAAAACTTACATAAAAATAACAACCAATATAAAGATAATTTATCAAAAAAATGAAAGAGAGGTTCTAAAAAAACTAACAGAAAACAAAGAATTGGTAATAAAAAGAGCTGACAAAGGGGGGGGGAATCGTAATAATGGATATAGATAGATATATACAAATAGGTAATGACCTAGTAAATGATAAAAATAACTACATAAAAGTCACAAATGATCCCACATTAACGATCCATAAAGAACTAAAAACAATGGTCACGGAAGCGGAAGCAGAAAACGCAATCAGTAAAATAGAAGCAAAATATATAATAAATATAGAACCAGAAATCCCATTCCTATACCACATACCAAAGATTCATAAAAATACACAAAATCCCCCCAGTAGACCTATAATATCAGGAATAAATTCAGTAACTAGCCGCCTAGCGGAATATATAGATAAAATCTTACAGAAATATGTCATAAGCCTCCCTACTTACATAAAAGACTCCAGCCAAATAATAGAAATTATACAGAAAATAGAATGGAAAGAAGAATATATGTGGTGTACACTTGATGTTGAATCTTTGTATACTTGCATTCCACACGAATTAGGGGTAGAAGCAATTGAGTGGTTCATTGATAATGCCATTGGCATTGATAATGCCACTCATGCCACATTCTCAAAAAAAGTATATATTAAAATTTATTATCTTTGCACTAAAAAACAATTATTTTTCTTTTTTAAAAAAATTTTATTTTCAGATAACCGGAACAGCGATGGGGAGCAAATTTGCTCTGACATTCGCTAACCTATATATGGGACAATTTGAGGCCGAAAAATTCAAAAATAACAACATAGTATATCATGGTCGCTATATAGACGACCTAATAATAATCTGGAAAGGCTCAAAACTAGAACTAGAAAATTTCATCACTAACATCAACAAAAACGAAAAAAATCTAAAATTTACGTCCACAATTGACAACAAAGAAATCATTTTCTTAGATTTAGTTTTATATATTAAAAACAATACCATAAATACAAAAACTCATTTCAAAAAGGTAAATAAAAACAGTTACCTACAATACAATAGCTGCCACCATAAAAAATGGAAAAATAATATACCATATAGTCAACTACGACGAGTATATAGAAATTGCAGCGAAAAAGATATCTTTGAAGATCAAGCAAAAAATATAATTCATCGTTTTGAAAATAAAAATTACCCAAAGCAGTTATTAAAATATGCCTACCAAAAAACCATAAAAAGTGAAAAACAAAAGAAAAAATAAACACAAAACAAAACACCTACAGCAACAATATTTTTATTACAAAATTTAGCACAGATCACAACAATATAAAAAATATTATACAAAAAAAACTGGTCCCTTCTAAAAAATGACCCCTATCTAGGTAAAACACTAGAAAAAAAACCGAGAATCATTTTCAGAAAAAATAGAACGATTGGTAATAGCTTAGCTCCATCAAATCCCCTAAATAACAAAAAAGAAAAAAACAATTCATTCAAAGAGAAAAGTAAAATAATAACAGGTGGTTTCAAATGCAACAACACCAAATGCAAATGCTGTACACATATATGTCACAAACAAAATTATATACAAAAAGGTGAGGAAAAAATAGAAATAAAAGAAAAAATGACATGTAAAAGTAAAAATATCATCTATCTGCTAGAATGCCCTTGCGGCTTGCGATACGTCGGAAGAACAAGTAATAGCCTGAACATTAGGATCAATCAACATCGGTATAACATAAAAAGGGGGTATGAAAAACACAGTATATCAAAACATTTCAAAGAAAAACACAATAAAAACAGTGAAAAATTAAAACTAATTCCTTTAGAAACTATAAAACAAAACTCAATAATGAAACTGAGAAGAAAAGAAATGTACTGGATTTATCGTCTAAACACTTTAATGCCAGAAGGACTAAATGAAGTATTGGAGAAATTTTAATAAGATAAACGCTTACACATGGAAGATTTTATAATAAACAATAGATAAAAAATATAGTAAAACTACATAACAAAAAATAGAGAGTTTTTATGTAAAATATAGGAAAATAAATAGATAGTAATCTTATATAATAATTTTATAGGGAAGTTTTAGAACTGACCAGAATTATGGTGTGAATAGGAGAAACAATCGAAACAATAAAGTTTAATGAAAAAAACTATGGAACGCAATGCATTCCATGAGAGCTCCGTGGATAGACAAATGATAAATAAATCACCCTAATTGAGAGAGAAAAAAAAAAAACACGCCCATGATTGATTGGGAAGTGAGCCCCACATACATGTTATCCCACACTATATAAGGCAGCATATATGACAATGTCTGTATGAACTTGAAAAAGACACAAATTGTGTCGAAACGCGCTGCCACTTTAATGTTACAGGGGTCTACCTATACTTCTGCCACGTAAATGTTACAGGGGTCTGCCTATACTTCTGCCACGTAAATGTTACAGGGGTCTGCCTATACTGCTGCTCCATAAATGTTACAGGGGTCTGCATATACTGCTTGCAAGTAAATGTTACAGGGGTCTGCCTATACTTCTGCTACAAGAATGTTACTGGGGTCTGCCTATACTGCTGCCACGTAAATGTTACAGGGGTCTGCCTATACTGCTGCTCCATAAATGTTACAGGGGTCTGCCTATACTTCTACAGAAATGGTACTACTGGGGTCTGCCTTTACTCCTGCTACATAAATGTTACTGGGGTCTGCCTATACTTCTGCCACGTAAATGTTACAGGGGTCTGCCTATACTGCTGCTCCATAAATGTTACAGGGGTCTGCCTATACTGCTGCCACTTAAATGTTACAGAGGTCTGCCTATACTGCTGCCACGTAAATGTTACAAGGGTCTGCCTATACTTCTGCTACAAGAATGTTACAGGGGTCTGCCTATACTTCTGCCACGTAAATGTTACAGGGGTCTGCCTATACTTCTACTACAGAAATGGTGCTGGGGTCTGCCTATACTGCTGCTACAAGAATGTTACAGGGGTCTGCCTATACTACTGCCACGTTAATGTTACAGGGGTCTACCTATACTTCTGCCACGTAAATGTTACAGGGGTCTGCCTATACTTCTGCCACGTAAATGTTAGAGGGGTCTGCCTATACTTCTGCCATGTAAATGTTACAGGGGTCTGCCTATACTGCTGCTCCATAAATTTTACAGGGGTCTGCATATACTGCTTGCAAGTAAATGTTACAGGGGTCTGCCTATACTTCTGCTACAAGAATGTTACTGGGGTCTGCCTATACTGCTGCCACGTAAATGTTACAGGGGTCTGCCTATTCTGCTGCTCCATAAATGTTACAGGGGTCTGCCTATACTTCTACAGAAATGGTACTACTGGGGTCTGCCTTTACTCCTGCTACCGAAATGTTACAGGGGTCTGCCTATACTCCTGTTACCAAAATGTTACAGGGGTCTGCCTATACTTCTACTAAAGAAATGGTACTGTGGTCTGCCTATACTACTGCAACCAAAATGTTACTGGGGTCTGCTTATACCTCTTCTACTGGAATGTTAGAGGGGTCTGTTTATACTATGGGTGCACACAGACTTCCCATCGCGGTGTTTTACCTATCTGGCCCAAAAACACTCACTGACTAAGGCATGAATTGTGGGCCGCGGCCAATATGTATTTTCTCTCGTGTTACCACAGTTATCTGTGAAACTCATTTGGGCCACTGAAGAGGAGCGTTACTGCCTTAATGAGACGTTCACAGCTGTACTAGCATCGGAGTCCGCTCTATGCGCGCGTTGGCTGAGGGTGTGTGCAGTGGCCTATGTCCTCGGCAGAGTGAAAATCTGCCATTTTTGGGCTCTGTAATTTCTTCATGTTTATTACTTTTTTTTTCGTTCCTTCTGCTCGCCTATGCTGTGGGTGCACAAAGACTTCTCATTGCGGTGTTTTACCTGTCTGGCACAAAGTCACTGACTGACTTGGGTAGGGTGCAGAGTGCAGATGGCTTTCCCCTTGCGATGTCGATTGAGCTATCCGACACCAACACAGAATGAATAGTGTGAGGCGACCCGGATTGCCCATTGCTGTGTAACTCGCGGCACCTTGGGTACCACAGTGTGTTTGCCGGAACCAAGCCATACCAAGGGCCTGCTCACATACTTCCCACACAGGCTACAGTGGGTCCTGGTCATGGTTTCTTGGCCTTGTACGGCCACCTCCTCCTCCTGTTTGGGGGTCAGGGAATCAGCACTGCGCACCATGTATTTGCTCTTGTGTTACCACAGTTATCTGATACACTGGTTTGGGCCAAAGAAGAGGAGCGTTACTGCATTAATGAGATGTTGAATGCTGTGCTAGCATCGAAGTCCGCTTCATGCCCCCCCGATAGCTGAGGGTGTGGGCTGAGGCCTATGTCCCGGGGGAACTGCAACTGCGCCAGGTTGGGACAATTAGTATGGAGGAGATAGAGACGTCTTCCAAGTATAAACCGTGACTGCTTTATTTAATTCTTAGTGCCAATGAAACAGCAAACAAAAGACGCGTTTCGATTCACAGAATCTTGATCACTTCTCAGCGTGTACTGATATGCCGTTCATCGAAGTCCGCTTCATGCCTACGATTGCTGAAGCTGTTGGCCGAGGCCTATGTCCCGGGGGAACTGCAACTGCGCCAGGTTGGGCCTGTGGAACTTTTTCCTGGCTAATGCAGTCATTGGAGCGGTGAAGGAAAACGTAACTGATTTACTGAGCCCGTCACAGATGAACTAGCATCAAAGTCCGCTTCATGCCTACGATTGCTGAAGCTGTTGGCCGAGGCCTATGTCCCGGGGGAACTGCAACTTTTTCCTGGCTAATGCAGTCATTGGAGCGGTCAAAGAAAACGTAACTGATTTAATAAAATATAAATAAGGGATGCGCCAGAAGAATATAATAAAACAGATAGTTTGGTGAGAGATTAAAAATCACTAACCTGGTGCCTAGTGAAGTAAATCTACCGAAAATTACCTCACTGGCACCTACAATCCAGGATGGCATATAACAGGTACTTTATTCCGCATCCGAAGAGAGACGCAAAAAAATCCACAAGCAACCGCCGTAAGAATGGGGGCTTGTAACATTAGCAATAGCAGGAAAAAATAAAAAGGATTTTTGCGCTCGTAGGGATAAAGTGTATCAGTCGGGAAGATGACCGAATCAAATATTTATTATATACTGAGCAACGCGTTACGGCGGTAGACCGTCGCCTTTTTCAATCTCAAAAAATGACAGTAACAAACATTCATTTATACATCAATGGTATAACTCACATGTTCCTATGAAGCCGGGACATGCTAGCGTTGTACACCGTAATCAAAATGGGGGCGGATTCCCGCTACCCACAGCGAGTGTGATACGTCATAAAGACACCACTTGGAGCGCACGTTGCGTTCCAAGTATTCAAAAAACTTTATTGAAACAATGCTGAATAAACAATATACAGCGATCGCAGATCTCGCTTTGCCAAGCTTTTTCTCAAAAAAGCAGTATTGGGCCTCGGTCACACGGGCGTTTTTTCCCGCGATTTGCGGATCGCATGACGGATGCGCATCCGCAAATCGCGCGACCGGGGCCGAAAAATCGCTTGAAAAAACTGCGTTTCAATAGAAATGGTCCGGAGCAGTTCAGCGCTGTCCAGCGCATTGAATTCAATGGAGCCGGCAATACAGCCAGCTCCATTGAAAGCAATAATTCACTGAAATATTGGCTCTGCACAAGAAGGGACTGTTCACACAAAGCACAAATTGGTGTGGATTTTTGCACCAAAATCTATGTCAATTCAACATCAAATACCACGCCAAATCTGCATCATTGGTGCAAATTAGCTGTAGATGCACACCAATAGCGTGTTTTTGTTGGCAAGACACATGCAGAGAAAATAAAACACTTGGCTGCGTTTCGTAATGTGCAGCTAAACGTGCCTTAAGCTTTGAGCGTCCAGAACTTTATCCTGGTCCATATAATCCTGGTCCAGCCCACTGCAAGCTGTTATAAATTGGAGGCAATTAGGCCTCCGCTTCATTCTGCTTCGGGTTCGACCTGGATGTGCAAGACTTTACTGGACTCTGAGACATCTCGTCGCGAGATGATATTTTCTTTGGCTGGTTTATGTTGCGTGTATGTAGGCTTTCTCGTTGCATGCCAGAGGAGGTGCTTGGGTACCTTGCTAGGGACCAACCTAGTGCTCGCGATAGTCCTAGGCCAGTCAGGAGGAGGAGGACTAGGAGGTACTGGGTGCATCCGATGGTGTAACAGCATGAACATTTTGGGCAGTTTTACACGCACCTGAGGCATTACCCGGAAAAGTTTGTCGCCTTTTGTCATTTGTCGGTGAAGATGTTCCATGAACTTCTGGAGGTGGTGCATTCTGGGATTACCCACAGAGATACCACCATGCGTGAGTGTGTCTGTGCTGAGCAAAGACTCCTGGTTACTATGCGGTAAGTGAACATCTGTCTCTAGGTGACATCATGTATGTTTAAATTTTTTAGCCCTTCCCTCAGTAGGCTTTGTATATTTGATGAGACATGTTTTGTTAAAATTTCAGCTTTGATTTCCATGCACATTTGCAAAACTCACAGCTATTCCTGAAACACCATGACAGGCTCCATGGCGGCGGCACATATGGTTTGGCATTTAATTAATTATAAGACATATATTTTTAATTGTTAAGGTTCCCTTTTTACTGGCATTAATGCCTAATAAAGCACACTTTGTGGCGAAGGCTCTCTGTCTGCGCTGCCCATTCCCCCTACCCCAAAGAAGGCTGTGTTAATGGAGGTGCAAGGCTTAGTGTTTTTAAAACACTTCATGTAGCCCCAAAGTATGTTTTTTGCAATCATGCCCTTTGAGGCGGCGAAGTGTGCACACCAAAGTAGCGCTAAAGCGATCATTTTTGCCATACTTGTGTAGCACAATGTTCAATGTTTTTTTTATTTGTCAGTGGAAAGTGGTCTTGTACCTATATGGTTGTGTAGTGTCTTTAGGGACTCTGATTTGCTAAACCCAGGCCACTGGCTGCGTTTTTTTGCCTGTGAGGCACTTTTAAGATGGCTGACCTGCTCATAATAATGTGTATTCTTTCTCAGAAGTGAAAAAACAAATGAGCTGAAGGCAGAGCTTGGATCACCTTATGTTTTATTTCAGCGACATTTTGTTCGTGCAATGGGTAATTTTTGTTAGCGCTTGCTGGCCTAAGTTCCTTAAAATGTCATCTTTGCCATCATTTTGAAGATGTTAGTTAATTGGGTAGATGTAATATTTCCTAGGTTTGTAGGCTGTAATGAAAATAACAAAAGCTGCCAACTTTTGCCTCTGGAAAGTGAGGCAATACAGGGTGTTTGACAAATCGGGTACCATAAATCCCTTGGGGCCAACATTTTTAATTTAGGAAATTTTAATCCAGAACAACAAATACACAGTCGGTGTTGTTGGCCAAGTGTGTCTGTGGTAAATTAGCTTTTTTGCCCAGACAAATATAGCCCCAGGTGTAATTGTGTTATTGATGTGTACCCAGGTTTGTGTCAGTTGAAGCTGCAAGGTTTGTACCTTCATTATAAGATCTCTTCTTTATCTCCTCTTTCCCCAGGTTTCTGGCTTCTGGGAATTCCTTTGCTTCGCTGCATTTGGCTTTCTGGATTGGCCGCTGTACCATTGGTGGAATCGTCAGGGAGACCTGTGACATCCTTTTGCAGTGTCTTCTACCTTTGATGATGGCTCCGCCCTCTCATCAAGATTGGATGGACGTCACTGCGGGTTTTATGGACACTGTGCAGTTTCCAAACTGTATTGGGGCGCTGGACAGGAAGCATATTTGTGTCCGAAAGCCACCTAACTCAGGGTCTCAGTATTTCAACTATAGGCAGTTCTTTCGGTGGTCCTCCTTGCTTTTGCTGGCAGCAACTATAGATTCCTGCTGGTTGGTATGGCGTCATTTGGGAGCGCTGGGGATGCTCACATTTTCAGAGCTTCCAGAATAGATAGGCGGCTGAAGGACAAGCAGCTTTCTATGCCTGCGCCCCAGACCCTTCCTGGCTTGTCAGGTCTAGAAGCTTCATTTGTCTTTGTGGCGGATGAGTTATTTGGCCTGGCTAATCATGTTATGTGTCTCTTTGCTCACAAGAACATAGACACCAGGAGGCAGGTGCTTAATTACCGTCTCACGCGTGCCCGGCGTTATGTGGAGTGTAAGTTTGGGATTCTCGCTAATCGGTGGTGAGTGTTACTAAGCGCCATTCAGCTGGCTCCAGAAAATGTGTCTAAGGTAATTCGCACTTGTGTGGTTCTACACAATTTATTAAGGCAACATTATACTGTTTGAAATGCTGTGGATGCTTTACCCACTTCTTTTGGAGGAGACGTTTTGGAGGAGCCAGTACAGTATGTTAGGCCAGTACGCTCTGTTATCCAAGTCAAGGACCTCTTCGTGGATTACTTCCTCTCTCCACTGGGAGCGCTTTCGTGGCAGTTGGACCATGTGCGAAGAGGCCGATGAGCTGGTTTCTCCAGATAGTATTTTTTTTAAGTTGGCTATGCTCACCTTTTTTCTTAGTTAGATCATTCTTGGCACTTTTTAGTTAAGGGTTCGCAAAATAATGAGGACCCTTGACGTGGGTTGCGAGCTTGTACTAATTTGGCCACCTCGTGCTCGATATACCAAGTGTGATATCCCCCTTGGGGCCTTTTTGGAAACTTATTGGCAAAGAGCAGGAGGTGGCCAATGTAGTGAACCAATACCTCGTTTTTGCACTCATCCAAGGGACTGCCTTTAAAAATGAGAGGTGTGATCTTCCTCTCCTTCAACAGTGGACCTCGTTGCAATTTGAAGCTAAGTATGGTCAACTCTGTTCTCCTAGGAAAGAAGCTCACCATTTTTGCGTCTGTTGTGCAAATTAGGCAGGCTGTGATAGGAATTTTTGACCTGCACATTTACAATTGGGTGGCAGATCTTGGTGATATTGTGGGCCAGGACCACACACCTTATCAAACATTATATTCTCTACAGTTTTAAGGGCATATTTAGTGTTGCCAGAGATGCATGGCTAAGCGTTCTAACCTTTTTTTTTTACATTCTCTATAGGTTTTCTGCTGTTTATGTGGAGCACCAGCAGAATAGGGATGTAGCTGCACTGTCTTAAAAAGAAAGCATGCGAATGTTGTCCAGGTAAATGGCAAGGCCACAAAATCTGTGTGTTTCTAAGCAGGGATGCAGATATTACCCCTTCCAAAAAATGATGCATCTCAGCATATCTGGTGCTGTAGCCGATATAGTTATGTTGGCTGATAGAAAGATTTACATACATCATTAAAAGTCCTACCGATAGTGTCTCTAAAATAATCGCTGACAGGAGCTATATGTTTTACATAGGTTTGATGCAAATGTTTGGTGGTGGAGGATTTTCAAATCTTTTCCTAGATTTCTCATTGGTAAAACCCGTGTGTTGCATTTGCTTACTGGTTGTCTGGCCAAAATCATGTGTTCCCATTTTTTTTCTTTTCACCTATATGGACCACCTTTTTCAAACATCAATGCTTGCCATGCAAGGCCAAATCGTTAATTCCTAAGTGATTTTACAAGGCTACCCACACCTTGCAGATGTTGAAGCTCAAGTATTGTCAGCTGGACCATCGTCGTAAGCATGTGTTAACAGTGACTTTTCTGGCCTACATACTTCCCTTTTCTTGGATGAATGGACTGCATCCCCTCTAAGTGATGTATGTATTTCAATGTGAAATCTATGCATTGACCTAAGTACATTATTGTTCTGTGGCAAAAATACTTAGCAGCTCTAAGCACTCACCCACAATAAAAGGCTGCCTATGTTAAAAGCCATAATGGCTTTCCTGAAAAAAAAAGGGCCAAACAAGGTACACAAGTTGTGTCTAGGAGTGAAACTCAGCATATTCTGTTTGTTTTGGTTTTTTTACATTTCAAATAATGTAGTTCACCTGGGACAATATACTTCCCCCAAAAAATGTGTACTTTACCTGATGTGTCTTGCAGCAAGCATTTTATCTCTGACAGCTGTAAGACTTCCCTGTGTTTATAAAAGTGTTCCGTTGTGTTAAATGCTAAAGATTGTAATAAATAAAAAACAAAATAATGAGATGGGATTTTGTTTGTTTTTATATTAAAATGTGTATAAAACTTGTGGCTATAAATAAAGAGCCAGCATGGCTCAAATTTTTTTGGTAAACAATTTATGCTTTAACAAAGGGGAGCGTACTAAGCCGATGTGGAAACACATGAATCTAGGTTCAACATAATTAGACGATTGCAACATTCAGGTGCAGACATAGAAAATTCCATCAAGTGAAACAAGTATGTAAAAGTATGTAAAATGTGTAATATTATATGTTTTGTTGTAAACATAGGCCATAGGCTAGATTTTATATGAAAGCAGCTGACCTAAATTAAATACGGTTTGGTAACGAACAAAACTGCCGCAAAAACGCCCTTAGGGTGCTAAAACCACACTTGTGGTCTAATAGTGATCCCGTACATAACTCAAATTAGTAATAGTGACCCCAATTAGCAGTTGGTCCTCTTCTATGCCACAACTAGTAACATGATCCTCAGTGGTCTCAATTAATGCTGGGGCCCTTTCCATGCCCCAAAACAGTAAGAGGTATGATAGTAAAAAACATTGGAAACTTCTGAATTGTATAGAACACAAAAACAGGATTGATAAGTCCAACTTTTGCTTTAATTGATTAGAACCCAGCAACAAAGATGCATTTCAGGGTTAAAGCCCTTCCTCATTTATGCTGGAGGAAGCACTGCTTGAGTGGTGAATCAGGTGCTTCGCAATGCTCCCATGTGAGAGAACTGCAGTCCTGTATGAAGTTTTAAATTCCTATTTTGCATCTGTTTTTACTCAGGAAGTAAATGCAACACCAACTGATCTGATCTTCCCTGTGCTATTGTGGAAATGAAAGAATGCAGGCTTTCTATAAGCAGACAGATGGTGAGGAAACACTTAGCTAACTTAAATTAATTCAAGTCTCCAGGTCCAGATAAATTACATCCTAGGATACTGAAGTAAGCAGCAGAGGTAAATGCTGAACCACTCACCATAATCTTTGAACATACCTGGAGATCAGAAGTCCCAGAAGATTAGAGAAGGGCAAATGTTGACCATATCTTCAAAAAAGGAAAGAAGGTAGACCCAGGAGACTACAGGCCTAGGAGCCTGACTTCTATACCGGGAAAGATCTTTGAACAAATTATTAAACAGCATGTATGCAAGTACTTGGATGAGAATGCAGTAATTAACCAGAGCCAACATGGGTTTGTTACAAACAAGTCAAGCCAGATAAATCTAATTTCCTTCTATGAGAAAATCATTGACTGGGTTGATCAGGGAAATGCAGTAGACATAATAAATTGATATGGGATCGACATGGCAACTGTTAGGTGGATTAGTGATTGTACATCCAATTGAAAGTCTGTCTCAAGTAGGGTAATTCAAGGCTCTGTCCTGGGCCCAGTTTTGTATAACATTTTTATAAATGATCTAGATGACAGAATTAAGGGGGGAAAGATCACATTTTGATGAGACAAAGCTAGGGGGGATAGATAAAACTAGACAAAAAAGAGAGAGGATTCAAAACGATCTTGGCAAAGTTAAATAGTGGGTGGTGACTAATAGAAATTTTAATTTAACAGGGAGAAATGCAAAGTCTTACATCTGGGCAAGATAAATAAAAAAACAAATATAGAATGGGAGGAATTGAGCTAAGCAGCAGCACGTGAAAAAGACAGGTATACTAACGTAATAGAACACAGACTGAATATGAGTCAACAGTGGGATGATACAGCAGCAAAAAAGGCAAACATAACTCAAACATAATTATGGGAGAATAATAAGAAAAGCATACAGTCAAGATCACGAGAAGTCCATGTATCAATATTTGCAGATAATACAAAACTATGTAGAGTAATTAACACAACAGAGGACAATTGCAAGTGGATCTGGATAATTTGGGGACTTGGTCAAAGTGTCAAATGAGGTTTAACACTGAAAAATGTAAGGTTATGCACATGGACAGGGGGAATTCATGTCACCATTATACACTAAATGAGAAATCACTGGGCAAAACTGACATGGAAAAGGACTTGGGGATTGTAGTTAACTTTAAGCTTAATGTCAGGTCCGGTGGCTCGCGGGTCTGTTCCCTCGCGACCGCTCCTGTCACACAGGCAGCTGCCGTGCGGCACAGGGGAGCCCCAGTCCTTGTCCTCTCCACTGGCTGCCAGGCTCTTTCTCGCCGCCGGGTTGCTAGGGACGCAGCGGGGGCCGCCCCGAGCGCGTCCTCGGCTCCATGGCAACCAGACACATCTTCTCCGCCTCCCACAGGGCTGGGGGTGGTGTCCCCAGTGGGGCTGGGTGTTCCCGGTGGCTGTCAGACTCCCCGCCCCAATCAGCTGCTGGGGCGGGAGCTCTGACAGGATTTAAACCTGTCTGTGTGTGCAAATGGTTGCCAGTGTTAGTTTGGTCTTCCAGGTGCACCCGCGTATTGTTTGATTCCTATTGTGACCCCGGTTTTCTGACTTTCTGCTTTCTGGACTTGACTTTGTTTTTGCCTGACCCCTTTGTATTGCGTACCCTCCTATTGCCGACCCGGATAGTTTGACCATTCTACTGTTTGTTTGTCTCCAGTGTCTGTTTGTCGTTCCCATGTCCCGCTTCCCAAGTTTAGTGTAGGGACCGCTGCCCAGTTGTCGCCCTGCGGGTTAGCCCAGGGGGGCAAGTAGGCAGGGACAGGGGTTGCAGGTTTTCTCAGGGACTTTCATTATCCTGGACCCTGTCCTGACAGTAACACTGGCCGAAGGAAGGTCAGACCCTTGTATCCGACCGGCAACTTTCAACCCCCGTTGGAGGCCATGGTGGCTTTAGCAAACCGGGTCCAAGTCCTTACGAACCTTGTCCAGGATCTAACCACCTGCTTACAGCTACAGGAACAGGTGGTGGCTGCGGGTTCCGTGCAGGCACCTTCCACTCCAGGAACTGTGTCAGAACCTCGGGCTATTCTTCCTGATTGCTTCTCTGGGGAGAGAAGTCAGTTTTTTGCATTCAGAGAGAGCTGCAAGCTTTACTTTGACCTCCAACCCCAATCCTCTGGTACTGAATACCAGAAAGTGGGAATCATAATTACCCACCTGAGGGGAGAGCCCCAGAATTGGGCCTTCTCGTTACCTGCTGGCTCTCCCACCCAACTGTCTCTTGATGCCTTTTTTTCCGCCTTGGGCCAAATATATGACGAACCCGACTGGGCTGGCTACGCAGTTTCTAAACTTCTAGCCCAGCACCAGGGTTGCAAGATGGCGGAAAACTATTGTTTCCAATTCCACCAACATTGTACGGAATCCGGGCGGAATGACGCAGCCTTGAAAAATTTATTTTTGGCTGGTCTTTCTGAGGGTCTTAAGGACCTACTGGTGGCCCACCAGGAGCCTAGAACCTTGGAGCAAGCCCTGTCGCTGGCTATTAGGGCCAACCGATGCTTAAGGGCCAGATACTCCACTCAGACTAGTCCACTCCACACGTCCACTACTTCTAATGACCCGACTTTATCACCTTCCACCGCAGAGCCCATGGAGCTTGGAATCATGAACCCTAAACAACAATGGGAATATCGCCTAAAGAGGAATCTCAGTCTCTACTGTGGGGAGTCGGGTCACCGCCTTGCGACCTGCGGAAAGAAGCCGCGGCAGGAAAACTTCCGCTCCTAGGCAGTTGTCGGGAGGACTGCCTAGGAGCTAAGGTACTCCCTGTGATGTCCAAGATGTTATTGCCCTGCACCCTAGAATTCCGTTCTTTCTACTGTACTGGGCAAGCCTTCGTTGATTCTGGAGCTGCTGCAAATTTCGTTAATTTTAATTTTGTGGCTCAACTGTCTGGGTTTTTGTTACGCTTAGAGACTCCGATTTTGGTTTCAGGGGTTGATTCCACTCCATTGCACGTGGGTCTTGTTAATCTAGTTACCCCAGAGGTAAGGTTTACGGAGGGAGCCCTACATATTGAGTCCTGCACATTTCTTGTGATGAGAGACTAATCTGTGGATGTCATCTTGGGTCTACCCTGGCTACGGGAGCACAGTCCTGTAGTTAATTGGGACACATTGGAACTGGTAGAGTGGGGTCCCTGCTGTGCCAATCACCTTCATCTGGTGGAGGTGGGTTTTCCACCTGCGAGGGGACTGCCCTACCAGATTACCTCTCAGAGTTTTTGGACATTTTCTCTAAACAATTGTCTGAAGCCTTGCCCCCTCATAGGGAATGGAATTGTAAGATTGATTTGGTTCCTGGGGCCAAACTCTCTAAAGGCCACATCTCTAATGTTACTGTTCCAGAGAGAGAGTCCATGAAAGAGTATATCCAGGACATTGTATCCCACCTTTGCTGGTTTTCTTTCTGCTCCCTGTTCCTTTCAGTAGGTGTACTTTGCAAAACTTGATTAGCCACCGGTTCTCTGGCTTCTTAATGTCAATATAATTCAGGACCGAGAAACTGCTTGCTTTTCCACTTTCTACTTTATTAGTAAAACGTGCATTTTCACAGGTTATGGAGAACGCGTTTCAGTTTAATAATAAGCCTTGTCCACCTCTACATGTCACTGTTAAGGAGTCTTTGTAACAGTGACATGTAGAGGTGAACAAGGTTTATTATTAAACCGAAACGCGTTCTCCATAGCCTGTGAAAATGCACGTTTTATTAATAAAGTAGATAGTAGAAAAGCAAGCAGTTTCCCGATCCTGAATTCTATATCCAGGACAGCTTGGCCAAGGGGCACATCCGACCCTCAGAATCCCCAGTGGGTGCTTGGTTTTTTCTTTGTTGAGAAAAAGGATGGGGGTCTCCGGCCCTCTTATGACTATAGAGAGCTAAATAAAATCACGGTCAGAAACCAGTACGATCTTCCGCTCATTCCCGACCTCCTCAACCCGGTTGCCGGTGCCCAGTGGTTTTCGAAGCTTGACCTCAGGGAAGCTTGCAATCTCATTCGCAGCGGGAAGGGGATGAGTGGAAAACAGCTTTTAATATGCCTCTCGGTCACTTTGAATACGTAGTCATGCCCTTTGGGTTATGTAATGCCCCAGCCATTTTTCTGGGATACATGAATTCGGTGTTTCAGGATATCATGGGGGTGTTCGTCGTGGTATACTTAGATGACATTCTGATTTTTTCCTCCGACTTGGCAAGCCACCGTGCACATGTTCGGACCATGTTGGCTCAACTCAGACGTAACAAGCTGTTTGCAAAGCTCAAGAAATGTGTTTTCGCGGTACAAAAAATATCATTCTTAGGGTATATCATTACACTATGTGATATCCAGATGGATCCTGCGAAGGTGAAAGCCATCACGGAGTGGGCCCGGCCAGGTACTTTGAAGGCTCTTCAACGCTTCGCTAATTATTATCACAAGTTCATTAAAAACTTCTTCGTGGTGGCTAAACCTTTAACGGATCTCACCAGAAAGGGAGCAGATGTGAATGCCTGGTCTTCAGATGCCCTTATGGCCTTCGATACCCTAAAGGCAGCTTTCTCTTCAGTGTCCTTGATCTTTCCTGTCCGTTTGTGGTGGAGGTAGATGCCTCGGAGTTTGGAGTGGGAGCAGTACTGTCCCAAGATCCCTCCACGCTCACTAACCTTAGAGTGTGTGCCTATTTTTCTAGAAAGTTCTCATCTACTGAACGGAATTACGATATAGGCAACCGGGAATTACTGGCTATTAAGTGGGCTTTTGAGGAGTTGAGGCATTTTTTGGAAGGGGTTCACCACCAGATCACGGTGCTTACTGACCATAAGAATCTCATTTAGTTAGACTCTGCAAAGAGGTTGAACTCCCGGCAGGCCCGCTGGGCCTTGTTCTTTTCCCGTTTTAATTTCCTAGTTACTTACCAACCCGGCTCAAAAAACATTAAGGCTGACGCTTTATCTAGGAGTTTCGGTATTCCAGAATCTACTGAGTCGCAGCCTGAGACAATCCTTCCCCCTAGGGTGGTTCTCACTGCCATCTCCTCTGACCTCTCACCTCAGATTCATGCTGCTCAGCAGTCTGCTCCTGAAAACCTTCTGGAAAGCAAACTGTTTATTCCATTACCGTTGAGGTTAAAAGTGTTGGAGGAGAGGCATGCCTCAGTCCTTGCTGGTCACCCCGGTATCCGGGGTATTCTGGAACTACTTTCCAGAATGTATTGGTGGCTTCATATGGCTAGGGATGTGCGGGCATTTGCTACTGCTTGTCTGGTTTGCGCCAGGGGGAAAAGTGTCAGGAGACGTCCTGAGGGGCCTCTTCTGCCCTTGCCCGTCCCATCCAGGCCGTAGTCACATCTGTCCATGGACTTCATTACCGATTTGCCACCCTCACAGGGGAATACGGTCATTTGGGTCATTGTGGATCGCTTTTCTAAAATGTCACACTTCGTTCCTCTGTGCAAGCTACCTAATGCCGGGTTGTTATCTGAGCTATTTATTAACCCCTTCCCACTGCAGGACGTAAATTTACGTCCTGGGAGTGGGGTACTTCCCGCAACAGGACGTAAACTTACGTCCTGGGGATAGCGCGGGATCACATATAATCCCGCGCTATCCCGCAGCGGGAGCTGTCTGTCAGTCACAGCCGGCGTCCCGCTGCAACAGCGGGGGGGCATCGGAGAATTTAAAAACCCATATATTTGGTATCAACGCGTCCGTAATGACGCGTACAATACATTTAACATCCTTTTTATCCTGCACGGCAAAAAGCGTAATAAAAAAGCTAAAAAACTGAGGCAAAATGCTAATTTTTAGCATTTTGCCTCCCATAAAGCGCAATAAAAGTGATTAAAAAAAAACAGATGTACCCCAAAATGTTACCAATAAAAAATACAGCTCATCTCGCAAAAAATAAGCCCTCACAGAGCTCCGTACATGGAAAAATAAAAAAGTTATAGCACTTTGAATGCAATGAGTTTAGAAAAAAATAAGAATTTCAAAAAAAAGGGTTTTCATTGTGGAAAAGTGAAAAAAACCTAAAAAAAAATTATTTTGGTTTCGTTGTAACCGTACCGGCCTGCAGAAAAAAATGTGTTGTATCATTTATGCTGCATAATTAACGCTTTTTAAAAAAAAAATAAAAATCTATGGCAGAATTGATGCGCTTTCTCTCCCTACGATCATAAAAAAAATAATAAAAGTTTTACAATGTAGTCTATGTAACTAAAAGTGGCACCAATAAAATCTACAGTTCACCACGCAAAAAACAAGCCCATATACGGCTGCGTCGACGGAAAAATAAAAAAGTTATGGCTTTTGAAAAATGGAGATGGAAAAATACCAAAAATCGCTTGGTCCTCAACGCCAAAATAGGCCATGTCATTAAGGGGTTAAAGAGGTAGTGCGGCTACATGGAATTCCAGAGGATGTGGTCTCTGATAGAGAAGTGCAATTTGTCGCTCTCTTTTGGCGGGCTTTTTGCAAGAACTTAAATATTGATTTGTCTTTTTCGTCAGCTTTTCAAACCGAGCAAATGAATCAAGATTCAATACCTGCGGCTGTTTGTGTCTGATAATCAATATCAGTGGGTTAATTTCTTACCTCTCGCTGAATTTGCCATTAATAATCATGTCAATTCATCATCTCATGTCTCGCCATTCTTTTGTAATTATGGGTTTCATCCCCGATTTACCTTCTCTGCTCCCGTTATTTCGGATACGCCGGCGGCAGATACAGCTATCGATGAACTGTGCACAGGTTGGGCCCAGGTTCGTAAGAACCTTCAGGGTACCCAGGAAAGAATTTGTGATCAGACTAATAAGAAACACACTATTTCTGCACCTTTTGGGGTTGGGGAGCAGGTGTTACTAGCTTCAAAAAATTTGAAATTGAAGGTCCGTCCCTGAAGCGTACTCCCCGATTTATCAGGCCATTTACCGTCTCTCAGGTCGTTAACCCTGTGGCGTACAGATTGTCCCTACCTGAATCTTGGAAAATTCATGATGTTTTTCATAAGAGTTTGTTAAAAAGATACGTGACCCCAGTTCTGCCCGCCCGGAGCCCACCCTCTCCTACTCTAGTACAGGGTGAACTGGAATATGAGGTAGAGAGATTGGTGGATTCCCGGCGAGTGAGGGGTGCCTTGCAATATTTGGTGCATTGGAAGGGTTTTGGCCCAGAGGACCAAACGTGGATTTTCGCTAGGGACGTTCATGCACCACGTTTGGTCCAACAGCTCCACAGGGCTTTTTCCGTCGAGCCCGGTCAAAGGGTTCCCCTGCAGAAAGGGGGGCACTGTCAGGAGCGGTCCGTTCCCTCGCCGCCGGTCCTGTCACACAGGCAGCTGCAGGGGAGCCCCAGTCCTTATCATCTCCCCTGGCCGCCAGGCTCCTTCTCGCCGTCGGGTTGCTAGGGACGCAGCGGGGGCCACACTGCGCCGCGTCCTCGGCTCCATGGCAACCCGACACTCATCTTCTCCGCCTCCCACAAGGCTGGGGGTGGGGTCCCAAGTGGGGCTGGGTGTTCCTGGTGGCTGTCAGACTCCCTGGGATTATTTAGTGAATCCTGCATTGAGCAGGGGGTTGAATGCACTGACCCTGGAGGTCCCTTCCAAATGTACAATTCTAGGATTTGTTATTGCAATTTTATCTGCTTATATCTTGCTTGTGCCAAATTACAGAGAATGAGTACTCAGGAGCCTCTCTGGAATCAAGACAAATCACACACAATTGGTGTTGATGTAATCAAATGATTCCCCGTTTATTTGGGTTTTCAACATTTTATAGCATCTTGAATCCCTTATCTTTCCAGCCAATAATGAAGATATCAGAGAATTTGTAGACATTTCCTATTAATGTTCTATAACATTAATTCTTCTATGTTATCTTGTTCTTTTAGCAAAAGACCACATACTATGACATCAAAGGCTATTTCACAGTGCTTCGTCTGGTTATGCCATCTTAAATTAAGAAGCCAAGGTAGCCACACTAGACTAAACCCTATAACTGAAAATTCTTCAATTATTTCAATATATGTTTTCTTAAATATACATACACACTCTTTATTTATACAAGTAATTAAGTCATATAAAGAGTCAATTGAAAATATTACATGAATATAATCTCTAACAGATGCTATTACTGCTTTCACAACCATACTCTTCATTTAGAAAGCATAGTGTGTATAACAATTCTATTTCAGGCAAGAATTAGCCTTGTGTAGTAGACCGCTTTCTGCTTGTGTAGAGCTTTTTGACCACTAGAAGTGCTTTTGAGATTTCACCCAGCTAACAGAGTTTGAGAATTGCCTGCCACTTGGGCCATTCTGACCAGCCTGTTAGGAGGTGTTGGGACCAGTGGATGCATGAGGACATGCACACAAAGCGACCGGGCTCAGGATACCCTAAACAGACCACCAGTAGAGAAGATCGTCTGACAAGCACAAGGAACTCCAACTGTTCATTGTCCACTATCCAGAGACAAGTGCAACCATCATTACAGACCCCTGTATATGTCAGAACCATTTTCATGCACTTGGTTGAAGGATATTTGGTCTTATGGCACCCACTATGTGTACTGCCTTTGACACCCACCCATGTCACCTCTGTTGGCAGTGGTGTCATGAACAACGAAACTGGACTGCTTTGGAGTGGAACTGGGTTGTCTTCAGTGACAAATCCAGGTTTAGTTTGGGTACTGACGACAGCCACGTTCATGTCTGGAGATATAGAGGTCGGCACCTTAATCCTGCCTTTGCTGTGGAGCGGCACACTGCCCCCACTGCTGGTGTGATGGTCTGGTGGGCCATCTCATATGACAGTTGGTCACCCCTAGTAATGGTATGAGGGACAATGACAACTCAGCAATATGTTCAGGACATCCTGCAGCCACTTGTGTTCGTCTCATGGCAGCTTCCAAGAGGTATTTTCCAGCAGAATAATGATCGGCCGCACACAACAAGGATGTCAAAGGAATGCCTCCACAACATTGCCATGCTTCCATGGTTTCCCCAGTCGCCAGATTTATCACCAATAGAACATGTATGGGATCATCTGGGACACCAAATTCAGCAGCTTAAGAGTTTGCACGAGCTAGAGGCTCAGTTACAGCAAATGTAGACTGATATGCAGCAGGATACCATACGGAAACTGTATGCCTCCATGCTTATCTGTATCACATCTTGAGTCCAAGCCCAACAGGGTACTAGAACCTCTCTTCAAGTGTTTCATTTTCCACAATAAAGATCCTTTTGGTCTGATCACTTACTTATATCAACGTTACACAGGACAAACAGGGGGATCCATTTTGGCATGCAAGTCTTCATTCCTATGTAGGCTGTTCAAAAAACAGTTTTTAAAATGACACAATTGCCAAAAAAATGAAACTCGTAATTTTTTGCCTTCTGCTTTGCTTAGATTCATTCAAAAACTGTGGGGTCACAATACACAGTACAGCCCTAGATGAATTTGTTAAGGGGTCTAGTTTTCAAAATGGGGCATTTGTAGGGGTTCTCTGTCATTTTGGCTGCTCAAGGGCTCTACAAGTGTGCAATGGGGTCTAAATCACCCTCAAGCAAAATGTCTGTTCTGAAAGTCACCAGGTGCTCTTTTTGGTTTGGGCCCCGTTGTGCATACAGACATAAGATCAGGGCAACACTGAGTATGTTTCTTAACACAGGACAAACAGGGGTATCAATTTTGGGGTGTAAATTCTCATTTTCATGTGCACTATGGAAAAAAACTGTCTTTGCAAAAATATGAAATTTTATTTTTTCTCCTCTAAATTGCATTAACTCCTGAAAAAAGCTGTGGGGTCAAAATACTCATGATACCCCTCAGTAAATACATTAACGGGTGTAGTTTTTAAAATGGGGTCATTTGGGGGGGGGTAGCTATCATTTTGTTACCTATGAACCTTTGCAACCTTGGCTGGGTGCAGAAAAACAAAGTGTTCCTCAGAACGTTGAAAATATTAAAATTGTTACGTCTCCTAAATGGTTAAAAAAGTTTTTCAAATGGGCGCCCAGAATAAAGTAAACAAATTGAAATATATATCTTAAGGAACAGAAAGTAAGTCCACAGCACCCCAGTAATAGCCACTTAAGTGGAGAAGACCTCAATAGTGGTGCAGGCTCCAGGTGAAAGGCTTCTGACCCAATAGCCTTCAGTCAAACATCCAAAAGCAAAGCAGATAGGTGCCAGATGAGCACTCAGCCAATTAGATACAGCCCTCAGCCATTTACTGAATGACATCTAAGTGCTGCCTGTGATTGGTCACAGCACTCAGCCAATCACAGGCAGCTCTTGGCCATCCATAAGGTTGACAAAGGCTATTGCAGCCGAAACGCGTTCAGCATGAACCTGTGAGTGACATGCTTTTTAATCAATAAAGAATTCATTTTTAATGGTACATTTGACTACATTTGCTTTTTTCCTATGGAATTTGGCCGCTTGCTGTCGGCTACCTGAGGACGGAACTCCCGATGGATCTCATTCCCCTTGTTACGTCAGAGGCACTGCTGGTGAGGTGAGCCCATATCTTCTCTCTTTTTTCCTTGCTTACTTATATTTAAAGCCCTTCCCCAAAAGTCCCTGCAGGGCTTGCTGACAGCCCATTTTTTTTTAATGGGACTGCAGAAGCTGTGGCAGGGGATTCTTTACTCCCCGCGGAGATGAAGAAATCCTCTTCCACACCTGTGACAGATGGCAGGGGGTTCTTTACTCCCCACAGGGAGTCCCCTTCTCAGTGAACACTGCGACAGGGCTGTCACAGTGTTCAGTGACAAAAGGACTCCCCGCTGGGGAATACGAACCTATAGTGCACACATGTCCTATGTTTTGCAGGTACGTGCGTTTGCACGCCTGTAAAACCCGGACATGTGAACACACCATAGGGAACCAATGGTTCTAATAAGCGTGTGTTTTTGTGCGCACAATTGTATGCACATAAACACGCTCGTGTAAATGCACCCTTACAGAGTTATTCAGAGTATATGCACTATGCAGGGAGTGAGGCCACGTGCTATTGCACCCATATTGCTGCATTTTAGTGCACTTTCTTGCGCTGCTGAGACCGCTCACATTGGCATGGTCCCGTGTATTTGAGTATGCGGGCCAGCCTACTTAGTAAGCAGGTCAGTTGATTTAGTAGGCCCAGGTGTTTTTGCTTAGCCCCATTAAATCACACACGTCAATGCACAATTTCAGGAAGACATGGGCCTTTGATAAGCAATTCTGCACCAAAATACAGCAAGTCGTGTTTGATTTCCTGTGCTTTAAAAAAAAAAAAAAAGTGGAAAAAAAGCCATGTGTGAATAAATGTTATCAATAGGTTCTATTTGCTGTGCATTCGGCTCGCAGATTCTGCGACCACAAATACATCTGTGTGCGGACGCCCTAAAATACAGGAATCTGGTGTAATGAGCAGGCATGCACAGCACTAGGTCAGTTCAAACACACATAGCAGTGCTTCTCTAATCCAGCATAGTACCTATAAAATACAGAAGCCTGGTGTAATATGCAGGCATGCACAGTACAACTACTGGGAGGCAGAGAGCCAGGGGGGTCTTATCACTAAGAGCAGGGGAGTTTGGGAGGTCAGGGAACTGTGACAACACTATGAGTCATTCCCAGCCACACCCACCCATCTGCTTGATGGAGACAGAGGATTCTGCATTTTAGCATAGACCACTATAAAACCTTGCATCTCTGTGAAAATAGCAGCAATTGGGACAAGTGAGTTATCATTTTACTGGTCTTGTGATGGGCTATAATATGGCAGTAATTGTAATTTTTGTTCTGAGGCAGGGAGGCTCTGGTAGCAAATATTATGAAACAGGAAAAAAACAAATTTAAAAAGTAGCTTTATGAATAAAGCGAGGAACTCTGTGTGCCACTTTACACACATTGCTGTGAGTCCTTAACCAGGTCTCTGAATGGGGCATGCAGTGTAAGTTAATGGATTGTTCTGTTCTTTCTACCATGTCCAGGGACCTACATACAGCTATACCGTGAAAGTTTGTTTATTTATAATATATATAAGAATTTAACCTCAACATGTTTACTAAATATATTAATATTCGGTATGTGTGTATTAATGCATGTGTATATTAGTATTTACAGTAGAGATGTATACAGGATCCTGGATATATCCACTACTTGGGGCTTCTTCACACGAGCGTGTTTGCGCAGGTATTTGTGCACGTAAAATTTGCACACGCTAAACTCAGAGAATAGAACCCATTCCGTTCTTATAAACGTGTTCTGTGCACGCATTTCACGCACGTAAAAAAGGAGGAGTCTATGGGAGGTGCGAAAATACACAATGGGAAGAGTGTTTTAGGCACCTTCACACAGGTGTATTTTTCATCAGTATTCTATAAGTATGCTGGCTGCATTCTCAGAATTGGGAAAATATGTAGAACTTGTGAGCCTGGAAATATACACTGCAAATGTGGGGAAGGACTTTCTCGCAGCCAATTCCTGTTGTGGATGTGTTCATGTGGATAAGAAGATATTACCCTTCATACTATATAATAAAATCCAGACCACTAAGGGTTTATTCACATGGCTCTGTGCATATAATGTTGCGTGGGTAACACAGCGTTATCCGGATCTCTGTGAGCTGGCTACTGACGCGTATGGCAGCGAGTGCACAGCCACAACCGTGTTCTCTCACACGCTCTCATGTGCAGTGTGACTTTTGTCTTTTTTTTTTATTCCCTGCTATGTTTCATAGCGGGGTTGGGTTTGAATTGTCGCTCATATCTGTGCTTTTTACTGTGCTTTCTTGTGGATCACACAGCGTTATCCGGATCTGTGTGAGCCGGCTAACGCCACGTATGGCTTCGAGTGCATAGTCATAACTGCATATTTCTCACACGGGGTTGCGTTTGGGTCACTATTTGTGCTGGGGCAACTATTGGGGGTCACTATTACTGCTGGGGCAACTACTGGGGGTCACTATTACTTCTAGGGCAACTACTGAGGGGTCTGCATTACTACTGGGGCAACTACTGGGGATCACTATTACTGCTGGGACAACAATTGGGGTCTGCATTACAGCTGGGGCAACTACTGGGGGTCACTATTACTTCTAGGGCAACTACTGAGGGCTCTGCATTACCACTGGTGCAACTACTGGGGGTCACTATTACTGCTGGGACAACAATTGGGGTCTGCATTACAGCTAGGGCAACTACTGGGGGTCACTATTACTGCTGGGGCAACTACTGGGGGTCACTATTACTGCTGGGGCAACTACTAGGGGTCTGCATTACTGCTGGGGCAACTACTGGGGGTCTGCATTACTGCTGGGGCAACTACTGGGGGTCTGCATTACTGCTGGGGCAACTACTGGGGGTCACTATTACTGCTGGGGCAGCTGTGGGGGGTCACTATTACTGCTGGGGCAACTATCATGTGTGATACTGTCTCCCGAGCTGATGTATCTAAGACGATCCTGTGTGATACATCTGGTTAGCTGACATACCACACAGGATCTGCTATTACTGCTTGGGCAACTATTGGAGGTCACTATTTCTGCTGGGGCAACTACTGGGGGTCTGCATTAGTGCTGGGGCCACTACTGGGGGTCTGCATTAGTGCTGGGGCCACTACTGGGGGTCTGCATTACTGCTGGGGCCACTACTGGGGGTCTGCATTACTGCTGGGGCCACTACTGGGGGTCACTATTACTGCTGGGGCAACTATCATGTGTGACACTGTCTGTCAAGCTGATGTATCCAAGCTGATCCTGTGTGATACATCTGCTCAGCTGATGTACCACACAAGATCTGCTTAGATGCAGCAGCTCAGCAGATGTATCACCCGTGATTGGCTTAGATATGTCTGCTGTGCAGATCTATCTAAGCCAATCCTGTGTGATACATCTGCTCAGCTGAAGTACCACACAGGATCTGCTTAGATACAGCAGCTCAGGAGATGTATCACCCATGATAGGCTTAGATATGTCTGCTGTAAAGATGTATCTAAGCCAATGCTGTGTGATACATCTGCTGTGCAGATGTTTCTTAGCAGATCCTGTGTGATATGTCTGCTCAGCTGACGTATCACGCAGGACCTGCTTGGACACAGCAGCTCAGCAGACGTATCACCCATGATCAGCTTAAATATGTCTGCTGTGCAGATGTATATAGGCCGATCCTGTGTGATATGTCTGCTCAACTGACATACCACATAGGATGTGCTTAGATACAGTAGCTCAGCAGACGTATCACGCATGATCGGCTTAGATACGTCTGCTGTGCAGATGTATGTAAGCCAATCCTGGTGATACGTCTGCAAAGCTGCTGTATCTAAGCAGATCCTATGTGGTACGTCAGCTAATCAGATGTATCACACAGTATCTGCTTAAATACATCTGCACAGCAGACGTATCACACAAGATTGGCTTATATACATCTGCACAGCAGACGTATCTAAGCCGATCATGCGTAATACATCTGCTGAGCTACTGTATCTAAGAATGTCCTATGTGGTACGTCAGCTGAGCAGACGTATCACACAGGATCGGCCAATATACATCTGCACAGAGGCACAAGGCCCATGGCTGAGGAGATGGCAGGGTAGAGATAGCACGTGTCACGGTGGCTCTACCAAATTCCCCGGAGGGATGCACAGAACCTTTTGCCAAGGCCCTGACAAGCCTCCCCAGGCAACGTGGACTTAGCGGTTACCTTACATGGGTCTTCTTCTTTATGTTGGTATTTGTCACGGGTGACTCCAGCACTTCAGACTTTTATCAAGATGGTGAAAATAACTTGACACAACTCCAGGGATGTGATTTTTAGCAACTGGAAGTGCACAGTTTACTAAACACAATTGCTGAAGGCAAAGCAATACAGCACAGTCTAATGAGATTTCAACATAGTTCCAAAGACATACCTGTGCAAGCAGGATAACGTAGAAATACAGTTGAATTCTTACACTGATAATTCCCTTCAATGCTCTCTCTTTCTTCACTTTAACGGTAGTTAAGCTAGAAGCTGGTCCTCCGTTTTTAGGTAACTGATGGGATGGATTTAGTAGTTTAGTTGAAATTAGACAGTTTAGAAAGGGTCCTTATAGAAACTTCTGACTTTTACTTTCAGCAAACGTTCATATTACTCACCATTAAGATGACAAGGTGGCGCCACAGTTTCCTGTGCTCCACTGTTTTTTATTTCCAGGTGGTGTAGATTAGATAAGGCTCTTTATCTCTGCACAGTAGTAACTATCTCCTTTGGAAACTAGCTTTAACACACGCTCTGACCTCTTCCTTCACTCTGCACTTTCCACACCCCACTCTCCCGTGCTGCACTCCCCTGTCTTCTCTCTCCCGCACTTTTTATACCACCCCACCCCTTTGCCTCTGGTGTTTTCCCGCTCTTTCTCACAGGTTCTGTTCTTTTCACTAATTAGGGAAAGTCACACAAATAGCCAATGGTGATCAGCTTTTGCTAAGCAGTTTTCTTGATTTTTGAAGTAAGGAAGAGGGAAACAGCGTTCCTCCGACGGATGACACCTTCTATACCTCCTTAGAGCTCATAGCAAGGTGGAACAGGATGCTGATATAGTGGTTTCTAATGGAGGACCCTCTAGGCCACCAAAGTTTCCCCTAATTTAAAACACAGCCATCCCTGGGTATACTAAGTTCTGGAGGAGCAGAAAGATATGCCTGCTGGTTTTTAAGATAACAGCACAGTGATTTAATTTTTAGGGTACTTGCAAGTATTTTGAGGGATTTTATGGTGGGTTAAGAGAGTGTGCTAGGTCCGAGCTAGCTATGGGGCACCTACATAACTCTTCTCACAATCAACACAGAAATTTGCATGTCAACAATAATTCATGACATACAGAACATATGATACTTGTACTGTTCAGCAGGCAACCTGTAAAGGAAGAGAATTTTAAAGGTTAAGCACAAACCACATATTATAATTTTGCAGTCCTGTTACAGCAGTCTCAAGGCATGCAAGGGTCCTGGAAGGAAACATGCACAAGGAACTTCTTCTTTCTTAGCAACTACACATGAGGAGGAACATGAATTCTAGGGACATAAGTGAATAGGATAACCATAGGTCAGATGAACTCAGTACGGTGCACTGCAGTTAGCATCTCTGGAGGGACAAGGTAGAAGTGATTGCACAACAACAATATCAACTCTTAGAATGGCTTTAAGTAGTCTCTTGAGGTAAAAAAGCTTAAATGTTGCAAAACTTCTCTGAGTGTGTCTCAGAGAGTGAACTCTTGTAAACACAAACGGTTATAATAAATAGGGAAAGCTGGGGATAATCCATAGGACTAAGTAACGCTAGGTGTAATGCTCTAATCTTGAAGTCTCAGCGGCAATTGTCCACGTGCTTCTGAAGGCAGCAGCAACTTGAGATGTAGGAAGAGCTGCTAATCTTCGTCTTGTGGTAGGGGAGATGACTGGCGATACTAGTGATGATGAAGTAGGTGGACTGGGAAGGACTTCTGGTGATGCAATAGGAGGATGTTGGTATACTAATCTGGAAAATGGGTTTTGATATCAGAGAATTTGATTCTTGAAATCAAACGGGGATGGACAAACTTGTTCAGGTTTTCCACTTGGCTCAGTCTCTGAGTTTGTCTCGGAGTTTGTGCTTTCTTCTTCCATGTCAGATTCAGCAGATTCTGAAGATGACGGGGATGCTAGGCAAATTTTAATCTGTTTCTATGTACGACTTGGGTTCGGCCATTAGGTTGTGAAAGTTGATAAAGTCCTTTTTCTGAAAAGATTACAGTAACAATGGTATAGGCGAGGTTCCCATCTAGTGTCCAGTTTTCCATCACGGTGTTCTTTCTTAAGCCAAACTCTATCGCCTGTTTGAAATGCATTTGCATGAGCATGTATATTGTAATCAGGAGTTTGTTTTTCTCTTACTTCTGCTAAGCGTTGATCCACTATCTCTTGGGCTTCTTTTAATCTTTTTTGTTCGTTTGCACCCATTATGTTTGGGATTAGTATCATCAGTGATTTTCACTCTTAACTTTAAGTCTGCGGGTAGGCAGATACATAGTACGGTGTATATCCTGTAGAACAATGAGGGGTGTTGTTGCAGGTGTAAACTAATTCCGGAAGCAATGTGGGCCAATGATTTCTTTGACTGGAGGGAATGGTACTTAGCAGTTCCAAGATAGTTTGGTTTGCTTTCTCGGAGAGTCTGTTTCCTTGTGATTTATATGCTGTTGTTCTGAGCTTTTTGCAGTCATAAACGTTACAAAGTTCATGGTATAATTGAGATTAACAATTAACATGCATCTCCACAATCGGAAAGAATTTTATCAGGGCACACATAATTCAGGATAAAGTGATTCAACACCACTGCGGCCGTGGTTTTAGCTCTGAAATCCTTTACTGCTACTGCCACAGTAAATTTTTTATAGTGGTCAATGAGGGTAAGGACATAATC
Organism: Eleutherodactylus coqui; assembly: GCF_035609145.1. Taxonomy (NCBI): domain Eukaryota; kingdom Metazoa; phylum Chordata; class Amphibia; order Anura; family Eleutherodactylidae; genus Eleutherodactylus; species Eleutherodactylus coqui. The sequence goes on from NC_089841.1 coordinate 173,943,142, forward strand.
ATATTCTGATGTGCTAGTTCCAACTTTTAGGTGGTCTATTGCAAGAAGTTCCAGGGGTTTTGTGGTTATGATTTGGTGTAAAGAGGCTTTTTGATCACTTTTAGCTCTACATCTTGTTTCGCACACAGTACACTCTTGACACCATCTTTCTACATCATTTCACATTAGAGTAGAATCTTTGCCTAATAATGGCTTCTGACTTATGTACTCTAAAATGTCCTGATTGGTTGAGGTATGCAAGCAATACTTGGTTGGCATCCCTTTTTAAAAATTAATATTTGATGGAGATAGTTTCCGGAAGCTGGATCTATTGAATTCCTGATGATCAATTTTTTCTTTAGGAACACCCTTTTCCTTTGTTTTCACAAGCACTGTAACTCGGGAGTCTGTGGATTTGCTTAGGATACCTTTTGGGATAGTGCCATTTAACAGGTACTCTTGTAGTTCCCCAAATGTTCTACTGTCTTGTTGTAGCAAGAGCCATCTTTGAGAGGTGCCAGGCGATTCAGTCAAGGAAACATCATTGGCGGCGGACAAGCAGCAATTTTGTTGGGCTTGAAAAGCTGAGAAATTGGGTATCTCTATGTCTTCCCAGTGATCCTTTTCTGGGGGATTGTCAATGACAGTGGGCGAGAGAGAGAGAGCGTCAGCGTTAGTGTTACTTTTTCCAGCATGGTATATAATATTGAAATTGATATTGGTGAGTCTTGAAATCCAATGCTATTCAAGAGCTCCAGGTCTGGCTGAGTCGAGGTGGACCACAGGGTTGTTGTCGGTGTAGGCGGTGAAAGTGGCAGCAGCAAGGTAGTCCTTGAATTTTTCAGTGATGGCCCACACCAATGCTAGTAGTTTTAGTTTGAATGAGCTGTAATTTTGGTCATTCCTTTCAAGACCTTTGAGAGAACAGCTGGTTTATGCGACTACTCTTTCTTTTCCTCCCTGCGTCTGACTAAGCACTGCGCCTAAGCCACTAAAGCTTGCATTGGTGTATAGGTTAAACAGAAGGATATAGTCAGGATAGGCAAGGTGTGGTTATTAATTTTTCCCTCAGCGTGTGAAAAGCTTGTTCTTGCTCTTTTTTCCAATTTATAGGCAAGGGCCTCTTATGAATCTCTTTAGAGGAACTGCGTAACATTTCTTGTAAGGGGGCTGCTATCTGTGTAAATTTTGGGATGAACCTGCGATAATCTCCTACAAATCCAAGAAAACTCCTAACATCTTTGAGCGTTCTTGGGGTTGGCCAATTTTTTACTGCATCTATTTTGTCAGGGTCAGGGTACACTCCTTCAGAACTAACAATATGTCCCAGATAACATACTTTAGTCTGTAACAAGTGACACTTTGAAGGTTTAATTTTAAGACTGTGGTCAATGAGTATCTGAAAGACTTCACTAAGGTGCTGCAAATGATCCCCATAATTTTTAGAAAATACTATGACATCATCCAAGTATAACAACACAGACTCAAAATTTTTGTGGCCGAGGCATGTTTTCATTGACCTTTGAAAGGTCCCAGGGGCATTACAAAAACCGAATGGCATAAATTAAACTCAAACAGCCCCATTGGGGTCGTGAAGGCGGTCTTTTCTCTGTCGGCCTCGCTCATGGGTACCTGCCAGTAACTGCTGGTCAGGTCAAGTGTGGAAAAGTATGCAGCATTACTCAGGGCAGTTATTAATTCCTCAATACGAGGAAGAGGATATGCATCTTTGTGTGTTATATTATTCAACTTATGGTAATCCACACAAAAGCGTATGCCACCATCTTTCTTTTTGACGAGCACTATGGGGGCTGCCCAGGGGCTATAGCTCTCCCTGATAATGTTATTCTGTTTCATTTTTGCAATCATGTCCTTGACTTGCTTGTATGAGGATGGAAGAATCGGTCTGTAACGCTCCTTGATGGGAGAATGACCGTTGGTAGAGATGACATGAGTAATGTCCTTTGCTTTACCAAAGTCTAGGCTGTGCTGGCTGAAAGCAGCCTGCTTGGTCAAGACAATATCTCTCACCCCTTGTATCTGGGTCTCAGATGTTTGTGCATCTCCTATGTTGAGATCAGCAAGCCAGGATGGCAGACTAGTGGATTCCTTCCTCACAGTTTGTGCCCATGCTGAGCACTCTGCTCCTCCTGATCCAGTACATCCTCAGAGGAGAGTAAAGATACTTGTGCAACAGCTGTATGAAAACGTTTCCGATATTGATTAAACAGAAGCGAATCCTGCCATCTCTCACTGTATTTAAGCTCTGTGCAGCCATCAGGAATGGATGCCCATTAGAGAGGAGCGAGCGTACTTGTTAAGGCAAATTACTCGAGCGAGTATTACCATTCTCGAGTACATGCCTGCTCATCCGAAAAGATTCGGGGGCCGGCAGAGAGTTGCGGGAGTGAGCAGGAGGGCGCGGGGGAGAGAGAGACACCCCCCCTTAACCCCTTTCGGGCAAGCAGGCATGTACTCGAAAATGGCGACACTCGCTCAAGTAATTTGCCTTAACGAGTACGCTCGCTCATCCCTAATGCCCATCTATAGGAATGGTTCCATAAGAGCTTCATAATCCTGGCCATAAAGACCTGGGCGAGTCTGACACCACAGAATAAATTCAGACTCTGTAGGACTATGACGGGTCGGACGTCTTTAATGCGAGCTTTGCATATGCGGCCTTGCGGGTAAGTAAACCGCTGGTGGGCAGTAAGAGCTTTTATAGCTGGGCTTGAGAGGCTGCGGGAATTATATTGTGCAGAGCCTCCAGCATTTTTTTCAGTAGTAGTTTTGGAGTATATTCATTCCCACCGTTATTATGGGAGCGTTTTTATCTGGGATGTCCACCACAAGAATACTTTGGTGAGGTAGCTCCGCTCTACTGGCTACCACATTGGGCTCCCAATACCCCACTATTCATACGGGTAACCCGTTACTGGCCACTAGATTGATTAGCTGTTTGTGGGGACAACAGAGCACCTCACGAGACCAATATTTCTCAAAGTCTATCTTACTGATTATGGTTACTTGTGACTGTGAGGATGGGTTAATTCAAGGAGCCTCAGACCCAGTTCTTCCGAAGCATCTAGGCATTTATTTAAAGCAGTCCATCTTTACATGGCAAACAGAAAAGTCCATCGACATGTTCCTCACACAGTCCTGGCACAACTAACAAAAGAAACTGCACTGACCTCCACACTAATTGCTCAGGTGAGCCTTTATAGCAGTGATTCCTCCCACAATCCTTTTCAGGAGTCCTATAAAGTCATTCATTTGCTGCTGGTCTGCCTCTATATCCTCAGAGCAGACACCACGCTGCAGCTCCACTCGCTGCAACTCCACCAATGATATCCATCCCAACAGTATTAAATGGTTCATCAATTACGGGCAATGGTATAAGCTCTACTTTAGGAGGGGTAGAAGCAGTGTATTGGCACACCGGGCAACTACGACAATAGGTAGTTACTGTATCATACACCCCAGGCCAATAGAACCGATAGAGTACCCTTGCGAAAGTCTTTTTATAACCTAGATGACCCGCAATAGGAACATCATGCGCTAACTTTAGAATTTCTGATCTGAACCTTTTTGGGATCACTAACTGTTGTACTTGCTCCTTTGTCTTTGGATGAATACATACTCTATACAAAATCTTATTCCCAACTAGGAAAAAAGGTGTAGCAGGTTGTTTACCACTCTGAACTACTTTACAGTTGCTTAAACCTTGCCCATACAATGCATGTAACTCAATATCCTGTTTTTGCTCTAATGCAATATCAATGTCCTATAGTCCAACATTCATGTACTTGCCTTCCTTGGGGAGTCTTTTCCTGAAGATGTCCTGCTGTTCAGGAACCCTTTGACGTTTAGCTTTTGGTAATTCCATGATGTCCTCATCAAATGGAAACGTTTCTCCCAAGATTTCAGCTTTATTCTGTGTCTTGGCTTGAGCTCTGGTAGTCACAGCAGACAGCTGGCCTACTCCTATTAGCAAGTCCTTGAATCCTGGAGTGCTTCTGCCAAGGATCACTGGTACTTGTAGTACAGGAACAACCACTGCAGGTATTGTAACACATTTTCCATCCATTTGCAAATGAATATCGGATGCAGAATAATGTTTTGTATCTCCATGAACACAGGTAATAGGTACTTTTGGAAACTCGGTCTTCTGGGTTACCAAGTCCTCTTTTATCAGGCTCAGTTTACTACCAGTATCCAGCGAAGCATCCACCGTATGTCCATTAACTTGAATTGGCCGGATAAAGTCATTGGAAGCAAAGAATGTTGCCGAACTTTTAGTACTTCTCTTGGGGCAAAATTTTGCGACATGTTCTGTCTCTTGACAAATATAACACCGTTTGTCACTACAGCCTGTTTTGAATCGTGCACGCACATCTTGACCTCTCCGTCCTGAGATCATTCCACCTGGTCTGTGGAGACCGGATACAGGTCTGATTATGTCCCTTTTTGCAAGGAGAAAGTCATCTGCCAAAGATATTGCTCTGTCTGCATTATTGGGCCGATGCTTTTTAACCCAAGCATGAACATCAGCTGTAAGGATTTGTAGAAACTGTTCCAGTATTATTGCTTCACTGATCTGTTCAATGCTTTTGGTGTCTGGCTTCATCCATTTTAGGTATAGGTCTTGCAGATAAGTATAAACTTCCCTGGGACTATCTGTGTAGCAATACTTGAGTTCTCTGAACCTCTGCCTGTAGGTTTCTTCACTGATGTCATATCGCCTTAGTATGGTCTCTTTAACTAAGTCATAGTTATTTGCATCCTGTATGTTCATGTGGCTGTATGCCAGCTGGGCTTGTCCAGTAAGATAAGGTGCCAGTCTTACCACCCACCGTTCCTAAGGCCACTGACATGTGCTTGCAATTCTTTCAAAGGTAGTTAAATATGCCTCCACATCATCCTGTGGAGTAAGTTTGGTCAGGTGAGGGCCTGTCCAAGGAGATACAGCTGGAGGTGGGGAATCAGCAGGTGGAACGGTTTGCTGTACACGGAGCGTTTGGATCAGTTCTGCCCAACGTTCATCCTGACGTTACAGTTGTGCACGGTTTCTCCTGGCTTCCTCCATTTGTCTCTTTTCTGCTTCATTCTGTTGCACAGTCATCCATTTCATCAGGTCCACAATGCTTTCAGACAGAGTTTTCTCAGCAGATTGGAACATTGGATCAGCAGCACTTAGACCTGAGGTAGCACCAGATCCCTACACCTCTGCTTCCTCCTCGGTCTGTGTGACTTTAGGTCTGGCACCTGGACTTCCCTTTTTTTTTCTCTTACCCTCAGCAGTTCGCTTTGCAGATGCACTTTCTTTGACACGCCAGGAAGGGTTTTGTACATAACTCCTTTACAGGTGAGTACTGAAAGCAATACTGAAGCATCATCCCACTGCTGCCACCATATGTGAGGATGGGTAAATTCAAGGAGCCTCAGACCCAGTTCTTCCAAAGCATATAGGCATTTATTTAAAGCAGTCCATCTTTACATGGCAAACAGAAAAGTCCATCGACATGTTCCTCACACAGTCCTGGCACAACTAACAAAAGAAACTGCACTGACCTCCACACTAATTGCTCAGGTGAGCCTTTATAGCAGTGATTCCTCCCACAATCCTTTTCAGGAGTCCTATAAAGTCATTCATTTGCTGCTGGTCTGCCTCTATATCCTCAGAGCAGACACCACACTGCAGAGCCACTCGTGCAGGTAAGTACAAACAAAAAACATAATACATTTTACTCAGAACATTTCCCTTAGCTATAGTACATGGTTCCCAGGAAAAGAAAGGAATAGATCAAGCATCAGGTGGCCGGCCTAATGAGAAAAGCAAAGAAGCATTCACAGCCATTCACACAAAAGTGTTGTATAAGTAAAGGAACGCATGCATCACAACTAAGGTTATATATGTAATGCTTATGACAAAACAAAGAAAACAGTGACCCAGTGTCCAGAAGTGTGGGGAGCAGTAGCCCGTCTATGGTACTATTGCATTATGTTGCCACTGGAAGTGGTGGATGTCGACAAGTCTTAGGCTGCTTGACAGCCAGGTGACGCCTCCACTAACTGATTGGCTGCACTCAGCCCTCCGGCTCTGTGCCTCTGCTGCTGGCGTGCTGTACTTGTCCTCGGCGGCTGCTGTAAGTAAACCTGCCGAGGTGGCAGTCTACCATCATGTCGTGCCGTCAGCGCGCCTGCAGGGGGAATGGGACCACAGATGACAGTGCCGCAGGGAGAAGAGTGTGGACCAAATGTACAGCACTCCCTGCTGCCAGCGGGTGTCCAGGGGGAATGCCAGTGGAGGTGGCAGTCCACCGGGGAGAGGTGCGGGGAGCTGAGTGACAGCGGTACTGCCTGCAGCGACTGAAGCCTGGTCGGGAGTGGAGATGGCAGTGGCAGTACAGCGGCAGGGAGAGGTATGAGTTGTTCAGCATTTGGGAAACAAGCTGGCCCCCGCTGTCAGTGTTCTCCCAGCCGCACTAATAGTCAATTGGAAGCTAGGGGTCAGACAGGGGCGTTCACGTCACCAAAGCCTGCTCAGCCCCTAGCTTCTGGTGGCGTCAAGATACAAGAGTACCCCCCTTCACATATAAAGTGACCTCAGATCGGGGTCCCACATATTTGGAAATCCTCTTAGGAGACTTTGAACCCAATGCTTGTCCACCTGGGGTACGGCCCTTCTTACCAGGTGTCGCCTAAAGCACTTGTTTATTTCATGTCCGGGACAACAACAGTGGTTACAAAATAGCTGCGATATGCGCGGGTAACTCCTGGTAGGTCGGGGTGGTTCTGGCGGTGGCTGGCGGTCCAGTGTACGGAGCCAGGGAGCAGCATACTGACTCTCTAGATCATTTAGCTTTTTGTATAAGGCTGTGACACTGTTGGTTAATTCGGCCATTTGCCGCTAAACCTCCACTAGGGGTTCAGGAGAGGGAGCCGCGGACTGTTCGGCTTGGCTGTAAATTTTCCACTTGCGGGGGCGGAGCGTTAGATCATTCCCCATCAGTGTCATGGAAGGTCCAGTTTCCCCGTTGTCAGCGGTCTGGGGCTCCATACCCAGAATCGGAATCGCTCACTCTTTAAATTTCAGAAAAGTTATATCGGGGTATTGGACAGATAGCATTTTCAACTGACTCCTTAGAGTCTATTAGAGAACCTTCAATAACCTGTTCCCTTGTAAGCCGTGTACCGGGGCGGGCTCCCCAGGATACAGCGAAGTAATGGACAAGGAGAACATCTCGAACACCAGTTCAGACGCAAACCAAATTTTACAAAAGCACTGTGGCCCACGTGACCACAAACAATAGGTAACCCAACAAAATTCACATACAGGTAGCTGAGGCCCTTGTGCTGTACAGCGCTGTACTCCCCAAATGTGCGCTACTAAAATAGACTATGCTTTTACCTAACAGGCTGGCCTCAATGAACCGGCCCCTTGTTACCTATTAATACCACTACTCAGGAACAAAGGGAAGGGAGAGTGACAACAGTGACTCTATCCCCTCAAACCCAATACAATAAGGAAAATGTATAAAGATCAAAAGAACAGCGGCTATATAGCCAGGTAAATGTTCCCAGAAGCTTCTTACTGAACAGCTGGATGTGGCACACGGTCCATAAACCTATCTAGTCTAACTACAGGCCCAAACGCAGTCCAGAGTAACTTGGCGCCAAAATATGGTGCCTTGTGTGCACGTAATTTTCTTACTGGCCCAGTCTGCTGTATGATCAGCCAAAGAGCCCAGACGGATGAGGGGCGCCTCCAGAAAAGCGTGCGGTACCGCAGAGAGCTGTTACTTCCTCAGCGACATCCAGTATTGTCCACACAATATCCAGTCTCGCTTCGGTTATTCAGCAACATCTCCGGCAGCAATTCTTCTCCCATCCGGCGGGCATCTGGTCACACTCTGAATCCACTTCGCTCTACTGCAGCTCCGGTCCCCTCAGGACACGACCTCCTTCCCTCTTCCGTAGCTCCACTGTGTTCGCTCCCTGGACCAACTGTCACCTCCCAGTGTACGCACGCTTTTTAATTTTCTCTCCTCCCATGCGCACGCTGTAACCAGGCAATGGGTACTCCAATCACAGGCTACCATGGTCCTGTCACTTCAGGCTGGATTCACACAGGGCGGATTTGTCGCTGAAAGTTCGCGGATTTGCCGCAACCTTTCCGTTTCTGCGGCAAATCCGCATGCAATGGCCCAATTAAGACGCGTTTTTGACCGCGTATTTATCTGCGGTTCTGCCGCCGGTAAATCCTCAGGCCCTTTGTTGCGGAAAAAACCGCAGCGGTTATTTTTGGAGAGGCGCGGTTTTTGTTGCAGATTTGCCTGCGTATTTTACTAGGTGCAGATTCTTAAAAAAACTGTTTCCTGTGAGGTCATCGATCCCACCCATTTCTGCATAGGGTAGGAAGAGCTTTGTATTTGTGGCCATTTTCTCTGCAGACATGGACCGAGCAACAGTCCGTCTGAGCCGCGCATACCGACGCAGACTGATTACATTTGTGCTTATGATGGATAGAGAACAATCTGAAAAGGTGAGCGATTTGTGGTCATTGTGTGCTTAGTTTCCTTGTTGTTTGTTTATGCACTGCGGACTAGAATGTAATTGCAGTCATGTGCTTTAAATTCATGTGCTTTAATTCATGTTCATGTGCTTTAAAAATTCATGTGCTTATTCTTCTTCAGACTGATCGTGCTTCCCGGCGTCAGAGACGTTTCTGGGTTCATCCCCTACTAACCGAGAGGGGGACGAAGGGCCATTTTGCGAGCCTCTACCACGATCTTAAAAAGTAAGTGAAGTGTTGCATGGGAATAGGTTTGATGTTGCACTCTGAATTGTTATTAATTTTAGCCCGCTCTCCCTTTCTCTTTCTCTCTGCAGCCATCCTGAGAAGTTCGTCTCATTTTGTCGCCTGCCTCTGGAGGCCTTTGACCGCCTTCTGGAGCTGGTGCGCCGGGATCTGACCTACCAGGACACGCAGATGAGGAAGGCGATCACTGTAGAAGAAAGGCTGCTCATCACCCTTCGGTAAGTAACATTTCTTATTGTGTCACTGTAGTTATATTTTTTTTTTTTATTTATTTATTTATTTTTTTTTGTTTTTCCTTTTTTTTTTTTGGTTCTGTGATTTTTGCGCGGTACCTTTTTTTATGCACTGATTGCTCCGGCAGTAGGACGTAATGCTATAGCATTACGTCACACTGCTTTTTCACAGCTGGGCTATCAAGCACCCCTGTTATTAGCACCACGCCCATCATGACACCTGCACGGCTACCCCGATCTCACCGGGACGGGTGGGTCTTTATTTGCCCGTGCGTGGCATTAGAACAGCATCATCTTGTGGCTGGTTGACTTCATTGAGATTGTCAGAAGCTACATTGTTGAACTTACCAGACCAGCAAACTTGGGCAACCTTTGTTGTGCACCGGCAGTGAACGGGACCAAGTTACCTTTCTGACTGTAGCAGGAACATGTTTTCATTTTCTCATTCTCCCTCCCCTTTTGTTTGGGATGGGGAGAATGGAAATCTGAACCATGTGTGGAATGGATAGTGAGAATTTCACGGCACCCCCCCCCCCCCCCACATCCCATGTATACCTTTCAATTGCAAATCTTATTTCCTTCACACGAATTCTTCTGCGTTCTCCAATCTATTTCGTGTTGAGAACAATATCTGAATACTGCATACATAGAAGTGTTGATGTAATGCAAGTCTTCATTGTGTACTAATTTTTTTTTCTCTTCTCTGCTTCTTTTCAGCTTCTTGGCCACAGGAGAGAGCTATGCATCCCTGCATCTCCAATTTCGTGTTGGTAAATCAACCATCACCGAAATTGTGAGGTGCACATGCAGCGCCATCTGGCAGAAGTTGCAGCCCATCGTGATGCCTTCACCTACCGAGGACACTTGGCAACGTGTTGCAGCAGGCTTTCAAGATGTTGCCAAATTTCCTAACTGCATAGGCGCCGTCGACGGCAAACATGTGCGTGTGCTTCAGCCAGCCCACTCAGGCTCCAAATTCTTCAATTACAAAAAATATTTTTCAATTGTCCTGATGGCCGTGGCTGATGCACATAGCAAATTTGTTTGCATCGACGTTGGCGCCTATGGCAGCACTGGGGATTCTCGGGTGCTGCGAACATCACAGATTGGGATGCAAATTCTCAGAGATGGCGTCACGCTCCCAGCCCCACAACCTTTCCCGGGAACCACACATCCAGTCCCCTTTGTGATGGTATCGGATGAGGCTTTCCCGTTGATGCCAAACCTGTTGCGCCCATACCCGCGGAGAGGACTGAATGCCCGGAAAAGGATTTTTAATTATAGGCTGAGCCGGGCACGTCGTGTGGTTGAGTGTGCCTTCGGGATTATGGTGAGTCAGTGGAGAGTTCTAGGGACTACACTGTTAGTAGACCCTAACACAGTTGATGACCTTGTCAAGGCATGTTGTGTTCTTCACAACTACCTCCGGGACTATCGCCCAGAGGTAGATGTCGAAGAACTTGATCCTGCCTTTGACACGGTCATCAACTGGGGGGGAGGTAGGACGCCTGCTACTGCAGTGCAGGTACGCGAACTCTTCACTGACTATTTCCTTAGTCACGAAGGCACCGTGCCATGGCAGTTCTCCTGTGTCGGTGGTGTGCAGCCCTAACTGCAGTGTGACCCTCCCCCGGCGCCCAGCCCCAGAAGGAAGCGTAAACCAAACTGCGTAGAGAAATACGTATTTTATTGAAGGCACAAAAGGACACTCCTCCACCTTTAATTTAAAAAGTTCAATAAAATTGTGTTAAACAGTTTTCATAATAAAATGTTTTAAATATTTCACAAAAAAGATTGTTCTCCAAATTTTTTCTGCGCACAAAACATATAATCTGCATTGTAAAGAAACGGAATTGGTTAGACAATGATGGTATTTTATTTTGTGCAAAATAAACATAGCATTAGTTGAGCCGTCTACTTTTTTTCAGCGCACATACCAATTACCACTACTTGAATACAACTAAATTTCTCCTTCACTGGCCAATCCACAAGCAGTATAGCTCTGGCCACACTTGCCGGTCATGCCGCAAGCTAAAATGATGATGGCAACAGGCACGCAGAATGGCCCTGTTGTCATCACCATTTTTTTTTTCCATGCTCGAACTCCTGTTACAAACATAGAGCGAGCATGGAAACAGACAGACATGAAAATAAATATAGGGAAAGAAAGGACTATGAGTCAGAGAAGTGATGTACCCCAACCTTGGAGGACAGCAAGGCAGTGTTAAAATGAAAACAAAAAAAAAAAAAAAAAGTCAGTCCTTCTCGTACAGTAGCACAGGCCGCAAAGAAATTTACGTGCGTGCCACTGCCGTAATGGAATTAGTGCGCCTTGCCTCTTTTGCCGCAGAGCACATCTTAGCTGGGAGTGAGCGATGTTTGCAACCCCAATCGTTCCCATGACCATCCGTTGGATTTCTGGGACACCAGCATAATCCGTGCATTGGCAGACACGGCAACAGCACCACGGAACCTGTACTTTCCGATGGTTTGCTGTAGGACATTGCAGTTATCCCAAACTTAACGTTTGCGATTACTCCAATGTCGTATAAGTAAAAGAGTTTTCTCCTATAATGCATTGAGATGCATTTGGTGGCGTGCACAGTCGTGAGGTGGACTGTTGCGATGTCTGTTGCAGAGGGCTATTCATGAGTAATAGAAATGACGCTTGTGATGGGGAACCGCCTGAGGCAGTGTCGCCGTAGCCAGTGTCAGGAGAGCCATGGTGCATGGGGTATACCGGTGTCCTAGAAACCCTGGGCGGTTGATCAGGGAAAGATTGGGGTGCAGGCAGCATGCGGTTTGAGTGTTGAACAGGAAAGGCTGCATTTTTCATTGCCACAATAATGGCAGTGCTATCGGCAATGGGTCTTGGCGAACCGAAAATCTCTAGCACTGTGTACAGAACTGGCGGAATTGTCCACTGCCGCTCTGAGCTGAGTTCACGAAGGCGGGACGCAATGGCTGTACCCATTGTGTCCCACTGGTCGTCCGTCTCAGAACGGCGTAATAAAGACAGCGCCTCTTGGGTGGCATCTGCCTTGCTATTCTTCCGACGCGGGCCAGCAGCAACGCTGCGGCTGGCCCGCGCGGAAGTCACCACCCTGCTAATACATGCTCTGCTGGCAGGGGCAGTAGTATTGCCACACGACACAATTTGTTCCCCCACTTCTGGAGAAACAGAAGTGGGGTTCAAATCGGGCGTGCTACGCTGGCTGTCCTCCAAGGCTGGGGTACCTTCTCTGGACTCATCGTCACACGGCTCCTGTCCCGGCCCATCTTTGTCGGGTGAAGCGGTGGTGTCCGTGGGAGGCGCGGCCCCAATGTTCCCGCTGGATCTGTTGGCGAAACAAGAGTAACGTTAGAGACCTAGAACCTCAAAATGACACCACATCGAACCCGAGCTAGGAGAGTTATTTGCACTTACGCGCGCAACACTCGACTAGTTCGGAGGAAGCACAGTTGCTCCTGGTATGGACATTTCTTTTGTGAAGGCGACATGCCACTTTTTTCACAATCTTTTTCATGCTTCTTGTAGCGGTCCCGAACCGACCGCCAACGATTCTTGACATCTTTAACTGCAAATAATGAAAAAGGACAATTAAACAGGGTACAAGCAGTACCACCGACACCTGCAATAAAGAGTGTTGTTAGATGCAGTACAGTTCTGAGTACATCCAAGGAAGAAACAACAAAGCAGTTTCAGGAGTGTAAACTTACGTATTTCACAGTGGAGGGCAGCAGTTCCGGAGTCCCAATCGGGATACATGCCAGTGCATACCGATAGCCAGGCGTCTGCCTTTAAATCTCGGTCGCTGTAGCCCGTCTCGGCTGGGTCCCATATCTCAGGCCTACTTTCAACCTGAAGGGGGGGGAATAAAGAAGAAAAAAAGTTGAATAGCATTCCAAGTGGGTGGATATGGTTGTGTCAGCGCACACTACACTCACCAATGTTATCATCCTGGCAACGTTTATACCCATTCGCTGGTACCACGCCATACTCCCGATATATCCTTTGCGACAACCGAAAATCTTTTTCGTCCTGTGAGTAAACAGAGAATGGTTGCATTTCATTACATACACAACATTAGTGCCCAGTGGCGCAGAATTTCAATTTGCGCAAAATAACAACGAGGCTCACATCTTCGCGTCAGATGCAGAAGGGGAAAGAAGCAAGGGAGGAAAAAGGCGGGAAAAATGCATTGCAATGCAAAAGATGAAAAGGCCATAAATTGTGCAGCAAAGCAAGGGAGGAAAAAGGCGGGAAAAATGCATTGCAATGCAAAAGATGAAAAGGCCATAAATTGTGCAGCAAAGCAAGGGAGGAAAAAGGCGGGAAAAATTCATTGCAATGCAAAAGATGAAAAGGCCATAAATTGTGCAGCAAAGCAAGGGAGGAAAAAGGCGGGAAAAATGCATTGCAATGCAAAAGATGAAAAGGCCATAAATTGTGCAGCAAAGCAAGGGAGGAAAAAGGCGGGGAAAATGCATTGCAATGCAAAAGATGAAAAGGCCATAAATTGTGCAGCAAAGCAAGGGAGAAAAAAGGCGGGAAAAATGCATTGCAATGCAAAAGATGAAAAGGCCATAAATTGTGCAGCAAAGCAAGGGAGGAAAAAGGCGGGAAAAATGCATTGCAATGCAAAAGATGAAAAGGCCATAAATTGTGCAGCAAAGCAAGGGAGGAAAAAGGCGGGAAAAATGCATTGCAATGCAAAAGATGAAAAGGCCATAAATTGTGCAGCAAAGCAAGGGAGGAAAAAGGCGGGAAAAATGCATTGCAATGCAAAAGATAAAGGACGCAAAAGAGCAATGATAGACGAAGTAGTGCATTACCTTCGTTATCCGATGTGCCGCCCGCTGTGGAGGGCTCTGGGCCCGCTGTGGAGGGCTGTGGTGCCGCCCGCTGTGGAGGGCTCTGGTGCCGCTGTGGAGGGCTCTGGTGCTGCCCGCTGTGGAGGGCTCTGGTGCCGCTGTGGAGGGCTCTGGGCCCGCTGTGGAGGGCTCTGGGCCCGCTGTGGAAGGCTCTGGTGCCGCCCGCTGTGGAGGGCTCTGGTGTCGCTGTGGAGGGCTCTGGGCCCGCTGTGGAAGGCTCTGGTGCCGCCCGCTGTGGAGGGCTCTGGGCCCGCTGTGGAGGGCTCTGGTGCCGCTGTGGAGGGCTCTGGTGCTGCCCGCTGTGGAGGGCTCTGGTGCCGCTGTGGAGGGCTCTGGGCCCGCTGTGGAGGGCTCTGGGCCCGCTGTGGAAGGCTCTGGTGCCGCCCGCTGTGGAGGGCTCTGGTGTCGCTGTGGAGGGCTCTGGGCCCGCTGTGGAAGGCTCTGGTGCCGCCCGCTGTGGAGGGCTCTGGGCCCGCTGTGGAGGGCTCTGGTGCCGCCCGCTGTGGAGGGCTCTGGTGCCGCTGTGGAGGGCTCTGGGCCCGCTGTGGAAGGCTCTGGTGCCGCCCGCTGTGGAGGGCTCTGGGCCCGCTGTGGAGGGCTCTGGTGCCGCTGTGGAGGGCTCTGGGCCCGCTGTGGAAGGCTCTGGGCCCGCTGTGGAAGGCTCTGGTGCCGCCCGCTGTGGAGGGCTCTGGGCCCGCTGTGGAGGGCTCTGGTGCCGCCCGCTGTGGAGGGCTCTGGTGCCGCCCGCTGTGGAGGGCTCTGGGCCCGCTGTGGAAGGCTCTGGTGCCGCCCGCTGTGGAGGGCTCTGGGCCCGCTGTGGAGGGCTCTGGTGCCGCTGTGGAGGGCTCTGGGCCCGCTGTGGAAGGCTCTGGGCCCGCTGTGGAAGGCTCTGGTGCCGCCCGCTGTGGAGGGCTCTGGGCCCGCTGTGGAGGGCTCTGGTGCCGCTGTGGAGGGCTCTGGGCCCGCTGTGGAAGGCTCTGGGCCCGCTGTGGAAGGCTCTGGTGCCGCCCGCTGTGGAGGGCTCTGGGCCCGCTGTGGAGGGCTCTGGTGCCGCTGTGGAGGGCTCTGGTGGTGCCGCTGTGGAGGGCCCTGGTCCGGCTGTGGAGGCCTCTGGTCACGCCCGCTGTGGAGGGCTCTGGTGCCACTGTGGAGGGCTCTTGTGGTGCCGCTGTGGGGGGCTCTGGTGCCGCTGTGGGGGGGTTCTGCCGGCAGAGCTCCTGCTCCCTGCTTCCAGTCTCCATCAAGTCCTGGCTGAAATGGCGCCAAGCAGCTAAAATGGCCGCTGAACCACTTCCTGGAAACAAACTTTATTGCCCCTCTTTTTCATGCGAACAATCTGCTGCGGAACCGCAATGAAAACCGCTGCAAAACAAGCAATAGCGGTTTTCATTGCGGTTGTAGCTGCGTTCATGGGGCCCTATGTAAAAAAAAACGCTGCGGAACCGTCAAAAGATTGGACATGCTGCATATTTCAAAACCACGGCGCAGTTGCATATCCGCACTGCGGCTCTGCGGAAAATTTTACGCCCTGTGAGAACGGGATTTTGGCCAAACACATTCGCACTGCATTGCACTGCAACCGCGACGGAATGGCCGCAATGCGGATATGCAACGGCCAACCGCGGGAAATAAGCAACAAATCCGCCCTGTGTGAACCCAGGCTCACAGTTTGACCATAATCTTTTTGTAGAACAGCGACCTCTTGTGGACAAATAATAAAACACACAGCAAAGGACTATATACAGTAACAAGAACAATGTACACATATTGGAGGCTGTCTCACCTTCTCACACCCTCAGCGCCTGATCAGCGCCATCGGCCTCTTTAGGGTCTGCATAAATCACGGCTTCCATGCCCTCTTGCAGCGACAAAGCATAATCGCTTAGTGATTCTCCAAATTTCTGCCTCTTATTAAAAATACTATTTTTAATTTCAGACATTGTGTGAACATCAAAGATATTTTGCAAACGGTCAAAGATATATTCTACTGTGAGTTTGGGATCACGCAGCCATGTTTTGACTTCCCGCGCTGCAGCCCCTTCTAGCTGACCTGTCAGAATTTCCACTTTTTGGTCTATAGCTAGAGGATATAATCTGAATACTGCCCCCATCTTTTCTCTGAACTCCTGTAAAGTATACTTCTCTCCACTATACTTTGGCCACCAAGGTGCCCCTAAACAATAAGGCATGGTTAATGGCGCAAAAACTAGGCACAGCGGTACAGCAGGTGCACTACAGCGACATCTGCAGGCACAACTAACACTGGCGCAGCAGCTAATGTAGGACTTGGAGGTGCCACCGGAGCACTGACAACTGCCGGCAGGTTGGCCAGGGGAATTTACGTTGATCACAGACATTTTTCAACATATGTTTCAATCTAGAATTCTCTTGTAGTTGGTGTAGTAACGCAGCCACGTGTTTGCGGCACAGAGGCGGTTTTATCATGTTCGTGATGCCAGAGAGGAGGTACTGCAGTGACCAAGGCGCAAGGGCCACAGCTGAGGAGATAGCGGGGTAGAGATAGCACGTGTCATGGTGGCTCTACCATACTTCTCCCCAGAGGGACGTTTTGCCAAGGACCTGACAGGCCTCTCCAGGCAACATGGACTTAGCGGTTACCTGTACACAGGTCTTCTTCTTTATGTTGGTATTTCTCACGGGTGACGCCAACACTTCACTTGGACTTTTATCAAGATGGCAGAAATAACTTGACACAAGTCCAGGTATATGATCTTTAGCAACTGGAAGTGCACAGTTTACTAAACACAATTCTTACACTGACAATTCTCTGTCTGAGGTCCTGTTATGGGTGTGGTCGCATGCGACTCTTAAAGGGGTTGTCCCGAGGCAGCAAGTGGGTCTATACACTTCTGTATGGCCATAATAATGCACTTTGTAATGTACATTGTGCATTAATTATGAGCCATACAGAAGTTATAAAAAGTTTTTTACTTACCTGCTCCGTTGCTGGCGTCCTCGTCTCCATGGAGCCGACTAATTTTTGGCCTCCGATGGCCAAATTAGCCGCGCTTGCGCAGTCCGGGTCTTCAGCTTTCTTCTATGGAGCCGCTCGTGCCAGAGAGCGGCTCCGTGTAGCTCCGCCCCGTCACGTGCCGATTCCAGCCCATCAGGAGGCTGGAATCGGCAGTGGACCGCACAGAAGAGCTGCGGTCCACGAAGGTAGAAGATCCCGGCGGCCATCTTCAGCGGTAAGTATTGAAGTCACCGGACCGCCGGGATTCAGGTAAGCGCTGTGCGGGTGGTTTTTTTAACCCCTGCATCGGGGTTGTCTCGCGCCGAACGGGGGGGGGGGTTTAAAAAAAAAAAAACCCGTTTCGGCGCGGGACATCTCCTTTAACTATTAATTTTACCTGATCTGGTGACTTCTTTCACAGTTGGAGGCCCCTCTCCTGCGAGATGCTATTTTACACTTTATACTGAACGAAGAGCAGTGTCTTTCTCCCTCCATTGGGCAAAACAGATCCTGGGCAAGAGATTTCTCTAATCTCCTCTGTGGAGTGGGGGTGGTAGGGGTTCGTTTGCAGCTATCAGTGCAGAATACAAAATCGGCACATTTGAACTTTTGATCCCTATCAGGTAAAATTACTTTTTGTTGGCTGTTTGTTTTCTTTCCCTGTGCTATTTCTATTTCAGAGTGCTTTCCCAGTTTCTCGCTTACTTGTTGCATTGCATTTCCTGACTTGTGCATTAACTCTTAAGGCTGATTTACACGCAACGATTATCACTCAAAATTCGTCCAAGTGATGGCTTCTGAGCAATAACCGTTGCGTGTAAATGTGTGCCCATCATGCACTTACCGTCCACTTTTCGTCCAACGCTGAGTTCAGCTCAGCATAGAAACCGTCATCCCTGATATATCCACAATATAAAATATCCACTACTTAGGGCTTCTTCACATGACTGTATTTGCGCAGGTATTTATGCTCCCAAGATCTGCACGTGCTAAACTCACAGAATAGAACCCATTGATTCCAATAGGCTCATTCTTATAAACGTATTCTGCGCACGCATTTCATGCACGTAAAAAACTAGGACTCTATGGGAGGTGTGAAAATACACAAGGAGAAGAGTGTTTTGGCTCCTTCACACAGGTGAGTTTTTCATCAGTATTTTATGAGTATGCTGGCTACATTCGCAGAATTGTGAAAATATGTAGAACTTTGGTAATTTTGCTTGTGTGCCTGGAAATGTACACTGCAAATGTGGGGAAGGACTTTCTCGTAGCCAATTCCCATTGTGGATGTGCTCATGTGGATAAGAAGATATTACCCTTCATACTATACAATAAAATCCAGACCAGTAAGGGCTTATTCACACGACCGTGTGGGTTAAAACATTGCGTGCATTACACAGCGTTTTCCGGATCTATGTGAGCCCGCTACCGCCGTGTATTGGCAGCGAGTGCACTGCACTTGACCACAGTTCTCTTACACACTGTCATGTGCAGTGTGACTTTTGTCTTTTTTTCCATTCCCTGCTCTGTTTCATAGCGGAGTTGCGTGTGAATAGCCACCCGTAGGCAATATATTGTATATGGGCAGCATTGCGTACGCTGCCTATAGAAAAGAGTAGGGCTCACGCTGTATGTTATGCAGAGAATTAGAGCATACTGACATCTTTTTTTATGTGCGTATCAACACGCAGTGTTTAAAAGGTAATGTCAATGTACTTTCATGTACTCCATTTACCATGTGTCACGCAGCCATTTGACACATGCGTAATACGCGCCGAAATCACGGTTGTGTGAGCCCATACAGTGAAGAATATCACATCACTAGTATCAGTGGATTTTAGCAATATAACATATACATTAGTATCTAACATGAAGCTCATTACAAATCTAGGTTTGTCTCCTTTCCTTCCAATCGTCCTTCAGAGGTTATAAGTAGAATTTATTTTATCACAGGCTTTGACATGAAAGAATAATATGCTCATAACATAAAAGCCAACACAGGGAGGGTGTGGTAGTAATCCTCTGCAATAGGCTTGTAAAAATGATTGCCTCTGTCATTAGCTAATGAATAATATAAAAGATAAAGGCAAGCAGTTCAGCATTATCATACAGACCAGGTAACCTTTATTCATTAGTCTGGGTAATGCCTCTCACTTGTTCTCTTCAGGATTTTTCCTATATCACTTGGACCCAATTTTAGTGTCTTTTTTCTTTTGTTTTAGTCCTTTAATAAGCATCTTCACTGTTTACTATTAAGTCTAAACTGGCACCAATTGATACTCCAATGGACAGCACTGAGGTAAGTGATCATTTTATTTAGATTAGACTATGACATTTGGACTTTTTAGCAATATTTTATGATGTTGGATACATTCTGTAAGGCTGCCTGCAGACGGGCGGAAATTCAGCGGCAGGATTTCCCGCGGAATTTCCGCCCTTGGAAGCTGCCAGAGGATTGCGCTAGCGGCAAACAAATCGCAGCATGCTCTATTTCTGTGCGGGGCTTGCAGAACCCCGCACAGAAACGTCACTGCCCGGCCGCCGGCTCCGGTCTGCACATGCGCCGGCTGCCCAGCAAGCCGGCACATCAAACAGCCGGAGCCGCAGACGCGGGTGAATACGCGCCGCTCTCTGCAGGCGCTCGGGTCGGGTCCCGCGGCAAGAATCCTCGCAGCCGGATTTGACCTGCCTGTCTGCAGGTGGCCTTACGCATAAGAAAAAGTGGTGTGCTTTGAGTTTCTACAATGTAGACATGTCTACTGGAATTAGTTGCTTGAGTTCGTGAGGCATTTTGTGCATGTCACATGTATATTAAATACTTCTAGGTCCTAACGGGGGAGACCTAGGTTGGAATAATTGCGAGTTGCCTGTTCTCATGTTAGACCAGAATCGAAGGCGATATAAAACTAATAGCTGGTCTTACTTCCCATTCTCTGCTCTCCCCCCTCCAATTCCCCACACATTGGAAACAATGATGGAAAAATAGAGTTTCATGCAGCATTGTTTCTCCTGTCAAAGACTATCCTTAATAGAGTCTCCCATGCAGGTGTGAATATAGTCTTATTGGAAACTCCATTAAGCTATTTTTTTCATTGCTTATGTCTGAAAAATTGGATGTCAACTAAAATGTTATATGGGGTAGGTAGTGTGGGTGCAAAAATACTGATCTTTAACCATTCACATACCTACCACATATTGGGAGTGGGGTAGGTTGATGCTCAGCATTATACTTGAACTTAGATAAGGCATACCACAGGACTCAGTCACACAAATATGCGTAGAACATGCTAATAGTCTATTAGTGATGCCCATACTATTAGATCCATCAAGCTGTCCTGCACCTTATAAGAGAATCACACAACGTACCTGCATTCAGACACCATTAATATTTTAAAGTCAGACTACTTCCTGCCAATTAATACAAGGTATTTGCTAATATTTGGTCCAGAAAACAGAAGCTTACAACCCACGTTAAGGGTCCTCATTGTCTTTCAATTCCCCTTCACTAACATCACAAGCAAATCACTGGAGGTCAAGTTCACTCCTAGTGGTGTGATGTAGCTCCAAGCTATATGACAGCCACTGAATGAAAAACCTAGCAATAGTACCTGCAGAACCTGGTTTCTGCTTATGTTTCCCAATTGTTTTGTTTGTCAGTAGAACACATATATACCATACTAATTTATGTACATGGCACTATATATACCCTATTTTAAAGATGGAATCACAGAATTTACTGCAACCTATAATTTCTATACATGAGCCCCAGTGTCTTAATGTATATAATATAGCTACAGCTACTTTAAAAAGTAAGTTTGTCACTTATTTTTCCACAGAAAAAAATTGACATTATCTGTCATGATTGTGATCCTTCAACGTAAGTATTCTATAACTTACATTCAATATTAGGCAATACTATAATCTGTTAAAAAAATATTTAATAAACTATATTTATGTTATCAATTGTCATTGGCAACACAGCACAACTATGACCCCCTTAAAGGGATTCTGTTATCAGATTGATGCTGCCCGAACCACACTGCGGCGTTTCAGAATGAATATACCTTGACGTTTGACCTGGAACTGAGCTACGTGTCATGGATGACGGCTACGACAGCCTCTCCATGACTGCTGTATTAAGACTGACATCTCATTTCCTGCTTGTGTATAGGGAAAGAGCTGTCAGTCTTCATGCTGCGTGACCCACCCCATGACCCGGAGCTGAGCTCCATGTCAAGTTTCAAAATGAATTTAATGTGAAATGCCGCAGTGTTTCAGACTTAAACAGTCACGGGGCAATAGGCATTTCTTTCTTGAGTTCATGCTGTCCGTGGTTCGGGCAGCATCAATCTGATGACAGAATCCGTTTAAGGTAAAGAAAATTTTATCAACAGAAATTCATGTTTCCTGGGGGTCCTCGGGCAGCACAAAGCAAATGGCTTAAGTTTTATTTGTCCCCTATTGGGCAGAAGATAATAGATATTTAGTCTTAATTAGCAATCAGACTCCTATAAACCCCCAGGAGGCAATGATCATTTGTGTTTTTTCTAATGTTGGATGGAAGATAGAATGTCTGACTTCCTGGTTTGGCGAGGTCGTGTTTGAGGAACCCCACTATGGTGCTTCTGAGAACCACTTACTATGGTTTACAGAAGAAAGGCAGACATACATTGTATTAAATGCCTGTACCTTTGCCTGATGATTATGATGTCTTTGCATGTGCCATAAATGATCTCATCTATGCAGTTTGAAGCTAAGAATTTGTTCTAGTGATTTAATTTCCCAGCAGTCACATTGAGATCTCCTTAACACGAGCATATGCATTTTTGCAGTTCAGTTACCCGCATGCGCCATTAAATTGTGTGAATGAACAAATTACGTGATCAAGTCCCGAGCGTAATTATCATTGTCTCGTGCATTCACATGGTCAGGCCTGGAAATCCCTCGCTCGGCATACATCCTTGGAATGACTTCAAATGCACCTGTAAGCTTTTCCCTGCTTTGAACGCTACTAAACTGCCTCCCCCTCCCTATTTGTCCATCTCCCATAGGAGTCTATGGGAGCCGCCAGCGTATATCGGTGGAAAGATAGATCCAGACCTTATTCGTCACTGTATAATTGCAGTCGACGATTTTGGTCGCGTATGTGCTATTTTTTTTCTGGTGCAACGTTTTTACGTGCCGCAAAATTTGCCCATGTGAATGAATGCATCAGAATCCAATGCCTCAGATAATCGCGCTAAATATGGTTGTTTAAGACTTCCAAATCATTGCATTCTTTTTTTCTTAATGTTTAACCCCTTCCCTCTATAGGACGTATAGTTACGGGATCTGGGTATTTATGAAGAAACATCACGGGGCAACCCCTCACAACTCCCTTCTCTGGCAGCTACCATAGGCTCCCATAGGAGTCTATGGCAGCGGCCAACGTATTCCGGAACTATCTTTCCTGGCTGTCGTAAAAGCGCCCAGCCGAAATGTGCATTGTATGCCGGCCGGACGCTTTTACGCCACAGAATATGCTTATCTGAACTGATGCATTGTAAACCAATGCATCAGATGGCAGCGTATATCGGCCGGCTGATATACGCCAATGTGAATAAAGCCTAATCTGATGCTAGAGAAAAAGCAAGCATGGTGCTTGAGAATTCATATTTCCCTTTCAGAGTTCATCTGTTTTGATTCCAGAATTGGAAATGGCTATTAACATGTGTGGCATTGTATGTCGGTTCACTAATAGCAACTTTATTATTGTGCTATTCCATCCAGATTTTCTTTACACTTCTTTTTAGCACTACACAAGTTTCTGATGCTTCCATGAAGTCGGAAGGGGAATTGTTATCCATTAAAGCTAGGCAGAAAAAAGTGCGAGAAGCTCTTCAAAAGTTAAATATTAATATCCAAGAGGTAAATGTGTTTTTTCAGCAACTAATCGACGTCCTAACTTGAAGTCCTTTTTTATTGTAGACTTTTCCTAAGTGAACTCCAGCTTTTTCATGATGTTATGTTGATTGATATCATTAGTGGACTTTGCTATTGTAAATAGACAAATACTATAAACTCATAAATAGAGTTGAGCGAACACACTCTGCTGAGCTTGATGTTCGTTCGAGTATTAGCGTACTCGATGGTGCTTGCTACTTGAACGAGCATCACGCCGTGTTCTACTGCGCCCCAGTTGTTGGCTGCTCCCCACTGTGACGTGCCTGTTTTGGCCCCTCCCCGCCGCGATGCAGCGCGCGTCAATGGCAAATTTTTTGTCTGGCAGGCAGACAAAACAAGAACACCCGAACCAAGAAAAAAAAAAAAACTCGGGACCCGGCATCTAACATACAAAAATGCTTGAGTCTCCCATTGTAGTCAATGGGGTTTGTTACTCGAGTAGAGCTCTCGAATTTTACGAAAAGCTTGACTCGAATAACGCAGACCCGAGCATTTGGGTGCTCGCTCATCTCTACTCATAAACCAACAATATTTTTGTGTTCTCTTTTTTGTGCCATTTCTGTTTTTGATGTAGGATGAAGAGCCTCCCGTAATCGCACTTTTGGGATCTGGTGGTGGAGTTCGTGCCATGGTTGCTCTTCTTGGCGCCCTTACTGAACTTGCAAAAATGGATGTTCTCGATACTATTACATATATTTGTAGCACCTCTGGATCAACCTGGTAAATCCTTTTCATATTCAACTGATGCCAAATACTTTTGTGTTAAGAGAAAAGAGTTAGGGCTTCTTCATATGTGTGTTTTTTGCTTGCTTGTTTCAGAACGCATGTGAAAAGTGCCTATGAGATAAGGAATCCTGTAATGTTTGTGTTTTTTAACACAAAAGTATTTAACATCATTTTCTGTCTGACTTGATGTACAGCTTTTTTTTAGAATATTTTATCTAGTAATAATGTATTTTAGCAAGAACTGAAGAATTACCTGATCATGGTTATGAGGGTCAGGGGTGAAATCCACGTCAAATTCTGCTTGTTAGATGTGGATTTTCGTGCAGATTTTGACGCAGATCAGTACCAAAATCTGCAGGAGATTTTGGAAAATTCACTGCATGTGAACGTATCCTTAAAGGAAGTCACCTAAATTTAGTGATACGAACAGATTACACAGTTGTATGTGCACTGTTATGATACATAGAAACCTTTATCAGATATCCCTTCTTAATAGTGTTGGTGCACCATATGCAAATGAACCCCGAACCATCTGATGGGCGGTACACCTTTGTCTGCGGTCACCTGAAAATTCACCCCTTTCTGTCCTTAATGACATCTCCAGCTCATGCATTCCACCACAATGTGTGTGCGCCACTCACCCATATTGACCACTACAAGAAATAATACCTGCTTCACACCCTCCCACTGTAATAACACTTCTATATGTCCTAGATAGAAATTATTATTTGCAAAGTAGTAATATCCCTCCCTCCATGCTCACAAAGTAATAGCGTGTTATTATTATTATTTTCTTACTTCCTGCTCTCTATGTATAAGAATACAAAGCAATCATATACTCACCTCTCCCAGCTGCCCCCAGCAGCTCCATTCTCTTCAACAGAATTTTTTACGGGACGTCACAAGCTGCTGCAGCCAATCACAGATGTCAGCTCTTGAAAACTGAGGTCTATGATTGGCTGCAGCAGCCTGTAATGTCCTGTACACAGGCTGACTGTAGACTGTCAATATATTGTCATACTGGAGACCTGAGTATGTAGCGCTCTGGGGAGCTGGGAGAAGCGAGTATGCAATTTTTTTTTATTTTTATGTATGGGAGGCAGGATGTTTTTCTTTATTTAACTTTGACCCTGTGCCCCTATAAATAGAGCTCCCTGTGTCCTTTTAAAGTAATACAGCCTCTCTTTAACACCTTTGTGATGGAGCTTCTTTGCTTTTTTCCATTTTCGTTTTTTCCTCCTCACTTTCAAAAAATCGTATCTCCTTTATGAATTCATTGATCTAGTTGTATGAGGGCTTGTTTTTTGCGGGACGAGTTGTATTTTTAAATGGTACTATTTATTGTGCCATATAATGTACTGAAAATCTTTTTACAAATTCTAAGTGGAGAGAAATGGAAATAAAACGACATTCTACCATTTTTCGGTGCGTCCTGTTTCTACGGCACACAAATTGCCACAAAAATGACCCGATAACTTTATTCTATGGGTCAGTATGATTACTACGATACCAAACTTGTATAGTATTTTTTTTTTGCTGTAGTACTTATATATTTCTTTTAAGATATTTAATTTTTTTAAATAATCTTCTGCGCACAATAACTTTTTTATTTTTCTGTTGAAATAGTTGTGTGAGGGCTCATTTTGTCTGGTACGTCCTGTTGTCTCTGTTGGTATTTTTGAATACAAAAGACTTTTTGATCGCTTTTTATTACATTTTTTCTTGGAGATGGGGTGACTAAAAAAGCGCATTTCTGGTATTCTTTATTTTTTTTTTTTCGGATAACCTTTGCCATGCATTGTAAATAATGCATTACTTTGATAGATCGGACGTTTACAGACGCAGCAATACCAAATATGTATTTTTGCTTTACTATTTAGATTTTTTATTGCAAATATGGCAAACGGGGGGGGGGGGGGGTTGAACTTTTATTACTTTTTTTTTTATAATAATTAGTAAAACTTTCAGAAGTTCCCCGGCTGCCATGACACCTGCACGGCTCCCCCGATCTCACCACGGGGGTGCTGTACGGGACCCCTGAACATCGGTCGGGGGATATAAATGCCACTGTCAGAATTGACAGCTGCATTTAAAGGGCTAATAGCCGCAATCGGCCGAGCAGCCGATTGCAGCTATTGCCCGCGGATGTCAGCTGTAATAAACAGCTGATGCCCGCGCTGTACGGAGGGAGATAGTAGCGCTATCTCCCTCCATACATGTCCTGCAATGGCATGACGTGAAAAAGCACTATGGGGCCGTCACTAAGGGGTTAAAGGGGTAGACCAGGATTTCTATTTTATTTTTCCTATTGATGGTGGCTTGGATCCCCACCAATCAGCTGATTCCCAGGTCTGCTGTCATTGCAGTCAGGAAGTAGAAAGTGCTGACCACAATGCAACACCCCAGGCTGGTATTGCAGGCGCAGTTCCCAATGAATTCAATACGAACTACGCTGCAGTACCAACACAAGGTGCTGCACTGTGGGCAGTACTTTCTGCTTTCTTGCCTGACCATAGCAACAGCGGCATCAGGAATCGATTGATTGGTGAGTCCCCATCGGTCATCATTAGCAAAAATAGGAAAAAGTTGTGGAATATCTCTATAAAGTAAGAGCCCCCTTGTGCCCCTGTAGAGTAATAGAGCCCATCTGTTTTGCTTTAATGCTAGAGGCCCCATGTTCCCCTTTAAGCTAATAGATCCACCTTCACCCCTATAAATAGAGCCCCAATGATTATATGGTATAACAGAACCCCCACAGCGCTGCTGTGTGTGAAACAGATGTAACTGTGCACTAATCGTTCGGCCAGATGGAGGGCGCAAGAGAGCCTCAAAGCAATATAAATGGTGAAGTGGGCCTTGGGAGTCCCACGAGCCTTATGAGCTGGGTTGCAATTGTGACCCATATGACCCCTATTGCTACGCCAGTGTACAGAAGACAATAGTGTATCTGTTTGAATCACTATTATGCAAAAAATGATTGACATTTACATTTACAAAATGCAATAGAATAGAATGCATTACAATTTTACTTTATATTCAGGTGTATGTCATCCCTTTATAATAATGAAAAGTGGTCTTCGTGCATGGAAGAGATGGAGAGTCAAATAGGTGATAATCTAATAAACCAGGCAAGAAACTGGAACAAAACGTGGGAGAAGCTAAAACAGACTTTTAATAAAGAAGATTATTCACTGACCAATTTTTGGGCTTATGTGTTTACGTACGCAGTCATTAATGATGTAAGTAACTGACCCTACAGTCTACTGTATTGTGTTGTACACATGCTATACACAGTGAATGAGTCCCTTTCATTAACGTGGACATAAATATATCAGTATAGATGGTGAGAATTATTATTAAGCACGGCAATAAGAACTTAAAGCGAGATTCTAGCTGAAGACTTTTATTGTAATATCCAGGGAATGGGGACGGTGGTGAGGGGTTGTTGCAGTCACGGACAGATGAAAGTTACTTAAAGCGAGATTCTAGCTGAAGACTTTTATTGTAATATCCAGGGAATGGGGACGGTGGTGAGGGGTTGTTGCAGTCACGGACAGATGAAAGTTGCCCACAGTATAGAGCGGCCAATTATGATGGTCCCCACACTCCATGGTGACCGATGGCACAGTAGTAATCTCACGCTTGCTGCAGCGAATGTTTAGGAATCACCCCTTTTACGCTAATCCCCGTCCTTTGTATCCTCTCACAGTAGTAGTGCCTACTAGTGACCCATTCATAGTAATAGTATATCCCTAAATAAGCCAGTTATCAGCTCTCCACATAGTGGCATTGATTACAGTGCATTTACCCCAAGTAATCAAAGGTGATGTTCTCTCTACGGTTTCTTCTCGCGCCTGGACCATCACAATGACTCTTCCCAGCTGCAATTTGTTTCTGCAGAAATTGACACGCAGAAATCTTTGGTTCCTTGCTTTTCTATCAACCTCCCTATGTTTTGCACCCCTCTACACAATCCATAGTGCCCCAGAAGTAATTGGACAACTTTGAATACCAGATACATCTTTCTGGGTACCTTAACATTCACATCTATTGAGAGAACAGAGGTTTACTGGCTGCTCATGTTGATCTGCCCCAAATCTGATGGATGGGAACATGCTCTCAGAGTTTATCTGTGCACGATTGTATTATTGTAAAGAGTGTTAACAAATAGGACCACTATAGAAATATAATAGAAAGATTTGCACCTGTTACCTATCTTGGACTCACCCCTGGTTTTAAGTTGAAAAAACAGAGGCAAAAACACATATCAAATACTGCTGTGTGAAAGTTGCTTTTTGGGCCTACCTGTACATAATTGTAAAATAAACTGTTTTCTGTTCTCGTACATTATAATTTCCCAGGAAAAAAAAAACATAACATTACAGCCATAACTGTATCTACTAGTGTTGAGCAAAACAAAAACTTGTTGCGGTCAAACTTTGCTAAAAGTTTGGTTTGGCGAGAACCTGAACCCCAGACAGGACCATTAAAATTTCCTCTTCCTCTTATAAATGTAGCTCAGTGGTTAGCACCATTGCCTTGCAGTGCCAGGTGTCTAGTTTCCTAGGTTCAAATGTGATCAAGAACAGCATCTGCTTGGTCAGACTTGAACTTAGGACCCCAGTGCTGCAAGCCAACAGTGCTAACTGAGCCAACATCCTACTTCTGCCGCCTTCTTCCTCCCTTTGAGGAGGAGTAGGCGGAGAAGGTGAAACACGAAACTCAAACTCCATGCAGATGTTTTCCATGCTCAGATTTGAACCTAGGACCCCAGCACCACAAGGTGCAGTACCAACCACTGAGCCACCATCCTTTCTACCTCTGGAGGAGAAAAAAAGAGAAGGGGAAAGATAAGATCTTCTTCACGTTCTCTGGAAGAAGGCAGAAGAAGCATGACGGCAACAGTAGTTAGCGCTGTTGACGTGCAATGCAGGGGTCCTAGATTCAAATCTGACCAAGCATGACATCTGCATGTATTTTGGGTTTCTTCCTCTTTTCCAGAAGGTTTACAGTGCTGGGGTCCTAGGTTCAAATCTAACCAAGCAGATGTTTTCCTTGATTGGATTTGAACCTAGGAAACTAGAACCCCAGCACTGTAAGGCAATAGTGTTAACCATTGAGCTACTGGAGGAGGAATAATTTCATGGTTCTTAGACAGTATTATGCACCAGTTTTAGGGGTTTGGGTGAAATTCTGGTTCAGTTTGACATAATTTGGACCAAACTTTTTGACAAAATTCAGTGAACCAACCAAATTAAAAAGTTTGCTCAACACTAGTATCTACAAACATGTTTTCCTTTTTTTAGTGGGATATTGATGCACATTGTTTCTTTAAAATACAGAAGGGGTTCAAAACACATAGGGAATCTATTCTAGAATGCCAATTATAGATAGAGAAAAGTGAGGTGGGGGGCGCTGTTGACATAATATCCAGTCAGGGATAGAAGATGCAATTTTATTGACGAGAATGGATATGCATGTTGATATAAAACCTTCATCAGGCCACATAAA
This sequence comes from Eleutherodactylus coqui, assembly GCF_035609145.1. Classification (NCBI taxonomy): domain Eukaryota; kingdom Metazoa; phylum Chordata; class Amphibia; order Anura; family Eleutherodactylidae; genus Eleutherodactylus; species Eleutherodactylus coqui. Next base: position 173,972,204 of record NC_089841.1, read on the forward strand.
AACAGGAATAACAGCTAAGTATGAAGTTTTTAAAAACTCATGCTGCTGGCCTTTAACTTGACCTGGAACTGTGATCTTATTGTATTTGCACCTAATATGGCAAAAAGATAAATTTGGAGAAAAATTGTGTTAATATATATATAACTACATTTTAACAGTTACTACTACAATTAAAATTACTTATTGCAGAAAAAGGTGTAAAACAATAAAAGTGTAATACACTAAAATGTATAATTATTAAAGATGAGCGAACACCAAAATGTTTGGGTTCGCGTTATTCGAAACGAACTTCCCGCGATGTTCGGGTGTTCGTTTCGAATAACGAACCCCATTGAAGTCAATGGGCGACCGGAACATTTTTGTATTTCGCTGATGCTCGCTAAGGTTTTCATGTGTGAAAATCTTGGCAATTCAAGAAAATGATGGGAACGACACAGCAACGGATAGGGCAGGCGAGGGGCTACATGTTGGGCTGCATCTCAAGTTCACAGGTCCCACTATTAAGCCACAATAGCGGCAAGAGTGAGACACCCCCCCCCCCCCCCCCGCACTGTCAGCATAACGATCGTTCTCCTCTGCCACAGCTGTAACAGCTGTGGCAGAGAAGAACGATGTTAGCCCATTGAATTCAATGGAGCCGTCAATACAGCCGACTCCACTGAATGCAATGGGCTGCCGGCGATCGCGGGATGAATTGTCGGAAAGGGGTTAAATATATAAGCCCTTCCCTGCAATTCATCCAGAAATGTGTAAAAATAAAAAATATATATATACTCACCTGGTGCCGGCAGACGGAGTTCAGCGCGGCAGGCTGCAGTTCTCCTGAACTGCTCTGAACAGCTGTGAGTAGTATTCAGCAGCCGGGGATTTAAAATCCCCGCCTGCTGAATAAGATGCCTCTGATTGGTCACAGCCTGACCAATCAGAGGCAGCCCTCACTCACCCATTCATGAATTCAGTGAGCAGTAGCGGATACACCTCCATTTACATTTCCCAGAGTCTTAAATATGTTGTGCAACTCCAACAGATTAGCAGCTTTCCATTAGCTTTGCCTATGCCTTTACCATAGGTGTTACTGTGCTATGGGGTGCCATGTTTTTGTTTGTTTTTTGCTTTAATATCTAGTCTTTCCTGGAATGGAAATTTCTAATTAGATCTTGAAAAAAATGTAACAACTGGCTACTGCATTATTTTGGATGGAGAATACCAGTTATGTACCACACTGATTTCCTTTGTGAATATGGCCAAAAGTTATCCATATACATACAATAACTGTCAGCCAATTCACCACAACTCCACCATAGACATGCAGACTCTGGCGAGCATGCATATTTTTTTTAATGGGAGATCTGTCAGTGCTTTTACCTTCTGCAGAGCAAGGGATTGGGCATGTTGAAATCCAACATGCTTAGTCCTTTCCCCCCCTCCTCCCTCCTCCCTACATCTACCATTGGGGAATGGTTAGAAGGTCCCCATACATATGAGATCTTTAGAAATAAGTCAGATTGCTAATGTGTATGGTTAGTTTAAGTGTTGATACTCCTGTTTTGTACCTGTAGATAAATGAAAAATCATTATCCAATCACCAAATGTGTTGTGAGAGTGGGGAAAATCCTTATCCCATCTACTCTGCTGTGGAAGAGGCATCTTTACATTTAAATCAGCCAGGTAAGATCCCCAAAATGGTTAGCTAACTTGCATGACAAATAGACAGTTTAGCATTTACTTATTTGTATCCATTAAGCAGAGAAGTAGCTGGGAGGGCAAATGGGGCATGTGCTCTGGGCGCATCTGGGGAGGTGGCGCCAGCTGGTACACCTGAGCACACACGCTAGGCAGCAAATGAGGAGTGATGGTTGCAATATTCCTCTCTTTCCTCTGCATGAGGATGAGAGGATTTAGGAGACGAAGCACGGCCCTGACTAGTCCCTCTTTTTGCTGCAGACTTTTAAATGCTTGTCCAAGAGGGATTAGCAGCAGCATGTGTGAAAACTTGAGGTTAGAATGCCAATGTTTGGAATTATTTGGAAAGACCAACTCTGTCATACATTAACTATGATTCTATATGCCACTAGGTGTCTCTGTATGGGTTTCTAAAATTTGTAGTACAGCGTAGTTTGTGTACTGTTCTGTTTGTACTTGTACAAGGTTCATTTTCTTGGTGTTGTGTGTAAATGTTTAAAAAATAGAAAATATTAATAAAAGATTGTCAGATTAAGGCCAGGCTCACACAGGCGAATCGGATTCCACATGCAGGGGGCCCACAGCGGATTCTGGCTGTGAGCCCAGCCAGATTCAATGGATGCCAGTGACCCTGCGTACCTCCATTAACTGTACTGTGGATGATCATGAAGGCTCGCAGGCAGTCATCCACAGTACAGTTTGTTTTTTTTTGTTTATTTGTAATTCCCGCACTGTCGCTTAGCAATTAAGCGCATAACCAACGTCAATACGCAATGTTAATTGTGTGTGGGCTACATGTTGGATGCCTCCATTGATTGTAACATCAATGGAGGCCGTCCATGTGGATTCCGCTGCAAAATAAAGCATGCTGCGATTTTTCTTCCTTTTGCAGAATACGCAATCTGTATCTGCAAGTATGAAAGAAAAATCTAAAATGCATGCCTTCTAATGCCCGTGTTTTATGGTGGATCATTCGTGCAGATGCCGATCGTAGAATCCACAATACAAATCCACCTGTGTGAGGCCAGCCTAAAAGGAAAGGTGGGGGAGAGAAACCAACTGTCTGTGAATAAGTGTTGGAGTAAGGGAAAGGAAACCAGTAGCAGTGTGTGTGAGGTTGTTGAGGGTCTAAACAACAGCAAGTCATGGCAGTGTATGCAATATCATGGGAGGTAAGCCTGACTCGTTAGTACGAGCAGTGATTTATTGACTGTTGTTTAGGCTCCCTGTTATTTTGTCTGTGCTCTTTTTGAACAAGAAACTGAACCCTACACTGACCAGATATCAGGGAGCTCACAGGCAGCAGTGGCGGACTGGCTAGTAGACCCATCGGCAAAATTCCCAGTGGGCCGGTGGAGAGTTGGAAATTCGGTAAAATGCGTGAAAATAAAAAATTATACTCAACTATGTTACTTCTCCTGCTCCCAGGCCTATGCAGTCCGGGCTCACACTGTTCATCCACTGACTTCTAAGTAGAGTGATCATGTGACAAGCACGCATGATCGTTGCTGCCAGGAACTGGCCACAGAAATCACATGATAATTCTACCCGGGAGCTGGGTGAATAGTGTGGGCATCTACTACAGAGTCAGGAGCAGTGAGGCCTCAAAATCCACAAGGTGTTCCTTGATTTCTGAGGCTTTTGTTTGAGCCAGGTTACACACTAGGGCCACACGTGAGATATTTCTTTAAACTGCAGATTATGGGTGATATATATTAATTCTTGCTTATCTGCTAACGTCTTTTCTGTTACGGAAAAAAAAATTAAGGACAGTTTGAGATGAGCATATTACGGGTCCATTTCTGCGTCCGTAATACAGATGTTTCACATCCCAACCGTAGGTTTTACTGAACCGAACTTGTCTGAAACTGGATTAAAACTAAAAAATCTGCAAGAAAAACTTTAAAATTGATGCTCCACTTTGCTTTACCTCCTGTGAAACACCTAAAGAGTTCAGTCTTGTATACAGGCTCTTGTTAATCGCTTAACAGGACTAAATCGCGCTTATCTGAAGAAGCCCTAATGGAGATCTAAACTCAAAAATGCTTTCTACATTAGAACAATGGAAGTTTCCCTATAAGTTTCTGACTTAAAGGGGTTGTCCCGCACCGAAACGGGTTTTTTTTTTTTTCAACCCCCCCCCCGTTCGGCGCGAGACAACCCCGATGCAGGGACGTACAGAAAGCTCACCGGAGCGCTTACCTTAATCCCCGCGCTCCGGTGACTTCTATACTTACCTGTGAAGATGGCCGCCGGGATCCTCTGCCTCCGTGGACCGCAGCTCTTCTGTGCGGTCCACTGCCGATTCCAGCCTCCTGATTGGCTGGAATCGGCACGTGACGGGGCGGAGCTACACGGAGCCGCTCTCTGGCACGAGCGGCTCCATAGAAGACTGCTGAAGACCCGGACTGCGCAAGCGCGGCTAATTTGGCCATCGGAGGCCAAAAATTAGTCGGCACCATGGAGACGAGGACGCTAGCAACGGAGCAGGTAAGTAAAAAACTTTTTATAACTTCTGTATGGCTCATAATTAATGCACAATGTACATTACAAAGTGCATTATTATGGCCATACAGAAGTGTATAGACCCACTTGCTGCCTCGGGACAACCCCTTTAAGTATGTTTGTACAAGTCCATGTCATGCTCTTAGCATTCATATCTAATGTTAAAATGTAAAAATTTTAAAATTTAAAGCAAATAATAAATTTGGAGCTACACTTTAACTTTCTACATCTGCTAAAAGGTCCGCTAGGTAACCACAGGGAATTCCCTACAGTCCTGCATTATATTGGAGTTTGTGACAGTTCTATGGCTTTTTGAAAAAATGACAGAGAGCTCTGAAAAGTTGCAATTTTGGCATGTGCACCAAAACTCTGACTTCTGTACATTAGAAAACCGGTGTACAAGATATAATTCATATCTTTATTGACTATTCTGGTAATTGTGAATTTTCTCATAGGGGCCTGGTTTGAGTACACACCACACCTGGCTGGATTTCCGGCATACAAAGCATTTGTCAAAACTGAGCAGTACGGCAGTCAATTCAAAGAAGGGAAATTAGTGAAGAGTCATCCAGAGTGGGACCTCTGTTATCTCCAAGGTAAGCTAGAAAAGAAGGAAAGGTGAAAATTCCAAAGCAGAAAGACCATAGTTTTCAGTTGCCAGGCTCAAATATGAATGTCTTGCTTATTGCAGTTGGCCAGAAATTTCTGGCATATGTGCAAGACTGATAATTATTATAAGGCCGGGCTCACACGACCAGGTCAGATTCCGGATGTGGGGGGCACACAGGGGATTCCGGCTGTGAGCTGGTTGGTAACCCTGCGTATGGCACTTTTCTGTATTGCGCATGACTGCGGAGGCTTACAGGCGGTCATGCTCACTACAGTTTTTCCTATTTGTTTCTATTTTCCACTCCGTCACTTAGCGATGATGCAAGTAGCCGTACGCAATGTGAATTGTCTATGGGCTGCGGGTTGGACGCCTCAGTTGACAAAAAATAGAACATGCTGTGACTTTTTTTCCACTTGCGAAATACGAAATTCATATCTGCGAGTGTGAAGAAAAATTTGAAAATGCATGCCTTTTAATGCCCACATTTTACCATGGTCCATGCGGACGACGATCATGGAATCTGCAATTCAAATCTAGTTCTGTGAAACCAGCCTAAATCAGATGGTTTGATATAACACTGCTTACTATTGCTGTACAATGCCATTCATATTTTCTTTTATCCTCAGGAGTGTGGGGCAGCGCACCTGCAGGCTCTGATTCCATTAAAAATATGATCAGTGGTAAGTTTTACCACAATGAATAAAGCATTTTGTGGAAAATTAGACAAATAATATTTAACAGGGGTGCAAAGGTAGCAGTCACATGACACGATGGTGGGGACGCTGTTACTGATTTTAAGGTGGCCATAACACTATCAGTCATTCTCCTTATATACTTGCATGCTCGGTTCATGTTTTCAATAGGTTGAGTGAAGAAAGCCACTGGCAGACACTCCAGGTGATTGCTTAAGTCTAGAGATGAGCGAGCGTACTCGGCCATGCCCCTTTTTCGCCTGAGCGCCGCGATTTTCGAGTACTTCCGTACTCGGGCGAAAAGATTTGGGGGGCGCCATGGGTGAGTGGGGGGTTGCAGCGGAGAGTGGGGGGGAGAGAGAGAGGGCTCTCCCCTGTTCCCCGCTGCTACCCCCCCGCTCCGCCACGCCTCCCCCCGGTGCCCCCCGAATCTTTTCACCCGAGTACGGAAGTACTCGAAAATCGAGGTGCTCGATCGAGTAATTACTCGAAACGAGTTGGTTCGCTCATCTCTACTTAAGTCCCTTGAGAACTAAGGATCATCCATGCTGAATTCAACATGCCCGATTTTTTTTTTCCCCTCAGTATCTGCCAAACAAGTGTCAGATGAGCATCTAATACATATTAGATGGATCAATGCTATTCCATTCAAAATCAGCAAGTTTGGCCAACTCTACACTGGGACCCAGCCCTAGAGATTCATGTTACAATCTTGCATGTAGTAATCCACTGCTACGAACAGTACTAATGCATGCAGCGTGGGTTGGGGTGTTTACTTCAAATAATCCCAAGGTTAAAGGTGTTGTCGATATGTTAACTACTAATGGCCTATCTGCAGGATTGGTCAATGAAAGGAGATCAGGAGATGTCCACTGCCTGAGATCCCCACCAAGCAACTGCTCACCAGGCCAGTGAGTTCATGAAAATGAGCAGATTTCTGCAGGAAGCAGGCAGCTCTATTCTCACTGCAATAGCCAGCCTTGGTATTACAGGCAAAGTTCCCATTGAAGTGAATAGGAACTTTGCCTGTAATACCAAACTTGACCACTACAGTGAGAACGGAGCTGTCTGCTTCCTGCAGAAATCTGCTACGTGTATGAGCAAATCACCCCGACAAACGGCTGACCTACAAGGCGGCAGACCCTCTCCAATCTTCTACTGATGGCCTTTCTTAAGTTTACAACTGGAGAACCCCTTTAACCACTATACACGAGAAATGCCAGTGTTTTCCTGTGGACGATGAACATTTCTGTATTTATACCATCTGGCAACATACGTGATCTAGTCTGTAATTTTTCATTTTTTTAACAGACATTATACAAAAAGTTTTTCCATCAACTACAAGTGAAGGTAAGAAATTGCAAAATCTACATTACAGTAAATTTGTGCTCTTTGAAAAGTCCACTGGGAGACCCTCAAGTTTGGGACCATGATGTAGCAAACCTTTAAACATTATCTAGCCTAGACAGCGAGGTCTATTATTTTTAAATCCCAAAGAGACCAATTTTCCTCAAACTATAAATCCACATTTCATATTTGTTGTTGTAAATGTGCTTGTAATATTGTATCTATCCTTTTATATCTGCACACAATATCTTGTTTATTTCAGAGTCCTTCATGGACAAGCTTGCTCTTCCAACAGGTATGTTGGGCAAGTGACCTTGTGAGTATCACAACTTTTTTAAAAGTTTAGAAAATTTACAACAGTAGCTAGGAAATACTTACTCCATAAGGAATAACATGGAATGTCATGGGATTTGCCTGCCACTTTTAGGCCTTCTCACGCGCGAATACGCAAATACGCTCGCCGCTACGGAGCATATTAGCACACGAATTGGGGAATTGTTTTGAGTATTCAAACTTAAAATCATGGCTGCATAACAGGACAAAACTAAAGCATTGATTTTAATGGTTTCATTTTCACTATCGGGATTCTTGTGTGTTAATAGCAAGCACAAGTAAAGATATGACTTGTGTTAACATGCAGGGTGGCGCTGGGTCCCGCGGCCGGCGCGCGGCGCTCCGATGTCGGCTCCGGTGTCCCGGAGCTCTGCTGTCGGGGCTCTCCCGGCGGCGTGGAGCAGCTAGCGTGCAGCGGCGTGGGCGTGTCCGCCCGTAGGGTGCCGCCCGCTCTCCTCCACCTTCCATATGCCACAGTGGGAGAGTTGGCTCCTCCCACTCTCCGCCCCTGGGCGGAGGCTTTAAGTTAAAAGGCTGGCAGTGACCTGAGCTCACTGCCAGTTATTGGTTCTGGTAGCCTCTAGTCAGGCCTGTCTCAGGCTGCTCTAGTTGCTCGTCAGTATCCTGCCAGTTTGCCTGTGAGCTCCATCTCCAGCCTTACTCTGCTTTGAAAGTTTTGTTGGTCTGTTCCACCTGCCTCTTCTGTCGGCACTCTGTACCCTGTTAGTAGGTCCATCTAGGTAGTCGCCAGGTCCCTAGCCAGCGCAGGGACCGCCGCCCAGTTGTCCGCCTGGGGTTAGCCAGGGCCGAGGCAAGTAGGCAGGGACAATGGGGTGCGGGGAGATCAGGGCACCCCACCTGGTGCTCAGGGGGCAGAGTGCCGTAACAACTTGCCCTATCTTTCTCACACATAGGTCTTGCCCTACCTTAATCGCACATAGGAAAACTATTTTCCCACTTTTTTATTCAAACTCGCGCACAAGATTTTAAAAAATCCAATTCATGCTATAATTCGAGCATATTAGCGATTGAGCACATGTTTTTTATGCTTTAAGTTTTTAGTAGCTCTCTGCAGTCATGGAGGAGAATCCCAAACTTAATTGAGCACATGGGCAAAGGTTGCCATAATGAGAACATCCCTTTCTTCAAAGCCTAGCATTGTGCTGGCATTATTTCTCATCATGCATCCAAGCCCTGGCAGTACAGGAGATCCTTGTGACATCATTGGGTTCCCTAGTAACCTAGCATGAATGCAGAAACAGTATTTGGGAGCACAGCCCTGAAATTGTGTTTAGGGTTGTTGTTTGACAGTTATTTCAGTTTCCTGTTACATTACAGGATCAAATTGTCAAAGCTACAACCTAATCCTGCCGATGGTGCTGTGTGCAGCAAACTTAACATATAAATGAATGGGCTGTAGGCACAGTTCATTAGCCTGTTAATTTAAAAATAAAGAAAATCTTCTTTGTATAGCGCCAACTTATTCCGCAGTGCTTTCAGTAATTTATTTATTACCCCCACCAAGCTGGGTACTCATTTTACCGACCTCGGAAGGATGGAAGGCTGAATCAACATTGAGCTGGCTACCTGAACCACATGGGGATTGAACCTGCAACCTTCAGGTCGTGAGCAATAGCTTAGGACTGCATTTCTGCTGCCTTAACACTCTGCACAAATAGCAAATAAAAAGTAATCCCTGTGTAATGTGAGTTTTTAAAATGTTCAGTATCTCTTTTTGCAGTCACCCAATAAGAGTTTTCATTGTCCACTTCCGGGTCTGTTCTGGTCATTTGATGAATACAGGTTAAGGACAGTTATGGTCCAAGCTATCAGCGCTGTCTCTTGTAAGAAGCTTATACATGGGTCCATCACAAATCCATGGACATATATTTATTCCCTTTTATTAGCTACTCATAACAGGCTTCTGGACATACCATTTACGTATGTGATGTTTTCTTTTGTGTTTTTTTTTAATCATAGAGGATATCTGCGTATGCAATGGATGTAAAAAACTGAGGGCCTTCCTCTCAAGCCATGATCTTCGTGAGATAACCAATACAGAGGTGGAAATGCTATTTGAGGATTCTGATGATCCCTCACATGGTAATTAATTAGTTTTTAGTATTTTATGTAATAATGTGGTGGGAAGGTGAAAACAAGCCCCTGTGATAAGTATTCCAATTTGTCTTTAGATTAGCTGGGAAATCTTCAGACTACATAATGTAATCAGATTTTATCTGTAGCGAAAAAAACCCGCCCCTCCAATCCCTTCAATCCTTTGCCAATCCAATGCAGACGGTCTTGTAATCTCTCTGGTCTTTGCGGACAAGCAGCCAGCACCTGACCAATTCAATTAGTCAGTGACCTCAGCGGTCATGTGCTGTACCACTAGCATCATAGCTTTCGTCGCTGAGCGGTGATGCTAGTAGTACAGTATGTGACCATTACGATACTCATGATACAAGATTCAGGGTACTCAGGTTATAGGAACATATTTTTTGTGATGCAGGAATCGGGTTACAGATCTAGTCCAGGAGACAGGGTGCAGACTCAGGTTTCATGGTTCCAAGGCTTCAAGCATACCTGAGTTTTTAGCAAATTTTCTAGAATACACCAGGTTCTCCTTACCTGCTCTTTTGCTGTTGTTTGCACCCTGTTTCATTTTTGTAAGTTCTGATTTTCAGGTGGCCTTTCTCACTTTTCTACTGTTTGTAATCCATTTTCAGAGAGGGGGCATATAGCAAACCTAGAATTTTGCCAGTACTACACTGTCTCGACTTCCTTACCCTTACTTTCCATGCTGCATTGCACTGTCTCTAGTCCAATCAGTGGGGTGGTAGTATCTGAATGTCCACCCCTCTATTTTTCTGGGACAATCAGGCATTTAGAGAAACTCTAGCCAAATGGTTAGTAATGTATGCACACAACCTCTAGCAGCAGGAGACGCAGAGATTGTGGGATCATTATCACAGTGTCTGCAGATCTGTCAGCCTGTAAGTGCAGGGGAGTTGCTTGTAAATATTGCTCCTCCCTCTGCTGCTATGGAAACATCCCAGTGTCCTTGTTACTAAGGAAGATCTGTACCTAATGACAGAGTGGATTGCAGAGAAGCTCGAAGGGAGACCCCTAGTGGCAGCCACTTCAAACAAGCTAGTAGGTGAGCATACATTGTCTGAAAATGTAGTGCCGCTTTCAGAGTTAAGCCCAGAATCGGAGTCCAGGCAGACACCAAGCCACTAGCTTGTATGCAGGTGATTCAAATGTCTCTCCCACCATCCAGATAGGAGAGCTCTTGGGCCCCAATGCAAAATCTGTATGAGGGCCCCCAACTATAATGCTTTATTCATAATACTAGGCTCCCTATATGGAGAAGAGAGGCCTTATGGGCCCCTAAGGCTTCTGGGCACAGGTGCAACCGCATCCCCTATAGCAGTGGTGGCGAACTATGGCATGCATGCCAGAGGCAGCATGCAGACCCCTCCCTGCTGGCACGCACCGCCGTCGGCCACTTACCACGTTAGTGAATACCGGCAGGGGGCGCTATTTCCCTGTCGGTATTAACTCAGCTGCGCTGCTAGTGGCGCTGATTTCACCGCACACTGTGACGTCTCCTACTTGGTTCCGCAAGAGCAGGGGAGAAAGTGTCTGGCAGCACACAAATGTCACAATGTACACCTGGGATCAGCACCAGCAGCAGTGCAGAGCAGAGGAGGAGGGGTAAGTATATGGGTCTCAGGAGGGGGGGGGCGCTATTACTACTAGTGGTCAGTGTGGGATGTCACTATTACTACTGGGGCCGCTGTGGGATGTCACTATTACCATTGGGGCTGCTGTGGGGTGTCACTATTACCGCTGGGGCCACTGTGGGATGTCAGTATTATCACTGGGGCCACTGTGGGATGTCAGTATTATCACTGGGGCCACTGTGGGATGTCAGTATTATCACTGGGGCCACTGTGGGATGTCACTATTACCACTGGGGCCACTGTGCGGTGTCACTATTACCCCTGCGCCCACTATAGGGGGGTCACAAATACAGCTGAAGCCGCTCTGGGGGGTCACTAATACCGCTGAAACCACTCTGGGGGGGTCACTATTAACACTGGGGCCGCTCTGGAGGGTTACTTTTACCACTGAAGCCGCTGTGGGGGGGTCACTATTACCACTGAAGCCGCTGTGGGGGGTCACTATTACCGCTGAAGCCGCTGTGGTGGTCAGTATTACAGCTGCAGCTGCTGTGGGGGGTCAACATTACCTCTGGAGCCACACTGGTGGGGTCACTATTACCACTGGGTCCGCTCTGGAGAGGTCACTATTATCGCTGGGGCCGCTCTGGAGAGGTCACTATTACCGTTGGGGCTACTCTGGGGGGTCACTATTACCACTCGGGCCGTTCTGGGAGGGTCATTATTACCAACGGAGCCGCTCTGGGGGGTCACTATCACTGCTGGGATATGTTTACACAAGACGAAAAATGCTGTAGAATGTCCTCAGTGGAAATTTCCGTGGCAAATTCCACAGCATTTCTGCATCCAAAAGCAGTCAAAATCTGCACCCAGTCTATTTTGAAACAGCCTTGTCTTTTTAAGAACGATAGCGGTAAAAATCATATGTCATGATAAACCCCGCCCCGTGACGTGTTGGCACTTTGCGATAAATAAGTAGGTTTTGGGTTGCAGTTTTGGCACTCTGTTTCTAAAAGGTTTGCCATTACAGCCCTATAGTTACGGCCTTCTTCTGGAGCCTTCTAATACTGTTGTAATCTGTTGGTAGGATTAACGATTCACTGTTCAGTGGTTGATAAAAGACTAATACTTTTTTACACTTTTCATGACCTTTAGTTCCTGATTCTCTACTGATTTGATTTGCATCTTTTTGTAGGATTTTGTGAAAAGGTGAAAGTATTGCTAAATACACTGAAATGTTTGGTCGGTTGGCAATGGGGAACCACTCATAACTTTCTCTATGAATGGAGCAGTAAGTTTTCTTTTCCCTACATATTTCCTTTCATAACTGTTATTCATAGCATTATGTCACGTTTGTATGCATTTTACTAAAAACACAATGGATGCATATTGAACATAGAAGCTAAAATAATATTTGTGATATCTTGTAAACTATTGGTCACCTAACCAAGAAACAAGTCCTTTGTGATAGCTGGTGTATTACATGTTCACAATAGTGACAAAAAAGCTACATTCTAAAGGCCCTTTTACACGCAAAAATATTCTTTCAAATGAATGAAAGATTAAAAGACTTAGCGATTTATTTGCATAAAGTGTTAATGGCTTTAATGGCCTTTAACACTTTATCATCTTTATTTGCATGTAAAAGGACCTCCAGGAGTTGTTTGCAGAGCCCAGTGTGTGTTAAGACACACACCCAGCCCTGTAAACAGCTGCCACACATTCTGCCATACAGAATTCTGTAGCAAATCGCTGATTGTTTTGAGCCTTCTATGGTCTACTCCTTTTAAAGCTGTATAGCTTTAAATTCTTTATCCCGAAATACGGCCATTCCGTCATATACATTTCTGGGAATTCTGTTTAGGAGTACTCTCTTTTCGTTATATGTGTGTCCTTTTTGAGACTTGTTCATCAAGTTCTTTTTTATAAATATTCAATAAAAGTTATATTTTAGTTCTGAACCCCACAGTGACAAATTTAGTTTGACCATCTGGTGTTCCTCCTGCTCCAGTGATTTCTTGTTCTAATGCATACTATTGATTAACTCTTATGAAAAGTATTTAAAAAGGTAATTCTTATTCATAATACAAGTCAGTCTGTTTTATTTTCAAATGTAAATGCCAAATATAGTCTGAAGAACTCCGCAACAACTTGCATGGGACAGCAGACGGACGTGTGTCTATGTGCTACCTTGTATTCACGTGCACTGCATATGCTCTTCTCATCCGTGAAAGTGGACGATAGGACATTCAGAGATTTCTTTCATCGGTCACAGAACGTTTCAACCTATCCCAGTCATTTAAGGGCGTGTACTTCTAAAACTAAATTTTATTAATGTAAACTTAAAATACTAGGGCTAAAACAGACGAACATGTATCAGACACAAACTAGTGCAAACGGATCCTGATGAACTGTACTATTTACAGGGAAACGCATTGAACCGTAGGAACTACAATTTTCCAAAACCATATTGTTGAGAATACAGCCAAATTTGGGCATATCAGAATGGGTTTTAGGGGATTGTTACTGTGATTTCGGATTACCAATATTCCATCTCATTGGCAGCTACATATATTGGGATCAATTATCTCTCCCTGGGTTCTCTTACTAACTGACTACTCAAGGGAACTTTCACTATATTTATGTAGTACTGGAGTAGGGGTTGTATATCCTTTGTGTCCGGCCATCTGGTGACAACAGGTGATTACCCACCATCTATAAACCCCCTTGTCCTGAATCTACATAATTTCTACCTTTTGCTCTATTTTTCCAGACACAACCACTAGTTTGTGTCTGATATATATATATATATATATATATATATATATATATATATATATATATATATATATTTTATTTTTTTTTTTTTTTTTTTTTTTTAAGTTTACATTAATAAAATTTAGTTTTGGAAGTATACGTCCTGTCTGTGAAGGGCTTTAAAACTTTGGATTATGTCTGCCTCTGTGACCAATCCCAGTCATTTAACTACTAATTTCTCAAAATCATTATGGTTTTTTACTTAAAACCACTATAGTATTTTAGGTAGACATATACATGCATATTGTCATATATTAGGTAAGGCGACCAAAATTGAGTAACAAGTAGCAAATAAGTAATTTTACAATGTTACCGACCTCTGCCAAGATGACCGACCAAAATTACATTAAAGGGGTTGTCCCGTGGCAGCAAGTGGGGTTATACACTTCTGTATGGCCATATTAATGCACTTTGTAATATACATCGTGCATTAAATATGAGCCATACAGAAGTTATACACTTACCCCCTCCGGTTCTGGCGTCCCCGTCTCCATGGCGCCGACTAACGCTGTCTTCTCCTTCCATTAGATGCGCTTGCGCTGTGCAGTCTTCTGTTCTGTTGTATGGGGCCGCTCCGGCGTGCGCAGACTAGCTCTCCGGCGGGGGTAAGTGTATAACTTCTGTATGGCTCATATTTAATGCACGATGTATATTACAAAGTGCATTAATATGGCCATACAGAAGTGCATAACTGCACTTGCTGCCGCGGGACAACCCCTTTAAGAATTGGAGTGGCCCTCTCAATCAAAATGGCTAGTACCTGTAGCATGTGAAGGAACTGAAAATCTGGTCTAAATAAAGGTTACGGTCTTGTCCAAGATGTGGTAGTTTGGAGATGTTTCCCTACTGCAGGGCAGTGAGGCATCACTTCAAATCTGGAACATAATCAGAACCCCGCAACTTAAGCTATACATTTATTGTGTCATACCCTCATGTTCGATCAAGCCTAGCACTGCTACCTCCACACTAAGGCCTCATTTACACGAGCGCGTACGTTTTCACACACAGCCAAAAATCGCCATGGTGAAGAATAGACACAATCTTATTCCAAAATTAATTAGCGTTTTCTCATCCATTCACATGAGCGTATTGTGTGAAAAAAATCGCAGCGCGAATTCCGTCGGTTGGCAGAATGGCTTAAATAACTAAAGAGCCCGCTGTCTGCTTTTCCCAACGTGGGACACAGGTAAACTCCCTCCCCCTCCTTTTTATTTTTCAGCTCCCATAGGAATCTATAGGAGCCTCCAGCATGACCTATCTTTTGACGCTGCAAGAAAAAAAAATCGTCGAACAAAAATGGTCATCGATTTGGCGATTTTATGGTACAATTTTTTTTTTTGTTACGAAAATGGCCCATATGAATGAATGCATTGGAATCCAATGCTTCACATGGTAGCGATTTTCAGGCAATGTTTTATCACGGTACCTGGACACAGACCCTGCCTCTTCGCATTGTCATTTTAGACTGGAAGCTTGTTTGGACATGACTTACACTAGTTGATTGCTGTGATTTCTGAAACCGTTTTGTTTCACTAGTTGTAATATTTCCATGTTAGCAGCATAGTTTTGTCCTTCACATTTAGAAATGAATGGCACTAAATAAATGTGTACAATATTATCATTATTTTATTTTAATGTATTATACTTTTCAGATAATATCCCTGAAGACCTCTACAGCAAAAAGTTCTTATCTCTAATTGATGCTGGACTGGAAATAAATTCTGCATTCCCATTAATGTTACCACCCAATCGCAAAGTAGATCTTATTTTGGCTCTTGATTACAGTGAAGGAGATCCATTCATGGTAAATGGTTTTTGAGCTAGAATCCATATGTTAGAAAGCTTATAAAAATGTGCTGTAAAGAGAAACTAGTGGTGGGATGTTGTTGTGCCTTGGTTATACACAGCTGAGAATCACTACTTAAGTCATGTTCACATTGCCATTAGAGCCTCAGGGCGTAAACAGCTGGGCGCATGCGCTAATATGCTCGCCGCTACGGAGCATATTGGAGCATGAACCAGTGATTTTTTTTTTTTCCAGAAAAACTATGTGCGAGAAAGATAGGTCAAGTCCTATCTTTTCTCTCACGTAGTATTAACGCGTGAGAATCCCACTACTGAAAACAAAACCATTGAAATCAATGGTTTTGTTTCAGCCCGTTTTTTATTTTGTCCCGCAAAAGGGAACAAAAGCACGCTTATCTTAAGAAGCCCTAAGTCAGCAAACTTGGAATGATTTGACAGAAAGAGTAGCGCTGCATGCAAAGGATCCCCCACAACATTGTGGTCGCCATTATAAACTGAACCTGAGATCAGATTAGGATAATCTACAAGAATCAAACAAGTCACTGATCCAAACTGATTTGTATGGATTATATTTATTGAGGAGGTAGAGTAAATGATGACATAGATGTATTCATGTATGTGACAGGATTCTAAAATCTGACCTATTTTGTACGTAATCTCAGACACTGAAAAAAACAGACGAATACTGCAAGAAAAATGGACTCCCCTTTCCCAAAATCGACATAGAAGATACGGAATCTGAAGCTCCATCTCAAAGTTGCTATGTGTTTCAAGGAGATGGCAACAGGGTACCTGATGTGATGCATTTTCCACTTTTCAACAACAACAACCAGAGCTGTGAAGGTTGGTTTATAGCAGTGTTTACTAATGAGCTCATTCTGGTTTCAACCTAGTGCAGCGTCCGAGCGAAGGGCTGGCCATTGGGGGTCAGACCATGGGGCTCTCAAGATGGTTGTCACAGGTGGCTCTGTGATCTCTCCCCAACAATGGCGTAGAGTAGCCCAGCTCGGCTGCTCACAATGCAAAATAAAAAGACAGATGTGAATGATCGTAATTAGTCTTAACGGTGTTGTCACGTGACGCCAGTACCTCTTTTCCAGCAAAATGGTTATTCCTTGTTAAATAAGAGTCCACAGACAAAGAGTTTTTTAAACCAGAGGTACACTGCTTTCTTTACTCTCATAGTCCAAGTTTGATTTTCTAAGTATAAAGCAAGATGACAGTCTCAGACACACTTCTGGCAGACTTCCTTCTGATTCATCTCTGTTAGACACACACATGTTCTTCTAGGAGACACTTTCCCTTCCGTAATCTAGGTGTCCTCAGGCTAAGTTAACTGTAAGATCATCCCCAGGGGTACACTCCTGACATGGTAGGTTAAGACACAATTTTTGCCTTTTCTTGCTTGCTAGTTATTCTTCCTGACTTGTCATAGCAGGAACCGTTACTCCGAGCTTCAATCCCCGGAGGGGAAGTATCTCATGGCAAATGAGATCTACGCAGGCAGACGCTAAAGCGAGCTTCAGCCTCCCGCTGACACGTCCTCCTCCACTGACTACATCTTTGCACACTCTTTACTCTCACTTCTCTAGACTCTGCCTCCTAACTTCTTCTAAACTCCCACAATGCCACACACAACAAACAAGTTAGGAAAGACGTATTTTGCCGCAACAAAGCTTGTTAGCACGTACATAGAACACAGGTCAACACAAATACACACAAAACAGTTTACACAAAGCGGACGTACACCTACTCTAAAGACACTCCAACTCTGGGCCACTGCACTAGCTTCCACTGCCTTGTCTATCTCTTGGTGTTCGGTAGTAATGTTAAATGGAGCCTAGCAGCTTGAACATACTGTCCACGCTACCGGCATCATGTTGTAGAGCAGGATGAGCTGAGCAGATGGATATCTAGTTTTATGGGGAAAGATTCACTCCTTAAGGAGAGCACCTGTGTGGAGATATCTAAGAGGTGAGTGAGGAGACTTATAAGGCCATGCAAGCTTCTCTGGGAAACATATACAAATAAGGAAGATGGAACAATACATGTGTAGCGCCATCTATTGGATGGCAGAATTCCTGCAAATTAATGTCAGACCCTTTAAACAAGTCTTCATAACAATGATACATAGAGCTGTTTCAGGGTTTTTGCCCCTCATCACTGTGCAGTAGGTTTCTGGCTTGGCTACTGAGAGAGCTATGATGTGGGTTTAACAGTAATGGTCCAATACAGACTTTTGTGTTACTCCACTTAGTCCAATTACAGCTTGAATATGACCTGTTTATGACTATGAAGATGAAGGAAATCTACTTGGGCTGTTCAGTTCCTTCAATTACTTTCAAACCTGCTTTAGCCCTTTCTTCATTTAAAAATAATAATTTAATGATGATAAGTGTAACGTTGTGGTGCTACGCTAAAGGTGTTTTCCCATTTTTAAACCTTTTCTTCCCTAACTCCTAACTTTAATGAACTTCCATAAGCATGCCAACTATATGGTAATTGTTTTCCACTGTGGGTTCTTTCCTCTTTTTCTGACCCTAATGGAGGATGAAGTGGGTGGTGTGGAAGAGCTACTCATGTGACTCCCCTTTTAATATTAAAAACTACATTAATCATGACTCCTCTTGTAATATTGAAAACTACATTAACCGTGACTCCCCTTGTAATATTAAAAACTACATTAACCGTGACTGCCCTGCCCCGCACTCTATGCTGCAACTGACTGCCCCATAATCTTTCCGAGTGAGCAGCCTGGTGAAAGGTCTTTTCTGTATTACTGGAAATTGTATTAGTAACCATCCAATAAAATGTTATCTAAAATTATAATAATTTTACTAAACTACTTAACCCCAAATCACTAAACATTAGTCTCCCAGACTCTCACCAAGTCATGGTTGTGGGAACGTTTCAATACTGTGACTTTGAGGAGGGTTATTAAGCAAGTATCAAAGATATTTTGATAATTGAAAGTGTTGTGGCAAGTACGTCTCAAGTACAACCAATCTATGGTGAAGACACGGTTCCAGTTTGTAGTGACTGCAAGAAATAAGTTTATTAAGTTTGATAGTTTTTAGGTAAATTTAATGTCCTTTCATATAAGTTACTTTTTCCTAATAAATATGATAAATAAAATATCGAAGTTTAATTTTGTTAGTCTGTGAGACTAATATGTAGTCACGGTGTAACTCGAAAATTGAAAGCAATGGGAGAACATCATGATCTCCTGGCGCTGCTGTGACAGCATTGGCAGGGGATTCCTTCATCCCCGCGGGGAGTCCCCTCATCACTGAACACCCTGCCGTTGCTGTCACAGTGGCAGGGTGTTTAATGATGAGGAGACTTCCCGTAGGAGAACAATGTTCTCCCTATGTTTTCAATGGGACCAGCGATGCTGCCGCCCCATTGAGAACAAGGTTAAACCACTGCATGTGAAAGCTTCACATCCCTGTGGGGCTGAAGGAATCCCCAGGTGCAGCTGTCACAGTTGTGGCAGAGGATTGCAAACTTCTCCCATTGCTTACAATGGCGCCAGCACTGCCGCCTTCGGTCCCATTGGAGGGAAAGGGCAATATCGCAAAAAGAATAGACATGCTGCGATATTTTTTATTCACGCAGCATCACAGGATTGAAAACGTCGCAAATGAGAATAAAACCATTGAAATTTATTGGTTTCATAATCATGCGTCTTCACTCAGTCTCGCAGTGCGAGAAAATCGCTAGATTTTTTCTCGCTAGTATGAAGGCGCCCTTAGAGAACCTTTAAGGTATGTGAACATGTAGCGGAAATACTGTGGAATTTCCGCAGTGAAAAATTCCACTCTATCTGTGCAGATTTTGACCAGGAATCTGCTGCATATCCACAGCTGATTTTAGGTACAGTGCTCCCCCTGACCTTGTAATACACCGTGCCCCACCAAACAACCCCTCACAGCCTCTAGTGAGTGCCTAGCCATTGGTCAGGTGATGCTACTTCTAAACCAATACCTACTCCTCCAACATACATTCCTGTGTATATAACATCACTCCACTCCCTCAGCCCCCTGTAACAGGCAGTTCCACTTAAATAAGATAGCTTTCCCTCTGACCCCCCGCAACATTCGTAACATCACTCCTCTTTCTCTACCTGTATGTATGTGTAAACAAGCACGGTGCTGCTACTTCCTATTATGAACAGTACTCTAATCCTGGGAACCCCGTCCCCTCATTTGACATCATACCTACCAGGAGCAACCAGGTTACCAGGGACCATGTGTAACCTGAAAAAAACTCCCCACTGTGCTTGACAAGTTGGTTCTACCTCCCTATAAAACATATACAGAATAACAGATAGCCGGGAATACCGTACAGACTAGAGAGCATAATGGGACATATGGCGGACCTCCCAGGATAGCACTTGAAATCTGGGACTGTCCATCTAGAACTTGCACATTTGAGAGGTATTATTTGTGCTTGTGTGTGTGTAGGACACTGTGTTCACATGATCATTATTTGTAGGTCCTCAAGTCAGTGAGAGCGTATGGACCTCGATAGCTAAAAGTTTATGGGTCCGCATGCAAACGTTCAGCTTGGGGCCCCCTACTGACCCCTTCCTACAGCTACTTTGCATGGCTGCCACTTGTGGGCTGCCCCAAAAAATACATTATATGATCAGATTACACATTTATAAGAGAACATTTATTACACTGCGACTTAGCTCTAGTAAACTCTATATAATGCAATCACCATATAATAGTCAGATATCGGTTCTACACAGTGATGGTGACTACAGTGCTTTTACCTCCTGTGATCACAAATGGCATCTTCTCTGATTGCTGTTGTCCACTTTCAGATTTCTTCTCAATCTGGCCTAGACTGCCATGATGACTTCTTAAGATTACGACTTGTCTCTGTACACTCTCCCAATCATATTGCTAGCCCTAATGCCCCCCATAGTTTCTTCTACAGTAAAAGTGCCCCCTTTTGTGCCCCATAAAGTAATATTACTCACACACAGTAATTATTCCCCGTATTGATTGCCACAAGAAATAGTGCCTCCTTTGTACCCCTACACTCTAATAACATGCCTTTATGCCCCAAATAGTAGTAATTCGCCTCTGTGTCCCCCACAAAGTAATAATGCCCACTTTTTGTCCTAGAAAACTAATAATACCCCTCTATGTTCACAAAGTAATAGTGGTTCTTTTGTGCCCCTTTAAAGAAATTGTTGAGTTTTGGTTTTTTTTTTAACTACTTGCTCCCCATGTATACAAATGATTGTATACCCCACTCTCCTGGGTCCCAGCAGCTCAAGATCCATTCTCTACACCAGGTATATGATGACAGGCTGCAGTCTGCCTGTTTATGGGATGTCACAGACTGCTACAGCTAATCACAAATGTCAGTACTCGAATGTTGAGGTCTGTGATTGGCTGCAGCAGCCTGTGACAAGCCTTACACAGTCTGCTGCAGGCTGGGTGTGATGGACTAACTGCACAAGTCCATAGCATGGAGAGTGCATGAGGCCTGCAGTTTAGCAATGATATTTTGGGATGTCAAAAGTTTTGAGTAAAGGTTGAACTGTTATGCGACCTGTGGAGCCCGTGGTCAGTTCCCCCAGTTACATCATTTTTAGCAGGATGTCAGAGTGGGCAATACTTAGTCAAAATAGGAGTTGCTATCTATTTTTTTTCTGGTTGCTGTGTGTAACTCCACTTTTAAAACTACAGTCATTTAAATAAGCAAGTCAGAAATGAACAAGGTATGATACCTTTAAGAGATATCTAGAAAAAAATAAGCAAAGTTTTCCTTGTATCTTAATTTTTTCCCTTTTATTTGCAGGTAAAGTCCATGAATTAAGAAATAAATATCGTACCCGCAATTTTTTTTATGATAAATCAGACCTTAAAGAGCTGTTGAATATATCAAAACAAAATCTGGAGCTAAATAAAGATCGGATACTAGAAAGAATTCAGCAAGTTATACAGCGTAAATCATGTGCGTGAAATCCATCTGTTACCTTTGGCCTCCTTCACATGGCAACACGGCATCGGCGTGAGAAAATTGCAGCGATATCCCTGCGTCTTCTTGCGGCGATACCACGATTTTGTAGGGCTTCTAAGTTGCATGTAGCGCTACAAAGTCGCGTGACTTTGTAGCACCACATATGAGGATTGTTTTGGGGGGGGGGCGGGGGGCTAGGCTTGAAATAGAAGCCGTACCCTGAAAATAAGCCCTAACTGCAAAAAAGATAAAAAGTATACTTCACCTAGAAGCACTGTCCAGGGCTCCACTGCAGCTTTTTCCTGGTCCCCAACACTTGTCTTCTTCATCTTTTCTGGCCGGGAATTAAAAAATCCCCGCCCCCTGGAGGCGCTGGCTATGATTGGCTGATGTTTAGCCAATCACAGCCAGAACTCGATGAATGGCTGTGATTGGTTAATTGAGCACTGGCTGTGATTTTTTAAATCAACGGCCAGAAGAGATGAAGGAGAATAGTGCCGGGGACCCGGGGAGAAAATGCGGCCGGGCTGACAGCGCTTCTAAGGTGATGTATACTGTTTTGTTTTTTTTCTTTTTTTCCTGCAGACAGGAATTAGATTAGGGCTTTGACAGTAGGATTTCCTACTGTCAAAGTTGCATTGCAGCGCACGAAAATTGCATTTTCGTGCGATGCAACAAAGAGGAATGTTCCATAGGGAAACATGGGCTACAAACCTGCAAGGTTTGTTGCATGCTACAAAACATCACATGCGTGAATTAACCCATAGGAAAGCATGGGCTTCACATACATGCGATTTGTAGCATTGTAGCAACACGACTTTGTCGCCCGTGTGAAGGAGGCCTTATGGTTCAAAAATATTTTTTTATCATTCCAACAAACGCCAACAATCACTGCTTCCATCATACATTGTCGCAGACATTTTGTGCAAACCTAATGCAATACAAATCCTCATAACATAAAGTGAGATATAACCACGAAGAAATCTGTTTGTTATCTAGTCAATAGCATGTATACAAGATCATTTGTTACCTTTACTTCCTTGCTTCTTCCTCCAGATTCTTATAATAACTCAATAAAATAAAGAATTATACATATGAAGTAAAAGTGTAGTTGTCTTTAATGTTTCTGGTACCTTTTTTTATTTATACGTAAAGTGGTTGTCTCATGAAGTCGAGTCCTTTTACTATTAAAGCTGGCCCAATGATCAGCTAATCACAGTGTGCCCTAGCTTCAGAAACCCCCAGTTAGCCAGTCGGGCACCTCCAATGCAATTTCCATCAAATGAATAGCTGCTCTTGTAATATATGGATGGGTCAAGTCTGTCAGAGTGAGAGCTGTTCCAACGCAAAGAAGGCGATCCCAAGCTAGTGGATGCCCCTCTATGAAGTCCATATAATAGGACACTAAAGAGGGTTAGATTGAACGTAAAGATGGGGGAGAATAGAGCTATGAGGGGTGGGCAAATCCTACTGGACTAAGAGAGCAGGGAGAAAGGGTTAGCATAGTGACCTTTTTAATGCAGAGGTGGAGCAAGCATAGAATCCTAGAATAGTAGAGTTGGAAGGGACCTCCAGGGTCATCGGGTCCAACTCCCTGCTGAATGCCGGCTGTTTCCATAACACCTGGTGAGGTGGCCCAGTAACAGCCCGCAGGCTTCCCATCTCAGCCATAAAAGCAGAGATGAAACAACCCTTTTACCCACAATTGCTGCCACGGCACTCTGCATCATTCCATCTAATTTAGGTTAGTTGGGACATCATTTGTTTTTCAACAGAATAGTGACACAAAACACAAAGAGAGAAAATGAGCAATTGTTGTGTCAGATGATTTGGCCTCTCATCCAACAACGTGTGGCTACTTTGAAGAATCTAAAATATAACGTAGCTTTGAATTGCATTACCTTTCATTAGTCACTATTTATGCAGCGTCTCGTAGGGTAACCCTGGACACATGGCATACGCTGAGGAGCTGGGAGGATGCTGGCTTGTCATGGCGGCATTTACCATGCTCTCTCCCGAAGGGATGCATGCAGCCAAGGCCAGAGCAGCGCTGAGCCTCTTCCAGACACCCCCAGCATGGGGATGCGCAATAAACAGTAGAACAGGTGACGCCACCGTTCCGGCACCTACTGGCATGAACATCGGTGGGGAAATAATTGAGCCACAGACAGTGATAGAGTACCTCAGCTCCCTGGGAACGGTCAGGGCCTGGAATTACTTTGCTTGAATAAACACTCCAACAATACAAGGCAAAAAACAGACAGTGTTCCAAGTGCAGGTAGCGTTATAGATTTATACAGACAGACTTGAAGATGAGTACCTCCACACAGTGATCCCAGACTTCAGGATAGCTGTGCATGTGACATTTGAAGACGCATACCTCCACCCAATGGTCCCAGACTTCAGGACGCTTGGTCGTGAACAATTGGGAGAAGAAGAGTGCCTATGCATTGGGCCTCGAGTAGGAAAGACTTAGGACTGGCTCATGCTCTCTCTGTCTGGGGGCTCACTTACTGATCATGCTGATCCTTGCATTCGGAAAATCTCTCCTCTTCTTCCATCTTCAACATATAAGGGCTGAAGGTGCCCTCATGTGTCTGTGTTTTCTCTAGCAGCTCTACAAGATGGAAGCAACAACCCTTTCCCGCTCTCAAGTACTCACATTTATAGCCTCACTCATACCATTTGACAGGACATAAGTTGATAAATTTACAGACAGCTCACACTTTGCAGACATTAACCTCTCATTTGCTGCAGATGTGCAATACACATAACAGAATTACAAGACAGTTTTGCACAGAGCATCTACATAAGACATACATGTATGACATTATAGAGGGGGCCAGGAAAGCATGTACTGGGCTACTACATTTATATATCCACTTGTATTACTTTTTAGTTCTAATAACTGTACTATTTAAAAACATGTGAAAAAGAGCAGTAAAGAAAAACTCCCCTGAGTAGGTATGTCAAACTTTTATATATTTTTTTTTAGATATTCTATAACAGCATTATTTAGGCATGTTATAGCGTCGATCTTTGCCACTGCATGATATTATTTAGGCAATATATAGAGATATTACAATGCATTTGCAATCTTGGTTTCATCAGACCAGAGTATTTTATATCTCACAGTCTGAAAATCCTGAAAATAGATGCTTTTAGCAAACTCCAAACAGGTTTTCATGTGTCCATATTACTGGAGTGCTGCTTTAATGGTTGACCTTCTGAAGGTTTCTACCATCTCCACACCAGATCTTTAAAGCTGAGCCAGGATGACCATTGGGTACTTGGTCACTTCACTTACTAAGGCCCTTCTTCCCCAGCGATTTAGTTTGGTGGGTCAGCCAGTTCTAGGAAGAGTCCTGGTTGTTCCAAACTTCTTCCATTTAAGAATTATGAAGACCACTATACCTTTAGGATCTTTCAATGCAGCAGAATTTTTTGTAGCCTTTTCCAGGTCTGCACCTCCACATAATCCTGTCTCTTGGCTCTACAAGCAGTTCTTCCTCCTCAGCTTGGTTTTGGCTCTGATATGCATTGTGAGCTGTGAGACCTTATATAGACAAGGGGGAATGTCTTTTTTTATTTTGTCCAATCAACTGAATTTACCACGGATGGACTTCAAACAAGGTGTAGAAACATCTGAAAGATTATCAAGAGAAATGGGAGGCCAACAGAGCTACATTTCAAGTGTCATAACAAAGGGTCTGAATATTTATGTCAATGTAAAATGTTAGTTTTTAATTAAAAAAATTCTAGATATTTCTAACATTGTTTTTACTTTTTAATTATGGTGTATTGAGTGCAGATTGATAGGGACAAATATGATTTTTTATTTATTTACATAAGGCTACAACATAACACAATGTAAAAAAAGGGAAAGGGTCTGAAGATTTTTTCTGAATGCATTGTATTTGTAACTGTATGGCAGTTTTAATTTGTCACAGTACTATTTGGCCACTCTGTGGCACTGTTATTTGAGTAGTTTATAGCAGTATTATTTAGCACTGTATAAAAGTATTATTTGAAAAGTATATACCGCTATTTGGCACTGGCGTAATTCCATTTATATACTGTCTATATACTATTTATATACTGACCATATTGCCTTAGATATATACCTAATGTGTTTTCTGTAACAAGGGTTAAGCTAAACATTCCAAACTTTTTCTTTCT
The DNA here is from genome assembly GCF_035609145.1 of Eleutherodactylus coqui. Taxonomy (NCBI): domain Eukaryota; kingdom Metazoa; phylum Chordata; class Amphibia; order Anura; family Eleutherodactylidae; genus Eleutherodactylus; species Eleutherodactylus coqui. The sequence continues at coordinate 173,997,844 of NC_089841.1, forward strand.
TTACCTCAGATAACAGCTGTCCCTGAGGTGTCTCTAGCATATTTCCCATTAGTAGTACAAGACTATGGGGAGGCAGAGGATTTTAAATAAAACATCTTAGAACTGCAATGTTTGCAGGATAATACCATCCTTCTTGTCACATCCATCATGCTGTCTTATACCACATACTACCTTCATTTACCAGGTATAAAATACATTAGTATTTGCTGCAGATCTCAGGTATACGAGTTAATGGATTTAATTCTGAACATTTATGTGTAGCAGCTATTGACAGCCTTTCATGTAAGTGTCTACAGCTACTATGGGTCTAAGAATGGCTAAATCGTAGTGTAATCATATTTAATCCGGTGTATAGGGGAACTGTTTCTAGAAGTAATGCACAATTCATAGCCAGCTTAGACCTACTGGGAACTGATTCCTTATGAAACACATACTAAAGCAGACAAGCAGAAAGCAATGAACGTGTGTGAATCCTTTTTTTAATTCAAGCATTTAATACTGCAGATACCAATTCATATTACAGTTTGATCTCTGTATTTATTATGCCAATTATTCTTATATTTTTTGATTAGTTCTTTATACTATATTATTAGATAGAGCTAGTTCATGCTGCCGGTCTTTAGATCTCTACACCACCTGTGATATATGGAATATTATTTTAACATTATTACCCAAAAGGTGATCTTAATAGTTTAGTTAATATTACTTAGTTACTATATTACTTAGTTACTAAGTATTTATAGTAGAGTAATATTTGTGCGGCTGTTATCAATCTTCATATCACTATATTACAAGGAAATGATGATGAAAAACATTATCCTGTACTCTTTTTGGGAACACTGCAATATCCCCTTCAAAACTTACTTCTGTGAGAGGTCCCCTCCGTGGAGACCCCTCAACGTGGAATGTAAGCATTTATACCAGGGAAATTTTCACAGCAGAGTCCAAACCTCTGATTGTAAGACACTTCCAAGAGTTGTCTCTCTATTGGATAAAAAGTGCTTGGTGGTTTGAGGTCTGATGTTATTTAGGACCTTATAGCGAATATATATGGCATCTACGTACTTCTTGTCTTGCAGATAGTTGAATGCAAGTCTGAAACCATTCCTCTTGACAACAAGGTGTGTCCCTACACAGTGTAGTAAGGGTCATTTCTTGAAAACGTTTTACAATCAAAGCTTTGGACTCTGCTCCGAAGATTTCCTTGGTATAGATGAGCGAGTATACTCGTTAAAGGCAATTGCTCGAGCGAGCATTGCCTTTAGCGAGTATCTCCCCTGCTCGAGACTGCAGGTTCGGGTGCCGGCCGCGGGCACGGAGCTGCGGGGGAGAGCGGGCGGAACGGAGGCGAGGTCTCTCTCTCCCTCTCCCCCCCCCCCCCCCCCGCTACCCCCTGCTGACAGCCGATACTCACCGCTCCCCCGCGCCGGCACCCGAACCTTCAGTCTCGAGCAGGGGAGATACTCGCTAAAGGCAATGCTCGCTCGAGCAATTGCCTTCAGCGAGTATACTTGCTCATCTCTATTCCTTGGTATAAAGGTTTACATTCCACGTTGGGGGGTCTCCACGAAGAGGACCTCTCAAAGAAGTTTTTAAACTTCATTTGAAGGAGCTATTGCGGTGTTCCCCAAAAGAGTGCAGGATAACGTTTTTTATTATAATTTCCTTGTCATATTGTCCCGGGCACCTCCTGGCATCCAGTGAAGATATCCTGCTGCATCACCATTTATTGGTTTAGAGGGAGTGAACTAATTGGAATTCGGAGAGATGCTTCTGAGGGTGCAGTGGTCGGCTCATCTATTTTGGTTCGTACCATGGGCACCAGGTGAGTCCCCTCCTATTTCTACACATGTTCTGAGAATCTATATTTATAATACACCTTAAGTGTTGTTCCTAATATATTATTGCATATCACCATACTGTTATTTGTACCTTGGGATCTGTTCATATTTACAGTTTGAAGTTTCTACTAGGTGTTCTATTATACAGTATAAAGAAGTCTATGGTTAGGATCTGCTTGAAAATGGATCTGATATAGCTGTCATGGCTCGGTTATGAGTGAAATATGACTGAAGCCTTAGATCATCATCAGTCTCTTAAAGGAAACCTGTCATCACTCTTGAGCCTAATAAACCACATTATGCATGTGGCAAACTCACAGGAACACAGAGCAGCAAGGGACGCCCAGAGAGTATCAGGCACAACTTCTCAGACTCACTGTTTTTTCATCTTAAAGCCCCATAACATAGTTTATGGGCTCAAAGGTGATGGCAGGTTCCCTGTAATGTTTGGGTCATTAAGAGTGTGCTCTGTAGCATGTGTCAATGCTATAATTCATGTAAAGTGTACATTAGAGAGAAGTAGGTTGAACAACTGTTGAACAAACAATTGTCTGATTAACACTAATTTCGGAGATGCAGCCATACATATTTAGTTCATACTAACCATTAAAGTTGTTCAAACTGGTCATACATGTTCAATGACAGCGGATGACGGATGAATGATCTTTTCATCAACATTCTTTTAAAGGAAGACTGTTCATTGTTGAAAGGGCTTTCATGAAAGCAAAAGATCTTTTGTTTGACTATTGGACAAAAATTTCAAGTGCAACCAACAACTTTCCAGACAATGACAGTCTGTCATCGGTCAGCTAAAATGATCAGATATTGTTAAAAAATACCCAAGGAAATAAAGGCCCATTTACATACACAGATAATCTTTCAAAAGATTGGAAGATCAGCTATCGTTTTGCATAAAGTGCTAATTGGCACTAATTGCTATTAGTACTTTATCAGCTTCATTTGCATATGAGCTTGTGGGAGCTGTTGGGGAACTCAGCAGGAGGTCTGAGCTCTGTGATTAGCTCCATTGTTCAGCCTTGGTCTGCTAAGAGAAAACAATGTAATCTCTAGCTCCTCGTGGAGAATTCAGCACCATGGACAGCAGACACAGGGTGCAGTTCTGCTTATCAGCTGTTATGCTGGCGGGGCTGACAGCTGATAACAGCTGATACAGTGTTATCAGCTGTAATCAGCTTTCCCCTGGCAGAACACAGCGTGCGGTCCTGCTTATCAGCTGTTCTGCCAAACGATGCTTTTTAAGCAGAACTGAAAACCCTCGTTCGGCAGAAAATTTAAAGATGGGCACATTTAGACACAACGATTGTTGCTCAAAAGATGGCTTTTAAATGAATTTTGAGTGATAATCATTGTGTCTGAATGGGCCTTAACGCTTTAGTTGAAATCATCTGTCTTTCAGCTTTAGTCTAATGTGTATGGGCACCTTACTGGAGCTTTCAAAGGTCATATGGCACAAGGTGTAACTTTAAACATAAGTTTGTTTGAATGTCCAACATTCTGTGCTGAATTTATTTTATGATATATCTTTATCCAGGTAGTTGCTCTGTTTTCTTATAGATCTCCTTATCCTCTGCTTCCCTTAACAAAACTATATAGCTAAATAATAAAGTACGACTAGCTGCTAAAGGACGCTTAATACCTTGATGCATTTGGATTCATTATGGAGTTCAGTGAGAGTTCTATAAATCAGCCTACGTTCAGCCCATCTAGTTGTAGCTGGAAGCAATCAGAATGCTGTCATTTACCGTAAGGCTATGGTAATGTGAAACTAATCTGCACAAAATTTTGGACTTAGCACAAAAAGATATTCAAATTATATTATAGAATATGGCACATGATTGAAATGTCTCTTGTGTTTGACAGCATTGCCGATCTGTTCTATAGAAATAGGAACAATCTAATTGTGATTGATGGTTGACCTAGAAAAATGACATATCACAAGCTATGGAATCCAATTTTTTCTGGTGTGTTTGCATCTCAATGATTTCTCTTACTTTTGTCTAGACATAACATTATACTGTTCTAATTCTCAGCAGAATGTGTGGTAAAGTTGTCTCTAACACCACTAATACAATGATCAGTCACAAGTAAAATGAGCTCACGATACAATATTTTCAAGTCTTCCCCAATACACTGCAACTTGAAACTACGCTCAACATACAAACAGGCATAACGGTACTCAACAGATTCTGTCAAAATACCAGAAAGCATGACGAAAGTCTAATGCTTATGGTCAACCATGGCACCATGTAATAGAGTGGTCAAGTTTTGAGTTCCCCTTTTAAGAAATGATTGCAGCTCGTAGTGGTTGAATAGAAGATATCAGTCTACACAACATAATGGAAACAACAGCAACAACAGTAATATTTATTGGATGTGAACATTGACTTGCAGCAATGGTACCGATGGTGCCGATAGGTGGCACTGCAAAGGTATTGTTCCATCTACCCTATTTGCATATTACCCAGAGGAGCATGCATGGCCTTATAAGTCTACTTACTCACTGACCTTCTAGGTGCTCTTCCAAAGGAGAAAAGATAGTGTTCCTGACCCACATCACAGGCCTCTCACTAGCCAAGCCAGAAACCTATTGCACACTGATGAGAGGCAAAATTCCCGAAATAGCTGTCTGTGTATGGATTCTGGCTTGGCTTTCAATTCCCAGTCATTGTTATAAGGCTTGTGTATAGAGTCTAACATTGGCTTGCAGGAATGCTGCCTTCCAATATCTGGTGCTGCAGAGGTATTTGCATAGTATATTTGTCATACTGTATATAAAGTTTCAGTTTCTTGCAAATAAGAAAACATATTATCTAACATCTTCCCCAGGTAGTTTGTGTATAGAATGAACCGGTTGAACTGGACATCAACAGCGGATTTTACTCTGGCTGGCTTATCCAGTGATGAAAGAGGTCGGTTCTTTCTCTTTGTAATTTTCTTACTATTATACCTCATGTCACTTTACGGAAATCTCACCATTGCTACAACAATATGGGTGGAAAGAAAACTTCATACACCTATGTATTTCTTTTTGGGAAATCTGTCATTTCTGGACATCTGCTACTCATCAGTGACTGTTCCCAAGTTGCTGATGAGTCTCATAGGAGGAAGTTCAGAGATCTCCTACCGAGGATGTATGACTCAACTTTATTTTTATGTCTCCTGTTGTAGCACCGAGTGTTTACTTCTCTCAGTAATGGGATTTGACCGCTATGTGGCTATTTGCAATCCTCTGCACTACATGACAATTATGAATAAACAAAAGTGTGTCCAGTTAGCCACTAGTCTTTGGCTTGTGGGCTTTCTAACCTCAATTATACATACTGTTTTCACAGCACGGTTACCCTACTGTAAGTCACATCATATTTCTCACTTCTTCTGCGACATCCCCCCAATGCTTAAACTTGCATGTTCTGATATTTTCCTAAACCAACTACTCGTTCTAACCGCGGGAGGGTTTTTAGGTCTCAGCTCCTTTTTCCTCACCTTGGCATCTTATGTTAAAATAATCTCAACCATCTTAAAAATTCACACTAAAGTGGGTAGGAGCAGAGCATTTTCCACATGTGCTTCTCATCTGATTGTTGTCCTCATCTTCTTTGGAAGTATAAGCTTCATGTACATGAGACCAACATCAAAATATTCACTGGAGCAAGACCAGCTTGTATCTCTCCTGTATGCTGTAGTCACCCCTGCCCTGAATCCAGTCATCTACAGCCTAAGGAATAACGAGGTGAAAAGTGCCATGAAAAGGACAATAAATAAAATATTTTACAAAAAAATGTATTGATGAAATATCTAGCATTTTAGTTTGTTGAGCGAAATAGTTGTGTTTGCAATTTTGTTGCAGTTTTGCCCCAATCGTGATTGTGTTTTCTTTTTCTTTCCAAGGGCTGCTTCACATTTCGACTTTGCTAATGCATTGCGTATTTACACAACCGGAAATTGCTCGCACCCTCATATTTCTACGGCTCCGGCATATTTTTGTGTGCACAAATGCATTGCGTATTTACGAACACAAAAAGGAACGCACTAGATTGCATCGATTTCATGCGTCAATGTGCAATGAATTCACAGGTCACACGATTTCAAGCTAGGATATGCTGTGTATTTTTACACGTCATCACACATTATGTGAAATCAATGGGTTCTATTCACTGCATATTGGGTGTGCAAAAAGGGCAAATATTCTTCTTGCTTCTATGGTAAATCACAGACTCACTGATAAAACCTGTGTGACTTTACATATGGTTTACATGATCTGTGGTTTTCCCCATTAAGGGCGAGCACCCACTGGCGTTTGCGTTTCCCGCGGGAAAAAAACGCAGCGTTTTCGCCGCGTGTCCCGCGTTTTTTCCGCGCGTTTTTCGCGGCGTTTTCGCGGCTTTGCCATTAATTTCCATGGAGAAAAATAAGGACACATATGCAACTGACAGTTCCTATGTTAAAAACGCAAACGCAATGCAAAAAAAAACGCCAGTGGACAGGAACACATGTTATCTCTATGCCTGTGCAGGAAAAACGCAAAACGCAGGTAAAAAAACGCCAGTGGGTGCTCGCCCTAAGGCCAATTTCACATCAGCGTATTATGGAGACGTTTATTGTTGTCTGTGATTTTTTTGGTAAGTTGTCCAGAAAAAAAGGAAAAATTGAAGTTGGCAACCCTGGTCTAGATATTGCTGTTAAATCCTCATTTTTGTGCCCCCTGGTGTTCTTTTTTGGTAGTTGAAAGAATCTGTTTCTAGTGTGTCACTTCTTATTCGTAGGCCTGCACAATAGCCAGAGTAGTCGCTCCACCGCCCGAGTGCAAGAAAATTCTAGCGGTTGCATTGACCTACTTGCCATGTGTGTCTACGGGTACTGAACACATTAGGTGGATTTCTAAGGGCATTGTGTCACCCTGGCATGTGTTCATCTGTGAAACGCACATGTTTTTTGTCCAAAAAAAGGATGAAAATGCAGAATTTCACAGATCCAGAGGCTGTAATGGGTTAAATGCAGTCAGACTTTACAGACATTTGACTACGTTTAGCCTGATATGTTTTTATGCTGTTTTATTTTTTTGTAAGACTGAAGTGTAACCTGCTGTATTTATCTGTCCCCCCCCCCCCCCCCCAAAAAAAAAATGTACGGAAACGTATGGCTGTACATTTCCATACTCTTATCGTATACTTTTTTTTGTAAAGTGTTGAACTATAAAACTTTACTAAAAAAAGAGTTCCATTTCCAGATGATTGGAGCCACACAGAATGGAATTGTGGGCCGCATGTGGCCCCTGGGCCGCATTGTTGTGCATCCTTGGTAACATTCATGCATTTTAACACGTTTTTCGTGAACATTTCTCTTATACCTAAAACATACGTGAAAGAGCCAGTGTAAACAGGCCCTAAGAGGAAATTTTAAAAAACACCAGAGGGCGCTCTAACATCAATGTAACAGCAATATTTAAAAACTATTCCAATTGAAAAATTGTTTTGTTTTATGTGATCAAACACTAAATTAATAGTCGTGGAACTATTTTTTTAAAGTCCTACTTCTAAATATAAAACTGCAGCAGGTGGGAGTGGAAGTGGCTTTACAATGTTTAAAGGGGTTCTGACACAAATAATGTTTTTATGCTTTAGCAGCCATTGTTCCCTGGTCTGCCTAATGGACCCAGGGAACCCATGGTTTAATGGCTGCTAAAGCATAAAAAGATAATACTTACCTGTTCTTCTGTTGTTGTTGACATCAAGTGGGGGGTGGGGGGGTCATCTCCCGACAGGCGCTGTTCCTCCTCTTCTGTCTGCACGAGCCGCGCCGCTCCGGGATCGCGTGCATGCGCAGTGGAGAGGTGCCCTCTGACAGGAGTCAGGACGGGCTGCGTCTCCACTGCGCATGCGCAGCACTCCGGAGTTCAGCAGGACGGACGGGCCGCCCACAGCAAGCACTGCTTGTGACGTGCTTGCTGTGGCGGTCCGTCCGTTGACCTCGGAAGTGCCTGACGGACGGACTAGAGCAGGAAGCGGTCTTATTGACCGCTCCTGCTCTGCTTTAAAGGCACAGAAGAAGATGCCGGCTGGAGGGGACATGCCTGGCGATCGGGCCAGGCCAGGCAAGGTGAGTACAATTTTTTTTTTTTGGATGTCAGAACCTCTTTAAGATGTACACTAATTTTTAAAGGGAAAGCATCACATATTTTTGTGTTTCTAATCTGTTTTTATTTTCTTATTAAAGATTTTTTATTCTAATTTTTGTACATGATGATGTGGGCGGTCATCTTACCTGAGCTGCAGTTAACAGCATGTAGAGATATACTTAACAGCCACCTTGTAGGACTTACATACAGTAGATAAAAGGGGACCAAAGGACCTCTATGCAGAGATCACTGTGCAGGGAAGAGTAGGAGGTGAGCTATGACCATCATCTATTATGAATTGTGGCTCCTGTTTATTCTATATATAGGTGTCCCTTTCATTGTAATCATCCCAGTGACAGTAAGATGACTACTGAAAAGTTTTCTTTACCGAGCAAGAAGTCACAGCTTAATATTAGGCTCAGTGTGAAAACTGAAGGACTTTTTGTGATTTGATTTTTTTAATCTGTGTGCAGGTATAGTGCTAAGCAGCCAGTATAAGGAAGGTGTATGAGTGGTTGTTCATCAGTACCTTGCATCTGTGCAATGCTCTTCCATTTATCAGTCTGGCTGTCTCCATGTTGAGGGATGTGATGTGTATACCTGCCCTCTTGTATCAGTACATTGGTAAGTGTATCGCCACTTTCTGGGATTTTTTTATGACATAGGCCGCCTGCAGATTGGCGGGTCGGATCCTGCTGTGAGAATTCTCGCAGCAGGATGCGAGCCTTGCCCCTGCAGTAACTACCATCTCTTGGGGTTTTTGCCTTCCTCTGAATCAACAAGGAGATTGAAACAGGCTGAACTAGATGGACATTGTCTTCATTCAGCCTAACATACTATGTTACTATGTTACCGCGGCTCACCTCCTCCCTGCGTCTTCTCCTCTCTGCTATGTGCCGGCTGCCGCACGTACGCAAAGCGGAGCTTCTGCGAGGCTTGCAGAGAAATAGGACATGCCGCGATTTGTTTACCACACGTTTTCAATCGCTGCTGTCTGCATAGGATTGCATTATCTAATGCAATCCTATGCCAGCGTGCACAGGCGGAAATTCTGTGGGAAATCCCGCCGCAGAATTTCCACCCGTGTGAAGGACGTTATAGGAAATTACAAAGAAAATAGCCCAAATAGTCTTTAACAATATGTTAAACATAAAACCGTCATTTATAAAAGCGTCAGTAGTCATTTTCTGATGGCACATTCCCTAAGCCTGCCTGCCCATGGGCGATGATCCATGGGTGATAAATTGCCCGTGGATCACGCTCTCTAAAGCTTTCCTTAGCGTTGCTATGTAAAGCGCAGCGCTGGGGCCTGCGAGCGGAGAATCATAGCGATTCTCTGCTCAGGGGATTTAAATCGCGGCATGCTGCGATTGCCGCAATTCTCCGCAGTGAGCCTATCTATCAGATAGGCTCACCTCAGAGACCTGACAGCACTTCCCCCTCCTCCCCCGCGGTGGAATATAGCTAGCGATATTCCACCTTGGCCGTGGACAGGGGGGCCTTAAGGGTAAAAAAAAGGTGTGTGGTGGCACCAGAGGTAGTACTGATATTTTGAACATATCATAGAGTTCACACCCAAAGCTTGTCAGGAACAGCTCTCATTTAGGATGTCTAACAAGATGTATTTGAGCATTATTGACTCAAACTGTTCTATACTATTTTTCACTTTCAGATATTTTGAGATGTTGTTTAAATCCTCTTCCTATTTCAAAGGGCTGTGTATTTCTGTATCTCTTGTCATTGTCAATTTGACCCTGGGATGCATTGTACCTTTGTCTGTCTCAGTGTTGTCTCCCCAACTGTCATGGATGGGGAGACATGGTGCATGGCTAATGTAAGGTCTATCTAGCATGGACAGCACCTGGAAACAAAACGCTTGGTAGATAGAGGAAGACCGTTAATTTTGCCATACATTGGCAACCAGAAATGAGAACACATATCTCTGAGCCTGGCACTCTGAAGGGCATCTGTGGTGGGCAGTTGGTGGTTGGAATTTGCAGCTAAAGCATCATTGCTGCATAAAGCAGGAGTGTAAAGCACCTGAACAAGGTATGTAAGAAGTCTGTGGTGCAATTTATTCTCCAAGGAAGAGCAGTGAGGGTCGCAGCAACTCTTTATAGCCAATAACAAATGCAAAAATACAAGTCTCTGGATCCTGAGGCACCAGTAAATTTTGAGACAGAGCAAGGAAACTGTGGGATAATTACTTTTGCAGAAAATGAACAAATCTAGGAGGTAGTACCAATAATAACAAACAACCAAATTTCCATCTATTTATTTGAGCAGCACCCTCTATCTATCTGTTGTTGTTGTTGGCTGTTTCGTCATTCACAACCCTCAGTGATCCTAAAGGCTCCTCCCTCCATGTTTTCCGGTTTGCATTGCTTCTTTCAGTTGTGTGATATCCATGCCAGTATAGGCTCTGACAGTATCAGCCATCGTGTTCTTTGGCGGCCGGGTCTTCTTTTGTCACTGATCTGTCCAAGCATTATAGATTTTTCTAGCGACTCTGCTTGCATTACATAACCAAAATACTGCTCTCTCTTGTGGCCCCACAAAGAATTCACCCTCTGTGTTTCTCAAAGTAACAATGCTCCACTGTGGCACTACACAGTAATAGTGCGCCCCCTCTGGCCTCACAAACCAATTCTGCCTATATGAAGTTCCACAATTAGTAATGCTCCCTCTGGAATGCACATTTATATTGTTACAATAATTAAGGATATGTTTCATTAAGAAGATATATTGTGCTGAGTGAGGTGGTAGGAAATGACAAAGCTGGGCAGTCTTGAGAGACCTTCAAGGGTGTGAAATTTAAATGCACATGCGTGTGATATGTTTGGTGGAGAAAAGAGAAAGCTTCCAAGAGTAAAAAAAGCAGTCAGTGTTCAGGATATGACAGTTATGAAGTGCTTATGTCCATCAAGATCTATACCCATGGTGGCGAAATACTAAACTGCCTGAATCCTGGTGATTGTTTGCTAACAGAGAATGCTTTGCTATGACCACCACTAAGTCTCCAAGTTGTTCACCGGTGAGAATTATCATCTGGACTCTATTGTGCCTGCTTCATTTCATAAAAGCATCTCAAAAAGTCACGTGGCTCCAGTCATTCTATTCTCTGGAGCGACATTGCAGTTCTAAGTATACCTGTGGCAGAAGGGCATACACTGCGTGCGTCATGACCAAAGCTGCCAGGGTATTAGTGTATCTTGACGCCACCAGGAAGTCCTGGTGGAGCCAAGATTTCAGGGGGTGACGCCCCCTGTAGCTGATTGGCTGGCGGCATCGTTTCCCTGCAGGTCCTCGGTGCTCAGTAGAATACTGTACTCCGTCATGTATGCTCATTGCAGCCTTTCCAATTCAAGGAACAGAAGTGCATTGTTGGTTCGCTGCAGACACTGGCCCCCAGAAGCATGCTCATGTGTCAGGTTTCACCCCACCCCACCCCCTCCCCACCGGTCCCAGCAGCGTGCAAAGGTTCAGGAAGTTGTCCGCTGCTCACACTCCACTCCTTGTTGCTGCTGTGCTGCACTTCTCCGAACCTCTGCTGCTCACTGTAAGCCCCCCTGGACCTCCGCTGCTGACCTCCGCAGCTCACACTGCTTCCTTCCCTCCCCGCTACCTGCGGTCAGTTTCAGCGCTCCTGCAGTCACAGCTGAGATGTCAGCGATCATTGTCACCGGTCCTCCGGTGCACACACTGAACCTGGCATGCATATGAGGCAGCGCTCATTAATGGAGGAGAACAGTGGTGAAGTCGCTCCTGGCGGCAGAAGGACAGCGGGAAGGCTACTCCAGGGGTGAAAGGCAAGGATTGCAGGGGCCAGTGCCTCGGAACATCTTGCCGCCTAGGGAATTCCACAGTCCAGGTCTGATGAAATGACACCCCTGCTAAGCTGCTAGCAGCATGCATTACCTGCCACACAGACGCTACTAGAACCTTCAATACTTGAGCCAATCGGGAGCTACGGGTATGAGAGGGGCGTTCCTCCTGTCACATCCATATCTTCCAGTGGCGTCAAGATACACTAATACCAGTTGCAAGTAAGCATCACAAAGTGGCCAGACTTTACCCCAGAGTCACCCAGCCCATTCCGAGAACCTGATTGGTCCAAACCCACCGAATGGACTCTTTCACTTGCACTATTTTCTAGTAATTTAGCAGATTCTGCGGTGAAGGGCTCCAAATTGGACCTCTGACACAGATGTGAATGAGCTCTGAGAAAATTTTATGCATAAAGTTAGAGATCTTTCTAGAGTAGTGATACACAGGCAGGCAGAAAAAGGGTGGAGGGGGCACAGTAAACACAAGCCACAGAGAAAGATGAAAAAGTAGTGCTGGAGTGGACAGAGCACTGCAAATACTCACCAGCACTACATACCACAATTTGTAAGTGAACCAGGCACTCGCTGCTGATCGCTATGGCAGGCACCAGGCTCACTTACACATCCCCGATTGTGACTGGATTCTTTAGTTCGCACTGGCTGAAGTACTGTGCCCCCCTTCCGGACTTACACTTAACAGCACCCAGGGCACATGCCCCTCCCCAACGATACCCCTGATGTTTGATGCCTGGGAAAATTGCAAACTCTTTTGGGATTATGGGAGGGCTTTTTTTGTCTGGGAGCTTCAAGATATTGTACAAGTGTTATCAAGTATGTGAGTGTGTGTTAAATGGATGCCTAATAGCAGCATCTATTACCTAAAGGTTATAATGGCATCTGATCAATACATCCATATGAAAACGCTCACAAGGTATGCATTAAAAAGATCCCATTTTTATATATACGTGACAGATTTCATCATTAGGCAACCATCACAATCTCAGCTTAACCCACACATCCAGCCTTGGACCTACCCTCATGAGAACAAGTAAATCCAAATCCCCAGTGGGCCTTCAGCTAGAAGTGAGCTTCCTCACATGAGCATAGTACGGAGCTACACACCCACTGCAATACACAGTGATAGACAGAGTACAGTATCTCACACAGGTAATATTTGCATGTAACACTTCAGTGGGCCCCGTAGTATATCGCATATACTATATTTTTTACGATTTCTTTATCACCACAACCATAATGATCCGTCCTATACACCTAATGTGTTACTTAGTCCACACAGTGAATGTCAGAATGAAAAATATGTGTAAGAATTGCAGTTTTTTGGTCATCCCCCCCCCCCCAAAAAAACAAACCAAATTAAAAAATTATAAAAATGTTGTATGTACTAATGAAACTGATGGAATTGCTGTTTTTTCTATATCTTTTCCCTAAAAAAAACTTTAAATACATTATATGTACTTCAAAATGATGCTATTAAAAATACAACTCATTCTGCAAAAGACAAGTCCTTGTTTGGCTGTGTATATCGGAAAATTATAAAAATTATGGCTCTCAGAACGTAATGATACGAAAACTAAGAAAATCACAATGTCCTGGAGGCCTAAAATAGTTGCACCCTTAGGGCGCCCACTCACTGGCGTTTTTTTTCACTGCGAAATTCGCAGGTTTTTTTTTCTGCAGGGGGTCTATGGGACTTGTAATGTAAAAATCGCGATCGCGCAAAATCGCGATTTACCGCGATATCGCGATTTTGCGCAATCGCGATTTTAGCTTTGCATGTCCCATAGCCCAAAGAACCCTGCAGAAAAAAAAAAACGCTGCGAATTTCGCAGTAAAAAAACGCTAGTGGGTGGGCACCCTTAATGGGGTTAATGAAGCATATTTAGCCTAAGTTCCTAGTGCAGAATGGGCTGTAAATATGGCCCTGCACAAGCATACTTAGGCCAGGGCCAGACGTTGTGGATTTGTGATACAGCTTCTGCAATGCAAATCTGCTGCCATGTACAGTACCATTCAGATGAAGGAGCTTTTAATAATCCCATCCTTGTGTACCGTAGTGAAAAAAATCCCCATGGAAATCAAAGCACGCTGCAGATTTGCAGATCTACAGCATGCTTATTCTTGTGCAGGAAGATTTTCAAATTGGAATTCACTCTTTGCAATGTAGAAAGGATATAAGTAAGTGCCAAGTCCACAACCAAATCCATGACAGCCTGAAGATGTAACACATGCAGATTTTGTGAATCTGGTGTGGATTATTGGCCAAATCCATGGTGGAAATGATCTGCTGCATCGGTACCTACCCTTAAACAACAGGAGTCACTATCAGTCCCTCCTCTGCAGGCATGGATGGATCTCAGAGCGGGAGCCCTTTTCTGCACCCAGTTGTTCGCTTGCATTGCTGGAGGAAGACATGGAGCTGTACAATGTAGTTGTGGTCTCATATAATAGTACTTTTGAAAAAAATTACAGTCAAATTGTATTTTCAGTTTTGTTTTTTTTAAACCACATGCTAGGGTCTAACCACACTGCCTTGTTGCCTCTGTTTTACATATAGATTTTGGAAATGCATTCTGGCCTGACCGCAGGCCTCCTAATCCGAACTCCAAGCATCAAATACTAATATAATGCTAGGAGTTAGGGCTTATTACCGCGAGCGTATATCGGCCAGCGTTTTCACGGACGGCCATTATACGCTTCCATCTAAGCAGTTCTCCCTTCCCTCCTCCTCAGCGGTTTTCTATCTCTCTCCTCCACTCCTCATTTTCAATGGGGGGGGGGGGGCAGGGGCAAAGCGAAGCTATGTCCCGCTCTGTCTGACCCACTCCCATTGCTGGCTATAGACAAGAGGGGGGGAGGGGCAGGAGCTTAGCCCCACCCTGTTTCGCCCACTCCCATTGCAAATCACTTGGAGGGGAGGAGAGAAGCAGAGGGCTGGTGAGTAGGAGGGACAGCGTATATCAGCCAGGCGTGAAAACCCGGCCGATATACTCATGTCTGAAGAAGCCCTTAGGGTCAGGAGACCTGCAGTCATGCTGAAACACACTTCCAAATTCCATATGTAAAATGGAGGCAACATAAAGAAGTGGGGTTAGCTGCTCAGATGGATGCAGCCTGAATGCCTACTGGGTCCAACTGGATCTGTCCCATGGGTTAAGAACCACTGCTCTGGGAGACTTGGAGCAACCATGTAATAAATAGTCATTCATTCTTCTCAAGGGGGGGCCATGTAATATCATATGTCCTAACGAGGCCTCGACTATCCCCAGCTGCAACAGTTGGTTGCTGGGAGTTTGAGTTGTGTCAAAATGTGATTTTTAAGACAAACAAAGTAATCTTGTAGATATGATACTTTTTTAATGGCTCACAAAAATACATGATGTTACAGCAAGCTTTCAAAACTACTTTTGTTTTTACATCCGTCCTGATGAAGAAACCAAAGTAGTTTTAAGAAGTCTGATGAAGAAACCAAAATAGTTTTGAAAGCTTCCTGTAACATAATTTCTTTATTTACCATTCAAAGGTGTCATATCTTCAAGATTTACTTCTTTTGCTGAGAACAATCGCATGTTGTCCTACTGGCTAAAACAGTATCAACATTTTTCTTTGAGCTGTCAGATCTGTGATCACCAGCGAGTCCTTATTTAGAAAAGACAACCCCTGTAAGGTTGGGTTGACACATGGTATATAAGATGGCTTGGGGGTCCATGCAGCCAGTTTACTTAGTCCTCATTCACATGGGCATATTTTCAATCCGTGTGCTATCAATGTTTGTAACAGACTGAACACAGAAAGCACACATACCTATTAAAGCCAATGGGGCTATTCACACATGCATTTTTTACACGGACCGATGGAGCTCCATCTCGCACCTCTTAATACATTTGTCGCTTGTAGCTGGGTGAAAACTTCACTTAGACCAGCATATGAAATAATGGTCTAAGGAAGAAATAAACAGAGTATTTTATCCCTCTTTTTTGTGATTTCTAAAAAGATGAAGAGCTAATATTGCAGTAGCTGTTTGGGGTTATGTCCATTTCATCAGAGCGTATGATGTGGATCTGCCTACAGGGAGTTATAAACTGAGCATAAGCAAATTGGTTTTCTATCCCAATCATTGTTTTAAAGACCCGTATAAAGGGTCAGACATTGATTTGCGGGAAGGCAGCGTTCCAATAGGTGGCGCTGCAGAGGTATTGTTCCATCTTCCTTATTTGCATATATTTCCCATAGGAGCATGCAAGGCCTTATAAGTCTCCTCACTCACCATCGAGGTGCTCTCATTAAGGAAAGATGATACCCCTCCCAAAACTGAACATAAGTCACACCCCAACACAGTCCCACACCACAGATATACAGATTACCGCCACCACCTTCCAAGGTTGGGCTAATAGCACATACACAGGTATACCAAAACATGCACTACTCTGCAGCAGTCAAAAGGTTAACACACTCGGTACTAGTGTAGTATGACTCCACTGGAGGATATGGGTTGGGAGAGCTGAGATGCAGGTCATACCGACAGCTGCCAATTGGCTCCCGCATACACACCTTCATGGATTTCCCACGCCCACGTCCCAGCAAGCTCCGAGTAGAGCATTTTTCCCCCAGGACCTGTGTGATCTGCAGAGCATCCCTCATGGACAGGACATCTGTGTGGCAGGGACAGGAGACTGCAGCTCGGAGGTGGGGGAGTGCAGCACGAATGGTGAGAGCAGGGCCGGCGGGGAGCGGAGATGCGTGAGCTGTCATGGGGAAGGCCCAGTACGCAGGGGGAGGGGAAACTAAAGGTCAGAGAGGGGGGACATGGCATGGGCAGTGAGAGCGGGGCCAGCGAGGCACAGCTGAGGAGCGGAGATGTGTGAGCTGTCAGGGATATTGCCGGTACATGTGCGTATGGGGAGACATGTATGAGATGTACGGACATGAATGTGGAAAATCTGTGAAGGTGTGTGTGCGGGAGCCAATTGGCAGCTGTGGCATTACCTGGGCATTACCTGTAGCTCAGCCTGGCCAACCCATGTCTTCCGGTGGAGACATACTACACTAAATCCAACACACTCTAAGGTGGGGCTATAGATTCTTCAGAGCATACACAAATCAAACAGAACAAATAACGCAATCTGCCCTTTTAGACATTATTAACGAGTGCTAATCAACATTCTCAGCTCATTGTCAGTGATCTGCCCTTGTAAAAGCACCATTAAACCTCTTTACTTTTCCATGGAGATGCTCCGAACAAGTCTAAAGGCCTATTTACACGCAAAGATAATCTTTCAAACGATTTAAAGTTTGAAAGTTTATTTAATCACACGCTGGACTCTACAAACAGCTCTCGGAGGCCCTTTTACATGCAAATGAAGATGATAAAGTGTTAATCGACATTAGTGTCCATTAACACTTTATACAAAAAGATGTTTAAACTTTTCAATCATTTAAAAAGGTTATCTTTGTTTGTAAATGGGCCTTTAGCGATCTTTTGCATAAAGTGTTAATAAACACTAATGTCCATTAACACTTTATCATCTTCATTTGCATGTAAAAGGGTCTCCATAAGCTGTTTGCAGAGCCCAGCATGTAATTAAACACACGCTGAGCTTTGCACACAGCTGTATTGTTCTCATTGGCGCTGCCGGCAGAATACAATGTAATCTCCAGCTCCCGTTGAGAACACAGCATGCAGTCTGTTGAGAGATACTTTATCTCTGCGGCTGAACGATGGATTTTAGGTTCACCTTAAAATCATCATTCAAACGAAAAGTGCACGGCAGCAGAGTTTACATGTAACAATTATCGCTCATATGTGGTCGCTTGAACACATTTTAAGGCGATAATCGTTGCGTGTAAATGGGCCTTAAGTCATGCTCTCTTCTCCATTGCCCTGGATGAAACAGTACCGCTAACGTCTAAAACTGCAGTTTTGTTTTTACATAAAAAATATTTGTAGTACGGTACATTTAATGAGATTACCAGTGTACTCTTTAAGAAAGTGTAATAGGTATTAACATTTTGGTTGGTATCTGCTGATCTCTTCAGCTGGGTGATCATAACATTATAAGTGGCAGTCAATCAAGAGTCTCAGGCCCAAATAGCTATTACTGCCATTATGGTAAAACCAATAACAATGAAAAAAAGCCTAAGTAGTGGTTTGGTCCCTGAATTGAGTTCTGATGGAAGAATTTCCAAAAAAGTAACATATAGAAATGTTCCTGATGAAATGCCCTCTAGGATGGCCTGAACTAGAGATACAACAGAGCTCTTCTTCAAAGTAACAACAATGCCAATTGTAATGCCAATGGGAGACATCAGTGAGAAAATCACTATATATATTGCCAACCAGACTGGTCTTGTCATACTCTGGATTAGCTTGAGTGAGAGGCTGAAGACAATGATACCTTTGTGGATGAGTACAGCAATGGCAATTTGAAGAGCATTGGCATATTTGGATTGAAGACCAATAGCTAAACCCTCGAACACTGAATGGATGGAAAGAGAGCAAAAGAGAATCAAAGAGCGAAACGAAGACACAGAATACAGATTAGGATGGATATGATTATGTGGATCCTCAGGTCGTATTGCTATCTCATTTGTAGATTCACTTTTTTCTTGGAAATTAACATCTGGGGATGTTGGAGTAGATGGCAGTGGAAGTCCGTCCAGATTTGAGCTCTGAGAACACATGGCAATTTGCAGAACACCACGTTCAATGAAAAGGACAAAGAAGAAGCCCAAAGACAAGATCAGCTCTCCCATAGGATAATTAATCTGTGGAAAAGAAACAAGGTGCATATCCAAATGATATCATTTGTAACCTCAAAATGCTTAGTTCATATAAATTGCTTAGACAAGAATGAATATAAAGAAATTATATATACGTAATTATACATATTGCACTTGTAACTCACTATAAAAACATTTATTTAAGGAGTTTACTAAGATTAGAAGTTATTCCCTAGCCATGTGATAGTGGACAACTATCTGAGCAATGGAGAGTTAGACCTCTGATATCCCCACTAATCAAAAGAATGGGTGTCCTGAAGGTCCGTGCATACATGGAATGAAGGTTGAACATGTGCACTGTCGCTCCATTCATCTTAGTGGGACAGTTGGAGATAGCTGAGCATCCTTCAGAACCCTTGTTCTCACAATTGGTGGGGTCCGAGCAGCTAGAACCCCAGCAATCAGATTATTTGCTATCCTGTGAATTAGAAATATTTTCTTTTGGTCAGACAACCCCTTTAATGAGGTTTTTACACTAAAGTAATGGTGTATTACTATGATATGCCATCACTTACAGATTTATGGTTATTCAACTGTCCGGATTCCTGCAATCATTTACAGGAAGGAGCTACAGCACTTAACTAGTTAAATAGGTATTTTCATCTCAGACATTTATGGCATACACACAGGATATAAAGTACCATAAATGTTGTGTCTGTTAGGTGCGAGTCCCAAATTGGAACTGCATTTATCTTCAGAAATGGCCATGCCAGCTCTGTTCTCCTCCCCCTGTCTTATGCTGCCTCCTGTCTTATGCTCCTGTCTTAGGGCGCCCACCCACTGGCGATTTTTTTCCCTGCGAAATTTGCAGCATTTTTTTCTCTGCAGGGGTCTATGGGACTTGTAATGTTAAAATCGCGATCGCGCAAAATCGCAATTTACCGCGAAATCGCGATTTTGCGCGATCGCGATTTTAACATTACAAGTCCCATAGACCCCTGCAGAGAAAAAAATGCTGCGAATTTCGCAGGGAAAAAAAATCGCCAGTGGGTGGGCGCCCTTATGCTGCACCTCCAAATGCAAATTAAACCATGTCTGGTGACTTTTCAGAAAAAACTGCCATGTGTATACATGAAGAGTAACACTATTTTTGCCCATTATATGATTTCTTTTTTCCTACATTTTTAGCAGTTTACCCTATGTAAGCTGCATCTCTAATTCTCAATTTTTCCTAAGTTGGTGGGTGTACACTAGCTGCTATGATGTCTTCCATACACTTGCACACACAGACAAAAAAAATCCTGATCCCCTATCACTATCTCTCATTGGGCTCCTGCACATTTGTGTTTTTCTTGTGCGTTTTTTTTTCACGTGATATCGCTGCGGTTTTTTCACGTGATTGTCAATGGAACTTTCTAAAGTTAATAACGCTTCACACAAAAATTGCAAAGCACCAACTTGCAATGCGTTTTTAACATTAAAAAAATGCAGTGATATTGCAGCGTTAAAAAAACGCAAGTGGGTGTGAGCCCATATACAGAGAAGCAGCTACAGCATGGAGGAAATTATACAGCAGTACTGAGCAGTGTAGATGTGAATCCAGCACTGGGGTGAGATAAAACACTAATTAAAAGCTGCAGCCACACCTCTGTGTAAGTATCTCTACCTCTATCTTCCACTTAATGTGCCCTCTTTCCTCTCCTGTCACTTTCCAAAGACTGATTGGGCAAGCACCTCCGTTACTCCCACTGGCACTCTGTCTTCAGTCTGCAGTCAGCCTGCTGCCAGGATGGCACAGGCTGTAGCCAATCACAGACCTCAGTGATTGACTGGGATGAACACAGAGGCAGTACTGGCGCTGCATTGACCCGATTATAGACTTTTTTTTAAACATGGGCAGTTTAAAATTAAGAATTTGTCTTAAAAATCCCCTTTGAAATATCCTGAAAATACATCTTTTTAGGCATACCTATCAGAGAGCCTAGTATAATGCTTCTTTATTTAGCCCTCCTCTATGTTATTCCTCAGAACCTGATTCTGTAATCCAACAGTAACCACCCACCCTATGCACTCTAGTGCACTTCATATCTATGCACATACTGGCTGGGTGACCGGCTCATGCAGCTTTATGTGTATGTCGATTTTTCTAAAAAATGGTTGGGCCTTTGTACAGAACAAGTACTTTGACTTTTGTCTCCCATATTTTTTCCTAGATTGTAAGTTCTTGTGGACAGGCCTCTCACTCCAATGTTTTGAATTGTTGATTACTTTGTTACTGTGTAATGTCTGATTTTGTTTCTACACCTATCTTCGGAGTTGTAAAGTGCTGTAGAATACGTTGGTACTAGTGATGAGCGAGCATACTCGCTAAGGGCAATTGCTCGAGCGAGCATTGCCCTTAGCGAGTACCTGCCCGCTCGGGAGCAAAGATTCGGCTGCCGGCGGGGAGTGGCGGGGAGGAGCGGAGGGGAGATCTCTCTCTCCCTCTCTCCCCCCCGCTCCCCACTGCTGACTGCCGCAACTAACGGCTCCCCTGCGCCGCCACCCGAACCTTTTCACTCGAGCGGGCAGGTACTCGCTAAGGGCAATGCTCGCTCGAGCAATTGCTCTTAGCGAGTATGCTCACTCATCTCTAGTTGGTACCATATAACGATATGTAATGCTACAATGTTTTCCCAAAAAAGGCCCTGTCTTATATTAATTTTTTCCCTAAAAGAGACACCAGGTCTTATATTTATGGGTGTCTTATAGTTTCTTAGCAGAAATCTGTACTGCGCATGTTCGGCAGCACGATGGCCGGACCATCTAAAGTACAGATAGAGAAAAAGCAATACAGGTACGCAGGGTCACCGGCTACGGTCAGGGCGGGATTCAGTGCAGGATTCCTCTGCTGAAATCTGGACCTGCTGTGTGCATGCGGCCTAAGAGAAACAAAATAATCTGATACCTTTTAATGACTAGTAAATAGCAATGTAACAGCAAGCTTTTGAATCTACTTGGGATTGCTCATCAGGCTTCCCTTTTGTTAGCCATTATACAGTATCATATCTACAAGATTACTTGGTTTCTCTTACCGAGAACAATAACTTTACTGCCTAACAAGGTACCATTTTTCTTTTAAAAGTTTTTATAATGCAGAATGTATATTACCCAAAACATAAAAGAAATTATCTGTAGCCTGAGCATCAAGGCCTAGAACTGCCCCAATTATCAAAGATAAGATAAGTGTCATTAGTGGGTTTCTTAGATGTTTAAGCTATGTTTAGGCACACAGGCGGGTCGGACCCCGCATGCGGAATTCCTTGCGTACCTGATTGGTGTCTACTTTATGTGCTGCGGATGTGCTGTCTGGCACTCCGTCGTGTATGTGCAGTTGGCGCTGGCGCTCAGCAATGATGCGGATCCCGCGATACTTCTGCACTGCTCACTACAGAAGTGCTGCGGGATGGACAACTTCCATTGACTTCAATGGAAGCCATCTGTACGTAGCCTGCACAGAATTGCAGCATGCTGCGATTTCTTTTCTGCTAGCGGAAAATCGCAATCGATTTCCTCTTATGGAGATAAAATTGCGATTTACCATAGCATGCTATGCTATGGCCGGCATTTGCTACAGAGTCCGGAGTCGGACGCCCACTCCGGACTCTGCAATGCAAATCCACCTGTGTGCTTAGACAGATTCTTTCAATGTTTTGGGATCAAAGAGTATTCTTCTACTTACATATGAGAGTTCTGTAGCAATATCTGTGAGTGCATCTGCCACAACATGAAGCAAGCAGGCACCCAAGAAGATGCCAGCGGCAAATGAACTGATCAAGCAAATGATAAATTCATAGGCACCTGTGAAAATAAGGAGTTAAATGAGAAAAGTTTCTATAACAAGTTATATAGAACACCAGAGTTCAAGAAAAGTCAGACAGCTACACTTTACTAGCCATAGAAGCATTGTTTAAGGGCTCATGCCCACAGGCATATGTATAAAACGCTGCAGGTCTTCCCACAGTGTTTTACCATTTTGTAAGCACCGGCTCTGCCAGCAGAGACCGTGTATGGCTGCGTTCTGCACTGCGCATGCCTGCGTATCACACAGACATGCGCAGTATGGCTTTTTTTTTTTTAATTCCCCGCTTTGTTTCAAAGCGGGAATGAATATAAGAAAGCTTCCGATGAGCAACGCATTACATATAGACAGGATATCATACGCAACCTATACAAATGTATAGGGCTCAAGCTGCGTGGTATACAGAGAAATAGAGCATGCTGTAAGCTATTTCTTGTGCATAATATGTAGTGTCTTCATGATGGTGTGCATCGATTACTGAATGTCCATAGACTTTCATTGACTCCATTCACCGCGTATCATGTGTCCGTGCAACGCACACGTAATACGCAGTGAAAACACGGTTGTGGACATGAGCCCTAACAGGCGGGCACAACAGTGATTTTTTTTTTTATTACCTATAAGCTAAGCTATAGAAAAAATGCCTAAAAAAATATACCTAGAGCATGCTGCATTTTGAAAAACATCATGAATAGAGATGAGCGAACGTACTCGTCCGAGCTTGATGCTCGGGCGAATATTAGCGTGTTCGGGATGCTCGTTACTCGTAACGAGTACCACGCGATGTTCGGGTTACTTTCAGTTTCCTCTCTGAGACGTTAGCGCACTTTTCTGGCCAATTGAAAGACAGGGAAGGCATTACAACTTCCCCCTGTGATGTTCCAGCCCTATACCACCCCCCTGCTGTGAGTGGCTGGGGAGATCAGATGTCACCCGAGTATAAAAGTCGGCCCCTCCCGCGGCTCGCCACACATGCCTTGTGAGATAGCTGAGGGACAGTGCTGCTGGTGCCGGAGCTGCTGTAGGGAGAGCGTTAGGAGTTAGTGTAGGCTTCAAGAACCCCAACGGTCCTTCTTAGGGCCACATCTATCCGTGTGCAGTACTGTGGAGGCTGCTGTTAGCAGTGTTGCACTTTTTTTTTTTTTTTCCAAATCGGCCGTGCAGAGCATTGCGCCCTGCAGTAATACTACAGGGACAGAAGTGGTGGTTAGGCAGGGAGAGTGTTAGGAGTTAGTGTAGGCTTCAAGAACCCCAACGGTCCTTCTTAGGGCCACCTCTAACAGTGTGCAGTAGTGTGGAGGCTGCAGTTAGCAGTGTTGCACATTTTTTTTTTTCCCAAATCGGCCGTGCAGAGCATTGCGCCCTGCAGTAATACTACAGGGACAGAATTGTGTAGGCAGGGCCAGAAGACATATTTTATTGATTGAATATACGCAGTGGGCCTTTCCTTGAAAAAAAAAGGGCAACTACTATTCTTTTTGGCCTGCCTCTGACAGTCCTGAGCGTTCTGGGTACGTGTGTGCTGGGTGGAGAACGTAAACAAAAATCATACGCAGCCAGCTAAGTTTAACAGCAGGCTTGCGCCAATTTATTTCCTGCCTGGGAAATCACCGCTCTGCTGTAGTTAATAACTCTGCAACACTGCAGTTCTGTGACACATTTGCAGGGCCAGAAGACATATTTTATTGATTGAATATACGCAGTGGGCCTTTCCTTGAAAAAAAAGGGAAAACATTCTATTTGGCCTGCAGGCTTGCGCCAATTTATTTCCTGCGTGGGAAATCACCGCTCTGCTGTAGTTAATAACTCTGCAACACTGCAGTTCTGTGACACATTTGCAGGGCCACAACACATTTATTATTGATTGAATATACGCAGTGGGCCTTTCCTTGAAAAAAAAGGGAAAACATTCTATTTGGCCTGCAGGCTTGCGCCAATTTATTTCCTGCCTGGGAAATCACCGCTCTGCTGTAGTTAATAACTCTGCAACACTGCAGTTCTGTGACACAGTTGCAGGGCCAGAAGACATATTTTATTGATTGAATATACGCAGTGGGCCTTTCCTTGAAAAAAAAAGGAAAACATTCTATTTGGCCTGCAGGCTTGCGCCAATTTATTTCCTGCCTGGGAAATCCCCGCTCTGCTGTAGTTAATAACTCTGCAACACTGCAGTTCTGTGACACATTTGCAGGGCCACCACAACACGTTTATTATTGATTGAATATACGCAGTGGGCCTTTCCTTTAAAAAAAAGGGCAACTACTATTCTATTTGGCCTGCCTCTGACAGTCCTGAGCGTTCTGGGTACGTGTGTGCTGGGTGGAGAACGTAAACAAAAATCATACGCAGCCAGCTAAGTTTAACAGCAGGCTTGCGCCAATTTATTTCCTGCCTGGGAAATCACTGCTCTGCTGTAGTTAATAACTCTGCAACACTGCAGTTCTGTGACACATTTGCAGGGCCACAACACATTTATTATTGATTGAATATACGCAGTGGGCCTTTCCTTGAAAAAAAAGGGAAAACATTCTATTTGGCCTGCAGGCTTGCGCCAATTTATTTCCTGCCTGGGAAATCACCGCTCTGCTGTAGATAATAACTTTGCAACACTGCAGTTCTGTGACACATTTGCAGGGCCACAACTCATTTATTATTGATTGAATATATGCAGTGGGCCTTTCCTTGAAAAAAAAGGGAAAACATTCTATTTGGCCTGCCTCTGACAGTCCTCAGCGTTCTGGGTACGTGTGTGCTGGGTGGAGAACGTAAAAAAAAATCATACGCAGCCAGCTAAGTTTAACAGCAGGCTTGCGCCAATTTATTTCCTGCCTGGGAAATCAAATCACTGGTAATACAGCATGCTGAGGGGTAGGGGTAGGCCTAGAGGACGTGGACGCGGCCGAGGACGCGGAGGGCCAAGTGAGGGTGTGGGCACAGGCCGAACTCCTGATCCAGGTGTATCGCAGCCGACTGCTGCGCGATTAGGAGAGAGGCACGTTTCTGGCGTCCCCACATTCATCGCACAATTAATGGGTCCACGCGGGAGACCTTTATTAGAAAATGAGCAGTGTGAGCAGGTCCTGTCGTGGATGGCAGAAAGTGCCTCGAACAACCTATCGTCCACCCACAGTTCTGCGCCGTCCACTGCTGCAAATCCGAATCCTCTGCTGCTCCTCCTTCCTCCCAGCCTCCTCACTCCACTACAATGACACATGCTCAGGAGCGGGAAGACTCCCAGGAACTGTTCTCGGGCCCCTGCTCAGATTGGGCAGCAGTGGTTCCTCTCCCACCAGAGGAGTTTATCGTCACTGATGCCCAACCATTGGAAAGTTCCCGGGATCCGGGGGATGAGGCTGGGGACTTCCGGCAACTGTCTCAAGACCTTTCATTGGGTGAGGAGGACGATGACGATGAGACACAGTTGTCTATCGGTGAGGTAGTAGTAAGGGCAGTAAGTCCGAGGGAGGATCGCACAGAGTATTCTGAGGAAGAGCAGCAGGACGATGAGGTGACTGACCCCACCTGGTTTGCAACGCCTACTCAGGACAGGTCTTCAGAGGGGGAGGCAAGGGCAACAGCAGGGCAGGTTGCAAGAGGCAGTGCGGTGGCCAGGGGTAGAGGCAGGGCCAAACCGAATAATCCACCAACTGTTTCCCAAAGCGCACCCTCGCGCCATGCCACCCTGCAGAGGCCAAGGTGCTCTAAGGTCTGGCAGTTTTTCACAGAGACGCCTGACGACCGACGAACAGTGGTGTGCAACCTTTGTCGCGCCAAGATCAGCCGGGGAGCCACCACCAACAGCCTCACCACCACCAGCATGCGCAGACATATGATGGCCAAGCACCCCACAAGGTGGGACGAAGGCCGTTCACCGCCTCCGGTTTGCACCGCTGCCTCTCCCCCTGTGCCCCAACCTGCCACTGAGATCCAACCCCACTCTGAGGACACAGGCACTACCGTCTCCTGGCCTGCACCCACACCCTCACCTCCGCTGTCCTCGGCCCAATCCAGCAATGTCTCGCACCGCACCGTCCAGCCGTCGCTAGCGCAAGTGTTTGAGCGCAAGCGCAAGTACGCCACCACGCACCCGCACGCTCAAGCGTTAACCGTCCACATAGCCAAATTTATCAGCCTTGAGATACTGCCGTATAGGGTTGTGGAAACGGAGTCCTTCAAAAGTATGATGGCGGCGGCGGCCCCGCGCTACTCAGTTCCCAGTCGCCACTACATTTCCCGATGTGCCGTCCCAGCCCTGCATGACCACGTCTCCCGCAACATTGTACGCGCCCTCACCAACGCGGTTACTGCCAAGGTCCACTTAACAACGGACACGTGGACAAGCACAGGCGGGCAGGGCCACTACATCTCCCTGACGGCACATTGGGTGAATTTAGTGGAGGCTGGGACCGAGTCAGAGCCTGGGACCGCTCACGTCCTTCCCACCCCCAGAATTGCGGGCCCCAGCTCGGTGGTGGTATCTGCGGCGGTGTATGCTTCCTCCACTAAAGCACCCTCCTCCTCCTCCTCCTCCTCCTCCAACGCAACCTCTGTCTCGCAATCAAGATGTGTCAGCAGCAGCACGTCGCCAGCAGTCGGTGTCGCGCGGCGTGGCAGCACAGCGGTGGGCAAGCGTCAGCAGGTCGTGCTGAAACTACTCAGCTTAGGAGATAAGAGGCACACGGCCCACGAACTGCTGCAGGGTCTGACAGAGCAGACCGACCGCTGGCTTGCGCCGCTGAGCCTCCAACCGGGCATGGTCGTGTGTGACAACGGCCGTAACCTGGTGGCGGCTCTGCAGCTCGGCAGCCTCACGCACGTGCCATGCCTGGCCCACGTCTTTAATTTGGTGGTTCAGCGCTTTCTGAAAAGCTACCCACGCTTGTCAGACCTGCTCGTAAAGGTGCGCCGGCTCTGCGCACATTTCCGCAAGTCCCACACGGACGCTGCCACCCTGCGGACCCTGCAACATCGGTTTAATCTGCCAGTGCACCGACTGCTGTGCGACGTGCCCACACGGTGGAACTCTACGCTCCACATGTTGGCCAGGCTCTATGAGCAGCGTAGAGCTATAGTGGAATACCAACTCCAACATGGGCGGCGTAGTGGGAGTCAGCCTCCTCAATTATTTTCAGAAGAGTGGGCCTGGTTGGCAGACATCTGCCAGGTCCTTCGAAACTTTGAGCAGTCTACCCAGGTGGTGAGCGGCGATGCTGCAATCATTAGCGTCACCATTCCTCTGCTATGCATCTTGAGAAGTTCCCTGCAAAGCATAAAGGCAGACGCTTTGCGCTCGGAAACAGAGCCGGGGGAAGACAGTATGTCGCTGGATAGTCAGAGCACCCTCCTGTCTATATCTCAGCGCATTCAGGAGGAGGAGGAGGAGCATGAGGAGGATGAGGAGGAGGGGGAAGAGACAGCTTGGCCCACTGCTGACGGTACCCATGCTACTTGCCTGTCATCCTTTCAGCGTGTATGGCCTGAGGAGGAGGAGGAGGAGGATCCTGAAAGTGATCTTCCTAGTGAAGACAGCCATGTGTTGCGTACAGGTACCCTGGCACACATGGCTGACTTCATGTTAGGATGCCTTTCTCGTGACCCTCGCGTTACACGCATTCTGGCCACAACGGATTACTGGGTGTACACACTGCTCGACCCACGGTATAAGGAGAACCTTTCCACTCTCATTCCCGAAGAGGAAAGGGGTTCGAGAGTGTTGCTATACCACAGCACCCTGGCGGACAAGCTGATGGTAAAATTCCCATCCGACAGCGCTAGTGGCAGAAGGCGCAGTTCCGAGGGCCAGGTAGCAGGGGAGGTGCGGAGATCGAGCAGCATGTACAGCACAGGCAGTGCAACAGTCTTTAAGGCCCTGGACAGCTTTATGGCTCCCCAGCAAGACTGTGTCACCGCTCCCCAGTCAAGGCTGAGTCGGTGGGAGCACTGTAAAAGGATGGTGAGGGAGTACGTAGCCGATCGCACGACCGTCCTCCGTGACGCCTCTGCCACCTACAACTACTGGGTGTCGAAGCTGGACACGTGGCCTGAACTCGCGCTGTATGCCCTGGAGGTGCTTGCTTGTCCTGCGGCTAGCGTCTTGTCAGAGAGGGTGTTTAGTGCGGCTGGGGGAATCATCACAGATAAGCGTACCCGCCCGTCAACCGATAGTGCCGACAGGCTAACACTCATCAAGATGAACAAAGCCTGGATTTCCCCAGACTTCTCTTCTCTACCAGCGGACAGCAGCGATACCTAAGCAATACGTAGGCTGCACCCGCGGATGGAAGCATCGTTCTCTCTCACCATCCAAAACGGGGACATTTCTGCTTCATCAATCTGTGTATAATATTCCTCCTCCTCCTCCTGCTCCTCCTCCTGAAACCTCACGTAATCACGCCGAACGGGCAATTTTTCTTAGGGCCACAAGGCTCACTCATATAATTTTTCTAAACAATTTTTATACGTTTCAATGCTCTTAAAAGCGTTGAAACTTTAACTTGAACCAATTTTTCGTTAAACTGGGCTGCCTCCAGGCCTAGTTACCACTTAAGCCACATTAACCAAAGCGATTAATGGGTTTCACCTGCCCTCTTGGTTGGGCATGGGCAATTTTTCTGAGGTACATTACTACTGTTGGTACACCAATTTTTTTGGGCCCTCACCTACAGTGTAATCATAGTAATTTCTATGTTCTTCGCCTGCACTCATGGTACAGAAAGGTGTGTGGGGTTGGCCTAAACTTTAGCTAGATAAATGTAACTGGGGCCTTGTCTATACTGCAGCTACTGAAATGTGAAAGAGACTGTTATCTCCCTAAACTGCTGCAATGGGAATGTTACTGGGGCCTGTCTTGAGTGCTACTATTACTGAAATGGAACTAAGACTGCGCTCCCCCTATACTGCTGCTAGTGATATGTTAGTGGGGCCTGTTCCTAATGCTACCGCTGAAATGTTAATAATTCTGGGCTCTGCCTATACCGCTGCTAATGGTATGTCACAGGGGTGTGGAAACAGAGGCTTCACAAAGACATGATGGCGGCGAGGCCATTTCCCACCAACGCTGTTACTGTTAAGGTGCATATAACCACGGACACGTGTAGAGGACATATAGTGCCTCCAAAACATCCCCCTCCTCCTCCAACAATGAAAACATACTTGGCAAATACCTTTGCATTGGTCCGTCTGGTGGCAGTCCAAGAATTTCACCTTTAACGACACAACAAGAGAGCACCACCACCATCCCCCCGCCACGGCCCACTTAATCCTGGCCACATTCCGAAAAACAACTACATAAAACCGCGCTACTAGGTCCGCAGTCACCACCACATTACCACCAACGAGGTTACTGTTAAGGTACATATTACCAGTCTGACTGGGGCATGCAGTGTGGGCCGAAGCCCACCTGTATTAAGCACGACATTACCTCAGCTGTGATGGGCAATGCAATGGGATATTTTTATGTACCGCCGGTAGGTTCCAGGGAGCCACCCATGCTGTGGGTCCACAGGGAATTATAAATGCATCTGTTTCCACTTCTAAAGAACCCCAGTCAGACTGGGGCATGCAGTGTGGGCCGAAGCCCACCTGTATTAAGCACGACATTACTACCTCACCTGTGTTGGGCAATGCAATGGGATATTTTTATGTACCGCCGGTGGGTTCCAGGGAGCCACCCATGCTGTAGGTGCACACGGAGTTTAACCTACATCTGTCCACTTGTAAAGAACCCCAGTCTGACTGGGGCATGCAGTGTGGGCCGAAGCCCACCTGTATTAAGCACGACATTACTACCTCAGCTGTGTTGGGCAATGCAATGGGATATATTTATGTACCGCCGGTGGCTTCCTGGCACCCACCCATGCTGTGGGTCCACAGGGAGTTGTAAATGCATCTGTTTCCACTTCTAAGGAACCCCAGTCTGACTGGGGCATGCAGTGTGGGCCGAAGCCCACCTGCATTAAACATGACATTACCTCAGCTGTGATGGGCAATGCAATGGGATATTTTTATGTACCGCCGGTGGGTTCCAGGGAGCCACCCATGCTGTCGGTCCACAGGGACTTCACAATAGGGAGTTGTACCTGCCTGTGTCTATGAATTAAAAAGCCCGGTCTGACTGGGGCATGCAGACACCTTGACAGAATGAATAGTGTGTGGCACATAGGTTCCCCATTGCTATGCCCACGTGTGCAGCTCCTGATGGCGGTGGCACAGGATTATATTTCTCATTGCTTCTGTACAGCATTGTGGGCTATCGCCCCGCCCCTTTTAAAGAGGGTCGCTGCCTAGCCGTGCCAACCCTCTGCAGTGTGTGCTGCGGTTCCTCCTCATGGCAGACGCACTTATAAATAGACATGAGGGTGGTGTGGCATGAGGGCAGCTGAAGGCTGCGCAGGGACACTTTGGTGTGCGCTGTGGGGGGGGGGGGGGGTTGGGCAGCATGTAACCCAGTAGAAGTGGCAGCGGAGTGTCATGCAGGCAGTGATTGTGCTTTGTTGGAGGTAGTGTGGTGCTTAGCTAAGGTATGCATTGCTAATGAGGGCTTTTCAGAAGTAAAAGTTGTTGGGAGGGGGGGGGGCCCACTCTTGCCGCTATTGTGGCTTAATAGTGGGACCTGTGAACTTGAGATGCAGCCCAACATGTAGCCCCTCGCCTGCCCTATCCGTTGCTGTGTCGTTCCCATCACTTTCTTGAATTGCCCAGATTTTCACACATGAAAACCTTAGCGAGCATCGGCGAAATACAAAAATGCTCGGGTCGCCCATTGACTTCAATGGGGTTCGTTACTCGAAACCCCCGAGCATCGCGATAATTTCGTCCCGAGTAACGAGCACCCGAGCATTTTGGTGCTCGCTCATCTCTAATCATGAACCCAAAAAACAAAACAGACAGCACCAAAAGCAATGAAAAATGCAATAAAAGCACACTTTTTGTAGTGCATTTCTAAACTGCCAGTTGACTTACAAATACCTTTTAGCTGTAACTTTGTAAAAAAGAAGTAGATAAAAGGCAGTATAAAAGTGGTATTTTCCAAAGAAGCTATGCATAAAACTACCCTGAAATGGCTGTGTCATAGCAAACATTGCTAGGGCCAATAATATCTGATTTATGAAGGTCTAATGGGTGTGAGCCACAACTAGAACAAAGTGGCAGAGGCAAGTGCCATATCGCTTCTTCTGAAGTTGACTCCATTCAGCTTTTTCCAGAGGTCATATGATTTGCTATTGACTATAATGGACCCACCGATGACACTCAACTGATCTAGATGTGCCTATACATTCTTCGGTAGCTGTCAGCCAAAACATCATTTGCCTTGCAGCTATTTCTCTCAACTCCCCCATACACACAAACATGAGGTTCAGCCAAGCATTCATGTGCTTTCCATGGGGATAATGAAGAAAGCCGCAGCCAGACTACTGTGGCGGCTTAATACCAGGAAGAAAAAATGATTGTGTTTAAATTTAATGTGCCCGTTCTTCTTTCCCCCCTAACATAATATGTCGGGGTACAGTAGGTAGGCCATCATACACATCAATCAGCCAGCTGATCCCGCTGAAATTGGTGGGTTTGGTTGTCTCTTGTCTAATGTATATGGTGGCCTTTAGGAACTAGGTTTTATAATATCATAAAGAGAATCTGTGGCAGTCGCACTGATCACAGTGATATGTCTGCTGTATGTATCTGTGCAGTAGTTTGGGAGAAACGTGCATTTTATCAGTAATGGCACATGCACAGTTGAATACAGAAAGTAGTCCTTGATATTCATGAGCAGCAGCTATCACTGCCTAACCCACCCTCCAGTCTATTGATTGACTGCTGTCTGCCTATTACTGTGTATAGAGACACAGCTGCCAATCATTGGCTGAAGGTGGGGTGGGTGTGGCTAGCCTGCAGCTCATGAATATCCAACACTAGTCCTCTGTGTGCCTGATACTTATAAAATGCAAGTTTCTGCCAATCTACTGAACAGATACATACAGAAGAAATATCACTGTAAATGTCAGCATGCCTGTCACTACCTTGGGGTGCCATCAGAGAGAGCCCAAAAAGATGGTCAGATTCCATTTGACACATGAAAGCTATCTTGAACGTTTAATTGGTGCAGAATAAATAACATATTCATTAGTTTACATCTAAAGATGAGCAAGTATACTCGCTAAGGCACATTACTCGAGCGAGTAGTGCCTTAGCCAAGTATCTCCCCGCTCGTCTCTAAAGATTCGGGGGCCGGCGCCAGTGACAGGGGAGCGGGGGGAGAGAGGGAGAGAGAGATCTCCCCTCCATTCCTTCCCGCTCTCCCCCGCCCCCCGAATCTTTAGAGACGAGCGGGGAGATACTCGGCTAAGGCACTACTCGCTCGAGTAATGTGCCTTAGAGAGTATACTCACTCATCTCTATTTACATCCTTTGGTATATACATGAATTTCTCTCTGTACCTGTGATCCTGCTTTTCATAAACCAATTGAGAAAGGGAGGTGCAAAACCACATATCAAAGTCAGGAACAGAAGGGCCACCAGACATCCAAGCTTCACATCCAATAGTTGATCCATGTTGCCGTTGTCTTATCTTCTACAAGATAATAGATTGCTCACCCACTTTCTGTCACACTTTTCCTGCTCCCCACTTGTTGCTCAGGAAACCATTCACTTCATGATTTGTTGTCCCATTTTCACACCTCTCCACCTTGGTTTTTGGTCTATTGGGCTATGTACCAGTATGATATCCTTGTTCCGTAATCTCCTTTCCTCCTCCTCCTCCTCCTCCTCTTTTCTCCACTGCTTTCCGATATTCTTAATTCTTTAAATACCATTATCAAGTCAACCACTCCTTCTGTTAATCTCTAAACAAGTGACCTGACTACTGAGTTTTCCCAATATTTCATAACTCATTAAAGCTCTTGGAAAGCTAGTGAATGCCAAGTACTGGGTCAAATGTCAATCTTTGTTTGCGAAAATCATTATTATATACTTATGCATGACAAGCTGGCCTTTCCCTACTCCTGCTAGAGGTAGTTAAGACATTGTAAGATACATGTATGGTCAAAGGTTCAGTAAAGCGGTTGCTTTAAATTTTCATCTGTGACATTTACTCTATGTAAAATACTAGAAGAAAACCTGTCCCCAGGGCGGCGACTGCAAGTTTATATATATATACATATATATTATACACACACACACAATTTTATATATATATATATATATATATATATATATATATATATATATATATATATATATATATATATATATACACACACACATACATACACACACACTCAGGAAAATGATTCAGTGGAATTAGGAACACAGTTATAATACAGAGGTGTCAGCTATTTGAAATACACAAAATAGTCAGGACAAACCAACTTGGAGGTTCCTTTTTGTGCTACTCCACTGGCCTGCTATTGTTGACACTGGTGGACTTTTTCAAAGGCCTCAACAGACTTTTCTTTTATTCTTAGTATATCCAATTAAAATATTTCCCCATAAACAACATTCCAATGAAGTTTATTGTACAGGGTGGGCCACGGAAAATTAGCCCGTACCACACTCTTATGAAAGCTGTCTAAAGGAAAATGTTTGTTGCTCATAGCAACCAATCACAGCACAGCTTTCATTTTACCTCAGCAGTATTTGAATGGAAGCTGCACTGTGATTGGTTGTTACAGGCCACAAAAAACTTTTCATCACAGCTTTCATAAGACTGTGGTAGGCCAGCATACTTTTCCATGGGCCACCCTGTAGATGCTATGGTGATGATGAGTGTGGGGCATGGCGTTTAGTTACATAGTGCATACACATGAGGGCAGGGTCTTGATAACAAACCATACCATGTCAGGTAAATTTTATATATATTAGTGTAATAAAGTCAACAGGTAACTTTAGCCAGCATACAATGTCATATTTGTGGTCCTATAGTTCTCTGGGCTTCCAGAAGCACACTGTTGGTGTGGTTGATTTGGCCTGCTGATGGTGTGGAGTTCTCCAGCCAACCAATCACCATCAGTCTGCTGCCAATAAATATCAGCCTCT
The DNA here is from genome assembly GCF_035609145.1 of Eleutherodactylus coqui. NCBI lineage: Eukaryota > Metazoa > Chordata > Amphibia > Anura > Eleutherodactylidae > Eleutherodactylus > Eleutherodactylus coqui. The sequence goes on from NC_089841.1 coordinate 174,032,257, forward strand.
TACTAGAGGGTGCTAGTCATTTATTCATCCTATCTTATTCTCACTCAGAGCTTGGTGTTATGCATGATGTTAGTCTGAAGTGTTTCTCTCACCTTCCCTGAGGATGGTCTGGACATCTATATTCCCCGTCTGCATTTTATGCGGGTCCCCTCTCTCCTTTTCCCTTTGACAGGTGCAGCCAATACATGTCTGATGTCCTGTGTGTTGTCAGGTGGGTGGCTGTACAAATGGGACCCATCAGGGATCAAAGGAAGCTTTACATTTTGGACAGTTCAAAACAGAGGTGTTCTGGCATAGAGTATGTTCTACAAATTGTTAGGGTGTAAAAAGCCTATATAGTGGTGTAATAATCTCAAGCCTCTGCTTCGCCAGCAGAGAAATATATCCCTATGGGTACTTAGAGAAAGTGCTTGGTTGGGAATAATGGGCAGTAGAGGGGGAAGAACTGACATCAGCGAGTACGTAAATCTACTTCTCCAAATTAAGAAAAGATGACAGGTCATAGGTAAAGAATTTGTGACAACTGAGGCACCAAAAAATACTTCCCCAAACTGGGAACTGAAAGATCTCCTAACTGCCTGGGATAGTACATAATTTTTTATTTAGTTCATGGTTTGTTTTTCCAAATCAAACAAAAGAAATTGCCTGCTGCATATCTTTCAAATCTATAAGAGAAACATTAACAGGAAGGCATCTAAAAAAGGTAAAGAAGGTGCAAATACCACTTCCGGAGCATGAGTGCGGACGTCACCTCTAAGTTGTTAGCGCTCGGGTAGATGGTTTAGACAGGTAGATTCACTGAAGTATCGCTGACTTTTGCTTATTTGTTCTAAAAGAGACATGTGTATCAAAGCCCACGAAGGGTAGTGGGTTCGTAAAACTAAATTTATATAGTAACGAACCGAACAAACTGCATCATAAATTTTTGTGGGACAGAAATAACCAATTAGCACGGTTAAATAAGAGCGGAGATGAAATCTAGTGACATTCTGAACAGTAAGAAACAACATGTCAAATAAACAGCCTAGTTAGAAAAAAAACTATTAAAGTAGTACAAATCTTGTCGAAGCTTTGGTTGACTTTCTATGATTAAGTTGGGTCATGATGAAGGCTCAAGGCAGTGGTCTAGGATTAGGCCCGTCACTAAGGTCTAAGAGACCGACTACCCTCAGGATCATAAGGAATTCTCTCCGCTGTCAGGATGCGCTTCCCAGCTTTCAAAGATTTAATTGAGAAGGACCTCTGATTAATACGTATAAGTAGAGCAAATGGGAAGTTCCATTTATACCAGATATTTGCCCATTGGAGCACTAGGGTGATGGGTCTCTAGTTCCTCCTTTTTGCTAACACCTGGACAGTAAAAAAGGTACCTACGAGCAGCAGACAAGATTTGTTCCCTCATTTTAGCACAGTGAAGTTTAACAATGACATCCCTTGGAAGATCTTGATTTTGCTGATCTGGAGTGTGCAATGAATCCTGCCAATGTGGAGAGATTCCTGAGCGACTTGGGGAATGGAGAAAATGGATTAGTAGCTGCCTCTTTTAGATTACTGATGGAAGTAGACTTTGAATCCATATATTCACTCATCTGTTCCAATTCTCAAGATCTTCTACCCTCGCAGAATAGTTGTCCTATTTAACACATTCCTGATCCAACGCATCGACTATCTCGGCAGTCTTCTGTTCAAGGTCAGTTGTATGCTGACCCAAGTCTGAGATTTGTTTGGAGAGGTCACAAACTGCTAACTGAAGTTCGTCCCAGAACATTTTTTATATCATTAAAGAGTAAAGTTTCAAAGGCAGAAAGCTCAGTATGCTGAGGAGGCACAACACATTGGTTAGACTGCCACCTAGTGGAGAACTCTTCTGAGTCAATAGAGACAGAATCAGGTCATGAGGTGAGGAAGCCATTTGAATGGGGACAGTGATTTGGGATCTGGAAAAAAGTTCTGACAAAATACTATGAGTAGATGTTATACAAATTTTATTCTGTCTGACACTTTTTCTGGTCCTCTTGGGTAGGTTACCTTAAGAAGTCAGTGCGGGGGGGGGGGGGGGGGGGGGGCAGGGTGCTAGGCAGGGTTTCCACATAAGAAACTAGGACAAAGCCAGAGCATTGTAAATGGGAGGGTGTCAGTCTTCTCAGCAACGATGTATGAGCTCTTCCATCATAGGGGCGGCAGAGTGTCTGTAAAGCACTACAGAATCTCTATTAATAGGCAAACTTACACTTTGGAATGCCTGCCTTAAGTTGTGTCAGGTTAATAGGCTATTGTAGCGAATAAGGTCACTAGATATTCGTTTTCTTTCTGCAGCTCCCAGTCTGTGTTCAAGGCTTGTAATGAGTTGTAGACTGCAAAGACAACCAAAAACAATATTACAGCAGGTCCCATTTAGACAAAAACAGTAATAAAAGCACTAAAATGTAGTTCTCTGGAAAACCAAAGAAAAAAAATTGAGGTAGCACCTCTAAATATTTTTAAGATTGTTAGGGCTGAGATTGTCCTGAGGTCCAGGGGTCTCAGCTGGCTTAAAGCTGTGGAATGGAGGCGGATGCAGAGATCTGATAGGCACTCACCAATAGCAATGGGACAGGTATGAGGCAGCTAAAGTCTACAGACAGGTGACCCTGAAATTATGTACAGTGGGTGCACCTCTTATCTGGAACGTTCTCACTTAGCCCTGTGTCTTCAGCGGTAGCAATGTTCACTCCGGTCTCAAGGCCCCGCTACAAGGAGGCTCCAATGGTCTCCACAGCAGGGGCAACCTTCCCAAAGTGACTGTCTCCCGAACCGCAGAATGGTCAAGTACTGCAATCCTTCTGAGCGCTCCTGGTCAGCTCGCCAGGAAGATGAGGCAGCTCTGGTTGGCTGTATTACCTTTTTAAGGGTTTACGTAAAAAATATACAGATACACTTTTAAAATAAGATTTTGCATTCTGTTTTCATTTTGCGCTAAATGTCCCTTAATGAAATTCATGGGACACAAGTGATAATTGCACCATATGTAGAGTGAAGCACTGAGGGAGCCAGATAACGAGTCTTATTGATCACAACTTGTAATAATCAGCAAAGCCGAAAAATAGTGAACAACATGCTCTTCCTGTAGACACAGGCAGGTATAAGTAGATTTTCTAGCTTCTGTATAATCTTTAGTATGTTTTGATGACAGTGCCATTTGTAGCTCATCACTAATATCAGGATCCACATAGGTTCAGTATGTACATTGTCAGTAAAAAATAACAATTACTTTCCAAGCAAGAATAAATATAAAAGTTTGATGCAGTAAAAAGAAAAAAAAAAACTATTGTGTTGGTCACAGTTTCCTCATGGTATTAATGTCCTATAATTCTATCCACTTTTCCAATCGTTATCAAGGCAGCTAATTTTCATCATCCTCATTTTTATCAGGAGTATCAGAGCTGGAAAGCATTGCTGGCAGACGGTCCCCCCAATCGCATTTTCTAGCACACCGATAGAAGTCCCTAGGAAAATACAGGAAACGCTAATTATACATTTAGGAAATACATTTTTGAAGCAGAATATGTTTTGGATCCATTTAGTATTCACAAAAAGATTTTAAAAAAAAGATGTACATTAATCGTTGTGTGATTTTGTAATGACATTGCTTATCTTGTACGGATTCCGAGTTACAGCCTGCATTATAGGCCATAGCTACATTTAGGCCTCATGTCCACGGGCAAAAGAAGAATTAAAATCCGCAGCGGATTTTAAGTCTTCTCCTGCCCGCGGATCCGCATCCCATAGGGATGCATTGACCACCCGCAGGTAGATAAATACCCGCGGATGGTCAATAAAAGTGAATTTAAAAAAAAAAAGGAGCATGAAAAAATCTGGACCATGCTCCATTTTTGTGCGGGTCTCCAAAATTGGAATTTACTCACCTGCTCCGGATCTTCCCTTCGCCGCGGCTTCATCTTCTCTCCGTCGCGGCCGGATCTTTTTTCTTCAGGCCGGCGCATGCGCAGGGCACGCAATCGACGTGCCCTGCGCATCCGCCGGGCCGAAGAAAGAAGATCCGGCCGCGACGGAGAGAAGATGAAGCCGCGGCGAAGGGAAGATCCGGAGCGGGCGAGAGGTGAGTTTATTCTTATTTTTATGCCTCATGTCCGCGGGGCAGCAGGGACCCGCTACGGATTCTCCATGGAGAATCCGTAGCGGGCCTGATTTTCCCTGTGGACATGAGGCCTTACAATTCTGCTAGCTTCCTCATAGCATCCCCTGCTGCCTCAGTCTGCACAAAGCTTGCTGTGACGATGTACATTCTGGGAAGTGTCACTTTTACACCAGGCAGAGTACATGAATTCCACGTTGGAGGAGAAACAAATTTTCCGACAGCTAAGCTGCTCAACGTTGATATACTATATCAATTAGAAAACTATGTTCAAAACTTAACGTCTCCTTCAAGACATATTGTGAAATCAGAAGAAATACTTAAATGAGTATGGATCAACATTTCTTGAGTATGCATTGGCAGTAGTTAACACTTCAAGTAAAGCTTTCATGTAACAATTGGTCGGGAATTGCACAACATTTTTATTATGTCGTCTAAGGCCGAATGCACACGGCCGGGTCGTATCCCATAGAGGAATCCGAGCCGCTGCCCGGCTGGTGACCCCTGCGTATCTATCCAGAGCTTTTCTCGACTGTGCAGGGGATGTGTCGGCGTCGCGCTGACACACATGCGCAGTACAGATGACGCCACGCCGTTGCTGGGCGATGACGTGGATTCCGCGGCCCGTCAGCAGTGACAGGCTGTGGATCGGATGGCTCCTATTGACTTCAATGGAAGCCGGCCACACGGAATCCACGCCAAAATAGAACATGCTGTGATTTTCCCTCCGCGAGCAATTGATTTCCGCTCGTGGAAAGAAAAAAGCGATTTTCTATAGCATGTCTATGAGCAGTATTTGCTGTGGAATCCGAAGGTGGACACCCGCTCTGGATTCCGCAATGCAAATACGCCCGTGGGCATTGCGCCTAAGAATGGGAACAATTTCAAAATGTTAGGATATCTTATCATTGCAAAAATAACATTTGGCACTTTCCCAATTAAGGCACCAATAAAGAACACCATTAGAAAGTAGTTTAGATTGAGGGAAGAAATCTATACATTGATCTAAAGTCAGTTTAAGGGATAGCGCTGTGGGGTTATACGTACTTTCCATGTCTGCGGGCTGTGATGATATCATGGTGCAATTTTCCATCAGAGCAGCATGTGTTACAGTGGACGTGGCGTGTTCTGCGCAACACAGGTGCAACTACACGAGGCCAATGACTGTCATTTTCACCCACAGGGCCACGTGAGAATACTAAATAGGAAAATTTCTCCCAGTGGATGGGTTGGTTCTGTCACAGAGAACGATATAAAAAGCAGGCAACGGTAAGAAGAGGATTAGTATCATCGAGAACGAAAACATAATGTATTATTCTCACCCAGCTAAATCTCAGTGGTTGGTACTGTTGTACAAAGTTACAGGGCTTCTGGGAACTTTCAGCAAGTTTGGGACATTTCAGCTGATGTGCGCACTGGAAACAGAAAGAAAAGATATCAATAAAAATGCCCCTTCTGGCCTCAAATACAGATCACCTATATACGCACAAGAACAAGACTATAACCTGAAGACACATTTTATAGACGGGAAGTGAAAACAGGTCTATACACGGCAGGTACAGTCTATGTCACATGACCTGGGCCTATGGATAATGGTGAATAAGAACTATGGGGAAATGTACTAAGTTCTAACGATCTTATACCATTCTATATTAATGCTCCATTGATATAAGAGGCGCATAAATTTGGTGTTTCCATGGTCAATGTGTATGCCAGTTATGAGTTGGCATAGTTTTGTGCAATAATTTATGCCAGTTTCTGTTGTAACTTATAGTTGTTTTAATGTCATGTCGTCCCCTGACTTTCCACAAAAGTGGTAAGCGTACCGTAGACATGAAAACAGCTGCAAACTGTTGGGCAAATGCGTAGTGTGCCAGAATGCTGGCGCAAATGTGTAAATAGATTCCGACTATATCTCAGTCCAATGGCTCGATTTTTCAATTCTTGCCTGGAGTTAAAGCTATGGGTGGCCAATATGGCACATTGTACAACTTAGATGTGACATTAAAGGGGTTTTCCAGTGAAATAATATTGATGACCTATCATCAGGATAGGTCATCAATAATTGATCGGCCAGGGGCCGCCGCTCGGGACCCTAACCGATCAACTGAGCGGCCCATGCTGTCAGCACCACAATAACAGAGGTTGGAGCGGATGCCTCCACATCGACCTTCTTGTAGTGACCGTTGCGGCTCTCATTGAAATCAATGGGAGCTGTGCCTGCAGTTACAAGCGTCGGCCACTATATGGGAGGTCGGCGCGGAGACTTCCCCTCCAAATACAGAGGTCGGAGCAGAAGCCTCCGCGCCGACCTCCTTATAGTGGCCAGCGCTTGTAACTGCAGGCATGGCTCCCTTTGATTTCAATGAGAGCCGTGCCTGCAGTTACAAGCGCCAGCCACTACACGGAGGTCAGCGTAGAGGCTTCCACTCCAACCTCTGTTACTGTGGCGCTGCCAGCATGCGCTCGCTCAGCTGCTCGGTCGTGATCCCAAACGACGAACCCTGGCCGATCAACTATTGATGACCTATCCTGATGATAGCTCATCAATAGTATTTCACTGGAAAACCCCTTTAATTCTCTGCAAGCACCATTAGATTTATATTGCGGGAAATGGTCACAATAATAAATCCATTATATCCAACTGTTAATAAGTTCACAGTACAGGCTTGGTCTTTATGTGGGCACTTCCATATGCAGTATGTATACTATCTATGAAGTAATATAGACTATATTTATTTGTACACCATTTGCTTAATTTTTCAAGCTGACCAGTTACACATTATTAAGCCTAGGTTTTAGCCTACTAAACATAAGCTTTATATCTACAGTTATCATTGCGCCATCTAGACTAGCTTTGGATATTTATACCCGGCATATAGAGAGTACTATGGAGTCATCTACTGGTGGAACAGGTTTACTACAAAACTAAACCTAGGCTCTAGGAGCATTTCTTTTTATATGAATGGTTTGTCACAAATATTACTCTAACATCGTGGGATACTGCGACTACACATCCATATATAATTCATACAAAGAGCTGCGGAATAAGTTGGCGCTATACAAATAAAGATATATATAATAGAAGTGTGTATTAGAACCAATGGCGTATAGAGGAATTCTTACTCATTTACATGAACGTCCAATGTGCTGTACATGTGAAATAGAGGAGTCCTGTGAACCTGCACTTACTACTAGTCAAATGGGCAACTAAGCTACATGACAAACTTACAGAATAAAGAGACCTAAGTTGTAGGAGAAGAAATTCCCATAGTGAGAGTTTACAATCTAGAAGTATTGGAGAGGGGGCAAAAAAGTTGGGTGGTGGTGGAGGAGGTGCTCACATATTCACGTTTATCTGAATAGGGGTGCTTTTTGGATCACCAGTGAATGGTAACAGCAGCAATGACATGATACTGCAGTTTACACTAGTCACTGACTAAGTTCAGAACTGTGAATCTTATATGAAACTAATAAGTCTACAATAACAGAGAGCCCCTCCAATGATTAAGGGTGCATTCCCATAAACAAGATTATTGCGTGAATTGTGTGTGATGCGCACAAATATGAAATCCATTCTTTAGAATGGATTTATTCACACGATTAAAACTAAACCGCAGCATGTTCTATAGTTGGACATTCCTCGGAATGCACTGCCCATTGTTTTCAATTGGACCTCGAAAGAAAATCGCATGGCACTCGCATGTCATGTAATGTGCATGTGTGTGTGATGTGATGAGATTTTTCCCATTGATGACAATGGCAAGCGGTCGTTATCTTTTCACGCATGGTGATGCAAATTTTAAGCAAAAACGCCCGCAGTTTCTCAGCTCGGTTTCACTCGTCCATGTGAATGTAGCCTTACTGTGAAGATATTCTGTATAGTTTGTTTTGCCACTTTTTTATGGCTTGCATACACCGTTGATATGTGTCATGCTACATGTCTATAGTTATATCAGAATTAATCTCCTGCAGTTTTGATCCCTAAAGGTAACCATTTAAACTACTTAAGCAAGACTTCTAGTAAAAACGTAAGTCATCATTTATTAGTATATCAGATGTTACAGTATAATCCAAAAATCATCGCAATTTCTTTTTGTTTTAATTGCAGCCATATTGGCAATTTGCCATGATTTTGTACCATTTTTGCCCCACATTTAGCCTGGCAAACGAACAATAAACTTTTGCAGCATGTGCTGATAATTACAATGTGGAAGTTTCCAGTTACCAAGAAACTATATTCAGCAAATATGGTTGTCAAGACAGAACTGAGTAATTACAATCTATCAGTGCAGAATAGGCTGGTGCTATGCAGCGTGGCCAAATAGACTGATCCAACGCCATATCTCAACACTGGTGTCCTATATTGAAAGAGCAAGAGCATACTTGAATAAAACCCAAATTGCTAAGCTCAAAAGTAGCATGTGAGAAGGAGAAGTCTGCTTTCTATGTCTCCCCTAAGTCCTGTGGGGCCGCTGCTAAAACTAAAATAAGGAAAGTGTGCTCAAAGTGGCCTCCGTCTGCTACAATAGTGGCAGGTCATGTAGAAGGTCACCCACCATCGTCTGCAGAAGATTCAGGGACTGACCATGTCGAGTCTCTCTGGAATGGACGCAGGTCCAATGAGGCGATATCTGCAGTCTTCTGATTGGATTGTGCTCGTACTAGTAAATTGCACTAAATTAGTCACGCAATGACAGCATCAGCCCTGGACTGCAGTGCCAGACAGCTCCATGCATGTACTGTAGCAAACGAAACCACTTCAAGTACGCTTTCCTTACTTCAGTCCTAGCAGCGGTCCCAGAGGACTTAGAGAGATACAGAGAGCGGATTTCTGCTTCTCACATGCTATTCTTCAACTTTGTAATTGGGTTTAACTCTTGCTTACAGGGGCCACAATACAAAACTGAAATCCCTGTTCCAGGCCCCCACACCATACAATCATGTTGCGCATCAATGCCTTCCTATTAATGTACGCTGTTGTTATTTCAGTATATAGGTCACCAGTATTGAGATATAGTGCTGGATCAGGATTTCTGACTACACGCTGTATAAGCAGTCAGACTAGTAAAAATTGGCAAATAATAACAGCAGCAGTGGAATACAGGAAAGCCATTATCCATGTAATTCAGAATTATGAATTAAGTTTTTGATTTCCAATGCATAGCTATTAAAAGCTTGAAGCCATATTCACAGGAGCGTATGCATATTTGCATGTGCATGACCGCAGCATTTTTTGCGGAAAGAATTATAGTTTTTTGCGCCTGCATAGGCATATAATTCTGTACTTTTTCTGCCAGTAAGGCATGTTCATTTGCGTGTTGCAAACAAAGACGCACTGATTGAAATGGCTTATTAGTCTGAGTTCCAGATGTGTTCTCTTTCCAGCATAATTACACAGCGGATCACACATTTCCCAGTGTATTGCTGCACACCCCCATTGACTTCTATGGAGACCTTTGGTATATAGGAAAATAGAGCATGCAGTGTTTTGTTTTTGTTGCACAACCGAAAAGCACAGGAAAAACACGTCTTTGCACATTGTGGGTGTAAATTTTGCGCATGCAAATACATCCGTGTGAATCTGGCCTTAGATTCAGTCTCACTTATCCTGACACATGCCATTAAAATGATGTCAATTGCTCCTTAGCAACTTACTGCAATCACTTGTTAAAAGGACAGTGATCATTTAGTGAAAAAGATAGGCAAGATGGCATTCAGGAAGCAAAGTATAAACGAGCTTATGAACTTTTATTCCCCCTTCACACGTGCAACGTTTCAACCAGGTCTTTATCAAACTTAAAAAACACATACACATATACATATACAAATTAGAAAATAGTGACATCATCGCCAATCACATTTTAATACCTCACTTGCAAACCAACTTCATAAAACACAGCTGTAAATTCAGACCGATGCGGCACATTTTTAAGGCTTGATAAAGAACAGCATGGATGAAATGTTGCACATGTGAAGGAATGAATAGTCATTAATAGAGATGAGCGAGCGTACTCGGAAAAGCACTACTCGCTCGAGTAATTTGCTTTATCCGAGTATCGCTGTGCTCGTCCCTGAAGATTCGGGTGCCGGCATGGAGCGGGGAGCTGCAGGGGAGAGCGGGGAGATCTTTCTCTCCCTCTCTCCCGCCCGCTCTCCACTGCGACTCACCTGTCAGCCGCAGCGGCACCCGAATCTTCAGACCCGAGCACAGCGATACTCGGATAAAGCAAATTACTCGAGCGAGTAGTGCTTTTCCGAGTACGCTCGCTCATCTCTAGTCATTAATACTTTCTACCCTGCATGCGGTCACAGATATTGTCAAGCATGGCTCCGAGGACTACAGACCCTGATGATGCGCATAACCCCAATGTCAGATACGAGTGCCGCTTGCAAGTTTTGTTCTTATACTACAGTGATAATTTGCTGTCTGTTGCTAAGGAGGAAGCAAGAGAATTTTAAAATGCCATCTATGAACTCTCACTAGTTGTGAAAGATGTGCTAAGTGCCGGAGAACTAAATAGCCCAGTTTGAAGGGTATTTTTGGTAAATTACTAGAAAATCTTTTATGTGAGCAGCACATGTATATGACAAACAGTTTTATTTCTTACTGGTGCAAACACACAAGCTGGACGGTGGTCCAAAACTTCTTGGTCTCCTCTCTGTCAAAAGAAAAAGAAAAAAAAAAGTTTTTACTGAGACTGCAACAAACATATTTGTGTGCAAACGCCAATATAAGGCTCAGTCACACGAGCGTTTTGACGGGCGTCTTTCCGCACGTAAAAAAAGATCGTACTAAATAGAACCAATGCTTTTCAATGTGAGCGATCACAAGTGCGAATTTTATATGCGGAAAAATGCCTGTGTCGAAAATTATAGGACACCCGTTTGCAAAACGCATATAACTGCGGCGAACAGCTGTTGTTTTGTGTATGCGAAACCCCTGAATTCATGAATGGGTGAGTGTTGCCTCTGATTGGCTGAGCACAGGGACCAATCAGAGGCAGCTCTCAGCTGTCATTCAATAGCTGAGAGCTGCCTCTGATTGGTCATAGTGCTCAGCCAATCAGAGGCAGCCCTTTCAGCAGGTGGGGATTTTAAATTCCCGCCTGCTGAAAGCTTTTCATAGCAGTACAGAAGAGACGGTTGGATGCGGCTGAGCCCCGGCAGCTGCAGAGAGGTGAGTATAGATTTTTTTTAAATTTTTTACACCTTTTCAGAGAAGGGCTTATATTTTAAGCCCTTCCCCAAGAATCACAGCAGTGCTTGCTGACAGCCCATTGCTTTCAATGGGAGAACATCGCGCTCCTCTGCCACAGTGTTCAGTGACAAAGGGAGTCCCCGCGGAGATGAAAAAAATCCTCTGCCACAGCTGTAACAGAGGAGCGCGATGTTCTCTGTATGTCAATGCAGCCGCCGCCGACCCCATTGACCACAGGTGAAACCCCTGGATGTGACAGTATCCAGGGATTTCACATCCAAGGAATCCCCTGCTGCAGCTGTCACAGCCGCAGAAGGGGATAGCGGGCAGCGCACTTTTTGAGTGGATAAACGCTGCTAGGCGGGTTATCTGCTGTGATGCGTGCTTCGGTCACGCGAATTTTTGAATGCATCAGTTATGCACACAAAAATTTGCGCGTCAAAACACCCGTGTGACTGAGCCTATAATCTGTATAATCCTTTTTATCTTCATTAACAAGACTACTAATTCTCCTTAATGGGCTCAGTGAATATTACTGTTGCCTGATTACACAGCATCTTCATGGTTGGGGGGTTTGTTCCACCTTATCTGTAAGTTTCCTTCAGTTTCTCCAGCTTTCTCCTACACTCCAAATACTTACTGATAGATTATTTGGTATGTCATTTTCAAAGGTGTGGGCTTAGAAAGTTGTTTGTGAACACCATAAAGGACAGGGATTGAAGGGAGTGAACGCTCTGGAAAGGGCTGCAGATTATATTGGAGCAATACAAGCAATGGCAAATTCATATAGGTTTTCCCTAGAAAGTGGCATATATGAACGGATTCTCAGATCTAGATAGATTTGCTTTTTTGCAACATTTGAAGTTTTCCTTGCCTTTAAAATTACATCACGAGCCTCCATTAAAAGCTGATGTCCTTCACAAGTACCATTTTCTACCAGCACCTAGGAGATCATGAAGATAGAGAGAAATAGTAAATAATGAATGGACTATCCGGTGGAAAGATACAGTAGCCAAGAGCTACTAACCAGGAAGCCCCCCGTTTTCCTCCATAACGTCTGGATGGTTTTCTCCCGTTCAGCATAGTTGGGAAGTTCATTTAAAGAGTATGCAGACACAACTAAGTCAAACTGTACCTGGAAAATCAGCAAAGCAGTGTTATACAAATCACCAGAGCTGGGATTTCTCAAATATGACTGACAATCACATACTATAACAGCACATGGCTCTAACGCAATCTCCGTGACTTCTACTAACGCACTTAATGGGATTGTGCCAAAAAAAACTTCTCACCTGTCTATATCCAATCATTGCACACCTGAAAAGAGATTCCCCTTCTTGCCACTGCAGGCTGTCTGCATGCACCTGCAGTGACCTGGTGATTGACAGGTAGGGCGCAGCTCCATTCATCCCAATGGGACTGATGGAAATAGCCAAGCGCTTGTATTCCGTTATCTCTCACAGTCCCATTTAAGATGAGCGGCACCATGTATGTGTAACCACTGCTCCGTTCAATCTTCCCCTCACTGTGGGAAGGGGCGCAGTAGCGAGCTCACAGTGAGCAGAGGGCGAACACAGAACCCCATTCTCAGGATTGTGAGAGTCTCAGGGGCGAGACTCCCACCGATCAGACTTCTAGCATCTATCGTATGGATAAGCGATGAAAGTCTATTTTGATATACAAGAGAAGGGTGGAGCAAGTCCTATTAACCCCTTAATGACAACGATTTTTGGCGGATTTCCCTCTCCATTTTTCAAAAGTCATAACTTTTTTATTTTTCCGTCGACGCGGCCGTATAAGGGCTTGTTTTTTGCGTGGCCAACTGTAGTTTTTATCGGTGCCACTTTTGGGTACATTGACTATATTGTAAAACTTTTATTATTTTTTTTTTATGATAGCAGGAAGAGAAAATGCATCAATTCTGGCATAGATTTTTTTTTTTTTACAGCGTTAATCATGCAGCATAAATGACACAATCCATTTTTTCTGCGGGTTGGTACGGTTACAACAATACCAAAATTATTAATTTTTTTTAGGTTTTTCCACTTTTCTGCAATAAAAACTTTTTTTTGGAAATCTTTTTTTTTTCTAAATCGCTGCATTCAAAGTCCTGTAACTTTTTTATTTTTTTTATGTATAGAGCTCTATGAGGGCTTATTTTTTGTGAAACGAGCTGTAGTTTTTATTGGTACCATTTTGGGGTACATATGGCTTCTTTATCACTTTTATTGCGTTTTTAGGGAGGCAAAATGCTAAAAATTAGCATTTTGCCTCAGTTTTTTTTATGTTAATATGAGAAAAAGCATAAAAAAGGCTTTTTTTTTACATTTTTCTTTTTTATTCATTTTTTAAATCTTTTTACACAACTTGAGTCCCTCTGAGGGACGTGCAGCACAGCACTGATGATCGCTGTGATAAGGCATGGCAGGGCTACTGCCCTGCCATGCCTTATCGCTTATACAGTGATGATAGGCTATGGCACTACAGGACGCCAGTGGCACTACAGTGAGCGCGCTACCTCTGTGAACCCTTCCCATGCTGCGATCTACATAGATCGCGGCAGGGAAGGGGTTAACAGCAGGGGGCATATCTCCGATGCACCCCCGCTGTTGCAGCGGGAGGCCGGCTATGACTGACAGCCGGCTCCCGCTGTGGGATCATAAGTGATCTTGCGCTATCCTCAGGACGTAAGTTTACGCCCTGTTGCGGGAAGTACCCCACTGCCAGGATGTAGACTTACGCCCTGGAGCGTTAAGGGGTTAAGGATGTGATAAGTTTCTTATATTTCCTTGCACTATTGATGAATGCGAAGTTTGAAAGTTTTCCAGAACGGCTGTTTTGTAATTCACTGGACAAAAAAATAAGTCCTCACACAGCTACTTTGGTGGAACAATAAAATGATGGGTGTCAAAAATATTGTAAAACAAAGCAATCTGATATCAATGCGATCATGCTCACCCTCAGTCACTATCAGAATAACCGTAACAGGTCATTTTTATAGCACAGTGAAGGTCGCCAAAATGAAAACCAAAAAAACATTGGAAGTGAGGATTTTATATTCTACCCCAGAAATATATTTTTTACAGTTTCTTAACACATTATATGCTATATTAAATGGTGCCAATAAAAGATATAACTCATACCATGAAAAAAAACCATGCCCTCATATGGCTATACTGCCAGAAAACTAAAAGTTATGGCCCTCGGAAGGTAAGAGTGAAAAAGCAAAAATGTAAAAAAAAATATGTAAATAAAACTGGCTGCATTCTTAAGGGGTTAAAGGAATCCATTTACCCTTCAATCTTTTGGGGATCTGTTTCCACAATAAAAACTCAGTTTGTGAACCCAGCTTATCGTAAAAAAAAAAAAAAAAAAAAAACTTCAAACGAGCGAAACTGCATGATAATCGTTCACTTTTCGTTCGTTGTTCATTTTATGCAGCATAAAAAAAACAAAACATTGGCTCGTTCACTTCTTGTCCAGTTTAAAACAGCAGTTGTTTAGTCGTTCTCATTCGCTTATACAGCAAATATGAAAGACTAAGCAATTCTCGTTTGAATGAGCCAACAATATATCTGTCTGTCTAAACAAGCTTCACAAGGGTGAACGAGTTAGCGGTGACGTCACTCGCTCGTTCACAAGATTATCGACTCGTCCAAAAGGACCCCTAGACAACCCTCACTGACCATCCAACGTTGGGCGTGCAGAACCGGGTCCATATTACACTTACCTTGGGTGAAGCCGGCAAAAACTGTCTAAAATGAATACCGGTGATGTGCATCTTCCCCTTTTCTGACCCACCTGCTCAGAAACACAAAACAAAGGTTAATGCGTAAATGCATTTATAGAAGACATGACTAGGAGATGTCAAGAAGATGTGTATTACCTCTCAATACCAGTTCACTGAGAGTGTTCATGGACGCAGAGGAATCAACGCAAACATATTCCTTGAGATTGTTACCCCATATACTATGGGCTGCCCTGGAAAACAGTACAAAGCAATATATTAAACAGGGCTGAAGACTATCCCAATGCAAAACCCCTTGCTGCAATGTTCTATTTCCTTCTATCATATAATACCTTGTATGTGAGGAATGACAATCTACCTTTGCTTCGGAGCTCAGTGCTAGTTTAGCTTTCAGATGAATGAGCCCGTCCAAAGGTTTGCTGAATCATAGCTCTATTTTTACTTAGATGTGCTATATGCCATTTAAAATGCATCAGTTGCTCATCAGCATCTGATGACAAACAACTATTCAAGTCTCCTGCTGAGAAACTGACAACTTGTTATCAGATGTGGAAGAGAAACTGTCAGCATTTCAAGAGGCATGCAGATTAGTATGCCACTCCAGCTCACAAATGCATCAACACTAATACCTGCATTTGAATGCCTCTTAAGGGGTTCTTCACTCAGAATAATACTTGTCTATATGCTGGATTAGGAAATATGGAAGTCATAAAGGGCGACCCCCTTCGCGCCCCCCCCCCCCCCCCCCCCCATCAGGACTCCCCTCCATCAGCCAGGGTAGAGAGACACTGCAACATGAAAGACTCAACAACTATATATACTGCTTGGTTGCTCATTCTTTTGAATGACTGTCATGTAATGCTGCATTTCAAAAATGTTCAGGCACTGACAGTTTCTTCCATATATGAATATAGGATGATCAAAAAAGGTTTCAAAAGTCAGACTCGCCCTTGTTTACCAGAGGGGCAACAGTCCGAGAGGACAGCCCTCACCGCACAACTCCTCTCTCAAGAGCTCTCACCATGACACCGATCCAGTACCAGATCCAAAGTCCATCAACGTCTGTGGCTTGAACTCAGGAACACGTTGGTATATCTGTAGGGGACGCGAACATATAAGCATCACAATAAAAGTTCATAAAAAAACTCTTATTACACAAGCTACACTGAATGACCACTTTATCGGAGCCCCCCATCTGGTAGTGTGTTGGACCTCCATTGGCCTTCAGAACTGCAGCAATGAAATTTGTTTTGTAAGAATATTGGACTATGCGGACAGGAAGCTTCTTGTAGTTGTCGCAGATTAGATGAACGTATTGACGTGTTCTCAACATCTGACAGGAAGGGCTCAACAATTCACACTGCTTGAGCCAAATTCTAAAGGCCCATTTACACGGAGCGATGATCGCTCAAAGATTGCTCAGACGACAGTTTGAGTGACAGCTTTGAGTGATCATTTTGCATAAACTATTAAGTAGCTACTCAGCTACTTAATAGCAATTTAGTGTGCAGATGAAGCCTTAGCTGAAGGCAGTTAATAGCCTGAGGGCTCTTATCTGCACTCAGATCCTTTGTTCTCCAGCGGGAAACAATGCTATCAGCACTCACCGTGGAGAACTGCTGATAAGGCTGTATGACAATTATTAGTTTGGCCTGAATTTAACAATCAGCTAGCAGTGCATGAAAAGTGCACGATGGCTGCGTGTTTAGACGCAACAATGATCACGCAAACTATTGCTTTTTGGCGATTTTTGAGCGATCATTGCTCCGTGTAAATGGGCCTTAACACTCATCAGCGTGGTGCAGCAATAATCTGGACTCCTCTGACCAAGAAGTGTTTTTTCCATTGATCAACTCTGTGGTCTTTTGCGCACTGAAGTCTTGCCGGTTTCTCTTACACAGCAATGACACTGGAACTGCTTGACTGTTGTTATAGCCCATCCGTGATAAGGAACAACAACTCGTGCATTCGGAGATGTTAGTTGGAGCACAAGCATTGTATTTGGCTGCAATTCGCTGGTCTAAACACACCTAGACTTGAGAACAATTCTTGACATCCTCCTTTGACGCCTTTCATCAACAAGTTGTTTACAACCATAGGAACTTTCACGGGATGTTTTTTCTTGATCACACTATTCTCGGTATACTCTTGACACCATTGCATGGGAAAAAGGACGCAAGTTTGGCAGTTTTTGAAATACTGGCCCCCGCTAGTCTAGTGCTGATGACCAAGCCTTGTTCAATATTGCTCAGAATGCTTGATTTTTCAATTCTAATATGGATTCACATGAAAAGTGATCCATGGAAAACTTGCCCACATGATATTTTGCTGCACTCTGGAGTCACGTATCTAATTTCCACACAGGGAAGCTCGAATCGAGAAAGGTCCGGGGGTGTAATAAAGTGGTTATTAATATAGATGAGCGAGTATACTCGCTAAAGGCAATTGCTCGAGCGAGCATTGCCTTTAGCGAGTATCTCCCCGCTCGAGACTGCAGGTTCGGGTGCCGGCAGCGGGCACGGAGCTGCGGGGGAGAGCGGGGCGGAACGGAGGGGAGATCTCTCTCTCCCTCTCTCCCCCCCGATCCCTCCTGCTGACAGCCATTGCAATTGCCTTTAGCGAGTATACTCGCTCATCTCTAGTTATTAAGTATGTATCATAAAGTCGTATTACAAAGACTTCATACAATTAACACTTTTATTCCTTCTCCTCTATCTTTCAGCTATAACCATAGTATCAAGATTTTGCTATATTCAATGTATGAGCCGTAGCAAAGTTTATTCATTTCTGAGCGTCTATTTTATTGCTAATTATATAGCTGCCATGGCAGAGTTCTGCAGTCACTGGTGTGCAAAAGGGTTACAAATGTTATTTATTGTCTACGTAACCTATGTGAGTACTGTGGAGCAGACGTGATAGGAGAGGCTTTAGAAATTATTCTGTAACCATTTCCAGTCTTCTGACTAGCAAGCACTCCGAGTTCTCGCACGTTTGTATGACATGTAAGGTGCGAAGTCACATATGCCAGGAGTCTCTTGCATCTCCTCACCTCTTGTAGCACTCGAGATACAGCAGCAAATCCTCCATCAAAGCGTGCAGCTAAATACACCAGGCCAAACTGCTCTGTGTAGCTGGGATGAAGACATGGCAGAATTAATAAGAATGCGTTGTGGAAATACCGTATTTATCCCAGGCACCATAGTGGATTCAGGATTACAACTCTTCTACAACCCAAAATCTTTATTGGAGCCACTTAAAATCCATTAGGTTTGCTTACGTAGCTATCTCTAACACGTTTCGTAGGTTTAATAATGACATTTCACTGTCAAGGTTTGCGCAACAATACGCAAGCACCATTCCGCCATTTTTTTTTTAATTCAAATAAATTTTTATTGCACATCGACAGCTTGGTCACATTTGTATAACACTTCAACCTTATCAAGACAAGCAGTGAAATAAACTTGGTAAACTATTATAGATGTGTCTGCTTCAGAGACTTATTATGCTAGTAGAAAATTAGCAGAGAAGAGGAGACAAAGAACAGAGTATCATGGGGGAATAACGTTGCGCTTCCCCCAGTAATTCTGAGGCATCTTGTTTGCGTTGACTCCCTGTTGTGTATTGTCCCCTTCTCTCCTCTCTGTCTTAGTCTATGTTACAAGACTGGGTGCCCAGTCTCGTCCCGTCTTGTAGTTCTGATATGGACCTTTCCTTTGCCGTCGACATTTATTTTACTTACTCTATGACAAACATTGGGGGGGGGAGGGGGTAGGGAAGGAGGGAGGCGGAAAGGAGGGGCTTGGGGAGGGGGAGAGGAGAGGTGTGTGGAGTTGGAAGTAGGTATGGCCGCGTGTGCTACGCCCAGGGGGTCTTTCTTACAATCTCATTGGTCTAAAGAGCCTTGCTCTATCCATTTTCTGAGATTATCCGTTCCCCTGAACGCCACCCACGGCTGCCATAGCTTGTAGTAGGCTTCCCATAGTTTGGGCTCGTCTGCCCCCAGCTCGTCCAATCTCATGAGAGTATGGAGTTCTTCCACCCACATGCCCCTGGTTGGGGCGGCGGCTGAGCGCCACAGTCTTGGAATGAGTCTTCTCATTGCTATTATAAAATGTTTTAATAGACTTACTTTCGCCTCCCTCACGGAGCCCGGGAACAGCGAGAGCAGGGCAAGCTTGGGCGTCATCGTGACGTCCGTGTGATTGACTTGGTTGTACAGGGTTGTCACTTCTTTCCAGAGCTCGGCTACTGGCTGACATTCCCACCAGATATGGATCATGTTGCCTCTGCTCCCGCCGCACCTCCAGCACTCCGAGGAAACCTGGGGAAAGATCCTCTGCAGTTGGTCAGGGGTCCTGTACCACCTTGAAACTATCTTGTAATTAAGGTCTTGAATTTTCCCTGCCGTAGAAACCTTATGGGTCAGATTCCAGATCCTTCCCCAGTCCTCCTCTGTGAGGTTGTCCCCCAACTCCCGCTCCCAGGATCCCCTGTACCCCAGGACCTCGTCCCCCGTCTCCCGGTACAGCAGCATTTTATATAACCTAGAGATCATGTGCCTCTGGGATAGGCCTGAAAGACAAATTTGTTCGAACTCCGTAGGGGATGCTGTCAAATTCCCTTTCGGCATCAGCGAGCTCACAAAGCCCCTTAACTGCAGGTATTGCAGCCAAAAACCTGGCTGTGGTGGAGCCTGGTCTAGAATCTCTGTCAAAGATTTCAATCCTGACTCTGTCATTACATCTCTTAGTCTGGGGGTTGGTGTAGCCGGGAGGGACAGGAGACCCGTCCTATTTTTGGTGGATTCAAATAAGGGGTTTGCAGTAAGCGGTGTTAACGGCCCGGGAACCGTGACCAAGCCCATGCGAGGCGCAAAGCCCGCCCATGTGGTGAACAATTGGAGACTGAAGGGGGAAATATTGGGAATATTTTTTATCCACCTGGTTGGTATCCAGGGGGCTCCGTATAGGCCATCCGTCTCCCCTGCATGCTCTATTTCCACCCATAGCCTTGAACTCCTGCTCTTGATAATATCAAGGGCACAGTTTGCTATGCTGGCTTTATGGTATAACGAGAAGTCTGGTAGGCCCAGGCCTCCCTTTTCTTTTTCACTCGTCAGTATGGAGTGGCGCAGTCGTGGTTTGCACCCCTTCCATACGAAGTTAATAATCAGGGATCTAATTTTTTTGAAGAAAACTCTTGGTAGACCTATTGGGATGGTTTGGCAGATGTATAGAAATTTGGGCAGCACGTCCATTTTTACCGCATTAATTCGCCCATTCCATGAGATATAGAGGGGGTTCCATTTGCCCAAATCCTTCTCTAGGCCTTCGACAAATGGGATAAAATTTAATTTAAAGGCTTCCGCAGGCTCCGCTGAAATGCTTATTCCCAAATATTTTAAGTGTGAGTCGACCCACCGAAAGGGGAGTACCGACTTCAGATGAGAGACCTCGGCCTGCGGGAGTGTTATGTTCAGGGCTTCTGATTTCTGTGCGTTGACTTTGTAGTTATTAATTCTCCCGAATTTCTCGAATTCCTTTAAGAGCACAGGCATGCCGATTCGGGGGTTAGACAGGTACAGCAGCAGATCATCGGCAAATAATGCCATTTTATGCTCTGAGGTGCCAACCCTGTAACCCCTTATTGAGTCATTGCTGCGAATAGCGTTCGCTAGGGTCTCCATAGTAAGGATGTAGAGAAAGGGGGAGAGGGGGCACCCCTGCCTCGTCCCGTTGCCCACTCTGAGCGTATCGGACAGCGTCCCGTTCACTCTGATTCTTGCGGTCGGGTCCTGGTAAAGTGCCATGATCCACTGGAGCATCCGTGGGCCCAGACCGATTTTCTCTAGTGTGGCAAAGAGGAAGGTCCAACTCACCCTGTCGAAAGCCTTCTCTGCATCGATCGACAGGAGGCATAGGGGGGTGTTAGTCGATTTGGCTCTAGCTATTAGGGACATTGTTTTTATAGTGTTGTCCCTTGCCTCTCTGCCAGGGACAAAGCCAACCTGCTCCAAGTGGATCATCTTAGGGATTTGGTTTTGTAGTCTGTTTGCTATCAATTTAGCAAACATCTTGAGATCGACGTTTATCAGTGAGATTGGCCTGTAGCTCCCGCAGGCCGAGGGGTCCTTACCCGGTTTAAGTATAACTGTGATGTGGGCCTGCAGAGCCTGCCTGGGGAACGGGTGGCCTTTGTTCACCGCGTTAAATGCGTCCAAAACTACTGGGGCAAGTTCTTCCGCAAATAATTTATAAAATCTAGCTGTATATCCATCTGGGCCCGGGCTCTTACTTACTTTCAGATTTTGGATTATATTGGTCAGTTCTGGGGGTGAGAAGTCCTGCTCCAGGGCCTCAGCCTCTGTTGGTGCCAGGCTCTTAGGTGCATATTCAGAGAGGTAGGCATCTATCTCGTTTTTAAGGGTCTGATGTGGAGTATGTGTCTCTATCGGGATGTTATAGAGTCTGTCGTAGAAGGATTTAAATTCCTCCAGTATATCCTTGGTGTTGTGTACTACTTGGCCTCTGGCGGATTGAATTTTAGGGATATATGTTTGAGGGGACCTGGGATGGAGGGTCCTAGCCAGGTGCGCCCCACATTTGTCCCCGTATTCAAAGGACCCTTTTCTGATTTTGTCCCTGAGAGCCAAGGAGCGCTGGTCTAGTATCTCTAAGATCTGTTGGCGGACCAGCGAGATTTCCGCCCGCAGTGTTTCGTTTTGCTGTCTTTTGTTAGTGTTCTCCTTGGCCCTCAGGGTAGCAAGTAGCCCCGTCAAGGTGGCTGCTCTTTCTTTTTTAATCCTGGTTCCCTGGGAAATCAGCACGCCCCTTAGAACACACTTGAGGGCTTCCCATTTAATTGGTGCCGGGGTCTGATCTGCTTGGTGTGTCTCCTTAAAAGTTTCAATTTCTTTTCTAAGTATTGATACGCATAGGGGGTCTTTTAGGAGATTGTCGTTGAGTCTCCAGGACTGACATCTAGGTGTGGACCCCCACCCCACTAGACCCCCAAAAACCGGGGCATGGTCTGACCACAGCAGGTCCCCATGTGAGCATGAAGGGGAGCTATCTAAGAGGCTGTGTGAAATCATAAGATAATCGATCCTACTGTAGGAGTTGTGAGCCGCTGAGTGGAACGTGTAATCCCGGGTGTCTGGATGTAGTGTTCTCCAGAGATCTATTAAGTGTAATGCATCTAGCTTTTTTTTGAGTGCCCTGGTTGCTGCCCGGGAGACGGAGGACTTACCCGATGAAGTGTCCACTTCGGGGTCCATTGCCACGTTAAGGTCTCCGCCCAGAATTATTCTCGATCCGTCCGCGAATTTGGCTAAGGCGGTCAGCACTCTCATCGCCGCGGGAACCTGGTTCTGGTTGGGGAGATAGATATTAGCAAAGGTGGTCACTGTACCCGTTATTTCAACCTTGAGAAAAATATATCTGCCCCCTGGGTCAATAAAGGAATCAACTGACTGGTATTGGAGCGTCCTATGTAGGGCGATGGAAACCCCTCCTGCCTTTCTCAGAGGGTCGGGACTATGGAGCCACTTGGGGTAGTACGAGGAGGAGCAAGTTGGCACGCTCCCCTCCCTGAAATGGGTCTCCTGTAGCATGGCTACCATTACTCTTTTTCTATGGAGGTGATAGAGGAGCTGTCGTCTCTTCTGAGGGCTGTTTAGCCCCTTGGCATTGTGGGTGCAAAATGTTAAATTCGCCATTTAAGCCTAGAAACCGGGGTGAATGCGTATCTCCCATCTCTCCTCAGGTGGGATAGGGGCGGGGAAGGGTAGAGGGGGATGACACAAGAGGAAACGACACATCGGGGAAGACCAAATAGGGGATAAACACGTAACTTAAGAACAAATAACATCTGGTAGAGGGCCGCTAGCGGTCCCCTAGAACTAATGGTTCGCCTATACTAGGCAGAAAACAACAGCTTAAATTAGCTGTCAGCCCTATGTGGGAGTGTGGAGGCCAAGGAAGGGTGGGCTCCCCCCCGCATCCCCACCCCGTCGAGAGTGAATCCCGTGTGTGGGAACCGGGATCGTTAAACATATGTGTGGGCGTACCCAGACCCGGCTACGTCAAGTTCGTCCCCCCTGCTAGTAAGATCTTGTGGCATATTCACCCTATACAGGCGCATTTAGAGAAGGGGGGGAAAGGGGTTATAGGTATAGTAGTGATATATGCATGGAAAGCGGAGAAGCAAGACAGTATGAGGTTGTGGAATAAAAGTGGCTGCGTCTCTGTCACTCTGCCGCTCCGCTTCTGGCGTCTTCATTTTCCCCCTGGCGTTGGTCTCTACGTCGTCGTCTGGATCTCGGAGGTACCGATATCCACGCGTTTCTTGGGGGTGGCACCGGAAGGGAGCACGGTGTTGGCCAATCTGGTAATCGGACTGGGGGTAGTTCCAGAGTTCCCAAGAAATGTGGTAAGTCCCCCAGTCCTCGGAATGTTGCTGCCTTGCCATTCTTGGAAGCGTGTAGTTGGAAGGGGAAACCCCAGCGATAGGGAATCCCCCTATCCTGGAGGATGGTCAGCAGCGGTCTCAATGCTCTGCGCAGCTGTAGAGTTCGACGCGAAAGGTCCGGAAGAATCAGGATCTGGGTACCCTGGAAGGACAAGTCTTTGATGGTTCGTATTTTTTGTAAAATTAAGTCCTTGTCTCTGTAGAAATGTATTCGGCAGACCACATCTCTGGGTCTGCTAGGATCTGAGGATTTCGGGCCGAGAGTCCTGTGAATTCTATCTATTTCTAGTAAGGCGGCCTCCGGTCGCTTTAATATATTATTGAAGAATGACTGGGCCCAGCCTTCAAGTTGTGATGGTTCCACTTCTTCGGTGAGACCTCTGATCCGTATATTATTTCTCCGATGACGGTTTTCTAGATCATCGAGGTGCGTGTAGAGATCCAGGATCTGCTGGGAGTGTAGGTGTAGCTCTTGATCATGCGCCTCAAGCGTTTCTGTGACCTTCTCCTGGGCCTCCTCTACTGCCTCTACTCTCTGGCCTATTTGTCGTATCTCCTGCTGGAGAGACGCTACGTCCTTCTTACGTGCAGCCTCGAGTTGCTGGAAAAGGGTATCAATATGATTCTGTGTCGGTAAAGCCCTTAGATGACTTTTCCAGTCCCAGTCCTCTCCCACTTCTGGTTCAAGGGTTTGGTTGTTGGGTTCGCTCTGGGCTAGGTGTCTGAAGTTCGATCGCCCTGTTCTGCTGCCGGAGTTGTCTGCGCTGCCTGTCCCCAGGTTCGGTATGCTGTCTTGCAGCTCGGGAGTCTTGGGTTTGGCTGCGCTTTGGACATCGGTCTGTATGTATCTTCTCTGTCCCACGCTTCTTTGTGGTAGCGGGGCGCTGCAATATGGATGTCCTGGTGGGCCATTCTCTGTCTCGGGCTGGTGGTAATCTGTGGGTTTTTTGAAAGGGGCTCTGAGTCCTAGAAGTTGCTCTGGCGAGCCGTGTGTCAGTGGGAGACTGGACCGCGGGGGAGCCTGATCCGGTTGCGGCACAGGGGATGTTGATGCAATCTTGGCCCAGTTACTGGGCTCGTTCTGCATGTTTGGCCTCTGTGGTGGCTTAGTTGTGGTTGTGGCCTGCTCGTCTGCCAATCTGGTCTTTCTTTGTGATGCACTTTTGTGCAGCTGAGGGAAGCTCGGTCGTGGCTGGCTTGTGTCTGCGTCCGGCGTGCTTATGTGCGGGGTGTGTGCAGGGCCCTTAGGGGTGTCTCCTTGCCGGGAGGGCGGCTTTGGGGAGCTGGATATTGGTGGGGTACAGCTCTGCCTTGAGAGACTGTTTCCCGGAGGGGGGTGTTTGCCAGCCGGTCCTGCATCTTGCTGGGGGGGTTCGTCCTGCCTCGCTGGGTGCTGGTTTGGCTGTGCCCCCTTGCTGGGCTTGTTGCCTGTGTGGGTCGTTGCCCTTTTCCCCTGCTCCACTAGGGGCTCTTCTGCTGGAGATGGTTGTTGGGCTCTCCCCTTTGCCTGGGCTGCTCTTCCTGGCCCCTTTTCCCCTGCTGGGTGCTGCAGGTCTGCCTGTGGGGGGGCTATCTGCTCCACTAGGGGCTCTTCTGCTGGGGATGGTTGTCGGGCTCTCCCCTTTGCCTGGGCTGCTCTTCCTGGCCCCTTTTCCCCTGCTGGGTGCTGCAGGTCTGCCTGTGGGGGGGCTATCTGAGCCGCAGGTGGCTCTGTTACTGTGGCGGTGGGGTCTCCCCTTATCTCTGGGGCTGACTCCCTGATTCCCCTTGCCGCTCTCCCCTCCTCGGTTGCTGTAGCGCCCTCGGCGCTTGCCGCTCCTCCTCCCCCCTCCGTTATACTGCTGCTGCCGGCGGGTTCAGGCGGTCCGCCATCCGCCGCCGGTATTGTGCCGTTACCTCCTCTCCGCTCTATGTGGTGATCGGGGTCCACTGCAGGGCCGCCCAGGCTGCTGGGCTCTCTCCCGTTTCCAGCCGGCTGGTCGCTGTCCGATGCCGGGCTGGGTTGCCGCTCCGGAAGTGGAGCGGGCGCCATCTTGGGAGCGCGCTCTCGGGACTCCGCTCCCGCTGCTCGTCTCAACAGGGTCGCAATGCTTCTCCTGGAGTCGTCTGAGGGGGTTAGTGTGACTCCTCTCTTCTTCCCCTTCGCCATTGTTGTGGTTTGCCGGGTCTGGGTCCTCCACGTGTAGGCTAGACGGGGCTGGATGCGGGAGCCGAGCTGAGGCACGTCTCACTCCTCCATTAGCTGGCCACGCCCCCCTCCCGCCATTTTTTTTTAATTGGTATTTATTACTGCCATAGAATAAGGGACCTTTTACACAGGACGAAATAATCTGCAATAGCATTGTAGAATATGCCGTCCCTGAATTCCACACCAAAGTCTGCACAGCTATCTGCAGATGCGGAATTGATGGCAGGATTCATTTTCCATTCCGCATCAAAATACGCACATTAGCACTGAAGATTTTGAGGCTGAATATTCCGTAGAAGGGCATATTCCGTCACGCTGATGTGAAATATTACGGCCTGTGTGAAAGGTCCCAAAGTGTATACAAGTATTTTTATGGTACATGTTCTGCCAGTAATGGACATACAGAATATGTGCTTTTATGACATAATATTGGCATACTGGTGTATGCCAGTTGGGGCACACCGCTGGTCCCTAGCATGTTCATTCTCAAGCAATAGTTGAAAGAACATATCCGGGGGTAGCACAAGTGGCTTAGATACTAGGTTCTGATGAAAGGAAAGGGCAAAAAGAAGGATGAGGCTCTGATACACCCTGCATGTATAACAAGGTTTTCTAGGGTTGGTAGCAGTGTGAAAAAAATTTTGGAAAAATATTGGCATGTAGTCAGGGGTGATAGAATTTTTGAGAAGTATATTCCAGATGCCCCTAGAGTTATATAGCAGACAGCATGCAACTGTGGCACACGTGGTGGATTTTTTGTCCATGTTATCACACCCCCTTATTAATAAGAGAGAATATTTCCTCTCGGATTGTCACATATGTGGGTCTTTTTTAACCAGAAAAACAGGGATTAGATGATCAGTTGCCCATGTAATCAATCTTCTGTGTCTTTAGACTTTTTATTGACTCTATAACCCAACTGCTTCATGCCTCAGCTGCCCCGATAACTGCAGAACCTTAGTGGTTTTATGGAAACAAAACTGTTACATAAGGTTTGAATTTACGAAGAAAATGAAGCTACACATAATTGTTGACCCTGCATCCGTAACAACCTGCACAATAAAATGAACAATAAATGCCATAAAAAATGTGCCAGACTAGCCTTCTGTTCAGCTTATCTCCCAAAAATAGAGACCCAGTAACAACTACACCTCCTATAGCTGCACCACCGAATTTGACTGTAGTGCAGATGTACCTAACTTTGGATTACATTTCTCAAGGAACCACACCGCTCCTTACCTTAAAGGCTGCCAATGATAAATATTCTTCCGTAAAGTACTTAACACCCTACTTTTTAACTTTTCATCATTTTGATAAAGATTGAGATCTGTCAAAAGAAAGTGAAAGATGATAAACACTCATAAGGGTGGTTTTAATGAATTTTCCCCCAGCATTATTTTGCAGCAATTTTTGGAGCAAAGAACACCGTGGTCAGATGTTGACTGAGTCAATAGGAAGTCCTGAAAGGTAGTAAAAATATTGCAGTTTTTTTGTGGAGTTTTTTCCCATATTTTTGATCCATGGTGTTTTTATTTCCAGGTGTTTTCCCATAAACTTATTTATAGGAAAAAAAATCATATCAAAAATGTGTAGTTAAAAGCGCCACCAAAATTTTATATCATTTATATTATAATTTTTTTAAATGCATGACTTTTAAGGCTTTTTTTTCTACAAACACCCCAAAAACATGTGCGTGAATAAAGCCTAAGGCCTTATGTCCACGGCTAAAATAACATTTAAAATCCGCAGCGTGATCCGCGCCCCATAGGGATGCATTGGACACCCACAGGTAATTAAATACCTGCGGATGTCATTTTCCCCTGAGGTGTGGATTGCGTGTGCGGGAAAACACCCGCAGCATGCTGCATTTTAGTGCGGGTCTCCCGCAGGCTTCTATTGAAGCTTATGGAAGCCGTCCGGATCCGCGGCACACCCGCAGCTGAATTCCTGCTCTCCGGTGCAGGAGAGCAAGAGTTAAAAAAAAAAAATAGGAGTGCACGGCGCATGTGCGCGGCACGCTGCTGGCGTGCTGAGCACATCCGCCGGGCCGAAGAAAGAAGATCCGGCCGCAGCGTTCAGACAGGTAATTCTTCTTTTTAGGCCTCATGTCTGCAGGAAAGGAGGGACCCGCTGCGGAGGTCTGCATGAAGAATCCGCGGCGGGCCTGATTTTCCCCATGGACATGAGGCCTAACACCTTAGTAGAAAAACATGCTGCATTTTTCACCTCAGCCCTAAGCGCCTGTGTATGGGAAACAATGCAAAACAGCATTATCAAAAATTCTGCATTCTTCTGTCTGTCAGTAAGTGAAGGTTAGACCAGTTGTACTCCCAGGCTATCAGATCACATGAGCCTACGTTCCTTGTAGTTACCTGAATTAAAGGGTGTGTTTTCTTTAAACTTTTGTTCTAGTTCCGTAGCTTTTTCTCTTAAGTCTCTATCTTCACACGGGCGTTTTCGGCTCCACAAGTAGTTATTCAATCTGATGACATGTTCTTCCAACTGTCTGATAGCGCTTTCTGAAAGACAAATAAATAACGCTCAACAGCCGTCATTATTAGTGAATAACAGTAGCAAAGACTGCACACAAAATCAAAACACGCAATTCCATCAGGAAGTACATGGTAGGCTTGGATTGAAAAAAAAAAAAAAATCATACTTTGTGTGCTTGAAGGGAACCAGTCATGACCATTGAGTCCCATATACTATATTATATAGTAAAAGTCATGGAACGGGGAGCTGTGTGTCATACTCGCTGGGCACACCGTTCCAGCACTATCGCCCCGCAAAGTTGGCGCTCACACACAGAGTGACTCTTTTCAGCCGGCTCTGTGCACACGCTCTCCCATTCATCTCTATGGGAGCACAGAGTGCACTAAAAAGGGTTACTCTGTTAGCTTCACAGGGAGATAGTGCTAGAACAAGACGCCCAGCGAGTATGAAACAGCTCCCCATTTCATGACCTTTAAGCCCCATAACATCGTTTAAAGGTCATGACAGTTCTCTTTAAGGGTGGTTTCACACACACGTGGTTTTGTGAGCCAGAGCTAGAAATACATGCAAAACATATGAGAAATATAGGAAGGACTAAGGGTGGATGCACACGGGGCGGCTTGGATACAGTAAAAATAGCACCCAAAGATCACATCGGCAAAACTGTGGTTTTGTGGGCTTTTACAGCAAATGCTGTAGAGTTGTGGCAAAAAGATACAATGTTTCCATGATGTGATTTTTACCCAATGCAAACCGCTCCGTGTAATGGCACGTTCAAATGGCGGGATCTAGCATGGAGTTTTCTGCATGGATTCCAAAACTGCAGCAGAAGTCCTTGGCTATTTTGCTGTGGATCCACACATGGAGTCAGCTCTGTCAATGGGCAGAACCCATGTGTGGATCTGTAGAATTTCCGACACCCTACCGTGAGGATCTGCATGAAGAAGTGGCAGATTAGCGACGGTTCTCTAAAGAATCTGTGTGGAATATTCCACTTCACATTCTGCCGTGCAAACGTACTCTTAGGGCTCATTCACACAGGTGAAAATCTGACGCGTATTACATGCATGTTTTTGATGCAGTGAATAGAACCCATTGATTTCTACGGATTCATTCTCATGTTCGTATTTGTGCAGCTTAAAAAAAAACCAAAAAAAAAAAAACAGCATGTCCTATTTTGGTGCACATTATGTACCAATGCACCCCATATTAACACCTTAGTGACCAACCCATTGCCTTTTTACGTCCTGCTTTGGGCCTCATGTCCACGGGCACACATGGATTCCCAGTGCAGAATTCCGCAACGGTTTCCAGCCATGCCCACAGGCATAAGGCCAAAAAAGACATTTACTCACCTGTCCAGACGCGGCGCGGGTCTCCTCCGTTACGGACAGATCGTCCTCTGCACGGCGGATGCGTCCAGGGGCACTGCCACCATACCTTCTTTTTTTAAATCTCTTGCTCTCCCGTGGATATGCGGCACAGCCACAGTGTCATCCACAGCTGTGTCGCGGATCCGACAGCTTCCATTGACTCCAATGGAAGCCATGGAAACCTTCCGTGCAGGAAAACCGCAGAAAATGGAGCATGCTGCGTATTACAGCGGATCAAACGAATGCAGAATCCATAATTACTATCCAGTTGTGTGAAACGGGCCTTAGGTAGATGGCTACCTTTTTATCACGTGAACAGGGACAGCTCAACGAGGCCACCAGTCACTGCTCCAGGCTCTTGGTGACCTTTGGTAGCAAGGGATTTTAAATTTCCCTGCCTCCTGCACATGTTTGTGGCATTTTGCCAACGAGCGCATGCGCAGAATCTGGGTAACGTCTGTGGAAGAGGATCGCGTTGGGGTTCAAATACGGAGGCCTCCGGTAAAAAGTTTCATCTCCTTTCACCGATCGCATCAATGGATAACAGTGATCATGTGACCGGGAACTGCATACAGCGGTCCCCGGTCACATGTCCCTGCACTCGGCTATCTTTGACGGCCAGGTACAGGCAGAATTTAAATTTGCCGGGCTCTCCGGCTTTCTCCACATGCACAGAAGCCCTTGGCGGGTCCAGATCGCCGTGGAACACAGAGGAGGGGGGGGGTGAGTATTTCTAGCTGCCCCCATAGAGCCGATCCATGACGGCAGCTGAAACTTCATAACTTTAATTTTTTTTTGCTTTTCCGTGATCACTGGTATCCATTACCGGCGATACAGGCCCAGGGATCAGTCACCGAAGTCTCCGGTGTTATCTCCTGCCTCCCTTCAGGAGTCAGATTTCAAATCTCCCAGGTGATCCAGATTTCTGTGCGTGACATCATATGCCTGGCGCGCATCCGCAGAAGACCAGCATCAGGTTTTGTAAGACTAGATCGCCGCAGCACATCGCAGAGGACAGGGGTGAGTACGCTCAGCTGTCCCCATGGATCCAATCCATGAGGGCAGCTACATCTTTAACTTTATTTAACTTTTTATTTGCTTTTATGCCATCGGCGTTATCCATTGGATAACACTGCCGTAAGAGGGGCTGCCTATGGCCCCTCATGACAGCTCCAGGTTGTCGGCAACCTCCAGGAATGGACAGCATGGAGCTGTCACTTCCACAGCATGCAGAGCTTTAATCCTCAGGTGGTGCATATTTTTACGTCCCAGAGGATTAAAGCTCACTTAGGCAGGACGTTAAAAGGCAATGGGGCCGTCACTAAGTGGTTGACCTGTTGTAGAAAAAGGACAGCTGATACTGATAGTTTGCAATTGGAAACAGGATTTTCTGTTAGACCGTCTTGATATATGAAGACCATTAGATTTGCCTTTCCTTAGCCCAATGGCTGCTTGTAGACAACTGCACAAGGAGTGTACATAAAATGGATGTTAGGTTTATGGACCCTTACAAGATTAGACACAAGTAAGGGTGCCTACCCACTAGCGTTTTTTTTCCACTACGAATTTGCTGCATTTTTTTCCCCACTTGTCAATGGGACTTTCTAATGTTAAAAACGCAACGCACCAAAAACCCAAGTTGCCGTTTTTGCGATTTTGGTGCATTGCGTTTTTATCAATAGAAAGTCCCATTGACAACTGGAAAAAAATGCAGTGAATTCGCAGCGGAAAAAAAACGCTAGTCGGTAGGCACCCTAAGGGGGAAATGACATACATGTTTAGTCCTGGTGGCTTGTATATTCTTAGTATAGAGTAATGGCATAAGGTACAATCACCACATACTTTTCAATAAGACATTAATTGCATCTTGAGCCTCCTGGGGCAGGCGGGCCATGTTCATGCGGATAATTCCTGGATGTTTCCGATGAGGAACTCGAGACAGAAAATCTGACGAGTTGTCAATCTGAGGCGCCGCCGTGGTCCCCGAGCTCAGGGCCTGTGTTAGTGGAGAATAGGAAATTGTTATGTTTGTTTCATCCACAGAAGACCATAAAAGGGCGGTGGCCTACAAGATTATCCAAAAAGTGTGGTCTAAAACCCAAACTTACTCTTTAACCCCTTAAGGACAGGGCCTATTTTGGCATTGCGGGCGCAATCATTTTAGGGGGATTTTCATCTCCACTTTTCAAAAGCTGTAGCTTTTTGATTTTTCTGTCGACATGGTCGTTGTTTTTATTGGTACCATTTTTGGGTGCGTGTAATTTATTGCAAAATTTTCATTTATTTTTTTGAGAGCAGGGAGAGAAAACATCAATTCTGATACTGTTTTTTATTTTATTTTTGTTTTTTTTACAGCGTCAATCATACAGCATAAGGCTGGATTCAGACGTACGTATAACGGCTGGGTTTTCACGCCCATATACGTTGTCTTTCTCTGCAGGGGGGAGGCTGGAAGAGCCAGGAGCAGGAACTGAGCTCCTGCCCCCTCTCCGCCCCTCTGCACTATTTGCAATGAGGAGAGGCGGGACGGGGTGGGGCTAATTCTCAGAACTTAGCCCCGCCCCATCCTGCCTCCTTTCATTGCAAATAGTGCAGAGGGGCGGAGAGGAGGCAGAGAGGGGGCGGGAGCTCAGTTCCTGCTCCTGGCTCTTCCATCCTCCCCCCCCCCCCCCTGCAGATAAGGACACCGTATATCGGCTCGGTTTTCTGAATCCACCCTAAATGACACGATATAGTGAATCTGTGAATATTATTTCTTTAGGTTTTTCCACTTTTGCACAATAAACACGCCTTATAATTATTTTTACATCATTGCATTCAAAGTCCCATAACTTTTTTATTTTTCCATAGACTGAGCTCTGTGAGGGCTTGTTTTTTGTATCACTAGCTGTAGTTTTTATTTGTTCCATTTTGGGGTACATATGGCTTTTTTGATAACTTTTAGGGCTTATTTAGACGACCGTATATTGGCCTGGTTTTCAAGCCGAGCCGATATACGGTGTCCTTGTCTGCAGGGGGGGGGGGGGAGGATGGAAGAGCCAGGAGCAGGAACTGAGCTCCCACCCCCTCTCCGCCCCTTGCCACTATTTGCAATAAGAGGGGGCGAGATGGGGGTGGAGCTATGTTTTTTTTGCTGCACAGGGTTTACAGTATGCTCAAAGTATAGTACAGGTCGTTACAGACACGATGCTACCAAATATGTGGGTAAATGAGTGAAAAAAAAAAAGGCTTGGGTTTTTTTTACCCCACAATTTTTTTTTCTTACACTCTTTATGTCCCTGAAGGGGGACCTGATCCATAGCAGCCATGATTGCTACCATGTTTCCCTGAAAATAAGACATTGACATATTAATTTTTCTCCAAAAGAGGCACAGTGTCTTATTTTCAGGGGGAAGGAGGGCTTATACTCACCTGGTCTGTGGAGTCCCAGTGCCTTGCGCTGTTGGTCTTCGGGAGCGATGCGGCAGTCTGCAGTGTCCTCCATGCATTTAGATATCCCTTTATTTCTGGTGATAGGGCTGTGAATACCCTGTCTCCAGCAAAGCGAGCACTGTGATTGGATCAAGCGCTAGCCAATCACAGTCGGCACTTGATGAGCCAATCACAGCTATCCAGTGAGGTCATTCACTGAATGGCTGTGAATGATTGAGCGCCGGCTATGATTGAGCGCCGGCTATCCAATCACAGCGCTCACATTGCTGGAGGCGGGGTATTCAAACCTCCGTCACTGGAAAGTAAGGGATATCTCAGTGTCGAGGACATGTCAGCTTGCCGCAGCGCCGCGGACTATCGCGAAGGACTTAGACGCCGTGGGCCAGGTGAGAATTGATGGTTTTTTTTCATGTACTTTAGCTAGGGCTTATTTTGGGGGGGGGGTCATATTTCAGGCCCCCCGAAAACCGGGGTAGGGCCTACTTTCAGGGAAACATGGTATGCTCCCACTGTTAAAAATTACTGGACATCCACTTCTGACCCATACACAATCTACGAGCCTGCGTGGCTCAGAATGCATGCGCCAACTGCTGTCACTAACAACTGGTCAGACTGTTTATGCAAAAAACTGTTTAAAGAGTAACTGCACTTTCAGAAACTTTTGACATGTCAAGGGTATCGATCAGTGGGGGTCCTGCTGCAGAGACCCCGCTGATCACTAGAATGAGGGGGCTGCAGCGTTCATCCAAGCTCTGACCCCTTGGCTATGTTCGCTCGTTTTCAGCTGCTTCCGGCACGGGTTTAGGAGGTGGATGAAACTTCAAGATAATCCAGCAGTCTTTGTTTTCTTGAGGGAGAAGAGTTGTTGGCGGTATAAAACTGGCTCAGTGGTTAGCACTACTGTCTTACTATGCTGGGGTTTGGGTTCAAATCTCATCAAGGACAACATCAACTTTGAAAAACTCCATACAGCCATCACTTTTGGTCAGAGTTGAGCTTACAACTCTGACACTGCAAGGCAACAGTGCCAACAACTGAGCCACCACACTCCGACATGAAGCTAGAACCCCAGTGTTAGGCCTCCCCCACACAGACTATTCTGTACAGGATGTAGCGCTGCCTTTTCAGCAGTGCTGAAAACACTGTACTACGCTCCCATTTATTTCACTGGGGCTGCTCACACATGGTGATAATGCAGTGTTTCCAACGCTGCGTTCTGAAAGCGTTACATGTTCTATTCTCGGCTGTTTTCAGCCCTGTGTCTCCCATTGAGATGAATGGGCAGCGGTTCCAGCGCTGCTGAAAACACGGCACAACTTGGTACTGCGTTTATAGCGTTAAACGCAGGTTGCTATGCCAGCAAGTCGGAAAAAATGTTTTCCGCTTCCTTGGCAGCTGAAAACGCTGTCAAAATGCATGCCAGCGCTGCTAAAAACACAGCCTTTTTGCAAACTCCTGTTGAGGGAGGCCTTACAAGGTATGGTGGCTCAGTGGTTGGCACTGCTGGAGCAGTAGGCTCACGTCTGACTCAGGGGTTTTCCAAAGTTGATTTTGCCCTTGATGAGATTTGCACCTCGGACCCCAGCAGTGCTAACCACTGAGCCACTTTCATGGAGGAGCCACCGCCGCGCTTTAAATGCTGAAAACCGGATGTAAGCGAAAGCCCATCCGGAATCATCTATGACTACCTGGCTGCCTTAAAGGGGTTTTCCAGGGAAATACTATCACCCAGATAGGTCATCAATGGTTGATTGGCTGGGGTGCGTCATCGCTCGGTCAAGGCGCAAGGTGTCAAGCGTTGCAATAACAGAGGTCAGAGCGGAGCAGCATAGTGGCTGGTACTTGTAACTGCAGGCACAGCTCGCGTTGATTTTAATGAAACCCCAGCCTGCAGTTACAAGCGCCCGCCACTATACGGAGGTCGGCATGGAGACTTCCGCTGCTTTCACTCTGTGTATTTGTCAGCTGATCAGTCGGATCCCAGCCGAGTAGCCGATCCTGGAAAAAGTATGCAGGTAGCCATCTGTTACTGTCCATAAAGGCAACAAAAGAGCGGCGGGAGAGTAGTCTGACTTGGGTTGTGGGGCGCGCACATGGCAGCTGCCTCGTCTCAGCCATTGGACTCAGGGAGCCAGCCGTGAGTCGCTTCCAAGGCCCGGGGGAGGAGCGGCATCAGCCGAGCGGGAGGTGCAGACGAAGAGTAGGCGGACCTCAAATCTGCGATCCGCCTACCTCACTACACCCCGCCCAGCGTCTCCTGCGCATTGCCCCTCCCACGTAACGGACCGGTCCACTCCAGCGTGGGGTTGCTGGGGACTCACTCACCCGATGTCGGGTGACGCCCTGTGAGGGCGGCGAGGGGCTCTTGTCTCAGACCTTCCCGGAGGTTGGGGGGGAGATGACATCACAGCGTGATGCACTCAGCACGTGACCTCAGCATTGAGCTTCCCTTCCGCTCGTACATTTCGCGTTCCCGAAGCTTATTTATACGGCTCGGAGTGCTGAAAGCTTTAGCTTAGAGAGACGTAAAACCGCACTAACGCCAACTGGGTTCCTGAGGCTGCATAGTTCACTCCGCGTGACACCCGCACTGAGATTACCGTAGTAGAAAGTAAGAGTCCTATAAACAAGACCGCTCCCAGAAACACTTGCGCCAGTTCTATGCAAATAAGGGGGAGGGGCGTACGGAAAACGTGTTTACTCGCTATGCTGTGCAGTTTTTTGAGCAAATACGCTTTCCGTAACCGGACAGAACCGCGTTACTCACTCACCCGAAAGTGCTGGAAACGGGTCCGTAAGGCCAGCATAGTTCACTCGTTAAATGTCAGCGCTTGTACCAACAGAATGCCAATCACATGGCCGCCTCCAAGACGTAGCCAACCAGCGCACGTCTGTTTTGTCCCCGCCTTCAACTTAAAAGCCAATCAGCTGGCTGGTTTTCTTAGCCAATCTCCCGCGAAAACAGCGTTCCGTAATCACGTGCTTCCTCACCGGCGTTCTGTGCCCTCAGCTGTAACGTGTTATCCGCTGAGTGACAGGCCGGCCAGCCAATGAGAGGCGCTCCCACGGCCAGGACTGGAGTCTTGAGAGGCAAGAAGTAGAAAGCTGCTTGCGGAAGATGTCCGGGCGCAGAGGCTCAGGGCGGGAGCGTAATCCCCGGGGTGAGAGCTGAAGTGTGACCGGGTGAATGTGTAGCGCTGGCTGGATGCGGAGGAGCCGTTACTTGGCTGCAGCCCCGGATGCGGGCGGTGATCCATGTGTGTGCCGTGCATGCTCTCACTTCTTCCGTGCCGTCTTTATGCGGCTCCGTGCCGCTTCTCTGCGGTTTTGCAGGCAGCGGGCGGTTCTGTGCAGGACGGAGGGCGAAATGACTGCATCATGGGAAAGAAAAAGTGCAATTCGTGCAGCCGGGAGGCTGACCCCAGCCTGACCTGTGTGCATCCCCTGCGAGCAGGCCGGACGTCTGTGCTGTGCGTGCCTCTCGTGCGTATACCGTCCTGGGGGGCACTGTTCTACGTGGGGGCAGACCCTTTCCGTTAGGCGCGGTGTATCGGTCAGTCTTTGCCCTCCGGCAGTGAGCGGTAAGGCCTTGTTCACACGTACTTAAACGCACCGCTACGAAAGCGCCGTATAAGACGGCGGTGCAGGTATAGCTGCTCTTTACAGGGGGAAATTAGTGCAGCACGCCATACTTTTAATTGGCTAATCCCATCTTTACACAGTAAGTGTTGTTGGGTGTCTGGGAGCACCAAAAAAAATAGCAAAACTTCCATTTCTCCAAAATCCTCCATAGGTGGCCGAATCCTCGTTATGTATACGCTTATTACTAATCGCATCAGTGTGTACCATCTACAGGCTCCTCCCCCTTCCACAAGCGACGCGGTCTTGAGGCTTCCGTTTTAGGAACACGTGACTCGGAATGTTCTGTAACATTGTTGCAGAGTATACAGATCTACGGTCCCAGAGCTCCGCAGTTAGGGTGCCTACCCACTAGCGTTTTGGTTTTTTTTTACTGCGAAATTCGCAACGGTTTTTTTTTTTTGCAGGGGGTCTATGGGATTTGTAATGTTAAAATTGCGATCGCGCAAAATCGCAATTTTGCGCGATCGCGATTTCAGCTTTACATGTCCCATAGCCCAAAGACCCCTGCAGAAAAAAAAAACACTGCGAATTTCGCAGTAAAAAAAAGCCTAGTGGGTGGGCACCCTAACCGTGGATTGTGATACAGAATTGTTGGCAAGTTCTGCTGTTCTCAATTCCGCACCAAAACCCGTAAGTTAGCGGTGTCCTCTTTGGGTCTGGAATATTCCGCGAGAGGGCGTATTCTGTAACGTGCGGCAGGTCCCGAAATGGAGGTCACAGTGCAGGTGTGAACCGCACCTGTATGATGGAAGTCCTCAGATCTGAACTTGTGGCTGGGCACTGGGAGAAACCGCAGCGCTTGGCAATTTGCGCTGAATTTGCAGGTTACGACGCAGATGCGTCCGGATGACTGCCTAACGTATGGCCGTGCGTACACCATTGTGTGTGTATATAATCACTCTGGATCTTTCTGTACTAACGGCGCAGCGGACTATTCTAAGGGCTCCTGTCCACAGACATATTTGCTGCGGCATCCGCAGCAAATGGCGCCCTTAGCATGCTATGGGAAACAGATTCTTCCTGCACACTTGCAGAAACCAGTTGCAGTTTTTGCGAACGGAGGAAAAGTCGCAGCACGCTCAATGTTTGTGTGGATTCCACACCGGCGGCTTCCATTGATGTCAGCGGAAGCCATCTGATCCATGGATCTTCTGCAATCACTTTGTGGAAAGGTCGCAGATTCCGCCTCATCGCTAGGCAATAACGCAGGACTAAAAAAAATCTGTACTGCGCGTGTCTGACGGCTCGCAGCACGGACCATCCACAGCACAGGTGGAAAATGAAAGGAACAGGTACACGCGGGCGCCGCTGCTCCCATGTGCAGGCGGCTTAAAAACTATCCCCAGTAGCCGCGCAGCAGCCTGATGGAGGCCGGCAGGACAGACAGGTGTGTGAAGGCTGCGGATACAGCAGGGAAGCTCTGTGCCGTTGTATTTGGCTCCATGTTTACATACACTCACAAGAACGGGGCCTAAGGCGTTATTCACACGGTCGCATCGCCTCTCCATGCGGGAGCCACTGAGGAATCAGACGCGGTCAGTGAGAATGTAGGGATCATTCAGATGACTGTTCGCTCCTCCTGTTAATGCAGAACCTCTGCGTTCTCGGTTATGTGCACATGGGGTGGGCCGCTCCAGGGGGTCCGCAGCAAACCATTCACAGTTTGAAATTTGTATTTAAAAAAAACACCATTTGGTGTGGAATTCATTCCTTCCTTTAAAGAGGTGGAATCCACACCGACAATCCCGAGTTCTGCTTGCCATGCGATGGCTGTAATGTGCGCAGCGAGTGGACCGGGGCCGGAAACCTCTTCCACTGTGATTGCTGTGCAGAAAGTGTGAACATACCATAAGGCCGGCTTCACACAGGCGATCGCACTGCGAGAAAATCACAGCAATATTGCAATTCTGCTTGTGAGATGTACGAGCCTCAGCGCTGCCTTATCTCACAAAAACACCGCTGCAGCTCGCAATTTCTTTTACTCGCGAAAAAGTAAATTGGACTCTTCAATGTTAAAAACACAATGCGATTAACCGAGGGTTCTATATGGAAACATGGGTAATAAAATTTTTTTAAAAACCCCTCAAAGATAGGACATCTTTTTTTTTTTCTACACAATATTGCATGCGTGAAAGCATCGCAAATGTGAAGGAAACTATTGAAGCATGGGTTTTATAAATCTGCGTTTTCTCGCATCACGCGACAATCGCTCAAGTTGATCACCCGTGTGACGCTGGCCTAGGGGTGCGTTCATACAGAACAGATTTGGGGTTGATTTTTCGTAACAGAATAATCTACTTCAGAATCCGCACGTTGGTCTGCAGGAGTCGGTGCTGCAACTGAAAGGGGGAAATCGAATCAACCAAATGGAGCAGATTGTACAGCTATGTGTTAATGCACTTCTAAGCACAGCGGCAGATCGTGGTCAGTCTAAGCTGAACCGGGGAGCGGGTCTGAAAAACCGAAGGCTTGCAGATCTCTCCATTAGTGGGTGGTGTTTTTTTTGTTTTTTTTAAAATATGTTCCTCTTTTTGTTTTTGCCTAAAGGGGTTGTGTTTACTGGAGAACATGGCTTTAATAGAGCCCTCTATAGTAATTGTTCAGTACTTGCCTCTCTGCTGCAGTCCTGGCGCTTGTTCTGACAGCCAACGTTACAGAAGCGCAGATGACCACTGACGGTGTCTGATTCCTCAGCGGATCCCGCATGGAGAGGCGATGCAACCATGTGAATAACGCCGTAGGCCCCGTTCATGTGAGCGTACGCAAACATGGAGCCAAATACAATGGCACAGAGCGTTTCAGCATTTTATATTCACTTCTTATGCGCCTACTATAGAGGGCTCTATTAAAGGGATGTTCTCCGGTAACCACAGCACCTTTAAAAATACTGATGCAGGATGCCTACCAAAATCCTAACGCCTCATGCACACAGCGGAGAGCCGTGGTATTTCTGGCGCACCCCGTATAGCACTTTGTTGGGTCCGGAACGAATGAGATTGTCTTACTAGAAACAGTATTTCCATCAGAGTATCTCCATACATTGCTGATGTATACGGAGTCTGACTGGAAAACCTTCCCTAGATGAAGCAGTAGTGACCCCCGTGCAGCCGCGGGGCCGGTATGCAGTAGGGACCCCCGTGCAGCCGCGGGGCCGGCATGCAGTAGTGACCCCCGTGCAGCCGCGGGGCCGGCATGCAGTAGTGACCCCCGTGCAGCCGCGGGGCCGGCATGCAGTAGTGACCCCCGTGCAGCCGCGGGGCCGGCATGCAGTAGGGACCCCCGTGCAGCCGCGGGGCCGGCATATTGCGTTTGAGCGTTAGTTTCCATTACTCCTAAAAGGGTATCTGACACTTGTTACATGACCTGGGTATGGCGTAAGTCACCGGTAACATTATAACAAAATAACAGTCTGAAAAAGTAAAAATGCCGTCCCCTCTGCTCCATCTGCATGCACGCTGACTAGTCAGAAGAATTCCTGCGGCTTGTGATGTTTCTCTGCCCCAGAAGCTGCATGGCTTCGTGCCACATAATGTGAATGGGATTTCATAAAAATCCTCTTATCGCCCGTGTAACTCGTGCCTAGGTGGTGAATTAGTAGCAGTCAGATGTGAAGTCTGTACAGGCCGTAATGCTGAGAACTGTCGGGCTCTGTTCTCACTGGCGCCATGTCCATCGTTACAGGGAAAACCATGGATCAGGCCTCATCTGTCTGATTGACAAAGTGCGCTCACAAACCCGTTGCAGAATATTTAACAAATTTCTGCAATAATGTACAATGTTGGTGTTAACAAACCTCATTCACTTGGGCCTAATGTCCACGGGAGGATCTGATGTGCGGAATCCGCATGGCTCAATGCAAATCAAGCCGCCCATAGGGAAGCATGGGCATCCGTACGTGATTTAAAGCATGCAGAGTTGTTCTGCATGCTCCATCTCAGCGCAGTTCCTGCATGGGTGGCTTCCATTGAAGTCAATGGAAGCCGTCTGATCCATGGCCCATCCGCAATCGAATTGTGGATGGGCTGTGGATTCCGTGGGAAAGCAGGGGTTAAAAAAAACAAACAAAAAAAACAAAAAACTTTACTGCGCGACGGCGTGCTGGCCGGCACTTTTACACACACATTGGCAGTGAAGAAAATAGAAGACTCAGACAGGTAAGCAGTGTCCTCGGCAGCGGGCAGGGTCGGATTCCGCGGCGGGCTCTTGCATGCGGAATCTGATCCGCCCGTGGACATTAGGCCTACATGTAGCAGAAATGCTGCGGAACTTCTGCAGCAAAAAATGCCACAGTATTTCTACATCCAAAACATCCATTCGCCACATATTATGCACGGGATATACATGTGCGTAATACGCTATGACAATACGCCTGCGCGAATGAGCCCTAAGGAGCGGTTTACATTAAGAAACTGAAAATCTTGCTTGGCATAGCCATAGGCTGTGATTGGTCAGACATGGTCCAGACTTGCGTTCTTCTCGCTACTTTTCATTCTGGATTTCCTTCTGTAAAATATCATCAGTTTGTGTACAGGAGTGTAATCATCACACGGAATCTCCTTGTTTGATGCAGTACTGCAGCGTGCCGTGTTACCGACAAAAAGGAACTAAAACCGCTAATGCAAGCGTGACCAGAGCCGTGTGTGTAGACAGTATCACAGGGGGGAAGATGAGATGTTATTGAACAGCCATGAGCCTTTCAATGGGGTTTATTGGTGTTATTGTATGGCTATTTACAGTTTTCAAGGACATGAGTTCTGCAAAAGTGTCTCCTGGGTCCTAGTTCTGCTGCCGCTGTGTAGCTGATGTGTAATTGGCTAGCTCCCTACGGCACTCATGGATGGATTCAGATGGCCGCCATATTTAACTTCCACAAGACTCGGACCGCTTTCAGTGCTACCGAGCCCTATGCCATAGCATTGGCTTAAATGTGTCCACGTTACAGCCAGTATTCTGTATTCTGTAAAAGTGTAGCGGAGAATCAGCAGTAATGTGCTTGACCTTAACAGCCTGAATGACCCTATTATAGACCCCTGCAACCTATACAACACTTACAGAAAAATAGAAGAGCCCTATAGGCTTCTATATATGTCTTAGGCTAACACAAGCAAGCATGATATGGGGCCGTGAATCGCACCCACCATCCATGTGAAATCACTGTGGATGCAAGGCGCTTTTGTGGGAAAACAGCCTTGCATCACTTTGGGGATGAGGGAATCCCCGGCGCAGCTGTCACGGCACAGGATCACAGAGTTTCTCCTATTGCTTTCAATGGGGCTGGCGCTGCTGCTGCCGCCGCCACCAGCCCCGTTGGAAGCAACGGGACTGTGATGTGAGTGCACGTAGCAGGATAGAACCTGCTGAGAATTGTTTCCTGCATAGCATCGTGGTGCCATGCAGGAAAACATCGCCTATGTGCGTGACCCCATTCAGAAGAATGGGGTTCATACAAGCGTCTCACAACCTGCACACCTCGCGTGACTTCCTTGCCATGTGAAGCCGGCTTTAATTTCATACAGAGATTTTTTTTATTTTTTTTCCATCAGATTTCAAGTGTTGTATTACAGAGTTAGGCCGGATTCGCGTCTGCGTTGGAATCCCCAGTCGGAGGTTCCGCTGCAAATCCGCCTCAAAATACCACTATTTCTTCTGTCTAAAAGCCAGGCAGCTGAGCGAAAACCTAACGGCGTCTGTTTGGTGCCGTTCAGAAACGGAGACGTTCAGCTGTGGGGACTCTGCTTTCATGCTCCCCAAATGAAGCAGGAATGTGGAACCCCAGGCACAGGTGTGAAAACTTTGTTTCCACGGGAAGTCTGACTTTTAGGGGAGGTTCTCTGTAATAGTATGCTATTGCACTGTACAGCCGCACACAGAATGCCTACAGGTCCAGAGCCCTGGAGTCTTTGGGGGAGAACTAAGACTGATGCTTCACATGGAAAATGCACCAAATGTATTTAAAAAGATTGACTGACCTTTTTTCTTATTTTTTTTCTTAAAAGGATCCACATCTGTATAAACAATAGAATTAGCAGTACTTAGCCGTCCTCCCCCTGGTGATCCAGCGCTGCAGCCCAGGTCTTTGTTTAGAAGCAGCTGCTACCAAACGGAGGACACAGCGGTCAGGTGCCGTTCTCCTGGCATCATGACGGCACGTGACTGCAGTGGTCAGGCAGTAGGTGTTCTTAAACAAAAACCCAGATGGCCACGGTGCTGGATCACCAGGGTAAGTTACCTTTGTTTTAACAGATTTGATTTAGGCCGCCTGCAGACGAGCGGGTCGGATCGGGCGGTGAGGATTCTCGCAGCGGGATCCGACCCGAGCGCCTGCAGGGACGAGCGCGTACTCACCCGCGCCTGGCGGCCCCGGCTTTTTCATGTGCCGCATGCACAGACCGTAGCCGGCGGCCGGGTGAGTGACGTTTCTGTGTGGGGCTCGAAATAGGACATGCCGCGGTTTGTTTGCCGTGCGAGATTTGGCGCGGCCAAACCGCGGCCGTCTGCATAGGATTGCGTTTAACGCAATCCTATGCAGGCTTTCAGTGGCGGAAAGCCCTTTAAAATACATAAGTAAAATAATCTTCACACCGGGATTACCCCTTCTAAAGTGTTTCAAAGGGAGCCTGTCACATCTTATGGACTCGCCTGCCTCACAGAATGAAGAGAAAAGTCGTGCAGCCAGACTCGGTGGACCCTCGCCTATAAGGCTGGTTTCACACTGGCGATAAAATTGCGTGATGTGAGAGTGAAAACGCTGATTTATGAAATCAAATATTTTCCGTGGTTTCCTTCACTACTCATTCGATGTTGTAAGGAGAAAAAAAAATCGCGGCATGCCCTTTCTGCTGTGTGGGTGTTTTTTTGTTTTTTTTAGTTTTAAAAATAAAAATGTAAAAATTTCTCCCGTGTTTCTCTATGGAGCCTCCTTTATAACACCTTGCATAGCACCAACTTGCAATTTTTGTGCGATGCATTCTTAACATTACAAAGT
This sequence comes from Eleutherodactylus coqui, assembly GCF_035609145.1. NCBI lineage: Eukaryota > Metazoa > Chordata > Amphibia > Anura > Eleutherodactylidae > Eleutherodactylus > Eleutherodactylus coqui. Next base: position 174,075,923 of record NC_089841.1, read on the forward strand.
CTTGACTTTCTGCAAAATCACATGAGAACTTTGCAAGTGGAAGCAATGTTTTTGCGAGAAAAAGCAGCGCTGATGCTCCAAAAGACACCATTTTGCTGTGATTTCCTTGCGGAGATATCGCGATCACCTGTGTAAAACTACCCTTAGCTTTAGTTTATGGGGCTCATAGGACATGATGGGGTCCTGTTAATAAATTTGACACCCCTTGGGCTGTCCTAGAGCCAAAAAGTGAAGTCTTTTTCAATGCTATGAGCGGGGGTAGAGTTGTCGCGTTTTCCGTCTTAAAACAATCGTTTTTCAGATTGCTGTGGACTGCACCCCTCCAGCTAAACCCTACCTAGAGAAAAGGGGCAAATTATAGCTTGCCCCATAAAAGTCCTCTAACCACCTGACCCGCCTGCATGTGGAAAGGCTTGGTGTTCCCGGCTCTGTTCGTTAGATGTAAATCAGCTGGTATAAGGCTGCAGCGGTGGGAGAACCACACAAGGGTGTAGATGTGAATACAACCCAAGAGCCGTTGTACGTCGCTGCCGCTCCCTTCTATTCGTTCACTAGCAGCTGTGATGCAGGTTCTGTTTGGCGCCTTCATCGCGGGTTTCCGTTAAAATGGAAATGCATGCAATGCTATTTCATCTGGAGAATGCCAGAGGGCACAACAGAAGGGGATCCGACTCTGGTAAAGCCAATGGGCACGGATTCACGGGTTCAGCTCGTAATGGTGAAACGGGGTCCATAACCCAGGTGTGAGCGTGTGCTTGGGGTCTGTTCACACGGCTCAATCTAACGTGTGGATTGGTCTTCTAGACTGCTGGCGATCCACACCTAAACATAGTCCTTTTCAATGGGCAAATCTGTGTGTGGAAGTCACAAAGCAGAAACGGTCAGGTAGAGATGCGCCACTTGTTCATTCCGCACGGTATAGACTACGATGTGGAGTTTGTAGAACTGGTGTGGATTCTGCATCAAATTATGTGGCAAAAATACTGTGTAAATGTACGCTTAAGGGGGTTGCCAAGATGTTGTACCTTTAAAAAAAAAGCAAAAAAAAAAAACAAACATTTTCAGCCCCTCGGTCCTCCCAGTCTTTGAGATATGGAAACCACCAGAAGCGCTGTTCTCCTAGCATCATGGCTTCCAGCATTTCAGTGGTGATGCCAGGAGAACGGCGCCGGACCGCTGTGGCTTCTTTGCACGCTGAATTCAGTTGCAAATCCACAACAAAGGCCTCTGATGATCTGTGGGTAACATATGGCTATTGCTACAGAATCGCAGCAATTCCACACCATGGTCTCCTGCAGACGGCCGGGTCGGATCCCGCTGTGAGAATTCTCGCAGCGGGATTGGACCCATGCCCCTGCAGTGACCGCTGCGGCTCACCTGCTACGGGCATCTCCCCACTCGCTGCCGCCCAGCTGGCACATGCACAGAGCCGATGCGGCTCGTCACTAGTGACGTTTCTGTGCGGGCCACGGCGAGGCTCGCACAAAAATAGGACATGCCACGATTTGTTTACCGCACGGGTTTTCACACGGTCAAATCGCATCCGTCTGCATAGGATTGCATTATCTAATGCAATCCTATGCCAACGAGCATGGGCGGAAATTCTGTGGGAAATCCCGACACGAGATTTTTGCCCATGTGCATGAGGCCTATGTAGCCGTTCTCCAAGCCCGCAGTGGGATCTGACCCTGTGCCCAGCCAGCATCCACGCATACCTGCTTTCTTCTTTTGCTGGCTGTACTGCGGATGGTCCCCACGGCCAGCCGCCGGACAACGTGTTCTTTTTGTTTTTTTGTGTCCCCCCCCCCCCCCGTCGTTGCTAGGTGATAACGCGGGTACCCGCAACCTTTCCGCAATGTTATTGTGGAAGGGCTGGGGGTTAACGGCTTCTATTGACTTCAATGGAAGCCATCCATGTGCAATTAGCACAGAAATAGAGCATGCTGTGATTTTTCTCAGAGCGGAAAATGGCAATTGCTTTCCGCTCGTGTGCAGGAAAACGCGTTTTACCATAACATGCTGTGGGCGGTATTTGCTGTGGAATCCGACCCTGTGTTCAGGCTGTGTCTAGGAAATACGGCCATGTCATAAACACGGGTAGCACACGGACGTGACGCTTGTGTGAGTTAGGCTGGGCTCATACGAACAGATTTGAATTGCGGCGAATGGCTTCCATAAAAGTACATTGATTTCCGTTGCTCCATTCACACTTGTGTGTATTAATTGCGTATATAAGAACGCAGCATGTTCTATTTTACTGCGTATCACACGTGTACAGCACTATTGTTTTCTGTGGGTGCGTTCGGAACAAAGTGTGTATACACGTGTATCTAGGAATTTTTTTTACATATTGCTCGGAAGTTAAAAAAAAAAAAAGTCTGTGTATGACAGCGTGTGTAAAATATGCTGTACAAGCGCAGGCATATGTATGCGAAAAACGCGACCATACGCAGTTCCCTATGCCAGTAAAACGCGTATTACCATACGGTCGTGAGAACCCGGCCTCGGGCCTAAAGGGGGAGAGGGGTTTAGCCGGTATAACTAAAAGCCGTCATGGTGAGAGCCTGAAATAAGAGCGTTGAGGGTTAAAGCTGTGGCGTCGGGGGCTCTGCACAATATTTCCGCAGTTATGTTCTAGTACGTTCTAGTGGAGCCTGAAGGGAAGCGGCAGCGTTATTCTAATCTTTGGATGCTTTCCCAGTTTTGGCTTTAAAAAAAAAAAATCACTGCATGTGAAGCTGAATGCAAAGTGTGAACGGCCGCCTTCCAGCTGGGGACGGGGGCATCAGGGAGGGGTCCGGGGGAGCATGCCCAGCAGAGGGGGGCCAGATATCTTATTGTTCCCTTACAGAGGGGAATCGGGCCTTAAACAGTCCAGCATGTCTTTCTATCCGCAGCAGGCCTATATGTATGTTGGGGATTTCTGGTATGGATTTCAAGCTTTGCAATGCAAATGGTGAAATTTGCAGCACGATCTACATTTTTATTTTGCCACTGACTATATCACTAGATCTGTTCTTCCTTTTGGCTTCTGATCCCAGTTTGGGCCAAGGCAATGAAATCTATCGACCTGTATGATGAGGTTTGGTGGCGATTAGTCAGGGATTAGGGATTCCTGTCCATTTTTGTTAAAGGCAATGTATCACCTATACTTCAGCAAAATGGAAAAAGTTCCTCTATTGGTTATTCATTGGTAATCTGGTTTTATTTTTTGATTGTAGTTTTTATTTGGTTGTCCGTCCATGACTATGGGGGCGGCCATCTTGCCTGAGCTGCAGGGATGCCAAACAGGAAATAATGCGCCATTCACACAATGAATAGGAGGGACTTGTATGGGAGACTGTTCTAGGCATGAGCTGTGCAGGGGTTGCTGGGGATGGCGGAGATGAGATTGTCACTATTATGAATGGTGGATCTGCTGTTCTCTATAGATAGGTGTCACCTTTCATTATAATTCTGGGATAATGAGATGACATCTGAAAGGTTAGTTCTCTCTAGACCTCAGACTGTTGTTGGACTTAGTGGTCAGTGTGAAAACTGTAATCTACATCAGGACATTGAACATTATATATGAAAAAAATGGAACGCCCAAATTCCTTAAATCTGTTTAAGGCCCAATGCACAGGGGTGGATTTTTCTGCAGAATCCACGGCTGGTGTCTGACTGTGGGTTCTGCAATAATATCCATCCATAGGATGTACTGCAAAGTGATTGTTCCACGCACACAAGCGGAAATCAACTGCGATTTCCGCTCACAGAGGAAAAATCACAGCATGCTCTTCTTTTTTTTTTTTTTCCCCGAACGTTTTCCGCACGGGCGGCTTCCTTTTCAAGTCAATGGAAGCTGTTCAATGCGCAATAACTATTCCGGAAAGGTCGCAGATTCCGCATGGTCGCCTAGCGACCATGCGGGAGTATCTCTACTGCGCATGTGCGACGGCCAGCACATCCACAGTACAGAAGAAAAAAGACGCGGACAGGTACTCAGGGTCGCGGGGCACGGGCGGATTCTGTGCGGGATTCCCGATGCCATGCGGGCTTAACATAAAAACTTGATTAATACTGTAGATTTCTGAAGACGCAATCCCTTTTTAAAGACCTTTTTTATTTCTCCAACAGGATCTCAGAAAAGAAAGGCTGAGGTAGATCTTGAGATCATAGTGAAAACTGAAGATGAAGGCGACGTACTTGCAGACTCTGATAAAGATCCAGAATCCTCCGAACTGGAGACTCGCTGGGAATGGCTCAGTGATGAAGACTTGTGGATGGTGTACACAGATGACCTTAATAACCATATTAACCAAGCATTCAGGTGAGACACCAGAATTAAATTGCGCTGTCCATACTGAGAATGTGGTTTACATGCTGCAAAGGCTCATGGGGAATAGCTGCCACATACGTGTTGCACCGCATATTACACCTCATATGTCCAATCAAACGTAAGCTTATCTCAATCAGTGGAAGTTAGGCCGGGCTCTCACGACCAGGTTGGATTACATATGTGGATTTCTGCAGCGGAAGACCTGCGATCTTTCGCGGAAAGTAATTGCAAATGGTCGCAGAAGATCGCGGATGCGAGCGATTTTCCTTTCTCCGCATGGTTGTCTGTGCAGAAGAAAGATCTCTCTTCCTTCCAGCCGTCTCTTCTATTTTCCCATGCAGTTGCGAGGGTTTCCGCTGCTCATGTGCAATGTTAATTGTGTATGGGTGACGGAACACTCAATTCATTGATTTCAATGGAGGCCGCCTCGTGAAATTCGTGCCTAAAATAGAGCATTCTGCGTTTTGTTTTTTTTTTTTCCACTCTTTTAATGTTTTACTGCATATCTTCTGCGCGTACGGCAATCGCAGAATCCGCAATTCAAATCCGTTCGTGTGAGCCCGAACCTATAGAAACCTGAATGTGAGGGAGGTTTGCATAATTCCCATTGGTGAGTTTAGGGAAACCTCTCTAAACCTTGTGGACACAGTACATGTATGTACTATTAACCCCTCAGTGACCACCTAGACACCTTTTCAGGTCGGTTACTAAGAGGCCTTAGGCTAGGGTGCCGTTTTACAGCAGCTGAGGCAGTCCTTTAGCCTCAGGTTGCTGTAAAATCTTTAAAGCTCCCGGCTCACAGGGCATGGCACAATAATTAGAGACCATAATGAGTAGTCACTAATCACATGATACAGTCTAACTGAGATCACAGAGAAGACTGGCATTGGAGCGGTTTCTCGCTTTCCTCTCACATGATAACTTTTGCAAGAGGGGATTAAGGCCTCAAGTCCACAGGCGGGTTGGATTCCTTGTGGGGAATCCGGCCCTGCCCACAGCCGGTGAGCCCTGTGTACCTGTGTTTTCCCGGCAGCGGCGTCCGCGCGGACCTCTCCACTTCCAGGTTTGCTGTACTGTGCATGGTCCTCACGGCTCGCCATTGGTCATGCGCAGTACAGTTTGTTTGTTTTTTTCCCTCAAACTCCTGCTTTCCCAAATCAAACTCGTCCCTGGACGTTGGGCCAAAGACTTCCAAGATCCTCACAGCTTTAACCCCTTAAGGACCAGGCTGTTATGTACCTTAACCCCTTAGCGACTGAGCTTTTTTTTTTCCTTTTTTGTTTTTTCCTCCCTTTTAAAAAAAATCATAACTCTATTTATCCATCGATTATTGCTTGTTTTTTGCGTGACGAGTTGTATTTTTCAGTGGTATTGTTTATTGTACCATATAATGTACTGAAAAATGCTAAGTGGAGAGAAATGGAAAAAAAAGTGGCACATAAACTTCAACAAAAAGGACATAACTTTATTCTATGGGTCAGTACGATTACAATACCAAACATATATAATTTTTTTTTTCTTTTGCTGTGCTACTTGTATTTTTTTTTAAAGATGTATTTCATTTTTAAAAATTATTTTGTCTCCCTTTTTTGCGCACAATAACTTTTTTTTTTTCGTCGACATAGTTGTGTAAGGGCTAATTTTGTGCAATATGTCCTGTTACCGTTGTTACAATCTTTGAATACAAATGACTTTTGATCGCTTTTTATTACATCTTTTCTTGGAGATGGGGTGGCCAAAAAAACACATTTCTGGCGTTCTTTATTTATTTTGTGGATGACATTCACCGTGCGGGGTAAATCGTGCATTACTATGATCAGGCTTTTACGGACGCAGTGATACTAAGTACGTATTTTTGCTTTATTTAGATTCTTTTATTGAAAATATGGCAAAAGGGTGTGTGTGGTTTTTTTTTTTTGTAACTAGTAAACCTTTTATTTTTACACTTTTTTTTAGTCCCCCTAGCGATGCTTTGATCGCTCCTGCAGTATGATGTAATACTATAGCATTACATTATACTGCATTCTGACAGGCAGCCTACCAAGCCACCCCACGGGGGATGGCTTGATGGGCAGTCTGCCAACACAGCCATGGGGCCAGGATTGACAGAGGCATTTAAAGGGTTAATGGCTGTGAGGCCAATTGCAGCTATTGCCCGCAGGTGTCAGCTGTAATAAACAGCTGACACCCACGCTGTATGGAGGGAGATAACGGCGCTATCTCCCTCCATACATGTTTTGCAATGGCAGGACGTAAAAACACTATTGGACTGTCGACAACTAAGGGGTTAAGGAGCAGGCACATTTTTCGCTTTTTTTTTTTTTTCTTTTTCTTTTTCTTTGACACTTTTTTACTGTAACTGAGTCATCCATTGGAGCTTTAGTTACAGGGAAAACCTCCCCCTGTAGTGACAATGGTCACTGGCACAGCTGATCAGCGTCTGCTAGGACCCTGCAACTCTCCTGTCCCAGGGATTCCCGGTGGTCACATGACCCTTGGCTCCCGTAGTGGAAGAAACACTTTCACTTGTTAGTATACATAGTTCTCATTGAGCGCTAGTACTAAAGAAAGGAAGGCAGATGGGGTTAAAAACTCCTGTGACTAACAGCTGACAACCTGACATGCTTATGATTGCAGGAGCTTTAATCCCCGCTGTATTTTTACTATCGGCTGGGATTAAAGCCCAGGAGCAAGTGCCGTAATTTACAGTGCTTTGTCCTAAATGGGTTAATTAAAAAAACAAAACTCTCCCACTCCTCCAGAAAGTGCCTGACAGCTGATGGCACAGCAGTCATCAGGGACAACTATTGACCCCCAATCATGTGATCTCCGTGATAATTCTAGCACAGAGATCACTGACTATTATTTTGAAAGTGCAGCCAGGGTACGGGTCCATCCCCTAGAGAGGACAGAGATCAGTCTGCTGGCCAGTGCCTTTCCTTCTTAAATCTGTACGGTTATGTTGGGGTGCATTCCCATTCAGTTTTCTAAAACATAGCATGATGGTGAGCCTTTCATATCATTTATATATAAACTTCAAGTTTGCATTCCCGTACAGCAGATTTGGTGTGGATTGTGATGCGCGTTCCCAGCAGACTTCACCCCTTCAATTAAAAGTGTGAAATGTGCTGCAGATCCACATCAAAATTGCAATGCAAAGTATGCTTTGGCTTTTGGTGCATATCAGCACCAAAATCGGCCACGTGTGAAGGCACACTTACACCCCCTTACACACGTAATCTATATAAAGGTAGCGGTCCGTCACTGGGCAGTGCATTACTTTGCTTTCATTTATGTAACTTTATTACATTTTAACAGATCTTTGTAAAAATACATGCACTATGGTGCGGCGGATGGGTTTTACAGGGGCTTGTAGGATGTACAGTGCAGAGCAGTTTTACATACTGGCATGCTGTGATGACTTTAGGGAGTGAAATGGACGATTTTGTGGTTGGTCAAAAAACTTGTCTACTTCTACCGGACTTGTAATGTTGTCCACACTGCCCCTGTATCTGCATCTAACATGGCCAAGAATGGTGCCTAAGGCTGTGTTCACACCCATGCTTTTGCTTTCCATTGGGAAATCTCACAGCCCTTCTGTAGGTGTTTGCTTTCATAAATTAAGCGATGTCCCCAGGGATCTTGGTTTAAGGGGTTGTCACACAAAGAATAGTACTCGGTTAATTGCTGCCCATAATTCAAAGTGCGATTTTGTATTTACATTTTTAAAAATATATATATACTAGCTGATATACCCGGCTTCGCCCGAGTTAATTTGGTGCTGGTGTTTATCTGGTGTTCACACGGAAATCTTATGAAGTCGTGGTTACTTTAGAGATGCTGAGGAAAAACCTATGTTCACCATTTTGCATAGTTTTCTGCGTTACCCAGGAAACACCACGTGGAGGCAACCATGCGACGTTTCCTTTATATAAAATCACATCAGGAAGTGAGAGAATTAGATTACGTACATAAAATTTGGACACTAATTCTTTTGCGCTTAGAATTGAATAAATCGAGTTGGGACCTATTAACTTTTCATATTTATGACACAATCAATGCTTGTGCCAAATTTCATGTTTCTATGACATTGGGAAGTGAGAGATTTAGATTATGTACGTAAAATTTGGACACTAATTCTTTTGCGCATAGAATTGAATAATGGAGTTGGGACCCATTAGCTTTTCCTATTTATGACCTAATCAATGCTCGTGGCAAATTTCCCGTTTCTATGACACCAGAAAGTGAAAAAATTACATTCCGCATGTAAAATTTCGACGCTAATTCTTTTGCGCTAGAATTGAATAATGGAGTTGGGACCCATTAGCTTTTCCTATTTATGACATAATCAATGCTCGTGCCAAATTTCCCGTTTCTATGACACCGGAAAGTGAGAAAATTACATTCCGCACGTAAAATTTGGACGCTAATTCTTTTGCGCATAGAATTGAATAATCAAGTTGGGACCCATTAGCTTTTCCTACTTCTGACATAATCCATGCTCGTGACAAATTTCCTGTTTTTATGACACCGGAAAGTGAGAAAATTAGATTCTGCACGTAAAATTTGGACGCTAATTCTTTTGCGCATAGAATTGAATAATCGAGTCGGGACCCATTAGCTTTTCCTACTTCTGACATAATCAATGCTCGTGCCAAATTGCACGTTTCTATGACATTGGGAAGTGAGAGGTTTAGATTATGTACGTAAAATTTCGACGCCAATTCTTTTGCGCATAGAATTGAATAATCGAGTTGGGACCCAATTTCTTTTCCTATTTTGGAGATAATCTATGCTTCTGCCAAATTTCATGCTTCTACGACATCGGGAAGTTGGAGAACTTTTGGCCAGTCAGTGAGTCAGTCAGTGAGGGCTTTCAGCTATGTATGTATGTATGTATGTATGTATGTATGTATGTATGTATGTAGATCTCCAAATATTCCAGGACTAATGTTAGAATACGCCATCTGCTATTTTTATTCTCTACATGTACGATGAATGTCGGGAAAGTGTTAAATGCAGCCCATACTGATATTAAAACTTTTTTTTGTTTTTTACATTTCTTTATATTCAAAGACTAGAGTTAAAACAAAAAAACTTTAGTCGTTTTTTTTTTCTTTTTTTCCTAAGGTTGCCCTGTTTGAGGGGAAAAACGTCATATGTACCTCAGAATACCAATAAAAACTACAGTTCACACTGAGAAAAAAAAAGGACCTCACACAACTGCATTGACAGAAAAATAGAGAAATGGGGAGTCAAAACATGGCAGCAAGCTTTTTTTTTTTTAATTTTTTTTTTTTAATGCTATTTTATTGCAACATAAAAATGCATAAACTTGGTATCTCCATTAACAGACTCAAATACTAATGTTTTTACTGCACCATCAACATCGTTAAGAACAAAAAACCCCAAAACATTCCCTTCAGGCCGCATCCACGCGTGCGATTTTTGTCGCAATACGACAGTGCCACAAATGCTTGTCTATGGGTTCTTCCACATGAGTGATGTTTTGTAGCCTGCGAGACTGCTAAACTGCGGCATGCTCTATACAGCCGTGATTTACAATGTTTTGTAGCCTATGTTGCCCTATGAGCCTTCCTTTCTGTTGCATCGCACGAAAAGCTGTGTTCGTGCCGTGAAGTGCAACATTGACAATAGGAAATCCTACTGTGAAAGCCTTCAGCTAAGCCCTAGCTGCAGAAAAAAAACAAAAACGCATACATAACCTAGAAGTGCTGTCCGGCTTAGCTGCATCTTCTCTCTGGACGCTGGCAGTTGTCTTCTGCCCGGGGATTGGAAAATCCCTGCCTCCCAGGAAGCACTGCCGCAGCCCAGCCAATCGGAGCCAGTGCTCGATGACTCAATCTCTGCTATTAATGAATGGCTCTGATTGGTTTATCAAGCGCTGGCTCTGATTGGCTGAGCATCACAAGTTGTTTTTTGTTTTTTTTTGATCTGACATTTTGGTTTTTTGCAATCACTTTCACTCCTGGAGCGCAAACTGATTCTCTGTCTGGTCTGTACACTGGATATAGCCCTTGAAGCTTGGTACCCTCACCTACTAACCTAGACCTGGTAAAAACTTTTTCTCTTTCCACTGCTGTGTATCCACTGGTTAGTAAAAAGATTAGAGATGAGCGAACGTACTTGGATAAGCACTACTCGTCTGAGTAATGTGCTTTATCCGAGTACGTCCCCGCTCGTCCTGAAAGATTCGGGGAGCGCCGCGGAGCGGGGAGCTGCAGGGGAGAGCGGGGAGGAACGGAGGGGAGATCGCTCTCTCCTTCTCTCCCGCCCGCTCTCCCCTGCTCCCCGCCGCAACTCACCTGTCAGCAGCGGCGCTCCCCGAATCTTTCAGGACGAGCGGGGAGGTACTCGGATAAAGCACATTACTCGGACGCTCATCTCTAAAAAAGATGTTAAAATCTCCTGTCTCCTACACTAATAAATGTATAATGGTTGAGGTTTGTGAATTTTGTTCTAGCACTGGAAAACAGTCTGTGACCATCTCGCCTGAGCCTGGGATCTCCTTACAAGTGGATCTGAGAACTATGGTGCAGAAGAATAAAAAAAGTGGCTACCCACGACCTATACGACTTGCTGTGAAAGAGCAAGATCAATGTGAGTTTGTGAACAGAGTTTAAGTGAATCTTTATAGCTTGCGTTAAAAGCAGACATTTTCTTGGGTAAGCAATTGGAATGTTTATTCCCCCCACCTCTCTTAAAAAAAAAACTTTTTTTGTACCTGTTTAAAGTCAGCCTGAGCAGGATGGAGGTTTAAGTAGTAAAAGAAATAAAATGAGGCAAACTTCTTGCACAAATTAACAAACGGAATAGGAGGACTGAACAAAAGACTGTTAGGGGGCGTCAAAATAACTATGTATAAATACATGAGGGGATAGAAGGATCTCTCCCACGATCTGTTTACACCCAGGACTACAACAGTAACTAGAGGGCAACCGCTACTGTTAAAGGAAAGCAGGCTTCCTCACCAACACAGAAGGGGGTTCTTTACTGTAAGAGCAGTGAGACTGTGGAACTCTATAAATTTTGCAATTGCCACGTCCTCAGGCAGGGAGGTTTAAGAGGGGACTAGATGCCTTTCCAGAGCGCTATGATATTGCAGGATATAGAGATTAAATAACCAGCAGCGTTGTTGAGCCGGGTCTTGGAGTCAGGTGAGAAATTTCAAATGTTGATCCATATCATCCCCCCCCCCCCCCCCCCCCCCCCAAATGGGTTAAATTGGCTTTTGCCTCAGTGCTTTGAGCAGCGCGCTAAGTAGTCCGCCCATTCGAATTCTATAATGGGTGGACTGCTTGACAGCGCCACTCAATGCATTGAGCAGCAGCTTTCACTGCTCACATTGGGGGGAATGATTGGGAAGGTAAGTATAACACATACATCCCCAGACTCAGTAGGTCACCTACTTTCAGCCAATAAGCTTAGGTTATAGGGTTAAAAGTAAGTGACTGACTCTTTAAGTGCCCTTTTGTATTGGTGATCCAGTATGTAGCTTGAATTGAATGATGCAACTACTATTACATCGTAATATTATACAGTATATTAAGAAACAAAAAAAAATTTGGCTTAGGCCCAAAGTCCACTTGCATGCACTGATTCCGCTGCTGAATCCTGCAGCGGAATCCAGCTGTGCCTGCAGACACGGACAGGAAAATAAATTTTCTAATCCTCTCCGGATCTAGTGCGAGTCTCCTCCGTGCCGGCCGGATCTTCTTTCTTCAGCACGGCAAAAGCGTCCGGACGAATGCACAGTGCAATTTTTAAAAAAGAAATCTCCTGCTTTTCGACAGATCCGTGGCACGTTCACAGTGACAGCTGCGGGTGTGCTGCAGACTGCACTGCTTCCGTTGACTTCAATGGAAGCTGTCCCATGGGATCTGCAGAAAAATGGAGCATGCTGCTAGTTCTTCCCGTGTGTGCGATTCGCAAATTCTCCAAATTATTTTGCGAATGCTAATGCATCCCAATGGGCGCCTAGAGCTGCACATTAGTGGACATTGGGCCTCTAATCGGCAGATCCGCTATTTACAACGTGGAAAGCGAGGTTATTCATTTTGAAGTTTATTGCTTCCCCTTTATCTTCACAGTCTTCGTATGGCAGTGGCTGGCCGATGATGATGAGTCTTGGATCTCTTATGATGCTAAAACTTCCATCTTTCTGGAAACTGCATTGCATACAGACAGCAAGATTGTCTCTCTTTCGCTGGGTGGCAAGCCTTATACTATTGATCTTGGAGCCATGGTGCAAAAGAATACCCAAACCCAATATGAAAGACAGATTCAGCGCTGCTTATCTGGTACGTCTGTATAGTTGTCAAATATAAAGATCAATTGTTATAAATCTGCTGCTTTTATGACAACGGTGGTCATCTTACTCTTCTCACATGTTGAATTAGTCTCATGAGACAAGTACAGGGTGTCCTAAAAATGATTCTGCACACTTCAATAGTGGATATCGATGTCCTCTTTTAAAAATGTGAGTTGAGTATATGATGGCAGTATGTATTCTCTTGTCTCTAAAGATTTTAGTAGTCACACAACTGCTAAAGCTACCTTGTAGCCAATACAATGGCGGAGGCATGCTTGACCTGTATTTAAATGGAAGCTGCCCTACACTGCCTCGTTCTGCCATCAGTGGAGACTATTGCTCTGTAGGAAAAATTGTGCTAACTGAATTTCTACATGTAGCAGTGCAAAATCTAGCCTGTTATAAGGTGTCAGGCCTGGTCTACATCTGCATTGTGGTTTCCTTTTAAACCAAAGCTACAACGCTCTTAGAGCCATCGTATGATGGACACCAGGGACTCCCTACAGATTCCGTTCACCTGTCTGTCTGTAGTTTCTGCCAAGGTGTCTAGTTTTCACGGTAAAAACAGCGCTGTATTAAATAAAATATTTCTGTAGTTGCTTTAGATGCCACAGCCGATGAAGATGGTGACAGTGTTAGTAATGGGCCATCATCTGCAAAACGACACCGCGAGAACACTAGTATTGAAAGTGGAGACAGTGACTCGGAGGAAAGCAAAGGTGATTAACTTACTATACTAACTTTTATTTGTATCGTGTACACAGAAAAGGGCTTTTAATTCATGATTTCCTTTAAAATCTGTGTCTTTTAATGCAGAACACATTCGGGCCATTGTGTTGAAGGGTAAGGTCCCCGTGGATCCAGAATGCTCCAGCAAGCTTGGAAAGGTAAGTTTTATGAAGGGTAATATTGAAACTAAACCGCACTCAGTATCTGTTTTTCTTTCTGTTTTTCATAGACTGCAGCATGTAAAGGGTTAACACAGCAGAGATCGGAGGTTTTCGCTGATCTCTGCTGTAAGAGCAGGTACCTAGCTGTCCTCTGACAGCTAACAACCAGCTCTCCCTGCCACAGAGACCATCGGCTTGCTTCTGACAAGCCGATGGTCTCTATGGCAACCTGTAAACAAAGCAGGAGGTTGCCGGCACATCGGCAATATCTTCTGCTTCTCAAAGCCCTTGCTTTGTTCTGTGTGGGACTGTGCAGGCAGGGCACACTGTCACAGCTTGTGGCATTGTGCTCTGCAGCTCCCATAGTGATACATAGCCCGGAAATCTTCCGGGCTATGTTGCTATGAGCAGTGGAGCTCGTCCCCGGAAAATTTCCGGGCGTGCCACTCAAGGGGTTAAAAGAGGACCTGTCATGTCTTCAGGTCAGCGGACTGAGGTTTGAACTGACCTGTTGTGTCCTAGGGCGGTGGGACCAGAGGCAAAGCTTTGAAGTGACACGTTGGTGTGATTTCATATACATAATGGACATCTAGGTGGGATTATGTTCTTACCTCTGTGATTTCTACCTTAACACCTCTTCTAATTCTCTTGGATCCTACCTAGTTCACCTGTCACGTTGGGTTTGCTGTGATTACTGCCAAATACCTAATCGTTGTGTGTCTACAATGGTAGTCACAAATTAGCATGACTTCACCCTTGTGTGGTTTCACTGTGATGGCATCACAAACCAGCAGCCGAGATGGAAAGATGTCTTATTGCAGTATTGATCCAGGCTACATTAACATTTTAGCTCTAGGATGCCCGTTAACATGGAGTGCCACGTTACCTGAAGTGATCGGTACTTTTCCACACGCCCCTAAGTTATCCAAAAAATTGAGTTTCTTTTACTCCTGTGTGATTACCAGTTTTTTTTTTGTTTTTTTTTCCCTCTTCCTACTTCAACCCCGCTAAGAGTTCTTCTATACTTCGTCGTGGTTACTCAATCTATGAATCAGCCACTTTCTTCCAAACTGGACAAATCTAATATAATTTGACTTACCATATATACTGTAGTATAAGCCTAGTTTTTCAGCACATTTTTTAATGCTGAAAAAGCCCTCCTCGGCTTATACTCGAGTGAGGTTAAAAAAACAAACAAAACCCTGCAATACTCACCTCCCAGCCTGCGTCTGTGTCCCGGTGTGGTCTCCCCGGCGGTGCGGAAAGCTGCTTGAGAATTCTCCCCGCTGTCCTCTCCCTGCTCTGCTTTAAATCCCCCCGCCGTCAGCACTGTGTAGGTAAGTGCTGTGATTGGATTGAGCACGAGCCAATCGCAGTCGGCGCTCGATCATTTACAGCTATTCAGTGGATGACATCACTGAACGACACTGATTTGTTTATCGAGCACCAGCTGTGAATGGCTAGAGCTTGATCCAATCACAGCGCTTATTTACACAGCGCTAACTGAGAGGGGGGATTCAAAGCCGAGCAGGAAGATGACAGTGGGGAGAATTCTTAAGCAGCTTGCCGCACCGCCGGGAAGACCATCACGCCGGGTACACAGACGCAGGCTGGGAGATGAGTATTGCATTTCTTCTTTACCTAGTGTATATTGAGTATAGCTAAGCTTGTACTCGAGTCAATAAGTTTTACGAGTTTTTTGTGGTAAAACTTATTGACTCGGCTTATACTCAAGTATATACGGTATTTTCACTTGAATTATCTCACTTTGACTGCTACTTTTTTCCCAAGACTTCTGTCTCGCTTTTGCTCGCACTACTTGGGATTAAACATTATAAATTGCGGGCTAGTTCTGTGCTCTCATTTCTTTCAAAAATTAACATGTCATTTTAATTCATATAATTTAATTTTGTTGGGTTAATGTTATACATTTTTGTAATTTAGAATTGAAGAATATTTGTTAAAGTAGATCTGTCAATAGCTTGCCCTAAAAAATTAATAAAACATGCACAAGAGCTTCGTGAAAGTTTGGAGCGGAGCGTTTGTGTTAAGATGAGCGTGAGCGGCAAAACTTGTGTGACCGCCACACCAGCAGGCTATTGTGGGAAAATACAGATTTATTATAAGCAAATTAGATGAATAACTTTCATTTTCTTTCCACTGACTTGATAGGATTTCTTGAAATGACTGGAGCTTGGCTTTAAAAAAAAAAATAAAAATCTCTTATATGATTTGAGGTAGCTATTCACCTTAGATGTCGGCTGGATGCCTGCTTGTTCGACAGCTATTCTTCATGAGCATGCATGTGTTCTCAGTGGAGAGAAGACAGTAAGACGCCCCCAGCGGCAACCTATTTCCCGTGAGGGAAAAATCTATATGCCCAAGCCCTTTCTTCTGCATTTGCTGTTGGGCGCAAGTCCGGAAAACCTCCATTCATATTAGATTGTTCAGTCTTGACAAAATGGGAGGGTTCATCATCGTTCTGCTTTTCCTGTTGCCTCGTCTTAGTATCTTTAGTAACATCACTTGACAACACAGTGTTCATCAAATTAGTAGGGAGACCCATAGTGGCCAACACATTTTTTTTTTGTTTACCTAAAGCCCAAAAATTTTAGGTAAAGTGAATTGCACTGGCTATTATACACTTACTGTAAACAAAAATGAGGCACCTAGAAGTTATTGTCTGAGTCAAATAAAACTTTAGGTGTGATTGTAACTAGAGATGAGCGAACGTACTCGGTAAAGCACTACTCGTCCGAGTAATGTGCTTTATCCGAGTACCTCCCCGCTCGTCCTGAAAGATTCGGGGAGCGCCGCGGAGCGGGGAGCTGCAGGGGAGAGCGGGGAGGAACGGAGGGGAGATCTCTCTCTCCTTCTCTCCCGCCCGCTCTCCCCTGCTCCCCGCCGCAACTCACCTGTCAGCAGCGGCGCTCCCCGAATCTTTCAGGACGAGCGGGGAGATACTCGGATAAAGCACATTACTCGGACGAGTAGTGCTTTACCGAGTACGTTCGCTCATCTCTAATTGTAACATTGATATGTGATTACAACATCAGAGTAAAATGATACACCTGTGGGAATAGTTTGAATCCGATTTGCTTTTGGTGCTGCAGAGCAGATGTCCTTGATGTGTTCCCTAAATATAGCCCTTTGGTTAAGATTATTAACTTCAGGTTAAAATTTCAGATTTTTATTTTTTTTTTAACTTGCATTTGAAACAATTTAACATTCTATGTGGGACTTGGAACTGGTGTTAATTGAGGGATTCTATATAACATTTGACTGTTGGCAAGAATGAAAGTATTTGGTTGTTGACCTTGAATCGTGTCTTGTAGGCTCATGTTTACAGTGAAGGTGAAGAGGTTTATGATGTCATGTTGAACCAGGTAAGGAAAGTAATGTCTGTTCTTTGAACGTGTCCATACGTTGTTCAATAGATGTTAAACTTGGCATGCATGTGTATTTTATTTGAATTGTGGGGTTTTGTGTTTACATGCTTTTCATGTAAAGGTGATCTCTACCTATTAACCCATTTACGCCATCTGGCATATAAGACTGGGGAATGTGTGTGCGGGGTTTGTATGGAGTGGGCTCGGAAGCTGACTGTTAAAGGTAACTGATATTCGGTTGCAGTGGCCTTGGTCAGAGACAACTCTGATATCTGCTGTTAACCCTTTAGATGTTGCTTCGCTTAAATGGCATGAGAGGGCTGGGGTCTTTCTGTCCCCCAAGTGCCCCATTTCTCTGTGCTGGGGGGGACCCTTTTATTAGCATTATCTTCTATATTCACCTAAATAAGCTACAGGGCATAAGTATACAGTCAGGAGAATGAGCTGTGATTTCCTCAACTATAACTGTGTGACAGAAGCTGTGTGATCATCAGCAGTAACTGACAGACATATCGGTGTCCAATTATATGCAGTTTGTGGTAGGGTCATGTAACACCATCACACAGCCTGAGAAACTAACTGGAAAGTAAATGTACAAACCCAAGTAGATCTGAGCTGGTTAGAACATAAAACACATGACTGTATGAGGAGAAAAAGGCAGGGGGTTTCAGATAGAAAAGAATAACTAACCAAGGTAACATTAGCTCACATAGATAGATAGATATACTGGGCGATGGCTACCTCATAAGGAGGGGGGGGGGGGGGGGGAGTCGCGGGATGCCAGGAGATGGACAGTTTACTTCAATACTGAAGTTAGATTTTTAATCATACACAATGCTACAAAACTTCATTTTTGATGTTAAATACATATGTAATAGTGCTTCATCTGTAAAAGTTCAATCAAGTTGTTAAAATAATGCATTATTTATCCTGCATGGTGAACCTCATAAGGGGAAAAAAATACACCATGTCAGAATTGCCGTTTTTTTGATCAGTGTCTCCAAGGAAAAAAAATATATAATAGGTGATCAAAAACGCATGTATTTCAAAATGTTACCAACAAACTATAGCTCAGCCTGCAAAACACGAGCGCTCATGCAACCCAATTGATGAGGAGAAAAATTTGCATTTTGCTAAATTTTATTTGATTTATTTATTTATTTTTAAGTAGTACAATAGATAAAAACTATAACTTCATCTCCGTAATCCTACTGATCTGCAGAATAGTTAACCTGTCATTTCTGCCTTACCATGTGTATATACTAGAAACGCCACCAACCTCCAATGGTACAATTGCATTTTTTCCACTTACCCAGAAACTTTTCCGTCTTGTCAATACGTTATACGGCACATTAAATGGTGCCGTTGAAAAATACAAACCGACCTTTTAAAAACAAGCCCTCATATGGCTACGTTGACGAAAAAAGTTACGATTCTTTTTTTTGCTCCTCTTTCGCTGTCTGCCTTCAAAAAAAATCAAGGGTTACCATTCTGTACCATTTGGCATGATGGATAATTAAATTACACATGATGATGTATACATTGTAAGGATTTCACGGCATATCAGAAGATCCCAGCCAAATGCCTATATTACAGTGAGGAATGTAATCTTGGGTAAAAGTTAGTTTGCCAAATTTAAAGGGATTGTTTCTTCAGAAAGTTTTTATTCTGCACATTTATTGTTTTACTCTTGGTACATAGTCTCTAGGATGCAAAGACGTGCAGCCAATCCCCAGAAACTAAGGCTGAGTTTGCTGCGTGGTGAAATCCACTGCGCTTTACCACAAACTGCTGCGTTGTCCCAATGCTGTGTAACCACACGAGATTTTGCAGATGACCCATGTTAAAAAAGGAGTTTAAGCTGTAAAAACCACAAGGTCAATACTAACATGGCATAATTGCAGTACAATGTGTGCTTTTGTTTTTGTTTTTTTCCCCCACTCAACCCTTAGACAGGATTGCAGATATTAACATTTTAAAAAGTTGTTTATTGGAAATTATATATATATTCAATAAAAAAAAAAAACAGAACATAAAAGAAATGCAGCATCAATACACAGGGAAATGCATCACCTCAGGTCACACATGTATAAGAAAATCATGCTCATGTCAACCTACAATAGGCGCAACACCTAATAAAGTGTTAAAATGTAACCAAGGAGCTGAAAAACCCTGCGCTCCGGCACACACGTTTCACTTTCAGTGCGTAGTAGTGTGCACGCCACATGGCTAATTACATGCATTTTACCATTATGTGGAAACCCAACCTAAGGGTACATGCACACAGATTCTCTGCTTGGCCAGCACACAGACAATCCCGTCCATGTGCTGTCCAATGTACAGGGACACCGCATATTGACATGCACTATTCGTCCAACAGTAGAATATGCTGCTTTTTTTTCAAATGAATGGGTGTTATTTCCATCCAATTTTCAGTGTGCATGTACCCTTATAGTCAGGGGTATTGTCTCTCCTTGAGGAGAGAATTTATGAGGTGAGGGAGGAAACTTATAAGGCCATGCATGCTCTGGGTAATATGTAAATAAGGAAGATGTAACAATGCCTCTGCAGTGCCACCTATTGGATGGCAGCATTCCTGCAAATCAATGTCAGACTCCTTATACAGGTCTTAACAAAGATTGGGAATTGAAAATCAAGCCAATGGCGTTTACCATTCAATTAACTTCCATTCCCTGCAGCTACCATAAAGCAGGCTATATAGGAAGGAAGTGTGTGTCCAATACGACTGCTTCGAGGAAGCTTTTTAGAGAAAAGAACAATAACTGCGGCTTTAAAAAAAAAAAAAAAGAAAAAAAACTTCTACAGACTGAAATCAAATTAAATAAAACAAAGCTACAATAAGTTGCAACAGCTTGTAGACCTGTGGTGCATGCGCCATTTCCCAGTGTGATCATTCCAATTATCAAAGTTGCTTCCAAACAATGAAAATCTTTTGGAAAACCTATGGAACGTTTTATTAAAATCTCCACTCAGTGTAATGCTGCAGCCTGATGATACATCATTCACTCTATTAGGAGAGAGAAAAAACACAAACCCATGTGCGAGTTGGCATGCGGTCTTAACCTACAGTTTTGTATACTTCTTTCTCACGCTGTCAATCATGCAAATTAACAACAGGATGCAATACGGCAGCATTTTATGACGGACTGCTTCAGGGAGCAGGACTGGGAGCTGCAGAAGTCAAACTCCAAACTGCCATCCCACCAAAGGATGTCCATCAATGTGAAGCACCTCATTCAGCAAGTGAGTAACTCCATTGTAATGATCCATGTCAAGTATTAGTTGTCCTGTGTGTTTCCATATGCTACATACAGTCCTGTTAAAAAAAAAATTCAACTGGTTCTTCTTTTCAATGCAAAATGGTTGTTTTTGTGAGATTTTTATTACGCGGTGATGTTATATGCTCTGCATTTGGTAATGGGTTTTTTCCTTTTTTTCTTTTTTTTTTCTCTTTAATGCAGGTGGAAACCCATCCTGAGCTTTGGGATGCCGCAGCTGAGGGGTACAGCGACCGGCAGGCAAGGGAGGATGCATGGACTAGTATCTTCCGCTTCCTTTATCCTACCTGGGATGGACTCACCACCAAAGAGCAGGGGACCATTGGTAAGGGTCCGCCCTATTGACTCCATAGAAAATAATTATGGCTGATATGGACAGGAACAATACCTAGGCAGGGAATATAGTAAGGATGAACTTGTAATGTAATCTACTGCCTGTCAAGAACCACTTCAGGATGGCCATGGACTGTATTGTTCATTAGAATGACCGATGGCCTAGAGAAAAACTCTTCCCACCCCCCTCCCCAAATACAGGATTAGCAAAATTTAAATTTCCCTTAACTCTAAGACCTCTGGTGGGTGTTCTGCTGCTCCAAATGAGACGGAACTCGGACAACGACTACTTTAGATGATGCGCTTGCCATTTATAAAATAAAACTTCTTGCACAGTCGCTGATAGTTGGCGCTGTAGCAGACCGGGTCTTCTGTGACGAATCTGCATCACTGTCAGATCTGAAGAACAACATTTATTAGCATGTTGTAGTGATTGAAAGCGGACTCTGCATTCAGCGGTGGAAAACATGATTTTGCGAATGGAGAGCATAGTTGAAAACAAGGGAGACTTATTGAACATTTGTAGCATGATTTGCTTTGCTACAGAGCCAGCTATCAGTGACTTTTGTGGGAGGGGGAATAAACTTTTTTTTCAGAAATGGCGGAGGTTGCCATTGTCCAAATTACATCTCATTCAGAGCAGCAGAATGCCCTACAGAGGCCTCTGAGTTGGGGAAGTTTAACGTCACTAATCCTGTATATATGGCCACGTATATTGCCAGTTCTACTAACCTCAACTGACTTCTACATAGTCTTTGAATAATTCTTATTAACGTTTTGCTCTTTAAGTTTAGTAAATCTTTGATGCATATTTTTAAAGTTTTCATTTTCTCTGTTTATAGAAAAGGATGTCAAAAATAGATGGCGGTCTGTGCGGGACAGGTTCCGCAAGGAGATGTCAATGGAGGAAAAGAGTGGGTCCTCTCCTTCCAAACGCAAGCCTTACCAATATATACAGCAGCTGATGTTCCTCAGGCAAACAAGGCAGTTTTGCCAGTAAGTATTGCATAGATAACATTAAAGGGGTTCTCCTGGACTTAAATGTAACAAATGATGTACTTTGGCTTACTATGATGTAATGGAGCATATGAAGTAAAAGTAAACTTCAGCCAGTACAGAATCTGCCCTGCTATCCTTTGTTCACACGCCGGTGATTGTAAGAGCTCCCGTCACCGGTGGCTTTACATTCTGCTGCTGTGAGCTCCAATACAGGCAAGTGATTTATGATATAACCGTCTACAGTCTGTTATATCTTCGGATGTCTCCGTTGGATTTACAACATTGTGGACTCCTGAAGCAGATGCCAAATGAGCTAGAACTTGGTGTATATTTGTGGTTTGTTTTTTTTCTTTGCTTGTGGCTAGTAAGCGTAATAAGCTGTATTTGCTATGAAATGGAGAACCCCTGTAAACACACATACAGCTAAGGATGAAATGTATCCAGTGACTACCAGTGTAACTTTTTTCCTTCTATTCTTTGCAACAGGACTGGAGGTCTGGACAAAGACATGGCGTTGCCCCAGCCAAAGGAGAGTGAACCACTTGAATGCTCTTCTGTGCCAGTTGTTGTTGTGGAGACTGAGAGGGCAAATACAGACTTTGCTGTACCAGGACAGAGCACTGAGCCGGTGCCCCCACCTCGTGTGCCACCATCAAAGACGGGGGGGAAATGTATTATCCGTAGCAGGGCCAAGATTACGCAGGAGTTGGATGATGAAATTCTGGCCCTCTTGCGTAGGACATGGGCCGAAGATGATGCTGATGCCTTTAGCCGCACACTGGCCGACCGAATACGTTGGTTGCCTGAACCTAGCCGGTCGAGGTTTATGGCTTATGTGCTTAGCTCGGTGGAGTATTTTCTTCCCCCTTTTTACCCACCTGAGGTCGACACATTGGTGGCTAATCTCCGGATGGCGTGCACCCCACAAACAGGAAGTTCACAGTTCCAGTCACCCCAAAATCAATAACTCTTCCTATGACTATTACCCTACTATGTCTTTAATATCTTTAACAGCCTAATATCCTCTTTCCATGACTTATCCATCCTAATGTCTCTCCTTTCCTCACTTCATACTTTTTGTTTTCCCACCCTCTGCAACCCAATATTCTCTTGCCTATTTCATACTGTAATGTACCCACCCACACCCCAACCACCAACTTTCCTTCCACCACTACCTCCCGTTTCGGTTCATTTCATTCCTCTCCTCCCACTTTTTTTTTTTTTTTTGCATATATATCAAGCTTTTGTTCCATTAAAGGATGGAGGTTTGCATCCTGAGTGGGTGGGGATTTTTTTTTTTTTCAATTAAAACAAGTTTGGGGGTTATGTAATCACTGTGGGTTGGCAGGCTTGTTGGGGGTGTTTTTGTTTAAAACATTTTTGTATAAAGGGACACTAAACGTGAAGTTGTACCTTATCTGCATTTACTGTGCTGTTGAATGCATGTTTATGAAGAGCCTTTTCACATTGAGGAGAGGCTGACGAAAGCCCCTTTTTCATGGCACAATTATCGTGAAAATCACTCGTTGGATTGAACGGTTTGCACGATAATTGTGATGTGTGAGCACAAGCAGTGGAAGACCGATTTGGCGATAAATCGCTGATGGGATGTTTTAGGCAGACCTAAAAGCCATCCGCTACATTGTTCTGTGTAAACAGGCCATCCATCTGTGAATGTAGGTGGGCTGGCCGGAACGATGCCCCCTTCCGCCTCCAGTCAATGAGCGGTCATCACTGGGACGGCTGTCGGACACTAAAGCGCCTGACACTTGTCCCATGTAAAAGGGGCTTAATGCTCAATTACTTGATCTGCAGGAAGTCCAAAATGTGCACCAACGGTCACTTCAGGTTTAGTTGTCCTTGAAATAAAAATGATTATTTTTGGGGGTTTCTTATGGGGTGGGTGGGTAGCTTTGTTATTGGGGTGTATTTTTACAGTAAATTGAAAAGTTTACAGGGGAGGGTGGGCGTTTATTTTTTTTTTTTACATGTTATGTGAGAAATATTTATTTTATGGTTTAATGAATAATTTTAAGTAAAACAAGTGTCCGTGTCTTATTTTACTGTTGGATTGCCTAAATAATGAGTAAATGAACCACATTTGTGAGTAGTATAAAAACTGGCAGTTTTTCTTATCTATAAATCTCAAAATAGCAATTTTTTTTTAGTGCAAATTGTAATGAGACTGATCTTGTTTGCTAGAGGCATGTACATTTCTTTGGTTTTGTTGCTAATTTAGCCTGCTGCTATAGACCTATACGCAGATCATTAATAGAAGTAGAAAATGTTAGTGTATGGGAGGTAGCGGTATTCTACTTCTAACACACTGGATTGGTAGTGATCTCATCCTTCTCAAGTAGTTTTTGCACATGGATAACAAACTACAAAGGTTACCATATATCCATAATGGCAAAAGTACTACATCTGTATCAGTGCTGATCAAATCGTTAGAAATCTACTCCTAATAAGATAGACACATTACTGTAGGCTTTAGGAGGACAGTTATACGCTTTACTTTCTCTTTCTTTGTACATGTATATACATTTATTTTTATGGCCGTGTGGCTTCATTAGAAAATATGGCCAGGCACCAGCAACATATTTCTAAGTGAATCGGCTACTTGGCTCCATGGATTTGCTCTGCTTTGCATCTAATCTACATGTGCAACATTCGCAAATGTACACTGACATATAAATATGAAAAGACTTCAAGTTTAAAGTACGAATATGCAAAAATTTGAAGAAAAATCTACGTTTTCAAGCTTTAACGTCTTAGAATCATAGAATTGTAGAGTTGGAAGGGACCTCCAGGGTCATCGGGTCCAACCCCCTGCTCAGACAGATATTTGGCCAGCCTTTGTTTGAAGGAGAACTCGCAACCTTTCGTCTTTCCTTGTGTCAATGAGAATAGGGCTGATCCCTCTGCACTGTGACAGCCCTTCAGATATTTGTAGACAGCTGATATTTGAAGGCAGCTATTAAGTCTCCTCTCAGCCTTTTTTTGTCAAGCTAAATACTCCCAGATCTTTAGATAGGACATGGTTTGCCAACCTCTCACCATCTTGGTAACTCTTTGCTGAACTTGCTCCAGTTTGTCCTTTTTTTTTATTTTTTATTTTTTGTTTTTAAATTGGGGTATCCAGAACTGGACACAGTATTCTAGATGAGGTCTGACCTAGGAAGAGTAGAGGGGTATAGTTACCTCACGTGAACTAGACTCTATGCTGCTTTTAATACATCCCAGAATTTTGTTTGCTACTGCATCACGTTGTTGACTCATGTTCAGTCTATGATCTATTACAGTGTTTCCCCAAAAATATATTTACCTCGCAGCCAGCATCGGTCTCCCCAGCGGTGCGGCAGGCTGCTCTGTAATCCTCCCTGCTGTCATCTCTCTGGTAAACGAGGTTTTGCATTCCCCCACCTCCCAGCAAGTAAGCACTGTGATTGGATTGAGCACCAGCCAATTCTAGCCGGCGCTCGATGAACCAGTCACAGGCATGAAGTGATGCCATTCACTGGCTGTGAATGATAGAGCGCTGGCTGTGATTGGCTGGCGCCCGCTCCAATCACAGCGCTTACTTGCCTGAGGCAGGGGGAATTCAAAGCCCCGTTTACCAGAGAGATGACAGCGGGGAGGATTACAAAGCAGCCTGCCGCACCGCTGAGGAGGCCATCGCAAGGGATACAAGACGCTGGCTGCGAGGTGAGTTGCGGGGTTTTTGTTTGCTTTGTGCGTGTTTTTTGTTTTGTTTTGTTTTTTTTATTTAAACCTAGTGTGGTTAGGGCTTATTTTTGGGGGAGGGCTTATATCTCAAGCCCCCCCACCCTGCCCCTGAAAATCGGGGTAGGGCTCATCACGGTAGGTCTTATTTTGGGGGAAACACTGTAGTATACTTAAGTCCTTTTCACATATGCTGCTGCTTATGTTAATTCCTTCCATTCTGTATGTGCTTTTCTGATTTTTTTTTTTTTCTTGCATAGAGACAGTACTTTGCATTTTTCCTTCTTAAAAACTATTCTTCTAGACGCCGCCCACTGTTCAAGCTTGTCCAGATATTTTTGAATCCTCTTTCTCTAGTGTTAGTAATCCCTCCTAGCTGGTCTTTTTGTTTTCATCATTTTTGAAAAAAATAGATTATTCTGGATTCTTTTAATAGCAGACA